>NC_090929.1:577328996-577953996 GCF_040938575.1 Ambystoma mexicanum | reverse complement strand
CAAGAGAATCTCAAACCATCCCACAAGAATGACTAACGCTTACACTTTAGTGGTGCCCAGATACAAAAAGAGTACAGCTGGCGGCTCCAGCTTTCCGGTCATGGCTGCACAAACCTGGAACAGAATCCCTCTAGACCTCAGAATGGACCAACCTTACCCTAGTTTCTGGCGGAAGGTCCTTACCTGGATATGATCCAATGACATTTAGGTTGACCTCCTCCCCTTACTAGGACCCTGAACCTTGCCACCTGCTACAAAGACCCTGATGATTGTAACTATGCCAACTGGTTTCTGTTCAACTAGCTTTAACTGTATCTTCGTACTTTGTTCCGTACATTTACTTTGCTTCTAATTGAACTGCATAACTGTAATTTCCTGTAACCAAGTTCTCAAGTAACCTTGTAATGTCTGCGCCCAGCTACCCTTGGGTTTGTTTTTGCGCTATACCAAATAAACCAACAAACAAACAAACAAAACTATAGATATCAAAACCTCTCTGACAGATTTCATCTGCTGAAGGGAGAATCAGATCCCTTATAATGCAAGAGGATACTGTTACTTTTGCCACCACCCACCTTTCCCAATCACAGAACTCAATTCTATCAATGTCTATTGTTCTGATGCCCCTCAAACTGGATATTTCATGTAAAATTGCGGGGAGCGTAGATCTATTTAGAAACCTACGGTCCGGATCGGGAAAGAGTGCTTCCGTGACAAAACATTAAAAAGGGCTCTTTGGTACGTTAGTTAGATTTTCGTACCTAAATCAGAATCCTTCATTTCCATACTTTCCTCGAGATAATATATTGTATCACCCGCTTTCCTTGCAGTCTGGTGTGTTTAGTAATTGAAGAAGCAGCTATGAGTTCCGCCAGACTTTCCACTTTACTCTGGTTCTTAAAATCATTCTCAGAGGAGTCAGCCCAGCCTCTCTGGCACTGCAAGGATACTATCTGTGTCTCAAGAGAATGAGGGCCTTTGGGTGCTCTAATACCACAACTCTCAGTATCAATCCATTGGACAAACTCACCACTGGGCTCCTTATGTGCTCTAGTAGAACCACTCTTGCTGTCAACCCATTAGATTTGCTCGACAGCCCCTTTCGACGGGCAAGTAAAAACCCACAGGGTGAGTTTGTCTAATTGGTCACTCCGGTTCTGCACTTCTTTAGAGGAATTAGCATAGCCGGGAATCCAAGGTGCCCTGCCACTTTCTTCAATATTCTGCCCTGATTCATGATCAGTATTTATTCTCCCATTAATTTTTTTTTTAGCGTGGACCTTCGAGGTAAGGCTAAACAAGGGAACACCCACTAAATTATTGTTGTTACTTCCTGAGGATGCTTCTCCATCACAATAAAACAATCTTGGGCCTTCAATATCATTCAAAGAATATTGTGATGCCATCTCAGACTTACTCTTGGACTTCACTTGGCCCCCTGGTTTTAGAAATATAGGGGCTATCTTGGGAGCCTTTTTCAAAGCTGATGACTTGTTAGAAACCTGGGTCAGGTGCATTTTGAATGATCTTACAAAAGACAGAGAGGAGTTACTATTTACCTTCTTGCAAGTTTGGTTTTTAGAGATGTTTACTTGTATCCCAGCTCTCGGTTTGGTTTGTTTCTCCTTTACTGCCCCAGCACAGACCACCTGTGGGTCCGCAGTGCACGCAAGCAGGTCGGTACCAGCCTCCACTGCTCCTAATCTAAGGAACTCATCTATTCATTCCTATTCCGGGGAAGTGTCAAAAAAGGGGTACATGTCCCGCCTGCCCTTCAGTGAACAATTCCCCCCCTCACGATCATAATGTTGTGCTCCTCTGTGGAATTTTTGCCTGAGTATTCTAAATTAATTACAGGCAAGAGAGAAGATTGACAAATTGTGGACATTTTACAGGTGTTTTCCTTGTTCAATGCCGTAAAATATAGCTGATTTTGAATATTTTCTGTATCAAGGGCAGATTTTAATACTTTTTCATGAAATGGCAACAAAGTAAATTCCTGTTGAATACCCACTAACTTTGCTACGATTCCCAATACTTTGTTTTAAAAAAAAAGTATTTCACCTCCTCTTTCTTGGGAATAGATTCCAAATACCTTCCTATATTATAGAACTGTTCAGAGTTTCTCCTTACTTTCATGATTTCAAAAACCTTGCCTTTTCCGTGGCTGCGCAGGTTCATATTTAATGCTAGTTGCTAATTCGACCGCGAGCCACAACCTTAGGTGGTGAGCACACAATTCGCACTCTGTCCGCAAAGGTATATTTCGAGCCTCTGTCAATTTGCCCTCACGGTGAGCCACACTCTGCGTAAATAGGCTAGGAATGACAAAAGGTCAGAAACTCGAGAAAAGATTTTTAAAAAAACATCCTTTCAAACTTCGAAGCACACAGTCTTCTCACCAGTTTAAAGCCCTTTCTCGCTCCTGCACTATTTGGCCGAGGCGTGAAAAGGGAGTAAAGGGCAGTTTAAGTAGTCACACTTTTCCGTAAAATATATGGGTGAAGGAAAGAAAACATAAATAAAAAACTCAAAAGTCTTCAGTGACCCAAAATGGATAATCAGCACACTCCGCTGTTATATATAAAAAGGGGGCTATGCCGTCAGTAGACAGTGAATCACAGGTGATTGTTGTGGAGGGCACTACCCATGTCCTAGAAAACAAACTCCAGGCGTGTTCACCTAATCCCCACTTTCCCCATAACCGGGCGCTGTTTAGTTAGCACAATGTTTAATTTTCCCTGTGATTAGGTAAAAGCTTAAATACACTGCTGCAATAACATAAGCTGGAAATCACACTCAGCATTCCTCAAATATGCAAGTACCTCAAAGCATGTCCTCTCTCGGCTTCGGAGATCCTCAACTCTGGTGCTCTTGTTCAGGGCGCTGAACACACTGCGACACACCGCACGCGCTCCGCGCTTTATTTGTGTATTTATGTCTGGTACTGACTCTGTCCAAAACGCTCCTACTCCGGCACAAAGGTAGGGCTAAAAGACTCCTGGGCTCCAGAATGCAACAAAGACTACCAGTAACACCAAACATACTGCGACCCTGTTTTTCTGTGCAAGCAATAACCAGTAGCAGTCTGAGCAGTTTCAGAGTGATAGTGCTGGTGAGTGGTCAAAATATTGGTCACGATTCCAAGCATGGCAGCTGCCATGACAATATCTGGCAAGCATAGGTGCCCATTGCAAGGATTAGCTTGGATTCACTTCATGTATATCATGAATCTCAGATGCATTTGTGCTGGGGGCCTAGATCAGTGTGCCAGGAAAGAGCCGGCCTGTCAGATAGTTCATGATTTGTTGTACAGTCATTCTGTCACACAAGAATAATGAGCCCGTTAAGGTGAAGATATGAATGATTTTGTTAAGTGTGTTGGAAACATGTTCATATTGATGTATTCTTACTTTGAAAGGTGGAAGTGTCGAGCTGCAAGTTGAGCACTAGACTGTCGGTTTAGAACGTTAGTGTGAGAATTTGGAATTGAAGTGTTGCTAGGCACATATTGAAACCTTTTCTGAAACTCCAGATGTTTTCAGCTGTGCACATCACTGCTTGAGCATCCATCAAATAGAGAAAGTCACAGCAAATAACGTCGGCATGTTGCCTTTTGAACAACCATTTCGCATGCAATCAAAGAAATTGGATCCTCGCAACAACGTTATTAGGACCTGATTTCATTTTACTAATGCATGCTCAAATTACATGCATAAATATTGTCAAAGTGTTTTCAGACCTTCCCAGCAGCTTTCTATGAGAATCAGTATCTCCAATCATAAATAGCAGCAGGAGAGAGTAATCAGTTAGTGTTTAATTGGGGATCATTAGTCGTTTGTTCGAAGGGATGGTTGGAAGGGTACTATGTGATCTTTGTGCGTAGAGACATTGGCAAAATCTGTTATCTCTTTGTGCCTTTGTTTCCTTCTCCTGCTCTCGGGTTTCTGTGGGACGCTCCCCAATTTCTCACACTGCTCTTATTGTCTGAGGGACTCCTCCAGAAACCCTGGCCCGTCAGTTTCCCGGCCTTCCCTATCAGCGTTCTCCTCTTCTGTCCCCTCTCTTCCTCTTTGGGGACCCAGCATCGCCCCGCGCACCCCTCACCCCCCACGGCGGCTTTCCTTCTCATTTTCCTGCGCATTTCTCTGCGCTCTGCCCATGCATGTATGATCCCTCAGACATGCTCACTCGCTACCTTCACGATATCTGTTTTTTTACGATGGAATGCCTGCGCAGTCCTTCGGGTGAGAAACGCGTGAGGAGCTGTTAAAAGACTGCAAGATATGGGCTTCAAACTTCGTAAAGTTTGTGGATTTTGAGTTAAAGAATTCCTTTTGAGAATATGTTTAATTTAAAGCAGGGGTTAATGATGGAGATCGTAAAATGATGAAGGGGACAATGTTTTGGGGACAATTGCCTGGGGTTGAAACTTTCTGTCGCTGAGTTGTCCTCATAACTATTCCAGGTGTCCCAAAAGAGCCAAATAATGGTGCTGTTTGAAAAACATTTCGGCAATGTTGCTAAATCCATCACCATTTACGAGAGGTGGGCCAAGGGAACTACCAAACTGGCAAAGTGGTTTGATGAAGCTTATTAGATTGATAAGAGTAAGCATTCGATCTGTGATGAGAAGTGGCACACCCATGCACACAGATGTCTCTGGAATCAGACGAGCCACAATCCTACAGAAAGAAAAGCCTTGGGATAGCCTCATAATTGCGGCAGCCTAGCCGGACTCCGGACTCGCACACATTTTAGGCATAAATCTCACAGGGGTGCAGAGATCCAAACGAAAGCAGAGGATTAAATGCCAATATACCCAAAGCTCAACGGGTGGCCCCCTTTTCAGCTTTGTATAATCCCAATGTCACTGGTGGTATAAATCCGCCTTTTGTTCTACCAAACTAGGAATACTTGTTTGTACTAACCCAGCTAATATTTGATAAGGCTGAGAGTATTAGAGTAATCAATAGTTTGACTTCAGACAAAACCCTGGTCTTGACTACTGCCCCATTGATATTTATAAAACAGACCCTGAATTCTCGGTCAGAATTGAAATGATTCTTTTTTTTTTTTTTTAAACCTTTATTTTTGGTCTTTCAACACACCATACAAATACGCACCCACATTAGGGTGGATTTAACTTTACGCCGTCAACGAGTGCCCCAACCACCCCACCCCCCTCCGAGTCCCTCCCCCTGCCCTTGCCGCATCTCCGCATCGTCCTCATTGTGCATCGTTTCAGCCTCCCTGCCACCCAGTGGTAATTCTTGTCAGTCCGAGTTAAGACTGCATCAGGGTGTGTTCCCAGCGTCTAGTGGTCCCTCTGAGGAGGTGTCGGCCTCCCTTATCAGGAAGGATATCAGCGGGCCCCATATGTCGGGCGGGCGCGCGTGAAGCGGGAGGAGTTTTATGAAATCTGCTTCTGTGTCCTGGTAGTAGAGTAAGTCTTTCCGCCAAGCGGTGTAGGAAGGCGGGGGGCCGCGGCCCCATGCCATGGCGACTCTCCTGCGGGCTAGTGTCAGTAGGACTCTGGTCAGTTTCCTCGACGGCGTGGATAGCAACCTCGTCATTCCCAACAAAGCTGCTGTGCATTGCGGTTGCACTACTTCACCCACGATTGCGGATGTCGTGTCCAACACTCGGTTCCAGAATGGGGCTATTTCAGGGCACTCCCATGCCAGGTGCACGAAGCTCGCTGATGGAATACCTCATCTCCTGCATTCTGCCTGGGTGTCGGGATGGTGTTTATTAGCTTTTTCCGTTGTATAATAGGTTTGGTGGAGGAAGTTAAAATGGATAAGTTTGAGCCGGGAGTTAAGAGAAATTTTCTGGGTCTGCTTCAGAATGTAGTCCCAATCAGCCTCCGATATACTTGCGTTTAGTGCTCGTTCCCATCTCGTTTTCACTCTAGAGTTGACGGGGGCATTCCGGTGGTCAGTGCTTTGTAGATTTGCGACACCAGCCTGCCCTCCCCCTGTGCTTGAATGACATCATGCAGTAGCTGCCAGGTCGGTGGCTGTCTCGGGAAACCAGGCAGGTGGGTCTGAATAGTGTATCAAGTTCGGAAGTAGAGGAACACGTCCAGTGCTGAGTTGCCCCCTTTCTGTTTGGCTTGGTCAGGGGTCAGGAAGCCCTCCTCTGTGAATAGGTCTCCTAGGGATTGTATGTGTAGTTTGTCGACCCACTGGTGAAACACTTTCTCTGATGTTAGGGGGATTCCAGGAATAAACCTAACTGGCAAGAGGGGAGAGTACCTTATCTGCACCCCCAGTTTATTTGCTAGCGACTTCCAGAGCTTGCATGTTGTAAGCATCACGTTCATTGTGGGGTTGGGAACGGGAAGCCGACTGAAAACCACGGCAGTTAGGAAGTTGGGTGTTGCCAAGGCCCACTCGTCCTGTACATGGGGGCGAATCGTTTGCGTTGCGTACCAGTGGCTGAGGTACTGTGCTTGGGCTGCCCAGAAGTATTTTTACATGTCTGGGAGGGCTAGACCACCGCTGGACACAGGAAGCGTCAGTATTGTGTACGCCACTCTGGCTGGTCTGCCAGCCCACAGTAGATCCAGAACCAAGCTTTTCAGCCTTCTCAAGAAGGATTGTGGTAGCAACAGCGGGATATTGTTCAAGAGATACAGTAATTTTGGCAGCATTACCATTTTGACTAAGGAGGTTCTGCCCCAGAGTGTCAGTGGGAGCGTCTTCCAGCGCATGACCTTGTCCTGTAGCGACTTAAACACCTCCTCATAATTGTCCCAGAATACCTCTTGTGGGTGCAGTGACAGTTGGATTCCAAGATAACGGACCCTCGAGGTTCTCCACTCGAGTCCGAAGTCATCGGCGAATTGTTTCATGTCTCGGGTCAGCGGGAAGACGACTGATTTTGAGTGATTGGTTTTCAATCCGGAGGCTGCTCCGAATCTGATGACTTCCCGCATGACCGGGTTCAGATTGACTTCAGGATCTCTTATGAATAGTGCTACGTCATCGGCGTATAAGGACACGATTAGTTTGTGTGGGCCGATGGTAAGTCCCATTTGTTGGCGTAGTTCCCGCAGGTTGGAGGCTAGTGGCTCCTTTACCAGAGCGAATATTAATGCTGGCAGGGGGCATCCTTGTCTCGTGCTGCGCTGCAGGTTTATTGCTGCTGATTTTGCCTTGCCCACTATGATATTGGCCTGTGGGTTGGTGTACAGGAGAGAGACCAGTTTGATAAAGCGGGCCTCCATCCCCATTCTGGTGAGAACCATGAACATGAACGGCCACTCCACTGAGTCAAATGCTTTTTCTGCATCAAGCAGGACCGCGATTGCCTTGCCTGTAGGGTCTAAAGCCTCGATGATTCCAAACATTCTCCGGATGCCGAAGGTCGTATTGCGGCCAGGTATGAAACCTGCCTGGTCTGCTAGCACTAGGGCAGGCATCAGGGGCATCAATCTATTCGCCAGGATCTTAGCAAGGATTTTATTGTCCAGATTGAGCAGGGAGATCGGGCGATGCGAGGCGCATTCGTCTGGTGGTTTTCCTGATTTGTGTAAAAGAATGACATTGGCCTCACGCGAAGAGTGAGGAAGGGTCCCACGCTCTAGCGCTTCCTCGTACACCGCTGCCAGCAATGGCGCCAGGGGTTCTGCAAAGGCCTTATAAAATTCTCCCGTTAGGCCGTCAGGGCCTGGTGCTTTGGAGGGTGGAAGGGTCTTTATAGTTGCTTTAATCTCTTCTTGTGAGATTAGTTCGTTCAGAGGTTCACGTAGTTGATGTTCGACCCAGTAGAGCTCTGTGTCTTCTAGATATTCCAGGGGGAGGTGCGAGTCTTTCGGTAGCTTGGCACTGTAAAGGTCTTGGTAGAATAGGCTGAATTCCTCCGCTATCTTTTCGTTAGTGTGGACCACTTCCCCTTGCCTAGTTCTAATCCTTTCGATTTGGGACTGTTTATTGTCGGCTTTAATTAGATTTGCCAGTAAAGCTCCTGGTTTCTGGCCCTCGCCGTATTGGCGGATTTGGTTGGTGCGGTGAAGAAATTTCACCTCCCGCTCCGCTGTGTCGTTGAATTTCTGCAATTCCGTCTTCAATGCCGCTGCGGCTTCCGGGTTGTCATTGTTCGCGTTCTGAGTTTCGAGCTGTTTTAATTTACTTTCGCTGCTTGCGAGCTCGCCCCTAATGAGCTTGAGAATGCCGTTTTCTTTGGCGAGGCAGACTCCTCTGATAAAACATTTAAAGGATTCCCAAATTAAGCTTGCCGAGGGGACCGAACCCAGGTTGGCTCCTAAGAACACGTCTATCTCCTCTCTTAATTCGGAGGCAAAGACCTCGTCCCGCAGTGATCCCTATTTGAAGCGCCAGTGTTGTAGCGGCGGGGTGGGGCTAGCTGGCTTGAGCTTGAGGAGGATTGGTGAGTGGTCCGAGAGTGTTCTCGGGTGGATGTGGCACCGGCCACACGCCAGGGTGCTGTTGGTTGAGGTAAAAAAGTAGTCAATTTGGGAGCTTGTATTATGGACTGTAGAATGAAAGGTGTACTCGCGCTTTTCGCCATTGGAGACCCTCCATGTGTCCTGTAAATCAAATGCTTTGCAGATTTCCTTTATTTGGAGAGCAACTTTTGAGGTTGGTTGATGTATGGCCGATGATCTATCTCTCGTAGGGTCCATAACCGTGTTCATGTCGCCACCCCAGATGACCGTGGCTGGGCCGAGCGCGGAGAGCTGTGTCAACACCCAGCCGAAGTTGTTATGGCCATCCACATTCGGAGCATATGAGTTGACAAAGGTCACTTTCTGACCTGCGACGATGCCACTCACCAGTAGTGCTCTGCCTTCCTCGTCTTTTGCCTTGTGCAGTAGCCGGAAACTGAGCCGCCTGTGTATGAGGATCGCAACTCCTCTCGAGTACGTGGAGTAGGATGAAATGTATCTATGGCAGCCCCAGCTTTTGGCCCACTGGCGGTCACTCCCCGGCGTAAAGTGCGTCTCTTGAATCAGGGCCACGTCTACATCATGGCGTCTGAGATAGTGCAGAATTTTCCTAGATTTAGCTGGGATGTTACCTCGTCTTATGTTCCATGTTAAAACGTTGAACGGGGCGTCTTTGCATTTATTTCAGATCTCGTTTTTAAATCAGCGGACGGCCATGGTCTGGTTGAGCCAGAGCTGCTGACTGGGTCTGTATGTGAGGGATGAGGGTCACAATGCGATGATGAATATGGCAGCGAGTAGGGAGCAGGTGGCGAGCGGGACAATCGGGAACTGGTGGCGTTGAACTTCTCCATTAACTTTGTAATATTCAAACTTCGGGCAATCCTCAACTGGCCCATGACGTTGCTCTCCCTAGGGTGGGCAACCTTGAACATGCTCACCGGGAGGTTCCAACTTTCCCAACCCCAAACCAAAACGGCCCTAGGAGTCGCCATGTCGAGACGTGCGGTCCACACCTCGCCGGGCAGACACCACTCGGGCTAACAATAACTTAACGGTAGCTGAGCTAGGGGCACCCAGGGTCTCCCAAGTGTCCCAGCCCCGACTTGTGCTGTTGTAATTGGTCTGGCCCACTCAGTGCTGCTGTGCCGGGTCTTGCGTCCAGCTGTGTCCAACCGTTTAAGGAGGGTTCCTGGGGAGTCTATCTCTTTGTGGTCTGGGGCGAGCCTGATTCTGATCCGGGAGCCCTAGACGGTCCAGGAACAAGTTTGCTTCATCTGGGGTTTGGAAAAATTTGACCTTTCCCTCGTGTTGGACTCTTAAGCGTGCTGGGTAGAGCATGGAGTACGGCAGTTGGCTGTTGCGGAGTCTCAGTTTGACGCTTGCAAATGTTTTCCTTTGTGTCTGAACTGCCGGGGAGAAGTCAGGGTAAAAGTGGATTTTGTCTCCTTCGTGGCTCAGTTCGCCTTTTTCTCTGGCGAGGCGGAGTAAGGAGTCGCGATCTCTGTAGTTCAGCAGTCTCGCTATTATGGGTCTAGGGGGAGCCCCTGGAGCAGGTCTCGTCGCAGGCATCCTGTGGGCTCTCTCGATTATGAATAGGCAAGATAGGGCCTCGCGGCCGAATAGAGTGATGCATAAGGCTTCCACGAAGTCTTCCATTATCTCCTGCGTTTGATGTTCTCTCACACCGACTATTCGTAGATTATTCCTCCTCGACTGACCTTCGAGGTCCTCGCACTTGGCGGCGGTTAGTTTCATTTGCGATTCTAGCTGCGAAACACTATTAGTGAGGGTTGCCGAACTGTCATCGAGATTTGACACCCTCTGCTCCATCTCGTTTAGGCGTTCGGCCTGGGAGTCCATTCGGTGTTGCATGAGATCGACTTTGGACGCAAGACTGTCCATATTGTTACTTAGGCTGCCAATGCCTACTTTTAAGTCAAGGAGGATTTGTTTGATTTCAAAGGGGTTCTCCGCCACTCCATCCTGGTGGGAACATTCGGACGAGGAAGCTTGATCTTCTGGGTGGTGAGGGGCTCTGGGGGTCGGGCCACTCTCAAAGTTTAGCTTCCTCTGAGATTTATCGTTTTTTCCCATCTTGGCTGCAGGTGGTCAAGTTGTGCCTCGGATCCCCCTCCGGATCGGGTTGGCCGCGGCTGGTTGAATGTGGTGCTCGATCAGCAATGCGGGGTGGGGGCCGGACGTCGTCGTGCGCTGTGCTCTTCCACTGTTAGCGCAGCCCCCTTGGTGGGTTTCAGTGGAAGACTGGCGTAGGGTGTATGCTACCCACTATGCGTGCAGGGGATGACTGTTAAGGCACTATGTTGGCTCGTGTCGAGGAGGTTTACAGAGGCTTTCTGCCAGCTTTTCCTGGTTCAGGGGGTGAAGTGATGGACAGCCCCCTGTGCTCCTGGTTCATAGTACAGGGCCGTGTGATGGTCTGCGACAGGGAGGGTGCTCCACTCCAAGTGGTGGGGTTCAGGTCGTCCGTGTGTGCGGGTGCCGCACCCGTCCAGGCCTAGCGGATTGCAGGAGTGACTTGTTTGCCGGGGGGTGCTTCGCTGCTTGCTTGCCCCTGCCACTGCGGGTACGGCCGCTGCCGAGTCCCAAAGGTGGAAGGGGGGGGGCAGCGCCGTCACCCCACCACTCCTTACCTTACCTCCCGGGGCACCGGGGATGCCCCCCTCGCTCGTCGCCACCAGGTGGGTGTGGGGGTTCTTGCCGGGCAGCTGGCCGCTGTCCGGGGTCTGTCGCTCCACGTCCCATGGCTGGGAAGCGGATGCCGGAGTCGCAGGTGCCGATTCCGGGCGTGGGGGAGGCCCAGGCGTCTTACAGCCGACTCTTCCGCTCCGACGATGGCTCCTGGCGGGAGGAGGGGGATGGTCAGGGTCTCCTGCCGGCCCTCCCGGGCCACTGCCGACTCCTTGCCAGGATACTGGCCCCCCGTCTCGTGTGTGGCCGGGGGGGGGTGCATCGGGCTCTGCAGTGCGGGAGCTCTGCTCTTGATGCGCGGGGCCGAGCGGCCAACCCTGCGAGTCTCGGGCTGGGAGCTCTGATTTCACACGAAACTTTGGGGTGGCACAGCTTGGGACATCAGCAGTTCGTGTACCGGCAGACTGGGGGTCAGTAATGCCAGGATCCGCAGGATTTTCCAGGATTGATGCGGGGCTACAAGGGAGCTCTGACCTAAGTGGCCATCTTGGATGGCCCTCTAGCGCCCTCTATGAAATGATTCTTTTTATACGCAAGAGGCAGATCAGACAAAATCCACGAGTCCTGGAGGCTAGCATAATGATATGATAGTTTATTTATATAGCGCCTGTACACACTGATGAGCCCCAACAAGGGCGAAACATGTTTGGGGATGCTTGTGGTCTCGTGCAGAAGGGATGTGACCTAGCAGTTCGGCTGGACTGCCCCTTTTGGGGTGGGACCAAGCCTGATTTACATATGGTCTTTCCCCTTTCGTAATGACTTTGCTGGCGAAGAACGATGGTCTGGAGGGTGCCCAGAGCAATGCCAGTGGTTAAGATTCATTCTAAACCTTCCAGCCATCACCTCCTTGTTTTTGCTTTGTCACACCGAGTGGGACGGGTATGCCCAGAAGTGGGTCCCGTGCCTGCTGGGCCTAGAGACCCAAGCTACTACTCACTGATGAGGCCCAACAAGGCCGAAACATGTTTGATGATGCTTGTGGTCTCGTACAGAAGGGATGTGACCTAGCAGTTTGGGCTGGACTGCCCCTTTTGGGGTGGGACCAAGCCTGATTTACATATGGTCTTTCCCCTTCTGTAATGGCTTGGCAGGCAAAAAACGATGGTCTGGAGGGTGCCCAGAGCAATGCCAGTGATTAAGATTCATTCTAAACCTTCCAGCCATTACCTCCTTGTTTTTGCTTTGTCACCCCGAGTGGGACGGGTATGCCCAGACGTGGGTCCCGTGCCTGCTGGGCCTAGAGACCCAAGCTACTCCTCACTGATGAGGCCCAACAAGGCCGAAACATGTTTGGTGATGCTTGTGGTCTCGTGCAGAAGGGAAGTGACCTAGCAGTTCGGGCTGGACTGCCCCTTTTGGGGTGGGACCAAGCCCGATTTGCATGTGGTCTTTCACCTTCTGTAATAGCTTGGCAGGCGAAGAACGATGGTCTGGAGGGTGCCCAGAGCAATGCCAGTGGTTAAGATTCATTCGAAACCTTCCAGCCATCACCTCCTTGTTTTTGCTTTGTCACCCCGAGTGGGACTGGTATTCCCAGACGTGGTTCCCGTTCCTGCTGGGCCTAGAGACCCAAGCTACTCCTCACTGATGAGGCCCAACAAGGCCGAAACATGTTTGGGGATGCTTGTGGTCTCGTGCAGAAGGGATGTGAGCTAGCAGTTCGGGCTGGACTGCCCCTTTTGGGGTGGGACCAAGCCTGATTTGCATATGCTCTTTCCCCGTCTGTAATGGCTTGGCAGGCGAAGAACGATGGTCTGGAGGGTGCCCAGAGCAATGCCAGTGGTTAAGATTCATTCTAAACCTTCCAGCCATCACCTCCTTGTTTTTGCTTTGTCACCCCGAGTGGGACGGGTATGCCCAGACGTGGGTCCCGTGCCTGCTGGGCCTAGAGACGCAAGCTATTCCTCACTGATGAGGCCCAACAAGGCCGAAACATGTTTGGGGATGCTTGTGGTCTCGTGCAGAAGGGATGTGACCTAGCAATTCGGGCTGGACTGCCCCTTTTGGGGTGGGACCAAGCCTGATTTGCATATGGTCTTTCCCCTTCTGTAATGGCTTGGCAGGCAAAGAACGATGGTCTGGAGGGTGCCCATAGCAATGCCAGTGGTTAAGATTCATTCTGAACCTTCCAGCCATCTCCTCCTTGTTGTTGCTTTGTCACCCCGAGTGGGACGGGTATGCCCAGACGTGGGTCCCGTGCCTGCTGGGCCTAGAGACCCAAGCTACTCCTCACTGATGAAGCCCAACAAGGCCGAAACATGTTTGGGGATGCTTGTGGTCTCGTGCAGAAGGGATGTGAACTAGCAGTTTGGGCTGGACTGCCCCTTTTGGGGTGGGACCAAGCCTGATTTGCATATGGTCTTTCCCCTTCTGTAATGGCTTGGCAGGCGAAGAACGATGGTTTGGAGGGTGCCCAGAGCAATGCCAGTGGTTAAGATTCATTCTAAACCTTCCAGTCATCACCTCCTTGTTTGTGCTTTGTCACCCAGAGTGGGACGGGTATGCCCAGACGTGGGTCCCGTGCCTGCGGGGCCTAGAAACCCAAGCTACTACTCACTGATGAGGCCCAACAAGGCCGAAACATGTTTGTGGATGCTTGTGGTCTCGTGCAGAAGGAATGTGACCTAGCAGTTCGGGGTGGACTGCCCCTTTTGGGGTGGGGCCAAGCCTGATTTGCACATGATCTTTCCCCTTCTGTAATGGCTTGGCAGGCGAAGAAGGATGGTCTGGAGGGTGCCCAGAGTAATGCCAGTGGTTAAGATTCATTCTAAACCTTCCAGCCATTACCTCCTTGTTATTGCTTGATCCCCCAGTCATGACATAGTGATGGAGGTCAGATTGAAGACTTTGAACCAGTAAAGCCTGACCCAAGGACCAACCCACCCACTCACTTAACAGTGATATGTAAGGGGAGGAGACTGTGGTGGAATCAGTTTCAGCCAGGGTCACCACAACACAGCCCAGGTGTAAGTCTTCCGAACTCTAGTGGATAAAAGACAGAAGTCCTACGATTTCTACATTGCACTGCAGCTAGTTCACTTCCAGAGGGAAACGAGCATAAAAGAAAGATGGCTCTGCCCATATTGGCTGGCTAAATATCTTTGTGGGAATAAACCTTTACTACCTGTCCGTAATCCAGCTCAAAGGGATACCCTTTCTGCCAGTGATCGATTTGTGAGGGACCACTACAAGCCCTCAAGAGGCGATGGTATCTTGGGGCTACTGATCTCTGTTACAAGCAACCTGGAACCAGAAAATGCCATTGAGCAAGGCTCAGCCATTCCCACCAAGGCTCTGCATGTAGAAACAGGTTCACCAAGCGCAGCAGAAAGTATAGCAATGGCTAGAGAAGGTATCCTCTGGAAGCTGGTCTCCGGCCAACTCAAGCTGATTGATCAACTGATAGATGTCATGGCACAGTGCAGGACAGCACTCCACCCACCCCCCATTGTTCTACAGAGATCTGTGGCCGGTAAGGACTTGGATGCATTATTCACTAATTTTGAGTGCCTAACAGACACTGCAAAGTAGGAGGATGTGCACTGGGGAACGTTAATCACATCACTCTTGACGGGGGAACTCCAAAGCACACATACATTTCTTAACACTGATGTGGAGACAGGATATGAATGTCTGAAGAAGGGCATCGCCAGAGGCTACGCTTGCTCCCAGAATATGATCAGCAACTCCTAAAAGATATCTGACCCTTGGCATACAAGTCTCCTCAACAATTGCTCCTTAGGATCCAGGAACAAGTGATAAAGTGGGTCAAGAGACTGTTGTTGGAAGAGGTTCAAGATTGCTAATTCTTAAACAGTTCTGTGCATATCTGACATCCTCTTTGCAAAGGGCAGAAAGACAACTACATGCACCCAGTCTTAAACAGGTAGTACCAACAGTCATGTCTGACTAACAGGCTTAATAGGTTAAGACCAGCCAACCTGAGCATGCACCACAGTGGAGTACCACTCAGAACTGCAGAAAGGCTTCCCCATCATCTCTCCACCTAGAATTACAAAAAATAGCAAAGATAAAGGCTGTTGAAGTAAAAGCCACCTAAGTCTGCTGATTGGGCCATAGGAGAAGTTCTTTGGAAACGTATAACTGGAACTCCGGAAAACCACCTGTTAAGGGATAGCATATTGTGAAATTGGCATGCATGTCCAGTGCCCGTCCCAAGAAAATGACAACCAAAACCGTGGGAACTAGCTATTTTTATCCTCCGGAGTCTTAAGAGAAGGGCATTGAGAAAAGGAAAACCAAATCAGGTTGGGGTGCTTAACGAGGGCTCTGAATGTCAACAGTACTAAGTTCTTGAACAAGTATAGGGACAACTGGTAACTGTACTATTTGATTCTGGGAATCAACAGATGGCCTTTTGTTCTGATCTAGCCTTCCTGAACCGACGACTTCAAGATTGGACTTTCCCATCACGTGCATCCACTGGATGTTTATGCTGAAGTGCATTTATAAATCTGGGTAGCAATGGATGACACCTCAGTGGTGATGGCAGTGAGCCCAAGTTAGCCAAAGAAGTTATCATGGGAATTGACCTGACACTCCTTTTCAAGTGGATGACCATCTTGAAGGGTACCACCGGTAGGAGAGAGAACCAACACGGTGGCTTACTCTGAAAGGAATAAGCACCTGGATCGGGCCCCAAGACTTTGTTGGAGACACCCCTCAAAGAATGATTTTTATGTAAGTGCCCCTAGGGTGGGCTTCCATGAAAAGAAAGGGCTATGCGAGTCACATGCTTTGGGTTGGGAGCAATGGCTAGTATTGCCATGGGATTCAGATGCCATCATCTTCTCCTTGATGTAGGGCCCAGAGGAAATAAACCGAGTATCCACAGGCTGCCAAACCCTTCACACGCTCTGTAAGAAATACTCAGTGACTGAATCCCAGGAGGCACAAGTCAGAGTCAGAGACAGAGTGAAGGATCTCAAGTCCTGTTAGAGGAGAACAGTCTAGTAAAGTTACATGAGAGGTGCCATTTAACCGACATGGGAGGCAGGAGAACATCCTAATGACTCTCTTCCCACCAGGATAACACTAGAATCTGCAACCCCAATTTTGGAAGGTGTTCATCCGCTTTTGTTACGCTCACCTGGCTCCCACAGGGGCGTCGGTCAGACCCAGACAGCTGCGGTCTCCACCCACGCGATGCGTAGTGTAGCGATGACTGACTGGATCTGCCCTCCTAATCTTGTCTGCTTAACCTGTAGAAATATTCTTCTGCAAGTGGAGAGATGGATTTTGCCACTTGTGGATTCAAGTGATGGCAACCCCACAGTCATCCCCAACTAATCACCTCCGAAATGCCCTCACAGCAATCTCACCTTATATTCTTGAAAGATGAGCTCTCCATCCTGCGTGGATTTGCAGGGGCGCGTCGATTCCACTTACTTCACTGGTTTGAAAGCTCGGGAGAGTTCCGGAGAGTATTGACTCTGAGGTTCCTCGTGAGGACCAGTAAGTATTAAGTTCATAGAGTTCAATATGTCCGATGTTCACTCTTGTTCCCCCCTTCCTTTCTTGTCTTGCAACTGGCTCGTGAAAAGATACTCTTGTGGCAGCTGGTGGCGCTCAGGTAAGAGTCTGTATTACCCGGCGCTGTCCGGTAAATGTTGCACGTGGAAAACGTGTTGTTTTGTCTGTCTTTACAGATGCGGCACGTGAAAATATGGAGAGTCACAAAAGGATGCCTCCGGTGGTAAATCAGGTAAGTCTATGGTGGTAAGAATTATATTTGTTGGTTCCCTCGCATCACCTTGTGGTTTTCTTTTGTCTCCTAGGTGCCGAAGTTCGACGAAGAAATGATGGAGGCAGCGCCGACTCGAAGGATGCTGTGAAGACTGGTGAGTATGGCGCGGCGCTGCAGCTGGAGGTGCGGCGCGTGCAGAAATGATGTTCTTTACAGGTCCGGAGACGAGATGGATCCAGAATCAGGTGTGGAATAGAAATAAGTTCGTTTTCTAACCTTGTCCCTTTATTTCCTCTTTGTTTTAGGAGCTCTGGATTCGAGACGGGCGTGGCAGAAGACTGGATGCAGGCTGCAGGCACGGTGAGCGTTACGCTGCTGGATGCAGAATAACGCGAAGCGTGTGTTGCTGGTTGGGCGTGGTTTAAATAGCCTCAAAGGTAGTCCCAGGTAAGAAGTCCCTAGAACCACATCCAAGTAAAAAATAGTCCCTGTAGAAAAATAGTCCCTTTCTGGCTTCATGTTGGATTGGAGTCATTTACAGCCTGGTCTGTCTGAGGTAAGTAATGACTATGAGCCTGGCGCCTTAGGCGCCAGGACTGATTTCTACTATGAGCCTGGCGCCTAAGGTGCCAGGACTGAACCCAGATAGCCCCTAGCCGGGGCTGCTGAGGTTTTACTAAATGTCTAGATGCCTGCTCCCGGGGCTGATGGGCTTGGTCCGGATGCCTGGGGGTAGGCATCATGACAGCTTTGCCAGCTTAACTCTTTATTAAGGAGTGCATCCAGTCACCCCCAATCTAAACTGTTACCACATTCCCCAAAAACCCAATTTTATCTCAACTTGTGACTCTCTCTCTCTCTCCCCTAAATCACAATGTATTACAGTACTTGTAAAACATTAACCACCTTCAGAAGAAAACATACACTGTGGATTATGGTCCATGAACAATCTGGAATTTTGTATCTTTTGTTTCTTGGATTGCTCACTGTTCTTACAAGTCCACCATGAATTCTTGGCCTATTTTATGTTCAAAATAAATCCTTTTGAATCTTGATGATTGAGTCCTGAGTTGCGTGTTGGTCAACCGGCTTTATCCTGCCTTAATATAATGCCTTTTCTTGCAGATTTGCCAAGGGAAATTGCAGAGCTGAAAGCATTTGACCATCCTGGTAGGGATCCCCAGATCACGTGAAGTTATTTAAGTTATTTATGCAAGGAATCTCTGCTCTGGAATCAACCTTCTTGAATCTACTAGAAAACCCCATAGAAATCCATGGTTTGGGAAGGAGATTTGGGGAGATTTGGATATTAGGATAGTCTTATGACAACCTTAGACATTATATATGCCTCTGTAGAAGATGTGATGGCACCCTTAAGCAATGTTTTGAAATATTTAGACAGTGAAGCCTTCATGTGTGCCAAGCTTCTATTGATAGTGGGAGGCAGGGCACTTTTGGACATAGCTGTGTGGCAGAAAGACTATGTTGCATCCCTGGCATGGGGACAGATGCAGCCAAAGGGTTACGTGTAACATTGAGAAATCACCACATGCTGCTTCTATGTTGATGTCTATGTGCAAGCCTCTACCATATCTTCAAGAGGAAGCCCCCTGAAAGCCAAGTCCCCCACCCTACATTTTAAAATGTTCAAACTAAATATATGGCTTCATGAGGAAATAAACAACCATTTTGATGATAAAATCAAGTGGAAAGGCCTTCTGGATTTTCTTCCTTATAGATATTGAAAATGAAGCATGCAAGCATGCTTTCAGATTCCATGAGCATTGTTTAAACTATGTTGCACATTGATCAGCACATTTTGTATGTGCAAATATGCAAGTAAATTGTTTAGTGGTAAGTTATATTGTAGTATTGGCCTATCGATGGCACATTAACATCATTAATGAGTCACACATATTGGTATGGAGTGTTAAGAGAGCACACGCGAGATGGCATTGTGGAGCAGGAACAAGACTGCAGGTGTCCTTAGCCTGCTTAGTTTTGGCTTATGTGTCAGCACCATTACATAGCGCCAAGCAGGGAGAGAAACGAATATCATTGCGGAATGTGTCATGCGTCACTGGACTCTGCAGTGAACAATGGAGGCCACAAGGATCAGGGAAGCGGCTGGGAAGGTGGAGTGTAGGAAGGTAGCCCTCTACACGGATGGCAGTGGTTCTTCAGCCACCTAGTCTGCCTCCTCGTTGTCTCTGTCTGAGACCAGGGAGGATGCCCGCACAGCCGCAGGAGTTCGCGTTGGCAAACCCAAACTCTTGGCTTTGCCCATGCTTGTTTCACATTCCACTGACACCAAAGTTTGAGATAGGCTACCATCATCTCCTCCATAACTTCAAAGCTAATATGGATTTAGTTATCATGTGCAATTCTTTACAGGCTGTAAGCATATGCCACTAGCGCACAAGAATGAGAAAACTGTGAAAATGGTCGCATTATAATACACACATTTTAGACTATTTTTAATTCATGTGCTAGTACTTGATATTATATGATTTAATATGGCATTTGTAACGCACCTTTACACAAGTGTTTCACTGTATTACTATTAGTTTTATAGCAGTAATTTGCTTAGTCGATTCAAGGCGTTCTCCACAAATTGCTCTTCAATCCTGAATTGGTTGCATTGCTACAGAAAGTGATGTTGGAAGACACATCGGTTCATACGGATGGGTGCAGGAGCTTTGTTTCATGTTGGCTTTCTCCTGTTATAGTGACAGTTTACTGGCACCCGAGGAAACTTCTCCACCTTTGTCACACCGGATGCTCTAATTAGCAGACATGCCTCTGTGACCTGGAACATTGAGCACTTAGGGTGGAGGACTGTCACTGCAGATCAGAAGCTGCTCTAAAGTTTTACCGGCAGAGGTTCTAGTTATTTCCGCACTACTGCTGTCTTGACTTCTAGTTATTATTTTTATTATCACATGCCTCTTTTCCAGGATCCATGATTCATAGAGGGTCTATTTTGTCTGAGCTCCAGAGACAAATCAATGGTGTAATTTGAGCGCTTGTGGGAGGGATTTTATAGACATAACTTGTTGGCCGAAACACATAAATGACACACCTAAAAGGCGAAACTATTGCATTCGAGTACAGATAGGGAGAAATGGCATATGAGGAGGCCCACTATGTAGGTGTTGTTTGGTTATTTGCTCACCCATTGAATGCCCATGGCCATGCTAATCTCTATGGCCTTTCCCACCCAATACCCGCCCCTCCACACCCAAAACACCTCCTCATGATAACTCTTTGAGCTCGATTTAGTCAAGCCTTACGATCAAACTTTGCACTTGAATTGCCTGCCAGTGTTTTCTGAAAACAGTCTTCAAATTGATTGGAGTTGTAAACGTGCTACTGGTGTAATAAAAACATTTCTTAACCAGGTCTGGCTTCAGCCAACCGATTTATAAGCACTATGCATGTCTTTCACTGAAGTCCTGATAAAAACAAGCATTGGCCAAGCAAATGGTTTTGGCTTGTGTATAAGTATTCAGCATTTACCAGTGACTCTTATTAGATGCCCAGGTACATGTACCATTTGGCACCTACTACCATCAATAGCTAGTTAATACCACTGAGGCAATGCCTGGCAAGTGCCTTTCCCATGCCTACACAAAAGCCTAAACTGTTGGCATTGCCAATACTTGTTTTAATTTATTTCTGCTTTGCACAGTACTCAGCTGAAGTAAATGCCATTTACAAAGCAATGCTAATTTGAGTTGAATATAGTGAAAAATAAGATTGGGTGATGTTTATAGAACTTTCAACACTGCAAGACTTTATCTGGCATGCATTTGCCCCACCACCCACTTGGGATTAGATTCAGGAAAGGACTTCTGATGTAAACAATTATTTCTGTATCCTACCTATCCTTCCCCTCAGCCATTGGTGCCACCCCTTTTTACTCTTGGTGCCCTGAAAGGACAATTAGTATAGTACCTGGAATGGAAGATCTTGTAATGTTGGGAACTTGAGCAGTTTGGCCAAGAAAAAAAGTCTTACTTGTTATGTTGGGGCTTTATACATCTTTGTAACATCCTGTGTGCTTTCCTCTTGTGCGCCCTGCCCCTAGCCTCACAGTGTGTCTCTTAACACTGCCCAACCGGCAATGCATGCTTGTGTGATGATGCAGAAGCTCTGGCTTTTGGGGATGTTCATTATTTAATAAAATGATGATGGTAATTCAATTTCAGGAAGGGAAATCTGCTGATCAAATTCCCCTTCCCTAAAGCTCAATGCTTAAAGCATAGTGTACACCCGAGGCTAGCTACCTCAGTTGTCTGATCTACAGCACCTGCTCTCCAGTGGCAGAGGGCAGGTTCAAGGGTCACAAGTGCCCTCTTGACAGCTGTAGAGACAGCCAAGTATCTGCAGCACAGGGGCTGAATTTTAGAAATGCACCCGTGTACCAAAAACTAAATAACTATAACACTGCTATGCTAGTGCTATGTTAACCTGTAAAGATCAGCCATACCAGAGTTGGAGCAAGGTGGCCAGCACCTGTCATAGTTATCCCAGCCACTAGCCACATCAATTTGATATCATACATTTGTCAGCCCTGTGAGAACAGATCAGCTCTGGAAGGGTAACTATGCTGCAGCCAACAAGACAGTAGCCTTGGAGGTTGCCTCTCTTTGTTCCTTTTGTGAGGGCAGGTAACACACTCCCAGCATAGCTACTCCACAGGAGACTGGCCTAGGAACAGGAATCAAAGGGCATACCCATTCACAAAAAGCTACACCTCACACCAGAGCGCTGCATATGGCCTTTGCTTCTATTGAGAAGAGAAGGGTGGGGTTAGTATAGACAGAGGGAGCTCTTTTCATCTGTTGGAAGGTTCCACCATATTATTTATCTCTGACTCTATCTTTCCTCCCTGTCCCCTCCACTTCCTGTAGGAAAAAGCACTTTGGATGTGATGTTAGATGTGAGAAGGTAAAGGCCACTTGTTCCTAGAGCAGGCATTGGACCCCTAAAACAGGCTTGCATTAGTCCAATCATCTGGGGACGTTTGCCTTTAAGTGAAGGGGTCTCCCACCACTTCTTTCCATCATCTCTGGACTTCAAGCTTTCAAGAAGATTTCACTAGACCCTGTTAGGGTAGCAGTTCCTTCTAGAATCCTCCTGTTGTGTAGTGAATACAGGCCTTCCAAGGCAGAGGAAAGTTTGGTCCCGTAACCATCCTCAGTAACCATTGGAGGTGAACAGGCTACTGGAAAAAGACCTGCAACTCTGCCAGCCACAGCGGTACCCATGTCCTCACTATGTGTTGAAGGACCCCTGCATGTGTGTGCCAACCTCCTCTCTGTTTGGGAGCATGAGTAAAGGTCTCATCTTGTACCTGAGCCCCTGGATTGTGACTCACAGCACCTTAAGAGCCTAGACAACCAGGAACCTAGTGCATTTCGCCAGTGAACATCTTGGAACCATGTTTCAAGACCAGTTTGACACATTTGAACCACCAGAACCCACTGTTGAAGCTTTGCAAACTCTCCTGTGCTCCAAATCTCTTGCATAGCTCCAGGAAAGTGTGGATCAGCGCTGCCGGACCACTAGGAAAAGCTACAAGATACTATTGGCTGCTAACTGCCCCCTTGGTCCATTTTTGTGGCAGGTAGCACACATGTGCTGCTATCTTGGATCGGGCATCCTGGTGAACAGGCCAACAAGGGAAGTGTTTAGGATGCCATGCATGGTACACGCATCTGTACATGTAAACAGTGTGTGAAGGTGGCCTGACATTTATGCAGTGACTATATAAAAATCACAATGATTTAGTTTTGTCGCAGCCATTACTGACAAAAGTCTTTGCCAATAAAATGAGCTATATAGCACTATCCAGATGTACTTACCTTCTAAGGATTGTATATACTTGATCTTGACCATTCAACAGTAACTGCCAACATCTCATGTATTAAATAAGTATTCAGACTACACTCTCTGTATGACTCACACCTTTCTCAAATTGATATCAACTGAAATATATTTGGAACACAAAAGAATCAAAAACTACAAATCAAAAACAGTTACACCATTTAACATCCCAAAAAGAAATGTTCTCTTCACAAAATAAACAATCCCCCAAAAAATGTACTACTCCATGCTCTTACAAATCAGCCCACCTGTATTAAGAAATGATGCAAGTGCAAGAGTGCAGTTATCCCGAAAATTTCACATTTAGTTCAACACTTACAAAGGGCCCCATCAAATTGAAGTCACAGTAGCTTTTAAAAATCTCATCTATCAAATAAATTAAAACCAATTACAAACATATATGTGCAGTTCAGTACTCACTGCTATTGACAATTACCTCCACTAACAAATGTTTACTAATCGTGAAGAACAAGATTCTTATTAATTGTTTTAAGCTATTTTCACGAACCATAAAACCTCAAACAACTAACAATTTATAGGTGTCAGTGAAAACCATGATTGGGAAATCCACTCTTTTAGTATGACCCAACTGTGGCCTTGAGTTACTACAAACAAACAAAGGACAAGAACCCAGAAGTTGCACGTGACATCTGGTTAAGTCAAACCATTTTTGGAGAGAATAGATTATGTTTGTGTAAATGCTGTGTTTAATCTATCTGCTTGTGAAAGCTAGGAGTCAATCAACATTAAGAATTTATGTTACAATTACAATTTCTGTGAAAAGTTAAAACCATTTCCAAAACATATTTTCAAGTCATTTTTTAAAGAACAAACATATATGTGTGGCAGAGATATACAATCTATGCTAAGAGACTTCAACGAATAACTATACAGGAGCAAACAACAAAGCAAACAATCTGGCTGGACATATGACATTCAAGAACGAGGTATCTTTGACAAAAACAAACCCTGGTCAAAGACAACAGATTCAGGCAGTCACAATCTGTACATTTTGTACAATTCAGTAGTTGATTGTAAACAAAGAACATCAATATGTGTTCTGCTTGTAGTTAGGTTTTTTTGAGGGAATGTGTATTACTGCGCTTACTTAAGAACTTAAGTTTTGGCTTCTACAAAGTCATTGATTTACAAGACAAGCCTTCATCAGGAAAGTATATTATTTTGTGACCTCTTGAAAGGTTCCTTGAGGCTGGTGTTACAGAAGGATGCACTTCAGCAATTCATCAATGTAGACAGTGTGTCCAAGAGCGGGGTGCCTGTTATTTTACTAAAGGGCACTGCTGGAGAGTGGGCAGTGAGGCAGCAACTGGAGTGTTCACATGTACAGCAATGTGTGCCTTATAGTCTTAAGGTAATAAGGGTCCAGGTCAGTATACCAGAACCGGGTGACAGTCCCTGTTTGAATGCAGTAGCCGTGTCGGAAAAACGTCAGCGTGCCAGTGTTTCCATGACAACAATTGTTAAGGATGTAGAAAACAAAATTAAATTAACCCTACAGAGTTCATACATAATACTCATACTCTTATGAGATATAGTAAATTGTGTCAAAATACATGCTTAATAACCATGTACATAGTCAAGTATCCCTCTGAGGGACAGACTATAAGACACGGATAATCAGTTATCATCATGGAAATTCAAAAATAAGAGGGCATAATCATTTATTCAAATTCAATGATGATCACATTACAATAACAAATGTGTCTATGGAATTTATGAGACACCTATACAATATTAGTAAAAAGCCTCAGCACTGCCGAATAAAAAAAATGGACAAACTCCATAAATTTAAAGAACATAGGTAATGTTAGAAATGCACATTTAAACGAAATTCTAAATCCTAAAAGCACGCCACTTTATACAAACACTATTCATAACACACACACATTCACCTTCCGTAATACATATTTTCATAAAATACTCCTTCACGAACTATATTATTGCACCAACTATCATAGAACGAATACATTTTACACAGCAAACACTGATCGACAAATAGGCCAGAAATGAGCAAAGGGTTAACAAAGTATTTTATCACTAAATGTGTACATGATTGGCCAAAATAAACAATTAGTGCCTGAATTAAACTCAAGGTTGTCAGGATGGGTCTTCCAATTGATGGGGTAGTGCTGTGGAAAAATGTATCCAAAGATATTGGGCCTCATTATGAGCCTGGCGGCCTGAAATTAAGGGTGCCGGTAGTAACGTAGCAGCACCGTTTCCGGACCGCCAGACTCAGAGTATGCCTGTAGGAGGAGCCGTTGTTCCTGGCACGTATGACCTGCCGGGGGCTCGTACCCTGCATGTATGTTTTTCACAGAAACACTGACATCATTAGATACAGTGCCGGTGCTTCTGTGTCCCCATTCCCCATGGGAATGGAGACTTACACTTTCTGCTGCCTGATATCACGGGCCGCCGAGACTTCCCGGTGGCACCGAGATATCAGGCAGTGGAAACAGTGTTACGAGTCTGTCAGCAACCCGACGGTAGTACTGGCGGGTTACCACCAAACTCGTAATGAGGCCCAGTGTCTCTTGTGGTTTTAACAATGGTTCTGCCAGTGCTCTGTACGTCCAGGTGCTGGATGTGTCCTGGCAAATTCACACAATACTTTTAAGTTCACAGCTCCTGCTTTTCAGGGCTTCCTGCACCCTATTTTTGTCTGTTCTCGAGTTCTCTTCCCCGTCTCTGGTTTAAGAGTTCCTGCAACCTGGATCCTTCAGTTATCAGGATCTTTTCTCCTCAACCTTTTGCTCCATATTTGGAACTTGAGTGGATTCCATAAATGGGATCTTGAAAGGTGGGCGATCTAGGATGGTTTTGAGCCACAGGATGATAGGAAGATGCCCTAATGCTGAGTCAGGGTTCTTTTTTTAACCCTTTAACTGCCAAAGCCCCCTCCTCCCCCTTTGCCAAGGCCTTTTTTGGTGATTTCGGAATGTCGCCATTCAATCCCTTTTAACCCTTTTTGTTACTTGAGATATCTCGGACAAATTTTGCCCCTTTCTCTCCCACATGTAGGCGGTTGTAATGTCACCTAGGAATCCTAGTTTGTTGTAGTGGGGTGAGAGAAAATAACCAAAAAGTGTTGGCTTTTTTCAGAAAATAGCAATAAAATGATGTCCAAAGAAACCTGTGTTTTTTTCCTTGTAGGAGCTAGGAACAAATGGTTTCTGTGCTGAATTTGCCATTTCCCATGCATTCAAGAACAGGTTGAGTGTAAACCAAAAAAAAACATATTTTGATATGCTAACCATCCGTTTTGTAAAAGGTAGGCGAGTTTGGCCATTTTTGTCCCATCGGACATGCGCGGACGGAATGGAAGAGTAGGGTAGGAAAGCTGAATTGGAAGACAGAAAGGCATACATTTCTGAAAAGTAGAAAAAATTCCAAGTTTAGGAAGGGGTGATTTGCACAGGTCAGGCAACAACTATGTAGGGAGAAATGTCATAGTTTGGGGAAAAATTGTGAAAATTACAGAAAAAAAGGTATGTGGTGGAATGATTGGCCCATTAAGGCAATGGCTTCTGTAAATTTTGAGAAAAGCAATGCTCCGCTACATTCCCCCTACTATTCCAGTTAGGAAATCACACATTTTTCATAATGTTTCATGAAACAAGCAGTACCACATGCCAAAAACTGAGCCATGGTACACAGGATTTTTATGCTTATATGCTTATGGCCTAAACAAACGTAATTAGCATGTGTAAATAAAGAAAACAAATGTGGTGAGGAAGGCCAAGCATACATTTTTTGAAAGAGCACAGGCAGACCTTTTGAACGGTAGGTGACTTGTGCAGGTTACAAAAGTGTATAGTGCCTAAAGCAGCGACCAAATGTAGGTCACATTTGAGAAATGAAAGGTTGTGTGACAAAGTGCAGCAGCAAATGCTTCGAAACGTTATGAAAACCACACAAACACAACAAATGTCATACCTTCCCATGTTCCCACACGTGTCCCGACAAAACGGTACCTCGCATCCGTGGGTGCACCCACCTGGGCACAAAGGGAAAAGGCTAAACCACTGGTAGCCCCAAGTGTTTCGGTAGAGCAGATTTTGCGGGATTATGCTCATGTGGACAACCTACAGATTTGGGCCTTGGGTGTTGAAGCCATAAAGGAAAATTGAGAACCCCATGCATTTCCAAAAAGAAGACACCCGTGGGAATCCACAGATCTGACTTGCATGAATCGGCCCAGAATTTATTACCCACAATCTCCGGCAAAGTCCAAAATTTGGTGAAAAAACCCAGTTTTCGGATATTTCACTCTGCTCACCTACCGAACCACGCAGCCAAAAACACATATCCTACCTTCCCACGTTCCCACAGGTGTCCCGATGAAAACGGTACCTCACATGTGTAGGTGTACCTACCTGGGCACAAAGGGAAAAGGCTAAACCTCTAGTAACCCCAAGTCTTTTGGCAGAGCAGATTTTGCGGGATTTTGCTCATGTGGACAACCTACAGATTTGGGCCTGGGGTGTCGCAGCCACCAAGGAAAACAGGGAACCCCATGCATTTCCAAAAAGAAGACACCCGTGGGAATCCACAGAGGTATGACTTGTGCGAATCGTCCTAGAATGTATTACTCATAATCACCGGCAAATTCCAAAATTTGGTGAAAAAAAACACAGTTTTCAGATATTTCACTCGGCCCACCCACTGAAACATGCTGCCAACAACACATGTCCTACCTTCCCGCGTTCCCACAGCTGTCCCGACAAATACGGTAACTCACATGTGTGGGTGCACCTACCTGGGCACAAAGCGAAAAGGCTAAACCTCTAGTAACCCCAAGTCTTTTGGCAGAGCAGATTTTGCGGGATTTTGCTCATGTGGACAACCTACAGATTTGGGCCTAGCATGTCGAAGCCACCAAGGAAAACAGGGAACCCCATGCATTTCTGTAAAGAAGACACCCGTGGGAATCCACAGAGGCCTGACTGGCGCGAATCGCCCCAGAATGTATTACCCACAATCCCTGACAAAGTCTGAAATTTGGTGAAAAACACAGTTTTCAGACATTTCACTCTGCACACCCACCGAAACACGCTGCCAACAACACATGTCCTACCTTCCTGCGTTCCCACAGGTGTCCTGACAAAAATGGTACCTCACATGTGGGGGTGCACCTACCTGGACGCAAAGGGAAAAGGCTAAACCACTGCTATCCCCAAAGGGTTTGGGGAGCCAATCTACAGATGTGGGCCTGGGGTGTCGCAGCCACCAAGGAAAATAGGGAACCCCATGCATTTCTGTAAAGAAGTCACCCGTGGGAATCAATAGATGTCGGACTTACGCAAATCCCCCAGAATGTATTACCCACAAGCCCCGGCAAAGACCCACATGGGAGACGGTTGCCCATGGCCAGGGACATTACTCCCGACTTTCCTGGAGCTCTGGCTGGTCTGCATTGCAGCTTCTCCCTCCGGGAAAGGCCGGGGACCATGCTGGGGCTCTCTGGGACTGCCGCTGCACTTGGGAAAAGTCAACCCACATGGGAGACAGCCCCCAAGATCAGGGACATTACCCCTGACTTTCCTGGAGGTCTGGCTGGCGTGCGTTACAGCGTCTCCCTCAAGGAAAGGTTGGGTACTCTGCCGGGGCTCCTTGGAACCGTTGCTGGGCTTGGGGACGGTAAAGCCACATGGGTAAAAATAAAAGGTGAGTTTCTACCTTTCTTTCCCTTGATCTGCGGCATTACGCATGCTGATGTGAAACTGAAGGAAATCCAACCCCTGGGCTGTGAGGAGGAACCTCCTCCTCACATAGCCCGGGGGCTGGATTTCAATTTTGTGCAATCCCTGCTTTGCAGGGATCGCACAAAATGACGTGCCAAAAAGGACGAGCTATCTCGTACTTGGCAACAGGCAAGTAATGTCAAGGACGAGATAGCTCGTCCTTGGCACTAAAGAGGTTAAAATATAATTATTATTTAGCTAAATTAATAACTTTTTAATACATTTCATCAATCATCATATCAAAATGTAATAAGTAAAGGTACATTCACTAAAAGGTATACATCACATTGTTAAAAGGTATTTATCACTTATGCAGTAACTTCATGCTTCAATGATAGGAATTTTATCATAGATTTTGTTCCATAGCCTGGAAAAGTAGATTATGATTCCTTCGTGGCTCCCAGAGATGAATAAGTCAGAGAGGTCAGTGGAACTTCTTATCGACTAAAGGCCAGCAGCAGCAATGGCCTTCCGTTGAAGGACTACCATTGCATCACAGTCAAAAAGTAGGTGTTGCGCAGATTCAATAGCAGGGTCATCGCAAAACCAGCAAAGTCTTTGATGCCTTTCCACCTTATGCCAATGCTCCGTTGTTTCAAATGATTTCACAGCATTAAACTTAATGCGTAAATAGACCCATACTAAATGGTTGCCAATGAAATTATGTATATACTTTGGGCTAAATTGTCTTTTAATATGTATGGGAAAAAGTACCCAGCTGTTGTTTTCGATGCTAAATCAGTTGTCATCTGATCTTGACTATAATTGTCCAACAATGTCCTCATAGTTCATTTAAATTGGCCACAGATCATTGCCATGGGGTCCATTCTAATTTTCCCAAACCATAGATCTGATAGATGTTTAAGTGCACCAAGTGAGGAGTCTTTCATATAGGCATGTTTTGTGGCGAAGACTTCATTCAGAAGGCCCATGAGAGTATTACTCGCAGCATAGGCAAGCTTCCAGTAGAAGATCAGACTCATCAACATTATTTGTTTGCCTATAGGTGTAAGGCCAAATTCCAGATAAATCATTTCTAGTGGTACATGGAGTGGTAATCATAGACGCCACTTGAGTGTCATTGACTCCATTCTAGCAATGGCTTCTGTTGACCCAGATGCCCATGCCTCAGTGGCATAGCAGATAATCAGTGTTATCTTCATTAAGTAAGGTGTAAGATCCAGGATGTCAATGTCGTCGGCATAGCCAAACCATTGGACCTCATGAGTGCCCAGGCGTGGTGGTATATATCTGGTCTCAGTTTGGGCAGGGCCCATGTCAGATAGGTACAAATTCAAAAGCAATGCAGCCAATGTACAGCCCTGTTTTGTATTGATCCAGGTGGATGTGCTGCCATTACTCTCAAGTCGCATTTTAACACAAGTCTCTCATGGAGTTTCATGATCATTTTCCATAGGCCTGGGGGAATCCCCCAACTTTGCAATAACCCCCATAGCCTTCAATGGTCAACAGTGTCAACGAAGGCAGCGTAGATGGATCATCTCTGGATCTTCCAGGCCTTTTGAATAATGGTAATGAGGGCTAGTATGTTAACAGGCGTGGAGCACCCCTTATGAAAACCCAGTTTGATTCCAGGGGATTATATCAGTCTGGTCTTCCCAATTTGTTAATTCCTCCAACAATATTTTTGCAAATATCCTGGAGGGAATATCGAGCATGGTGAGGAGTCGATAGTTTCGTGGATCTGTATGTGTGCCCTTTTTTAATACAGGAACCAGGACACGCCAGGACTGGGGAAGCACTTGAGTAGAAGTTATACAGGAGAACAGGTGGTGTAATACTTTGGACCACAGATCAATGTTGGATTTTATCAAAAGATTGCACAAACCATCTGGGCCATGCTTACCATAAGGTTCCCCCATATTCTTCCTCTCTGTCAGTTCTCCTCCATCCACCTGCTCCAATCCCTCTCATCGCCCCGGCGTCTCACCTCATGACTCAACCCCTTAAATCCTTGCCCTTTATTTATCTTCTTGAATGCACCATTTTTATCTTCGGGTCCACCACCTCTGCCTTAACAATTGTCAACTCCCCACTTTGCTTTAATAACCACTTGCGGAGTGGTGTGAGAGTGGGAAGTCTGTAGCAGTCCCTCTCAGTCTTTCTACAGTGGCTACAGTGTTTTCTTTTGGCGCCATTTCCTTCAAAACCAGAAGGCAGCAGCGAAGCGGAGCGGAGTGGTGTGAAAGTGGGCAGTCTGTGGCAGTCCCTCTCAGTCTTTCTACAGTGGCTACAGTGTTTTCTTTTGGCGCCATTTCCTTCAAAACCAGAAGGCAGCAGCGAAGGGGAACGGAGTGGTGTGAGAGTGGGCAGACTGTGGCAGTCTAATGGCGGCCAGGGCAGACGGGGGAGTCTCCATGGACATGGATTTGAGACTCAACACTTCTGGCGGAGATGATGAACCTCGAAGGTCACGGAGTGCCAACAGCCCCTCTACCCTCTTGTTACCCTCCTCAATCTCCAATGACGCTTTCTTAACTTCACAATCTTTACAAACAAAAAATCTAGCTTGTGCAGGCTCTCTAAAGCGGCCAGGAGGTAAATTGAAGAACATTCCATTGAAAAAATTGGCTAAACTAACAGCCAAACTACATACGGCGAAGAGTGATCATCTGCCCCAGAAACAAAATCTCTTACCAGCGGGGTGGTTTGAGTCCACGTCCGGACCTACTTCAACGGGGGATGTAGTCACGAAAAAGAAGCACATGGAGGAGTTTGGTGCCCTCGAGTCGGAGGCTGTCTGGACCAACAGGGGAGCCGCGGCGCTTCGGCCCCAGTCTCTGACGGCGGACAATGCTGGGGGGTCCCCCCTCGAAGGAGGGGAGGCCACCCGTGGTGAAAGCCGGGAGGAGCCTGGGACAGGCCTCGAGTGTGCCGTGTCATCAACGGAGGCCAAATGCGGCCCTGTGGGCCAGGGGAGCCGCAGGCAGGCATCGCCTCGGCCCCACTCTGAGGATGAGGCCAAAGGCGTGGGGGTTTCTGGTGGAGCCGTGCAACGTTGGCCCCAGCCCCATTACCTGGTAGACGACGCGGAGGAACCCTCCCTCGAAGGAGAGGGGGCCACCCGGGTCGGACACCTGGGGGGGTCGCGGACGGACCCCGCAAGCTCGCCTGCACCGCTGGAGGTACTTAATTCATCGACGGCGGAGCGGAGCTGTGGGGATCGCTCCTATCTCACCATCCTGGTGAGCAAACCAGAGAGTCCGGGGCGGAGATTGCCTTTAACTTGACGACTTCTGGCATAGTCGTCCCACAAAGCCACCTGGTGGCCAAAGACGCTATTACAGCGATTTCTCCTACAAATACAATAAAGGCACAAATACATAACACTCTGCCTTTGTCACCAGCCGAAAGCGCCGAAATGGCCCATCTGGAAAGACACAAAACACATACTCTTGAGGGGGATCCTAAGATTGCGAGAAGTCTTGGTGAGCCTAATACAATGGCTCCCACATCATCCTCTTCCTCCTCGGGCCCCTTGCCCATTGAAAGCCCTGAAAGTGAGCTGACCAAGGCTACAGCCCTGAGAGAAGGCATCAAACAAGGGGTGCCCAATCGACACCTACATGGAATTCCATTCAGGTCGCTTACAAAAAAATACTTTGATCTTCCTACGTCCAATAAGCATACAGTAGCAAAACAAACCTCGAGATCTAGCAGTACGGCTATTCCATCGGCGAGTTCACGACTGGAAAACTCATTGAAAACGCTTTTCCAAAGACAAGCTAAAAAGAAACTTCACCATTCAGGGCTTGGGGAAATTTCAGACGCAGACTTGCTTGAAGCACTTCTCGATCCCTTACTCACAGCTTCATCGGGCTCTCAAAAGCACACCTCTGGTAGTGGGACTCAAGTACTGACACCATACCAAAAAGAGCAAGCGGATGACATTTTCAATCCCAGACCAGCAGCTTTACCAATTATTGTGGAAACACAAGAAAATCGACCAGAGAAAAGTTCAACCTTACCATCTTTGCCATCTCACAACGAGTCTCACAGAGACGATTCAAACTCTCGGGAGCATGACCAGATACTCCAACCCCTACTGGTAAGCTTGGAATCAAATCCCCAGTCAGACTATACAGGCCCGCCATCCGCCTCACCAGTGCCATTGGGAAATAATAGTCTGCCAACAGCCCTACCACCATCAACGAAAAAAAAGAGCCTAGACTCACCCGACATCGAAAGGGCATCGCACCATCATTTTGAGAACAAGATCTTAGCGAATAAGTCTATCGACCCGCCAGTGCTCCTTGACATAGAGGCACACGTGAGAAATGGAAATAAGGAGGTTTCGCCCGATCCCCAAGAGGGCCCTCTTCCGAGGTTTCCCACCCATTACCCCAAGCCCAAAGAATGGCCGACGATACGCCCGCCTTCAACACCAGCGAGTTCCTCATCTAATAGAAGATCAAGTGAGTCATCCTTCAGCATCCCAAAAGAAACACCAACGAAAAAGGCAGACTTCATGTACATTATGTCGGCGGTAACAATTGCACTTGCACCTTTTTGTAAGCTATATGAGTCAATCAACGATTCTTTGAAAGATCAAACATCTATCTTTGCGATGATGAACTCAAAGCTCATCTATCTAGAAGGCTATATCAATGCCTTGGAGAGGAGAAAAAACGACGCAGCTGGCATTTCCCACCTCCATCAATCTGAGCCCACGGTTTCTTCAACAGTTTTAATTAACAATAACAAAGACAGGCCAATGAGGGACGGAAGCTCTCAAACAACAACACAAGTTTCCACGTGGCGTGAGGCTACTTTGATGGATTGCGGGACAAGACCAAAATCTGGTACAAGTAACCTGTCAAGTCTTCACAGCTCATCACCAATCAGATTAGACCCGACACTTAACAAGCCGGGAGATAATGATGTGATGTGTTTAGGTGACACCCTCCCACACAAAGATCAGCCAAGAATAAAACGAATCCAGGGACCAAACCTAAAGCCATCAGGCTTAGGGGTGACTTTCGATGGGAACCTAGACACGAGAACTAAACATCATCTTCCCAGCTCCCAAGTATGCCTAAAAACGGCACCTCTGTTTAAACCGATCCCTGTGCCTCACCAACCTGAACTATGTCAGAAGGAATCCTTACCAAAGAATACTCAAAGTCTGGGGGGGAAAACCCCAGCTCCAGTAATTGCCACAATAACTGATACTCTACTAGAAGCTCTTCCTCAGTCACCAAAATCAGTAGACGATTTTCTCGCAAACCAAGACTTGATGAACTTAAGCCAACATCTCGAAGTCAACGATGATAGTCAACAGAAAGGTGTGAACTTTCATCTTCCTAAACTGTCACCCAGCCACCAGACTGTCATTAGGGACCTTTCAGGTTTCACTTCACTGGATGACCGTTTCAAGTCCTTACGAAGTAATAATTGGGATCATACTACCAAACCAGCTGAAAAGCGCACTGAACATACATTTCATTTGGAACCAATTCTTCAGCGGCAACAGGCGAAATATAGTTCAAGAGTCCACACCCAAACAAAAGCTGACTTATCGGACAAGACTAAGGACACTAAACACTCGCAGCAGAGAAAAGATGCCCAGTGCCCCAGATATCAAGAGAGAGTGCCCTATAACTTTCATCACCAGAATAAGTTGCGCCAAGATTCTAACAGCCAAATGTTGAACCCTTCGGTCAAAATACGACAACGGTCTGGCAACCAAAAATATATGGTCTTAAACAGACGTACTCTAATGAGTCTGTTCCTCAGTATCCCCACTTTAAGGAACTTAAAATTTGAAGATCTCAAAACGGTGGAACCCTCCCAGGAGAGCCTTAAGGCCTCTTGTTTGCTTTACATATCATCAGGCAGTGTGATCACTCTGCTCTCAGCAGCAGCGGAGGTACTATATAAACAAGGGTTTGAGCTAACCCTACTCAGGCCACTCAAACCAGATCATGAGAAGATAAAAGACAGCTCAACGGAAGACAGCAATGGAAACGAAAATCAACTGTACACTAGCTCAAGTGCCGATTTGTCAAAGAAATCATCTGTAACATTCCGGGCGGTCACGACTCAATCGCCACCTTCTGGGCATGACATCTCCCCTCGCAAGCCTCTTAATCCAAAAGCGAGCAATTCACTAGAGGAGAACCAAAACGTGACCCAGGCCAGATTGATTTCCAATACTTCTACATGGGCTTGGTTCCTAAAGTTCAGTCCACACGTCTTCATAAATAGCCACCAGATACCAACGAAACTGATAAAGAGCAACAATCACTCGCTCTCGCGAGCTGGAATACAAGAGGGTTCCTACATTTAACAACACCTGGTGACATTAATTTAGGGGTATACGACATTCTATGTCTCCAAGAAGTCTGGTTAAAATCTAAACCAACACAGGACGGCTGCAGTCCGAATGGGTGTGGGCCTAGAAATAACTAAAATCATCCTGAAGTCCCCTTATGTTATCGCGGTACTAATCTCTTGGCTGCGAAGGGAGTCAGCGGGTGACCAGGAAATGCGCACTCTCTTGCTGGTGCTGTCCATTTACTGGAACCATAAAGCGATTCAACAGACCTCTCTGTTTGACACAGTCACTTCTATACTAGATTCGGTACATCTGGAGTTTGGGTCATGGGAGGTCATTCTATGCGGAGACCTAAACATCAAATGCCCAGTGGCTGGCTCTGTCTCCACAGGTCCTTTACAGAACAAACCCTGCAAACAAGGTACAGCTTGGAACAAATTGATGACGGCCAGGCATCTTTACAACACCGCAAGTGTACTTCCTGATTCCATTATTGTACCTTCATGGAAGGGAGGCATGGCCCATTCCACAATAGACTACATTTTTGCTTCTGAATTTCTCCTAGCTCGGCAGATAGAATTCAGGGTTCAACAGACAAGTCAAAGCGACCATAATCTTTTGTCCATCAAATGGGCATCTACAAAACCAGCATCAACCCATTAGTTCAGAAGAATCGAACCGACAGGTAAAGGCAACCGGGTAAGGGTCACACGAGCAAACATCCAAGCAATCACTTCTTCATATGGAAACAGGCAATCTGTTGCAGAAGCCGACTATAGACCGCTTCTAGAACCTTACAGAGCCATGAAGAAAAGCCTGAAGGGGACAAACTCAAAGCAAACATCTCACGCCCACAATTTCGACGCCCGGTTGGTGGCACAGCGTAAAATTGTTCGTAAAGCAAAAAGGACGGCTGCAAGAAACAACATGCCCTCCAACAGAGCCCATGTAAAAGAGGCTACAAGAGCCTATAAAAGCTGGTTACGCTGCTATCGTCTAATATTACACCAACAGGACTCCAAGGCCATGTTAGAACAAATCCAAAAATCCAACTCCAGAGAATTTTGGAGTCTAGTCAACCCACGGGCCAAAGAAGCAACCACAATGGTGCTGAACAGTATCTCGGAAGCAACATGGATTGGGCTTTACTCAACACTGTTTAGATCTCCAGATTCGGTAGTGGGGCCTTCGCTTTTGCAGTCGACAGCACCTTGGGTTGACTTCTCTGATAAAACCGAAATCTTGGATAAAATATCCAAGTTAAAGAAATCAAGGGCACCTGGGCCAGACGGTCTGTCTAACGAAAATTTGAAATCTGCCCCAGAAGACTGGACTAATCTCCTGAGTCTAATTTTTCAGAAATGCACAATCGTCAGCACAATCTCGCCTTCTTGGACCTCAGTACCTCAGACCTCAGTAGCTCTCCTTGACGTTATTGGGAAGGTCTATGGGTCCCTTCTGTTACACCACTTCAATCAATGGGCAAAAAGTGCACCCTGTAATGACCCTCTTCAATCTGGGTTCAAAAAGGGAGTAGGAACGAGTATCAACATCTTTATTCTCAATCTACTAAAGGCAAAGCCCGTGAAACCAATCAGAACTTTTACCTGGCATTCATAGACCTTACCCAGGCCTTTGACCTAGTCAATCGCAGGAAACTTTGGGAAAAACTCATCAAGTGGGATTGTCCTCAGGAGATCTTGAACCCTATTAAAGCACTTCATGCTTCCACATCAGTGCAGGTGCGATTGAACCTCAGTGGTATGCTCTCATCATCTATAATAGCCGATAGAGGGGTCAAACAAGGCTGTCCCCTAGCTCCAGCCTTTTTTCTTTCTTACTTCGGGGACTATAAAGAAATCGCAAACACAACACGAGCATTTCCCCCAGAATTGGGCAAGGAGAAGATTCCAAGACTCTTATACGCGGACGACCTTATCCAACTCGACCAGACCCCAATCAGTTTACAACACCAGTTGTCTGCATTGACCACATACACAGCTGCTAATGATTTAGAAGTAAATAAACAAAAAACAAAGATCATGGTGTTTGCAAAAAATCACAAAAAGAAGATCAAATCATGGTTCTTATCTGGAAATAAAATCGAACAAGTGGCGGAATTTAAATATCTTGGAGTTCTCATTGACTCAACACAAGAAAGATTCAGCGATGCAATGCCATCTTTTTGAAAAAATGAAATCTTTTGTCTCACAAGCAAAAATACTGGACAAAAAATATGGGCACTTTTCATTGATGCCCCTACTCAAATTCTATCGAGGCAAAGTTATCCCAGCTATTACATATGGAGCCGACGCTATGCCATCTCTCCCCAACTCTCTGTGGGTCAGACTTGAGAGTCTCTTCTGGCGTTCTGTTCTGAATTTACCATCTTCTACTCCGATAGCCTTGATAAGACGCGAACTCTCTCTCTCATCTTTAGAGTCAACAGTTAAAAGGCGTCCGTCATGCTATACTGGAAGATCAAAGATCCTTTTTCTCCATCAATTTTCGTGATGGTACAGGCGGAAATGAACAAAAGCAAAAGCACATTTCTATCCAAATGGGAATCAATCTGTTTACAGCAACTTGAAATTTGCGGCAGCTCCATGGAAGAACTTTTGTTTAATCCAACAAAAACCAAAACCCGTATGGAGGAAACGGATTGGATCAACACTTACCTCCAACATGCAGAAAATTGAACGAAGTTCAACCTTTTCTGTTAAAACATCCTAGTAGAAAAACCCGGAACACTCTTCTACGTGCGAGGCTGAATTTGTTATCAACTAACGAAATACTGCACATAAGAGGCCTCTCTCCATCTAATACCTGCCGCTTTTGCAATGACATCGAACAAAGCGAAACAGTACGGCACCTTTTATTAATGTGCCCAGGAACAGACAAATTCAGAACGCCGTATATACTGCATCACTTAAAGAAAGCTTATCTGATGGATGAAGCACTTTGGTGGGAGCGTCTAATAGGAGGTTTAAGACCATCTTGGACTATAGCAGCCACGAAAATTCTGGATCAAATCTTCGTATAGTCAGCTTCGGAGATTCAGCAGTGTGGTCCCACGTGAAGGCAGGCTTAAGGGGTGACACCTCTTGGTGGCGGGAGGGTCGGTCCACTTTGCCAAGATGGCAGGAAACGATCTCATCTGGCGCCTCTACCCTCGCCCTCACTTTTAATTACTTTCAATTTTCAATCTTCACACTTCTCCTTCTTCAAGCTCTGACTTCTGCAGTGAAAGTATGCTTTGACTTTGGACAAAAATACTTTTGTGAAGTTTTCTCTTCAGAAACAATTGAAGTTTTTATTTTTCTGTGTTCATCTTCTTGTAAAAATCAATTTGGTGATTATATACTCGTAATAAAAAAAAAATAACCCTTATTCTAGCCCTGTAACAGCCCCCCTCAGTTCCTCAGTTTCTGCTAATTCTTCCTCCTTTACTTCTTGGAGGATACCCAACATTCGCCTTTCATTTTTTTTTCCTTATCCTCCTTCCTGGGTTTTCTCTGACCTTTCACTTCCTTCAATACTTCTTCTGCCCCCTATGCTTCTCTATCTCTGACTCCTCTCAAACATCACTTAAGACAGTCCAAATTGCTTCCAGCTCCCCCACTTTCTTCACCCCTTTGCTTCCCTCTCACAACACTTAAGACAATCCAAGTCTCTTTCCAGTGTCCCAATTTATTTACCTCTTTGGGAGATCTATCATTGCATTTATGGTCCCCCGATTTACTTCTTAATATACCACCTTCTTAATCTTGCTGGGCACTTATATTATTACAAGTATGGTTCCCCAGATCACACCTTACTCTTCCACCTTCTTCAGCCTTTTGGGTCCTTTGTTCACCCATTTGGGCACTTTCTTTATAACCACAAGAGTTCACCATGTCTACCCTGTCCCTGCCACTTCCTTGAGCCTCCTGGGTCTTCCTTCTCCCAGGCCACTAGGTCTTTCAACTCCCCACCCATTGAGTCAGCCTTTGCCCAGCCTCCTGGGTACTCTCTGAAGCCTCCTGTCTCCTCCTTATACAAGCCTTCTGGGTAGCTCCTACAGCCTCCTATCTCCTGCTCTGTCCATGCTCTAAGGGCTCTGATCCAGTCTCCTACCTAAAGGTCCTTCTCCTGCCTCTGCTCTTTCTCTCTCCAGCCAGCCCCGAAGGAACACTTCCTACTACTGCCACCACCTACTAACTGAGCACTGAGATTATCTAGGACTTTGGCCCCTCCTTCACTCCCTCTACTGGAATGAGGATCAGATGTGTCAACTTCACATTGAGGAACTTGTAAATCGTTCTCTGGACTTAGATGGCTTTGGATCGCAGCTTGGAGGACCACATTCCAACATATTAGAGTTCCAAATTCCCTCTTGTTTTTACAGCTGCTGGCTGACTGTCTTTGGGTCATGTTGGCCTAGCGCTGGCCCCCGTCTTGGTTTTCGCGGATTTTGGAGCGGATTCAGATAGAGTAGCTCACTGTACCAGCACTAACGGCCTGTGGGAATACTGCTGCTCGATTTTCTTAAAGGGACTGGAGTAGAGACCATTATCCTGTGATGAAGTGCCCATTGTGTGCCCATTGCTCAGACAAACATGGTACTTCATCACTTGAACTACCAAATCTGTTTGATAACACAAAGGTAAAGTATGTAAAGAAGAAAAAGCAGATCTTCAAAGAAACAAACATTTAGAAACGTAGCAGACTTGTAAAGAGAGGTCCATTTTATCTGGTGTCATACTCATTGCATAATGTGTGCCACTATACTGAGTAAATGCCATCAGGTGTGGAAATCATCACAAAATATCAAGAGCAAATCAACCAAAAGTAACAGTCAATTATCTTCACAATGTTTGTGATGAGAGGGATGGATAGATGAAGTGTAAATAGGTGACTACATGGGTACCTTGTTAAGCAGGCATATAGACAGAGAGAGGCATGAAAATGCTCATAACGGCCCTCATTAGGACCCTGGCGCTAAGTGTTTAACGGCGCCGTAAAAGGCTGCGGCGCCGTTAAACACTTAGCGCCTTACTACGAGGTCCCTTTGCGGGACCCGACCTGAACGGCTGGTCTAGACCAGCCATTAAAGTAGGGACCCGCAAAGGGACCTCGGTGCTAAGTACGGTACCGCAATTTGCGGTACCGTACTTAGCGCCTTCTCCAGTCCCATTGAGCCCTATGGGGCAATAATGGGAGTGGGGAAGGGCCAATATTCAATGGGGAATTACCGCCTCGCCAACCTTGGAATGGGGTGGTAATTCCCCATTGAACATTGGCGGACTTGTTACGATACTGGCACCAACCATGGTGCTAATAGCGCCATGGTTTAGCGCCAGTATCGTAATGAGGGCCAATGTATTTGAGATTAACATCTGTACTTGAGATTAACATCTGCACATAGGACTCCCTTTTTTGTCTCCTGAAAAGGTAATCTCATAAAAATATCTCACTACAATTTTGACACCAAATTACCTCGAGATATATCCATCATCTTCCCACTGGGTGTCTCCTTATCATTCTGCAAGGCTGACAACACCTACATTACCTGTCCACAACGCAAATGAAGCACCATTCTATCTAAAGCACATACGTGTTCAGGGGTACGTCGCAGCCAGAGTATTTGGAACACGTGTCCAGAGGGAAGTGTCCGTCCGTCCATCAATCCATCCATCCATCCCTCAATTTATCGCCCTGCCCATGCATCCATCCACCTGCCTGCCCTTCAATCCATACCTCCGTCCCTCCATTTCCCTCTATTTCTCCATCCAGGCTACTATCCTTCCTTCTACCCGTCCTTCCCTATCTCCATCATTATATCCCTCTATACCTCCATCAATCCTCTCTCTCTCCCAACCATTCTTGCACTGCTTTCTTCCTTGCTTACATTGCTTCTTCCTTTTCTGAGCAAGTATACCTTTGTTTCCATACTTCACTTTCCTTTGTGTTCTTCCTTCCGTTCCCTTTCGAGCAATGTTAGTTTCTTTTCTTTTCTTTTCTTTTCTCTTCTTTTCCTTTCTTTTGTTTTCTTTTCTCTTCTTTTCTTTTCTTTTGTCTTCCTTTCTTTTCTTTTATTTTTCTTTTCTTTTCTTTTCCTTTCTTTTATTTTCTATTCTTTTCCTTTCTCTTTTCCCATGCTTTCTTCCCATTTGGTAGCAGTGGATGAGATGGAAATTGTATGAATGATGAATGCTTATTTCATTTGCAATGTAATGACTTTGTCTCTGGGGAATGCTGCCTTTGTTTCCCTCTGTTGCTTTCACGTGATAGCAGTAGTTGAGACAGATGTTTCTCCCCTTTCTTTTTTGTTGTTGTGCCATACCCTAGTTGTATTACATTGTATAATACAGTCAGTGTATATCTATGAATATACAGATTATCTCTACTTTGGCTGATCCGATTTTTGAACTATTTGTGGCATGCACCAGTTCTATGGTGCATACCACATAAAGAGTAGGTGGCGGATTTATGCAGGCAGAATTACCACCGGCGGTATATACAACACATCCCAAATGGAGTCTTATGGAATCCAAAAATGGGGATTAACACTGCCTTGCCACTACTCATAACCCAGGGATAAATCTGCCAGATTGAGTGATTGAAAAGTGAATTGAGTTTGGTGGTATTTCTGTAGAAACACTGGCAAACTCGGAGTATGGCTCAAAGTCTATTGAGATGCAGTATCAAATTACTTGGGGTTGACATGACAACAGTTGCAAAACATATTAGGTAAATTCTTACGGCTCTAAAATGATGCATATTATACAGATATCGCATGTTTCATCATTGGTGCAAGGCAAATTAAATGTGTTATGCACGTAAAGATGCATTAACATTGGGTGATGCAATTTATTGAAAGATACTTTATCCTTTTTTGTGTGCCAGCTAATTTGATGCATTCGTATGATCAATGCAACACGTTACAGTGTTATTTGTCACATTGGTAAGACAGTTCTGTGTGTACGGTACATGTGCCTGATGCAGTTAATTGTTATGTCATGTTATAGAGCATTTGTATAGCGCCTTATGTAGCATTGGTATGATCTCAAAGTGCTGTGGGTTGAACGCCCTCAGGGACCGTGGTCCGTGACAGTTGAGAGAGTAGTGTAGCGTACAGTGCTTGGGTGAACTTGGTATGTGAGCAGCCAGAGTGGTTTGCACAGGTTGGCTGCATAAATAACCTATCATATAATTCTAATGCTAAGTGTGGTGCGCTGGATGTCAGAGATCAGTGTAATGTGCGCAACAAGGAGGTTGGTTTCTGAGTCTGCATTATGGCTGCCGTGGGGCATGAGAGAGATTATGAGTGCTGCTAGGCCGATTTTTCATGGGGTATAGCAGCATTCTACCATGCTGTTGAGGTGTTCTATGTGTGATGTAGTCATGTGTGGAGCTGGGTCGAATTGATTGAGGGGTGTAGATGTGTTCTATTGTTTGTTGTTGTAAAGTGGAGAGTGAGCATATTTGTAGGAATTAGTGTCTGCAGTTATCAGTCGGTGGCCCCCTTACTTGGGATGCTTTCAGAGCTCAGTGTGCTGGCCGTTTGTTCCCTGGTGGTTTGTGGTGGTGGATTTCAGAGAGGTAAACTGATCGGTGGGATATGTTGTGTTATCTCGGTCAGGCTGTCCTTTTCCAGATCTTCTGTTCTCAGACTTGTAGGGCTCATTTACCGGGTCCCTGGAGGGATTTTAAGCTGGTTTGCTGGCTGCTTCTTGGGTATTTGTATATTTCTCTGAGGGTTGTAGACAAGAATAGTTGCTTCCGTGCCACCAGTAGAAAGGTGTATGTTGTTATTCCTAGCTGGGTAGGGGACGCCTCTATTGATCATATAGCACAAGCTATGCTTTGGCGGTTGAGCTAGGTGCATGTGGCTTACAACATTATAGGCCGGAAGTCCTTAGTCCATAGGCCGACTTTCGTGCCATGACTGTTCCTGTTATTCCGGGGGAGGTCATTAATTAATTGGTCAGCTGTCTTCCGTGGCTCTCCTGTTGTGTCTCAGGTTAGTGCTGATTCTCACAGGAGTGTGGTCATTGGGGGATTGGTTTATGGCCTTGAGCGGACCCTTTCATGGATTTGGGAAGAGCCATGTTTTCACCGCTTCACAGAAGGCCATGTAGTCCTGGTTGTGTCGAATACTTGGAGGTAGCGAATTCCATAGAGTTGGTGCCAAGGTCGAGTAGGCTGACCTACTGGTAAGACAATTCTGTATGTACTGTACATGGGCCTGAGAGCCTGATGCAGGGAATTGTGCGCACCATCAGATCACAAGTTCAAATCCCAGCAGGTGGTCTGGGGCTATACCTGCATTCAGTATCTGAAGCACCGGAGAGTTGAAGGACTAAACACTGCAAGCAAGTGCTTTGTAAAAGCGTGTCTTTATTTTTAAACATTACGTTTGGCCCTGCAGTCCCAGAAATCAGAATATCGAATATGATTAACTCTTTACGTACACTATTGTTTACTGCCCCTTTTACAGCCATTTTTGAACTCAGAACATTAAGTTTACACAAAATAATAACTATTGATGTATTTGAGCTAGCACTGCTATTACTGGCCAAACAATTTCAGAGGTCTTTGTAACCAATGCTACTTGTAAGTGTCATCGTCACTCACTCTGCGGTACTCAGTTTATTGTGGTTCGGGCTGAAGGGCACGGGGTATCGACCCCCCTGAGGCGTGCCATTGCCGTGCCCCCAAGGCAAGCACTCTGTGCTTGATGTCAGCTTGAGTTGGTCTCGGAAATGTATTCCTTTGAATTACTACTGCAATCCATGAAAGTAAATATTGCATGAGGGATGCAGGGCATTTGTGAGTGCGGCAGAGTTCAATTGCGTGTAATTATTCATCCCCCTAATGCTCTTCAGCTGTTTCGGAACGCATAGCACAGCCTACTTTGCATGCATTAACCCAGAATTGTGTGTACGATCTCAATATTTATATGTGTTTCTGAAAGACGCCACAAATATTTTAACATACTTTCTGCCTTTGAATAGTACAAAAAACAACGTGTCAGCTCGGAAATGCTGATTCCTCCTTTTATCCTGCAGGTGGTTGCTCTGAATTTGATTAGTGCTGTCTGTTCTTCCTTTCCTTTAACATTTGACGGAATAAAGCTTCTAACTGTGTTAGGTTTAAGCACCCTCTACATAGACTGAACTCATGCCTCAGCCAAAAGGCTCCAATCGTGTATAGCCTTTGATGCCATTTCTTTTAAATATATCTTTTTATCATACCTTTCAAACAGAGCACCCAGCAACATAACATACTTAAAGCGATGGACACTTTACATTTCGTTGTAACGTATTAGGAAAACTTGAATAAGTGTCTGTAAGAATAACAGCCAAGTAGAAAATACACTTAACAACAGTCTTCCAGTTCTTCCTTTACACATGAAAAGCATTTCCATTGACTAAACATTGCCTTTTCTCATGATTATTATATCTCGACCAAATATGCACATTAAACCTTAAGCAAATATTGCTAATGCACCCTCAAGAGCGAATAGAGGGTGAGATATGAATTGAGAAGACCTACAGGGAATATAATACTAGAGTTAGTGTGGTATGTCAGAATCAAGACTCTGACACCGAGGCTTTGTTTAAGTGTTTTATTTATTTTCGGTTAAAATAATCTTTCACTAACCCTACAGGTCCATGCCCAGGTTTATACCAAAGCAACATCGAAAGGGTGCTCGTCAGGATATCTGTACATTAACAAAGTCCTCTGTCCTCAATCCTACTCTAACCTAACCATTTTCCCTATCTGATACAAAATAACCACAAAAGAAACAAAAGAAAGACTTCAGAGAACTGTTCACTGGAAGGGATGGCTGCTGGCTTCTTCACCAACCCTGCCCCTTTTGGTACAGGCATTTGCCCATAGTTCAAGTGTAAATAAACAGTTCTTGGTGGGCTGGAATGCTAGCAGGGGGTTTCCAGTTCAGGCCTCTCTGGACCTCACCCCAAAGGCCTTGATCCACAGTTAAAATTTACCATAGATAATTCTCCACTCTGGGACCCGGACACCTTCAGTCTCTCCCCAATCTGCTACTTTTCTATTTTCTCCTCACACTGGGGTTTTCTTAGTTCCTCCCAAGTCTGGGGTTCTTTTCTTTCTCACACCCCCACTCTTGGGGTTCCTTCTTCTTCCATGCTATGGGGTTTCTTCAGTACCTCCCAACTCTGGGGCTCTTTTCCATCTGACTCCTCACACTGGGATTTCGTTCTTCCTCCCCACTCTGGCATTTTCTCAGTTTCTCTCCATTCTGAAACTTCACTGTTCTCTCTGCGCCTCTTTCTTTCATCCCTGTGTAGAAAATGTCTTTGCTCATAGTTCCAAGTCAGGATATACCAATCTTGGCATGAAGGGCTATTATCAATATGTTCCAGTGCACCTCTTCCTGCTCTGGCATTCTCTCTGCCTTTTTATCTCCTCTGGGTACTATCCGGTTTTCTACCTCCCCACTCTGGGGGTCTTCCCCTTTATACTCCCCACTCTCAGGCGATCTCATTTCTTTTCTCCCCTTCTGAAATGTCCCATCTTTCTCCCCTGTGAGAATACTCTCAGGCTTTCCTTCTTCTGACTTGTGTTTCTCACAGTCTCTCGCCACTCTGGGGTTTCCTCAGTCTCTACCCACTCTGGGGGACTTCTGTTTCTCACTCCCAAGTTTGGGGCCCTCTTTATGCTTTCTCGCCACTGTGGGGTTCTTTCAGTCTATACCCACTTCGGGGTTCTTCTCACTCCCACTCTAGGACTCTCTTCTCTCTTTCGCCCCACTCTGGGGCTGGTCTCTTTATATGTCCCCACTCTGGCGTTGGTCTCTGCCCCCACTCTGAGGTTAGTCTCTTCTCTTTCCTCACTCTGTGGTAGGCCTCCTTCTCTCTCCCCACTCTCGGGTTTCTTGGTTCTCTCCCCTTGGGCCGTTGAACTTGAACCACACATCCAGTCACCAGCCACTTCACTGAGGAATGGACACTGGTGGCCCTCCAGATATGCACCTCTTCAAACCCCAACCCTCTTCAGCTCCCCATCTGGAAGAATGCCACTGACACAGATGAAACCCTTTCAAACTGCTGAAACAGCACCAACAAGCCTGGTTGGATGCTGTTGAACTGCGAAGAACCCTAAGAAGGTCTTATTGACTCTTAACTGTTCCCTTGGTCAGGAGGTGATTAAATCCTTTTTTTTTTATCCAAGAAGCATCCTTTTTAAAGAACATTGTGGTTTTTACTTGCTGATTCATTACTCAGAGTAATGCATCATGCTATCTTTGTTTATTCTCTGTTCTTTCCTTAGTGTTGGGATCTGTGTAGTGCTTTTCTATTCATTTATTTTGCAGATGGTGTGTCTTATTAAAGTATATTAAAGTATATCTATCTTTATAGAAACTTGATTGGACATTACCTTTGTTTGGGACTGTTATGCTTTGCTGTTTGGGTCGCTACTGAATCCCATTCACACTGCTCCAAAGAGCAGATCCTTCCCTCTGCCCACATTACCAAACAAGGCAAACCAGATATATCTCTTAACTGAGCCTGTTTACTCTTTATGATTGTGTTGGCTCTTGGTTTGTAGCAGTGTGAGGTCTGAGTGGGAATTTTATCCCCTACACATCCTTTTACTTCTGCATGGCAAAATCCAATTTGTCACATGAGATAACCATGGTCATTTCTGTAAATCAAGAACAGTTTCATCTCTTTCAATCTTAACCATGTCATATCGAGGAACAGGTAGACTTCATTTGATTAGTACTCTTATTTGTGATGCTAGTAAATATTTCTCCACATGAAGAAGGGCCAACTAATCCCTTCTCCTTTGATCTAGTGAAGATTATTTTTGCAACAAGTGGCCACTTGTGAGCTCAAATAAATGACATGCATTTCCTCTGAAATAGAACTATGTCTTCATTAGGAATTTTAATGAGAAGTGCCTGGAATGTATTAAACAAACTTGGTAATGCTGTACCTTTCAGATAAGCCATCCTGCCCATCCTCCATACCTCCAGTTTTGCCCATTGATTCAAACCTTAAACTATTTTCTGATATAGGCCTGGAGATTATATTAATACAGGGAATGCAGGTTTGATGTTACATTTATCCCCAGGCATTTCACACATGTATATTCCCCTCAGTTCGTGTGTGTGACTGCTTCATACCTTTCATTGTGGACCAACTGTTATGAGTGTTTCTTACTGAGAAAATTGAATGAAATTAGTATTATAAATCAATTTTAAATATTAACTTTTAAAAGGATTTAGTAAAACGGTTTTAGTTTATTTTTTGTAAATTTCATTTTACTGTGTTTTCGAGTGACTGCAGGCTCTCCGTACCTCCACTGACACTTGCTGGAATCGTGAACCGGGATTCCTCTTTCTACCTTTATCCTGCTAGTGTTTTCCACTTCCTAGGCATTATTTAAGGTTCAGCCTGGAGCGGACGCAGGGTGGGTACGCCCTTTGGGTGCGCTGAGAGTGAGTCGAAGGCGCGCAAAAGGCAAGTGTGTCTGGGTGCGTTCGGGCCTCGGATGGGCTCTGGGCCCAACACAATGCTAGAACCAGAAAGATCCCTTCAAGGAAAGAGAGATAAGAGCAAAATGTGCTTTTAGGTATTCACGATATGAATGAGTCGAACTGGCACCAGAGGGTACATTACTTTATGAGGGTGCTCAGGGTCCTGTCCAGGAGGGGAGCGCATCTGGGTCCCGCCACCCTAGGGGAAATACACGGAAGGGTGGGAAGTCTTGCGATTCCAAGGACACTCTTAAGTGCCTGCTGATTAATGCAAGATCAGTGGGAGCTCGCTAATAGAATTTGCATACCACTCTGACAGACACAGACCCTGATTGTATGTGCATTTCAGAGACTTGGTTCTCTGCCAACTCTGATCCTGACTTATGTCAGTTGCTGCCAGGATCCTATGTGGCACTGCACCTAGACAGGCCTCCGCCGGGTTAAGGTGGTGGACTGGCAATAATTCATCACTCGTTTTATCAATGTCAACACATCCCAGTGGAACACTCACTGCTCTGTGAACTCTTCCTGGTCAGAGTACAGGTTAATTTTAACATGACTGTTCACTTCTTATTGGTATATAGACCTCCATCATTGTGGCTGAACAGCCTTTGCCATTCATTTTGCCCAGCTGGTTGCCAACCTGGGCCTGGTACACTCCAATTTAGTTGTGTTAGGAGATTTCAATCTCCACCCAAATGATTTGTCTGATCGATGTGACAGTGACCTGGTGATCATCTTACTCGACCTTTCTTTGCAATCATCTTCCCAGTCATACAAGTGGTAATCTGCTGGACCAAATCTTCTCTGAAGCAGGACTGCTCACAAGTCTCACCGCTGTTCCGGTTATTTGGTCCTATCATGTTTTGGTACCTTTCATGATTAAGATACCTTTTTTCCTACTGAAGATTTCTCATGGCGTGCAGACCTGTAGGTTATGGAGCAAAGTGGACATGTTTATGATGACTGATCAACTACTTGAGCCCAATAATAGATTTAGGGATGCAGGACGTGACCCTTGCTCTTCCCCCCTCAGATAATTGGCTAAAATGGCTGATGCATTGGCCAGTACTAAACCTCACTTTGAGAGAACAAAATCTACAAAGGCCTGGTTTTCTCCACTGCTCAGATCTCAAAAGCAGTTGTGTCGCCTCGCCGTCTCAAAAGGAAATGGCGGCTGCATTATGATGTGTTAATGCGTAATGTATATAAACAAGCAGTGCTCTGTTACCATAAGATGATTCGAGGCTTTTCTTGAAGGGCATTCTCAGACTGTCTCTTTTCAAGTCTGTGTTTCTTCTTCCTTGGAACTGACCTGTGGAGTTCCTCAGGTCTCAGCTCTGTCCCCCCTTCTTTTTAATATGTATGTGCATCTACTGGCTGATCTTATTGCTGAATCTGGAGTCCTTTTTTACACTTATGCAGACGACGCTCAGTTGGTGTTTCGGCTGGACTCCCCGCAAACAGACCCCCCGGAAAAACCTCGGGACTGCTGGCAGAAAATAGGCAGTTGGATGTTGTTAAGCGGCTTCACTTCAACACTACAGCTAAGTCAATGCCTAGTCTGGGATGCTGAGGGAAACCCTTATTGATATATTTTTAGGTCCAGTTCATGTACTCTGGATGACAACCCTTATATAACACCCCTCTCTTAGAATCCCCCTGACCCCGCTGAGCCAAGAAGTAGGTCTGTTTTGCAAATTTAAAAGGTTTATTTGAGAAATATAACAATATATATCTATCACACTTTTATAATAAATTAATATTGGATATCACACTTAAAATATGACAGTGATCAACAATGGATAATGTTCTACTGGTAAACTGATTTGGTTACTTAGAAGTAGTATAGAGGATGAGGTAGCTGAAATGCTTTATGGTTTCAAGGAAATGCAAGATGGAATAAATGCAGTACAGAAAATAAACTGATATGGTTTCACAAGAGATAATATGTTCACTTTTCCCCTGGTGGCAATTCACCCCCCCCCCCTATATGCAATGCAAGGAGATGGAAGTAACACACACAGTCTTCAGGAATACAATCAAATACAATACGGAATTCAGTCCCCCCCCCCCAGCAAGCTTAGACAACAGGTATGCTTTTTAAAACACGGGCAAGAGTGCTTTGTAATGTGGTGGCAAGGAAGTGAAAAATGCTAAAATTGCTTTTAATTCCCTATAGGAGGTTCAGGGTGAGTGGTAGACACTGTAAATCAGTTTAGCTCAGCCCTAACAATGGTTCAGGGATGGTTATTATGTTGCAAACGAATTTTAGCAGTTCAGGCAAAAGCGGCTATCTTTTTACAAATGACGAAATCAGGCCAAATTGCAAATCGCGGTAAATTTTGCGAGAGAAGTTTTGAGGTCTGCTGACAAATACTTTTGCTTGCAGTGGGCCTTCTTGGTTCAAAGCTCTGTAGTCTCTGTTTAGCTTGGAAGTCTAAGTGTTGGATCTCTGGATGTGAAGTCGTCGGTCAGCACGCTTCGCAGCAAAGGGAATTGAATCCCTATCTGTCCTGCACTGTCTGCTTTTATGTGTTTAGAAAGTGGGTGGAGAGGCTAGCTTCACTAAGCCTGCCCCTCTCTTAATTTGATAGGTCAATAGATTCTTTGGACCCTGATTTGGGAAGGGATAGTATGTCAGAGTGATGTCATTTTTATGACCTACAGAAATGACACTCCCCTGGTAAATGTGCACACAAATCTATTTCTGATCCAAATACATATTTCCCAGGTACACAAATGGTTGGCATTACATGTACATATTACACATTGCTTCAGGTAGTCTCTGTTCCAACTCAGGCGTTTCTAGGAGCTTGCATTCAAAAATGGCAACTTATTTTCGATTTTATTGGGTTTTGCAACATTGCTTTTTCATCAAAAATTATACAAAGGTACACCCTCCTTCTCCACACATTCCAGCTATTTACTAGGTTTCTAGCATAAACCCGGTGTCTGTAATATCAATAAATAGCGGGGTTTGGTCCTAGAACACCGTAGAAATTGGAGTTTGGACTCAAATCATGAGGGCATTTTTCATACTAAGAATCTCAAAGTTGTATATTCCTGTCATTTGGTTACAATAAGTTATCAATGTTTTTATAAAATATATATTTGCTGCAATTCAACTCCCCAAAGTGTTTGGGTCCGCCTCCAGAAGTCTGGGTGGGTCAGTGATCACATGTCTCTCCTTGTTGGCAGAGGGCTGTTGACAGGAAACACTCAAAATTAACATACCCCATTCAACTGAAAGGGGCTATTGTCTCGCTCCTCCAGGCTGAAGGGGAAACCCCCTCCCTCTCACTTAGAAGGGCCATGTGATATCCTGCCTCCTGTTGTGAGTCTCTGGGGTGTTAAGAGTTCTCAGCCTCTTGGCCTCTGGGAACAGCAGGTGGCTAAGATTTTCAATTAACCAACAGGCTTTGAAGTCCCTGCCCCTCTTGCAACTCCTAAATACAGTTTCCCTGTCAGAGTTTAGACAGCTAGCGCCGCCTTGTGGAATTTGTCGGTACTGCATCCATTTAGGAGTTGTCTTGAATTTGACAGGAGATTTTTGCTATTGTTCTGATAGGCATCCTGACATTAGAGTGGTTATGTGGAACCCCCCCCCACAAGAAGGTTGAATCTTTAGAGTGGTCTTGTGCCCATGATTTCAGCAACTTTTTGACATCAGTAAAACGGATTTTTGAACAAAGGTCTCTGGTATTAGCTATCTTGCAATGTTGGAACTTGACATTTGGAGCTTGCCCTCAAAGAAACACAGGTGATTTAAAAATGCATTTACTCTGACAGGTGCTGCTATTTTTCCTTTGGCACCACCTCTCACCCCTAGCGCTTTTGGTATGCGCACAACTGCGCGGTTCCCCTGGACTCTGGGATGAAATGATGGGCGGCGACAGCTCATCCCCACATCTACCCAGTCTATTGATTCAGCATGGGTCAAAACCCTTCACAAACCCCCCCGCCCGACTACGCTTTGATTCAAGCCGAGGGTAAGTCGGGTGCAAAGGAGGTTTTGAGCCCTTGTGCTGGTATGTCCACATTATATTCTTCATATTCTGTAGATGGCACAGTTCAGCATCTTTTCCTCCACCCAGTTGGATCGATCGGTCCTCCTTGCCGGTCCTGATGGGAATATTGGGCGGTACCCCGGGCCCCTCGGATCTTTGCTCCCGGTCCCTGGGCGTCCTCCTTGGTCAGTCTCCAGGTTTTCTTTCTCCTAGGACGACAAAGGAAAGCGGCAATACCTATTCATAGACATTTCTCCCCCACTATTGATATAGTGGGGCGACATGTACATTTTATACTTTAATAGACATAGCATTCCAATTTTTAAAAACAAGATATTATTCAGAGACAGTGGCTTACAAGCGTCATAATATTTTAGAGACTATATGTGGGATATTTTAGGATTGGAACTGAATTAATCTGGAGCGGTCCCTTCTGGTATTGCAGAGGACTCCTCCAGTTGCTGCAGCGTGTGCCTGGGATGGCAACACTTTAGCTGATTTATATGTACCCACTTGTCTTCCCCTTCCGCCAGACTACCTTTGGGGATGCGGATCTTGTACGCTACAGGGGAGATCTTGTCTATAATTTCAAACGGTCCCTTCCATGTAGGCAAACATTTTCGCTGTTTGGCCTGGTTCCTTTGGAAATTGTATAGATAGACCCGGTCCCCCACAGTATATTCCTTCATGGTGGTCTTCAGGTCGTAGTGGGTTTTCATGCTATCATCTGATCTTTCTAGATTCCGCTGAGCATAGGCAAAAGCATGCTGAAGGTGTTTCCTTAAATTCTCCACATACTCATGAGTTGTGGAGGCATTTATCAGTGTCTGCTCTTGGGTCCTGTAGAGCAGATGCTGGGGAAGCACCATCTTGCGTCCGGTCAACAACTCAAATGGTGACATTTTAGTTGCAGATGAAGGGGTAGATCTGATGGTAGATCTGATAGCCATTAGGACCAGAGGTAATCGGATATCCCAACTTGGCCCAGAATCTGCCACAAACTTTTTTAATATGCTCACAATGGTTCGGTTGTATCTCTCCATTGCTCCAGAAGAAGCTGGCCTGTAAGCAATGTGTAGCTTCCTTTTAACCCCAGTATCTCCCACATCTTTGTCATTACTTCACTGGTGAAGTGGCTACCTCTGTCTGACTCAATCCTTTGAGGTAGACCAAAACGGGAAAAGATGTGGTTAATCATCAGGGCAGCTGCTGTTTCTGCCTTGCAGTTTGGGGCTGGGAGACATTCCACCCACTTGGTAAACAAGCATGTAACGGTCAACATGTACTTGTTTCCTCTAGATGAGCGAATTACAGGGCCTACAAAGTCAATTTGCAAATCTGAGCTTGGCAGTGTCATCCCCCTCTTTTGGAGAGGCGCACAGTGTGTGAGGGATGATGGCTGAAATTGTGCACACACAAGACACCCCTTCAAGTATTGGTCGAGGTCCTGCCTCATGTGTGGCCTTTATGCAACCTCTCTTAAGATTTCCAGTGTTGTGTGAAACCCCCTATGACCGGCGGTGGCCGCATCATGGGCGTGACTTAACATCAGGCTTCGGAATGAGGTAGGGACCACCCACTGATCATGGCCAGCTTGGGATTTCCTCACCAACAAACCGTCTTGGATTCAGAACCTTTTTGGACATTTCATCAACACTCTTAGGTCCTCTTTCCCAATGTAATCGGTATCCGTCAGGGGAAAGTTCTCAGGGTCCTCAATGTGTTGGTAAAACTTATCAATTATTGGATCCCCCTTCTGAGCTGTAATCAAATCAGCATCAGGGGTCTCCTTACTCCATTGTGCAGTTGAAATATCATTGTGAGCATTTGTCTGGGACCTAGTGATAGCAGTGACCTGGATTTCCCCCAACAGGGACTCTATTTCTATTAGATCCCCTTGGATGGTCCCGGTTTTGGCCAGCTGATCAGCTAAGTCATTTCCAGTTTTGTCTGGTCCCTCTACTTTGGAATGACCCTTGATCTTTTTCCAGTAGATGGTCATCCCATTCGATGTGACCAGATCATCAATATTTTGGATTAACTTCCCATGTTTCAGGGGTTTGTTATTAGCACATAACATGCCTCTGGTTTTCCAATTAACCAGGTGCTCCACAAACCCGTTCCGTATATAATCCGAATCTGTGATTATGACCAGCTCGTGGAGTTGATGTTGAACAGCAGTGAGGATGGCTTGATGCACGGCCATCAACTCTGCCACCTGACTACTTCGGGGACCAATTTTGTATCCAGCGGAGGGTTCTGGGGACTCATTCACCCATGCATTCCCTACGCCGGCCACCAGTTCTTTCTCCCCGTTGTTGTCAACATGGTACGAGCATTAATCCACATAGACAGTGGGCATTCCCTCACACTTGTCTTCTTCAAAGACTTTGTGTGGGGAATTAAGGTATGCCTCCATGTTGTCCTTGATTTTTAGACTTCCGTCCTCGAGACAGTTTTCTCTGGCACAATCATGCAAGTCAGCCAGACCTTGCGCGAGGGGACTCTTCTTGTTTTGGCCATATCTGACCTCCACAGGAAAGCCTTGCATTGACAGAATCCAGGACGTAATTCAGGAATTACTCACATTTCCGGCCCGGATTCTGTCACTCTGGAGGTATTGCAGAGACTGGTGTGGTGTCTCCACTATGATGTGTTCCCCCTCGATAAACGGGCGGTAATTCTTCAATGTCCACACCATTGCCAGGAGTGCCTTCTCACAATTGTTGAATTTTTCCTCCACAGAGGATAAAGTTTTGCTCGCATAGGAGATTACTTTATTGACCTTGTCATGCTTTTGGTATAATACTGCCATCAAGCATGTATTAGAGAACTCTGTCTCCAGGAAGAACTCCTTGTTTCTGACAGGGTAAGCTAGGCAAGCGAGGCTTCTTTTGAGTTGTCTTACTGCCTCGGATTGTTCTGGACCCCATTCCCACTTGACCCCCCCTTCAAGAGATGAATCAGGGGTCTAGTGATCTCTGCGTAGCCTTCAATGAACTTTCTGCTGTAATTAGTCAGTCCAAGGAGGCCCCTTAGTTCCCGCAGAGTTGTGGGGTCTTTCAGTTTCTCAAGTGCTTCCACTTTCTTTTCCTGGGGACAGAGACCCTGAGGAGTAATCTCATGCCCCAAGAAATTAACACAGGTTCTACACCACTGTGCTTTCTGAAAGGAAAGTTTTGCTCCGGCGCCCCTCAACTGCGTCAGAACATAACGGATCTCCGCTATGTGTTGCTCCACAGATGAACTTTTGATGAGGAAATCATCTACATAAGCCAGGTTACCCCTCGCACCCAGGTCAGGCATGGCCTTATGTAAGAAAATGTTGAATTCATTGCTGGAGTTGAGGTATCCGTGGGGAGTCTGGGTCCAGGTGTACTGCTGGCCCCCAAACGTAAAAGCCAGTTTGTATTGGTCCTCCCTACTGACAGGCACGGTCCAGTATCCATTGGTCAGGTCTATTGCAGTGAATACTTGTGACCCTTGAATCTGGGCCAGCCCTTGGTCAATGTAGGGCAGAGGCCATCGGGAAGTATGGACCCGTTTGATGAGCTCCCTAAGGTCGGCGCAGAGTCTCCAATGGCCGTTTGGCTTCAATATTCCCAGCACCGGATTATTGAAGGTGCTGTGTACTGGATGGATTATTCCCCGGGACTGAAGGTTCTTAATTATTTCAGTAAGGGACTCCATGGATGCGAGAGGCAAACGATATTGCTTCACAAACACTGGAGTCATTCCAGGGTCCGTGGGAATTGTTGTGGTGTGGATGTCGGTGCGACCACAGTCATATGAGTCTACCGCAAAGAGATCTTGGAAATCCAAGAAAACTTGTTTCAACTTTTGCTTCTGTTCCAGAGTCACGCAGGCATCAGCTAGGTTGACCCCCTCTTCCACCATCTGCCTGAAGCCGGGAAAGACTTCTGGTTTGGCTATCTCAGCGGCCTCCTCCAGCTGGGTGGGGAAGTCCCTGGTCAGAGTGCTGATTTGGACTGGAGGCTTCAGGTGGGAAAGGCAGCCCTCATGGACCTGGAAAATAACCTCATCCCTCCTGAAGTCACAAGTCACATCTTCCTTACCATAAGGGCAAGAAGTGTACACCAGGAAGTTCCCCCCATGCCGGGTGAAAATCGTGTCTGGTGTTGTGCTGTCATCACTGTCACTGTCAAAACAATCCTTGGGGATTGGTCCTAACAATTCATTTCCTAGATCAATGGAAAAATGTCGGTCATCAACCGCCATTCCAATAATGGTGCCTGCGGCTAGAGTAATACTCTTTAAGTCGCTGTTATTCACCTCTATTGGAATGGTGTCATGTTCTATGTTGACTAATGGAGTTGGGGTTACCCCCAACCCTTGCTGTTGGAGAGAAGCATTTAGATGTATTTAAGCATCAGGGTTTTTCAATGTTTGTCCTCTTTTAACTTTCACTTCCAGGGAGAATTGTCGGGTCCTTTCTGGGATGGTGATTTCCTCTTTAATCTGAATTTCAACTGCATAAGGTAGCAATTGAGCTGACCTAAATTCTTTTTCTGGATCATCAAAGCCCATGGGATTATCCGCTAATCGGGACCAAGCTTTGAAGTTTATTAGGTCCAAACTAATGGCAAAGCGATTGAGAATGTCACTGCCTAAGTAAAAGGCGGCAGTGACGTCTCGCACGACCCAACAATTATGGACTATGCTCTTGTTGCCAATGGAGATTTTGAGCATACACCTGCTTGGCAGGAGAAGTTTGGAATTAGGTGCTTCCAGGTCCATTTCCCATTTGTCTATCAGTTTGAATGTGGGAATGGCTGGATCTTTTGGGAGTTGGCGGAACATGGCTTCGCTATTGAAGCTCTTACCGTTGTTCACACACACTCGAACGAGAACAGAGTCCTTCCCATCATTTAACTGAACAGGGATGAACAACTGCTCTCCAATTTGCTGAATATAAGCCAGGCTCTGAGCTGATTTCACATCTTTCTGGACTATAGGAGTGGGAGTGTCTGATTGTGGATTGGTAAAGAATTTCAGAGTGTTTCCTTCCATTGTGGAATACCACCTTAAACTGGAAGGAAGGTTGATTTTCAGAAATAGAGAGGACCCCCCACCACCAGTCTGTTGTCCTACTGCTATTATTGTCACGTCTGGAATTTGGTTGTTCTGGAAGTGAAATTCTACTTGGTCAGATTTTTGTTCAACCATGTGGCAGGTGCCATTTAAACTAACATGGTTGACACTCTGTTTTAATTTTATTGGTTGGCTAGTCTGGGTCCAGAGGACCTTGTTTACACAATCTATTAGGGTTGACAACCTTCTCAGGAGGTTGTTCCCTAGTAAACAAGGGGTGCCCTCTGGAGTCACTACTATGACCGGGTGTTTCACCTTGTGTCGCCCAATTTTGATGTCCAAATCTGCAGTCCACTCGACAGGAATTTCCTTCCCGTCAAAGTTCTGCAGATGTCCAGGAAGAGAGGTGAGAGGAATACGGTAATTATCCCCCTTCCTGCATTCAGTTCATCAAACGCCCTTCTGGACAGAAGGGTAGCTTGAGATCCAGTGTCCATCAGTGCCAAAATTGTACCCTGCCCCTGTACTTGTACTGGGGCATAATATCTTCCCTCCTTCTCCTCAAGGGGGCACAGATAATGCAAATTTTTGGACAACTGGTGGGCTAACTTTCTGGTTTTGGACATTGCTAGCGTAGAGAATTGGGCAGAATTCTGTGAAGAGCCATGGGAATCTGAAAGAAAAAGTCGGCAACTGGAGATCCGAGCCATTGGGGGTTCCCCTGGTTCCGGTTCTGGGCCACCCCCCCTTTTTGGAGGCAGCCACCCGGATGGGTTTGAACCAGGGGATTTTCTTGTTGTTGGTTCTGGGATGAGATGATGGGCGGCGGTAGCTCAGTCTCCACCTCTCCCCAGTCTATATTGGACTCCCTCGGGACCCATTTTTCCTTGGGAGGAGTTCCCCCATCTCTGAAGGAGAAGACCCTTTTCCCAGGATCCTCTTGGAATCCCTCTCCCTCACATTGGAAGACCTGTACCTCCTCCACAAAGTGGGTCTGTTTGGGTCCTTTGTTTCTCCTACCCCCCCTCTGCTCCTGGGGAGGTAGGCTTTCAGGGGCAGGAGATTTTGTTTCCGGTTCCTGGTTTTCCAGGGGCTGTTTACAAGTTGGGAAGGAAGCTTCCTCCAAGGCTTTACACCCCCCTTCCCCTTGTGCCTCCTCCCTGGGAACCGGTGGGTTATCGGGGTGCTGCCCCCGTCATTGTTCTGGAGCACCAGGTCCAGAGTTTGGGGCATTCTGCGGTGGCAGGCTCATCTGAGGGTTCTGTTGAGCCCTCAGTATGTGACCCAGATCTCGTGCCATATTCTGGACCTGACGCTCAAGTTGTGAAACCCGCTGAGGCTGATACAGGGCTCTATTTTCTCCCCTGGGCTGATCCCGGGAAGGGTAGCTATCCCTTCTCTGGTAATACCCCGGATTGGGAAGATTTGGGTACCCCTCCATCCTTGGCCTCCCCTCTCCCGGATTAGGTTGTCTGGGCTCAGGGAATTGGGGAAAGAAGGATGGATGATTTTGGGGCTGGAAATTGGGTGGATACCTGGGGAGAAAGTTCTGCCCAGGATTTGGTGAATTTCTGCCCTCCTGGGGGAAGTTAGGAGGGAAGTTCCCCGGGTCAGGTGCTTGTCTGGATCCCCCCCTTGGGCTGGAGGAGTCCACACATAACCCAGGATTGGTCGGTTTCCCTTCTAGCGGGGACTTACATAGTCAGGGTTGCGGGGGACCCCATTTGTGGGACTACCTCCTCGACTCCCTGTCTGTGACTGGCTCGAGGGCCTTCTGGGCTGTGAATTATTTGGTGCAGGCAGGTTTTTAGGCCCCCCTATCTCCAAATCTAAAACGGGGCAACCTTTACCTCCGCCACCTTGGCGGCAGCAGGGGTGCTGTTAGTTTTGGGGTTTTTCTGCGCATTACTTGTATTTTCTATGGGCTTCTGTACCTCATAGATCCGAGTAGCCTGTTCAATGACCCAGTCTAGTGACCTCTTCTCGTGAAAAGTTCTCACTAGCTGGGTCATGATGTATATGGGCAAGGCATGGAAAAAAGTATTGACAAATTCTCTGCTGTCCGTGCGCACCCTTCTGGTGGTCTGCGCAAAGGCACGCTTCAATTCTTGCACGAATTCTTGTGGGGCCTGATCCTCCCCACATTGCAAATTGTAGGCTGCCTTGCGAGCCTCTTGAGGATTTCTATGAACAGAAAAATGTTTCAAGATGGCCGCCCTATATGCGGACCATCTTGAATGGTTTTGGTCCTCCAGCCCTGCAAAGAAACTGGAGTATTCTGGGGAGAATGTCCATTTGACGTACTGGATGCAGCTACTGCTGTCCTTCAAATGGAAAGTCTCCATCATTTGCTCATAGAGCTCCAAGTGTTCCCAAACAGAATACTTGGCGTTCTTATGATAAGGCGTGATGACACTCCTTATTGCCTTTATTTGTTTCAATGGGTCCTTAAGCAAGGACCTTTTTTCCTTATTAGCCTTTTCGGTTCTGGTCATCCAGGTCCATTCATCCTCTGACTCCGAAGCACTGCTCCCAGAGGTGCCCGTCTGATCTTCCAGGTTTTCCCGGATTCTGCGAGCCTGGGAATGGCTGGCAGAATGTGGGGACCTGGTCTCCTGCGTCCTGTAATACTCAGAGGAGTCTTCAGATCCCTCCTTGCTGCCAGGATTTGATGGGTACCCCCCCACTGACCTAACTGGGCAGAGGTTTTCAGGATGCCCTTAGTGGGCCTACTCTCCTGGGGTTCCCCACAAAATTGCACTGTGCTTAGGTGCCCATACCCGGATGCCCGCCCATCCATTCCTGGGAGGTACTGGCCCATGAGCCCCATACTTCTAGCTGGAGAGTAATCTGCCATCCCCGTGGCCCTGGGCTCATGTGCGTGAGGGGACATGGGGGTGGCAGAGTCCAGGGACTGGGAGAGATGAAGGCCTCTGGTACTAGGGCTCCTGAGGTTATGCTCAGGAGTTTCTCTTTCCCAGCGAACCTCATCTCTATCCGCCCCTGCTCCCTGTTGCAATGCAAGAGCCTGCGCTTTCAGTTCCTCAGTTAAGGCCTTACTACACTCTATCAGTCTCTCCTGCATCACTACATGTTGCTGGAGCCTATCATTGTGCTTGCAGAGAGCCTCATTCTCTCTCTGTGCCTCCTGATTGGTCCTGGAGTACTGGGCCAGTCTTTGCTGCAGGAGGGTTACCTCCTGAGCTGTGTCCCTATTGGCCTGTTCCTTACTTGCCAGAGCATCCTCCACCCTCCTGGTGTGCTCTAACAAGTTCTGGTGTTCTTTTTGGAGGTCACCCAGTCCCTGGAGGGCCAGGTGATTTTCTTCCATTTTCCTTTTTAAGTGGCAGACTTCCTGGCCTAAGGTATCCCTTTCCTGACTAAGAGCCTGCATCTGTGCCGCCAGGTCGTCCCTTTGCCTTTCGAAGGGACCAGCTTTCTGGCGCTCCTGGTCAAACTCTGCCTGGGTATCCAGGTCTTTCAAAATCAGTTTATTGCTTTCCTCTTTTTCCCTATCTAGGTGGCTTTGCAGGGTGACTACCTGCTCAGCACATGCCCTATTGAAATCTAATTGTTGCTCCAGCTTTTACTGGCTCTGCAGTAGGGAGACAAAACCTTCTTGGTACTCCCTCCGTAAGGCCAGAAATCTGGTATCCTGGTCAGCCTTTTCCTGTTGCAGCACATCCATATCCTCCTTTATTTTAGTGATGTACTGTCTGCTGTCATTTTATGACTCCTGGCTCCTGAACAGTCTCTAATCAGGAGAGTCCAGATCAGATTGGGCCTTCTCTAACGCCATCTGTTGCCTATTTGCCAGATCTTGGCCTTCAGCACATTTATTCTGTATGGCTCCCATATATAGGTACAAATATGCCGCTATCCTGGCAATCTTATTATGTTCATCTTTGGCTTTAGGGGCCATATATAGTTCAGTCAGGGCCACAAGTAGGGGACCCTGATCTCTCCATGTATCTGACCATGTTTCAGTGACCTGTTGTGCGATTGCCTGCAACCAGACCGTTTGGTCCTGATGAGTCCACTCACCTCTCACAAATAGCTTATGTAAGAAGTGCTCTCTGGCTATTTTGATGTCTACCAGTGTCGTCATTCTGGAATTTGAGTTCCTTCCTGACTTACAGAAGTTTGTATTTTATTTTTGCAAAACAGACCATTTCCTTAGAGCGTTCCTTTGAGGAGTGCTTTACAGCGTAACACAGCGTGGTGATCCGACCGGATGTATGTCTCCTGTCAGTTAGCACACTGTATTAATCTGCACAGGTGATAGATCTAACCCAGAATCTCCCGGATGAGCTACCACTTTGTTAAGCGGCTTCACTTCAACACTACAGCTAAGTCAATGCCTAGTCTGGGATGCTGAGGGAAACCCTTATTGATATATTTTTAGGTCCAGTTCATGTACTCTGGATGACAACCCTTATATAACACCCCTCTCTTAGAATCCCCCTGACCCCACTGAGCCAAGAAGTAGGTCTGTTTTGCAAAGTTAAAAGGTTTATTTGAGAAATATAACAATATATATCTATCACACTTTTATAATAAATTAATATTGGATATCACACTTAAAATATGACAGTGATCAACAATGGATAATGTTCTACTGGTAAACTGGTTTGGTTACTTAGAAGTAGTATAGAGGATGAGGTAGCTGAAATGCGTTATGGTTTCAAGGAAATGCAAGGTGGAATAAATGCAGTACAGAAAATAAACTGATATGGTTTCACAAGAGATAATATGTTCACTTTTCCCCTGGTGGCAATTCACCCCCCCTATATGCAATGCAAGGAGATGGAATTAACACACACAGTCTTCAGGAATACAATCAAATACAATACGGAATTCAGTTCCCCCCAGCAAGCTTAGACAACAGGTATGCTTTTTAAAACACGGGCAAGAGTGCTTTGTAATGTGGTGGCAAGGAAGTGAAAAATGTTAAAATTGCTTTTAATTCCCTATAGGAGGTTCAGGGTGAGTGGTAGACAATTTAAATCAGTTCAGGTCAGCCCTAACAATGGTTCAGGGATGGTTATTAGGTTGCAAACGAATTTTAGCAGTTCAGGCAAAAGCGGCTATCTTTTTACAGATGACAAAATCAGGCCAAATCGCAAATCGCGGTAAATTTTGCGAGTGTGTAAATCGTGATTGCGGTAAAAGTATAAGGAGTAGGAAGTCAGTTCTAGGCTTGTTGGAAAGCTTAGATTCTAAGCTTTCAGAGGAAAGTAACTAAGAGATTGGGTTCTGCACAGTTCTGGCGGATACTCACTCCTAATTTTGAAATGAATGGGCCTCGTCACGGATCTGGTCAACTGGACTGGACTTCGGGCGGTTCTGCTCACAGCGTCTGGGTCAGCTCTGCTCTGCTGGTCTAGCCTCTCTGGATACAGCAGCCTCTGGTTCTGGATACTGCTCTGCTTTCCGGTCCGGATCAAGTGGATTCTGGATGTAACACTGCTTTCTGGGTACTGGCAAAAGTTCTTGGTAAAGATTTCAGACAGCTCGCCCGGCTGTGGAATAGTTTGCAAAAGATTTTGAGGCCTGCTGACAAATACTTTTGCTTGCAGTGGGCCTTCTTGGTTCAAAGTTCTGTAGTCTCTGTTTAGCTTGGAAGTCTAAGTGTTGGATCTCTGGATGTGAAGTTGTCGGTCAGCACGCTCCGCAGCAAATGGAATTGAATCCCTATCTGTCCTACACTGTCTGCTTTTATGTGTTCAGAAAGTGGGTGGCGAGGATAGCTTCACTAACCCTGCCCCTCTCTTAATTTGATAGGTCAATAGATTCTTTGGACCCTGATTTGGGAAGGGATAGTGTGTCAGAGTGATGTCATTTTTATGACCTACAGAAATAACACTCCCCTGGTCAATGTGCACACAAATCTATTTCTGATCCAAATACATATTTCCCAGGTACACAAATGGTTGACATTACATGTACATATTACACATTTCTTCAGGTAGTCTCTGTTCCGCCTCTGGCGTTTCTAGGAGCTTGCATTAAAAAATGGCAACTTATTTTAGTGGGTTTTGCAACCTTGGTTTTTCATCAAAAATTATACAAAGGTACACCCTCCTCCTCCACACATTCCAGCTATTTACTAGGTTTCTAGCATAAACCTGGTGTCTGTAATATCAATAAATAGCGGGGTTTGGTCCTAGAAATTACTGCAATTCAACTCCCCAAAGTGTTTGGGTCTGCCTCCAGAAGTCTGGGTGGGTCAGTGATCACATGTCTCTCCTTGCTGGCAGAGGGCTGTTGACAGGAAACACTCAAAATTAACATACCCCATTCAACTGAAAGGGGCTATTGTCTCTCTCCTCCAGGCTGAAGGGGAAACCCCCTCCCTCTTACTCAGAAGGGCCATGTGATATCCTGCCTCCTGTTGTGAGTCTCTGGGGTGTTAAGAGTTCTCAGCCTCTTGGCCTCTGGGAACAGCAGGTGGCTAAGATTTTCAATTAATCAACAGGCTTTGAAGTCCCTGTCCCTCTTGCAACTCCTAAATACAGTTTCCCTGTCAGAGTTTAGACCGCTAGCGCCGCCTTGTGGAATTTGTCGGTACTGCATCCATTTAGGAGTTGTCTTGAATTTGACAGGAGATTTTTGCTATTGTTCTGATAGGCATCCTCACATTAGAGTGGTTATGTGGAACCCCCCCCACAAGAAGTTTGAATCTTTGGTCTTGTGCCCATGATTTCAGCAACTTTTTGACATCAGTAAAACGGATTTTTGAACAAAGGTCTCTGGTATTAGCTATCTTGCAATGTTTGAACTTGACATTTGGAGCTTGCCCTCAAAGAAACAGAGGTGATTTAAAAGCGCTTTTGCTCTGACAGGTGCTGCTATTTTTCCTTTGGCACCACCTCTCACCCCTGGCGCTTTTGGTATGCGCACAACTGCGCGGTTCCCCTGGACTCTGGGATGGAATGATGGGCGGCGACAGCTCATCCCCAGATCTACCCAGTCTATTGATTCAGCATGGGTCAAAACCCTTCACAATGTCAGAAAAAAGGCTAAAGCTAAATGGAAGCAAAACCGAGGTCCTGGTGTTTGAGCCTCAAAAGGCGGATTACCTCTGGAATTCGCATTACTGGCTCAACTCACTGGATCCCTTCCTGGTGTCCTGTGCTTCAGTAAAAAAGCCTTGCAGTTAAGCTCCTGCCCACTGGCTCGCGTGATTCGCAGCGTTCTGCCATATGTAATGCAGGCTTTGGTAAACTGAAGGTCTTGAGGAAGATTCTTCCCCTGCTCCTCCCAGCCAATCGAACTACACTGGTTAAAGCAACTATAATGGGGTCATTGGATTACTGCAAAGGGATATATTTGGGACAACCCAAGTATCAGATCCAGCGCATGCAGATAATACAAAACTCAGCAGCAAGACTGGCACTTACTGCCCCACGTCTGACCCCTTCAATAGCTCTTGTGCATCGCTTGCACTGGCTAACAGTGGCGATGAAGATTGAGTTTAAGACACTTTGCATCGTCCATCTGGCTGTCCACAATACTGGCCCTGAATATTTAAAAGGTAAGATAGAGCGGTACTGCCCAGCCAGACAACTATCCTCTGCATCACGCTTACTCCTTAAGATATCAAAATGCCAGTGGAAGCGACTGGGTGGCCGTTCCTTCTCAGTCCTGGCCCCAAGTCTCTGGAACACACTCCTGGTATCTTTGAGATCCTTTGATCCTTTGATGAGTATCTCCCTTTCCGGAGAGCATTGAAAATCCACTTGTTTTAATTCAGTTTTCTGCAAGTTATGCATTTGAAGCATTTTTTGCGTAGCTGTCTGCTTTAGTGCCTAGATGCCCCCAGGCCTTAGTTCTGTGCTTTATAAATGTTCAAATAATAGTCATACTAACAATATTTTTAATGGTAAATAATCACAGTATGTTAGTAATGAAACCCTACTAAATTGTTTTTCTTTCCTCCATCAATTTGGGGAGTGTTTTGTGGGTATCACGCTTAAAAGGAATTATATCATCTGTAAACAATGCATTTGTTCATCCCCTTCCTCTAGTATTAAAATTCTTTAATCTGAAAATGTGTCCTTATCCTGCAAGTAAAAGGCTCCACAGCTAAAATAAAACTCAATTGGGAAACTGAGCATCCCTGTTTAGTTCTTTGGAATAAGATAATCAGTTTGAGATATTCGTATTTACCCTGTCCCATGCTGTTTGGAATGGTCATTTAACCAGCCCGAGTGAAACGAGGTCAGATAACGCAGACACCAGGTCATAACTTCCTGTTCCAGTCTTTGGAACAGGGGATAAAGGCTATTAGCCTTCCTGGATGCTAAAGCGATAACCTTGGATGCTAACAAAATAATTGATTTTCCTTCGTTCAATGGGACGCGTGCAGTGTCCCATTGAACGAAGGAAAATATTTTTCCAAGATGGCCATCATGAGCCCCTCTTCCCTTTCCATGGCAGGTTGCAGGAGCAGAGAGGAAAGAGCGGCGAGAGTGCCGCCGTTGCAGAAATAAGGTAAGTGGGGATTGGAAAGAGCAACAAAAAAACAGGACAGGGTTGGGGGAAGATGGCGGCAGGGTAGCCGGCCGTCAAGCGGGATGGAACGCAGGCTTTCACCGGCAATTCAAGCCTGCGTTCCTAGCCGCCTGATTGGCTGGCTCCTCCGCCCGGGTGCTAATATTCAGTTTATAAAATTAGAGACAAATCAGTATTTGTTTAAAAACCTTTTAATAAATTGCCAATCAACTTCTCAGCACCTAATGCCAAGAGAGCCAATGGGAAATGTTCACCTTTAGCCAAATCCAGCAGATTGAGAACTCACTGAAAATGATCAAATATGTGGGGACCCCTCACAAAACCGGCCAACTCCCTTCCTACTACACTCTATAAGTATTGTAAGGATTCCCTCCAGTTGCCTCGCCAGCAGTACTCTAAAAATATTAGAATTGCATTTCAAAAGATTTATGGGTCTATAAGAAGTGCACAGCATGGTATCCCCAACTCTATAAGCAATTATGTGACCATAGGTTCCATTATTGAAGCAGCAATTCACATTGTTTCTGTGAAGATGTTAAATACGGTTTATAGTCATAATATCGAAAAAATAATGTCGAATTACAAAAATGTCGAAAAAAAAAAATGTCGAATTCAAAAATGTCGAAAACACATACATATAATAGAAAAAGTCATTAATTCGAAAATAAAATGTCGAAAAAAAATCGAAAAACCAATGTTACAATAACTATGTAAAATGTCACACATACTAACGTTTTTTATTGGGGGGGTCCCCTCCAAACCCCCCATCCCAAACCCCTACCCCAACCCTCCACTCCTCCCCATCCCCCCCAACACCCCCCATGGATATACCTTTAATTTTTTAAAAAAAGTATTTAATAAAACATTAATTAAATAATTAATTATTAAAAAACCCCATCCCAAACCCCTACCCCAACCCCCCCTCCTCCCCATCCCCCCCACTCACCATGGATATACCTTTAACCATTTAAAAAAAATATGTTTTATAAAATATAATTAATTAATTATTTATTTAAACATTAATCCGAAAAAAAATCGAAAAAATTCGACATTTTTGTAATTCGACATTTTTATTTTCGACTAAATATTTTCGACATTTTGACTTTCGACATTATTGTATTCGACATTATGACTGGACACCGTTAAATACCTTTGCTAAGGGGGCCAAAAGAATATCTTTGTAAACAGAGATGTATGCCCAGCTGGGATGGGGGGGGTTACAAGATGCAAACGAGTCAATTGCTTCGAAAACTTCTCAGACTGAGATAGGGACCTCTATGGTCTTTCACTCTTCAATTATGATCTTGGGGAGATTCATGTTCTGCAGAAAAATTAGATAGATTGCAGGGCGGGATACAATTTCTCAGATGAGTATAGTTTTGCTTAAAAAGTACCTTAATAAGTTCCAATTTCTATCTTTCTGATAAAAAACAGTATTTATGTTTTTTGTGCCCTGAGTTTGGACACTAACATTTTGCCTGCTCTTTTGCTGTTTTCAAACTAGACATTTCTGAGATGGAGAACGTAGACAGAGGTTTACTGAATAATAAATACTTTAAAGTCTCCGTACTTTGGTGTCAGTTTACTGTAAATTATTTGGAAGCCCAAACATTTATGGACTATTTCCTCTAAAGTTCCTCCTGCTCTAAATTCTACCTACATGTTTCAGTAAACTTCTTATGCGTTTTTGATAAGGCAATACAGTCAGCCCTCAATGGCTGCATTGCATGGTTTCCATGTCGTTATCTAGGATCTATCACTGTTATGGTAAAAAGAATACAAAACAATTTTGTTTGTAATGCTATATTTCAAGATGGGCTCTGTTAAGAATTGTGCATTCAATTTCTAGGAGTGGCATGTAATAGGTATTACCTTAGGCAAATCAGAATTAATGGGTGAGGTTCAGAAATGTCTTTGAGTCCTACTCATTCTTCCTTGGTTCTATTCCTAAGGTATACGGATAAAACTATATAATCTAGTCTCACATATGTTTTATGCACAAGTAGGAAATAAGCATAGAAGCGTTCCTCTGTATACAGGACTGTACCGATATTGATGAAGACATATTCTTCTTTCTCCCCATTTATTCCGTGACCAACCTAAGTAAGGATTTAAGACAGAGTTAAAGTCTCATCCCATCAAGGTCTCTCATACGGCAAAGTGGGCTGTATTCTGCCATATGTTTCAATAAAAAGCACCTTGGCTCCCAATATCGACCATGTCTCACAATTATTGTTATCAGCATATCCTCTAAATTTCCTTTTAAAGCCAGGACTATCCCATCAGAGTGCTTGCAGTGCAAAGGGGGGATGTCTCCCAATAAAATGGCCAACCCCATTCTTTTTCTCCAAACATGTGGAGAAATGTTTCCCTGGGAAATACCTTGAATGGAGTCTCTACTCATCACCATCTCTCCTAAGTAGATGAGTTTCCTGTTACCGTTCTCTATGTAATTAGAGATTTTGCAGCTTGGACATAAGTGCTGCCGTTTTAACAGATTCAGATCTTAGACATTAAGAGTTCCCACTCTTATTGAAGCCATCTCACTGTATTTTCCGGATAAAACATGCCCAAAAATCAAACATCCTCTTCCACTACAAGGCAGAGGTCCCCAGTAATAGCAGGGGGAAAATACTATAAAAGGTTCCCTGGGAAAATCTGAAATAAAAGCTACTTTCCAAATAACACGGTTAAAAAACAATTTAAGGTTGGCAAGGACAGTTTGTCAATGGTCTACTTCATTAAGTATTAGCTCATATGCTCCTCTAAGCACTTTTATAAAAACATAATCCTCCATATAACATGTTCCAGCCCTTGGAACGGGGGATTAAGGATATTAGCACCCCTGGTTGCCAAAGCGGTAACCCAGGGTGGTGAAAAAAAATATTTTCCTTCGTACAACGGGGCGTGCAGCGTCCCGTTGTACAAAGGAAAATATTTTTCCAGGATGGCCACCATGGAAAGGGAAGCGGGGCTCCATACCGAGCCCCTTTTCCCATTCCATCGTGGCCGGCAGGAGCGGAGAGAAAGGAGCAGCAGCGGTGGGGAGTGCCTACACCACAGTAATACGGTAAGTGGGGGTTGGGAGGAGAAGTCAAACAAAAAAACAGGACGGAGCATGGGGGAAGATGACGGTGGGGGAGCCGGCCATCAGGTGAGAGGGAATGCTGGCTTTCACTGGTAGTTCAAGCCTGTGTTCATAGACACCTGATTGGCTGACTCCCCCCACCAGGGTGCAAATATTTCTTAAACCATCTTCATTAAGTCTGTCTCTCATCTGGAATGTGACTCTCGCTGCCATCTCCTTGGCCACAGTGTCTGATTATCTTGTTTCTGTGACTGCCTCGTCCCCATCTTGCTTGTGCATAAGGCATAGGAAATCCCAGGCGTCTTCTGAAGTGTTTGAGGAAACGATTTCCCATCCATAGAGAAGCTGAGACTAAGGACACTAAGGACAAAACAGCATTTTGTATGATTTTTTTTGTCGCAAATGATCTGTATCATTGGCCATTATGATATGATATGATATGGCATTTGTAACGCACCTATACACAAGTATTTCAAGGCGTGCCGAGGCAAGGAAGGGGGAACAGAGGGAAGACAGAGACAATAAAACAATCTTACTAGGCCAATTGACATTGAGTTCGCACAATTGCAGTGGAGGCGGGGGGAAGGTGCCAGGGGAAGGGGAGGGGGCAGTGCTGTACATGGGATCAAAACAATAACAAGAAGTGCGGCCAGCAGGTGGAAGGTGGAAAGGTAAGTGCAGACAGCAGGTGTCCAAAAGTGCAGGTAGGGGGACTGTAGGGTTACAGATACAAATACAACTGCAAGGGTTGACGGGAGGCAGTGCAGGTGTGCAACTGGGCGGGCAGGGACCTGAAGCAGAGGGTAGCCAGGTGACCAGTGCAGTATCAGACAGGAAATGAGCACGGCAGAGGAAGAGAGAAGGCAGAAGCAAAGAGGAAGGTCGTGAGGTGCTTCCGGAACTGGAAATGGTTCGCCTCAAGTTTCAGAGAGCCAGGGAGGCTGTTCCAGAGGGAAGCCCCAGCCGAAGAATGAGATCTACCACCAAATTGCTGCTTGGAGAAGCGACTGACCCTGAGGGTGTTGGAGGTGGAGGAGCGAAGAGCTTGAGTAGGAAGGTATTAGCAAAGAGAGAATTGGAGGTATTGAGGACCCATGCCCAGAAACCCTAGTGGACAATACAGGGGGCCTTGAACTTAATCCTTGCAGCCACTGGGAGCCAATGTGCAGATTTTAGTGCTGGAGGGTTACGATCCCTGGGCTTGAGGCCAAGGACACGCCTCGCTGTCTGGATGAGTTGCAGAGGAATTGCTCATTCTCAGCACTGCTAAATCTTGAAACAGACTCATTCTATATCCATCAGGCGTATCCTTATCCTATACAATGGAGGTCAGGTGGGCACCACTTGTGAATATTTCTCTTTTCAAATAAATCCCAATTATTAGTATTGTTCCAAAGGGTATTTGTTTTTCAATGGAGCTCACTGGGTCAAAAAAGGTCCAATGACATCCGGACCTTAACAACTATAGTGGTATGAAAAACAGAGTGGAAACCACCCCATAACACCCAGTGCTCACTGCTTGCCTCCTGCCTGGAGGCTAAATTCATTACTTGAAGCTATATTCAATTGTTGGTTGAGTTAGATAATTCTTGAACATTAGCATAATCATTCAACTTGATTCTTTCAGAAAAAGTGATTTCAGCCACTTCATTTATCAAAGTTTTTACTCGGGTACTTTTGTTCAAATCACACAATACATTAGGCGTTTTCCCAATTCCTCTACAAAAAATCACAGCTCTTGCCAATGCATTTCGGTGACTAGCACCCTCTTCAGGGCTAAATTACAACATAAATCACATCACGTAACACATGTGTATAAATTATGGATCATAAATGTTAAATGTACATACCAGCACGGAGATTGGTTTCATCACATAAAAGAAATACAAAAGAGAAAAGTGCAATGTGAACGTTAGTGTCACTCTACCTGCAGACGTTGTTACCATTTATCTTTAGTAAACGTGTGGATTCAGCCGTGTGTGAATTCTATTACCTTAGCTGTCTAGTAAATGCGTAAACGCCTCATAAAAGTAGGTACATCAATGCAGTGTCTCTTCTAAGAGAGGGAGAAATACTATGAGCTTATTCAGCGACCTTAACAGCTTGCGTGGAATGCCGTGACTCGGCAGAACCTCTTACCTTGACTCTGCTCGTGAGTGAACTGTTCGTAGAACGTGCTGCAGCTGCGCATACCCGTGCGTGGCCTAGTAACAATGTAACCAAGGAGCTGACGGCACCGCCCGTCTTCCGGGATAGGACAGAGCAGGCGTGCCTCCCGTCCCACCTCCTCGCGTGAGCGTGGGGGCAGGACTATCTCCTTGGTAACCCTTCGTGACACAGTCACATGAAACAATTAGTCTAAGTTCTCTCCGTGCTTCCTAAATGTCAGAGTTTTTAAACTTCATGCATCTGTATTTAGAAAAGATATGCATCCCCACGGTACTCGCACCCCCGCCCAGATTCAAACAGGCTGGGTTTGCCGGCATTCGAGCGTGTGCGGAGAGCAGAGTAGCCCCAAACTGACACGTATCCCAGCGTCTATCACTTGTGTATCCCTCTAGTCCTATTCTCATATTGTATGAATAGTTATTGTGATGTTTCCAAGATTGTTTCAAGGCAAATATCTTTTTCAATCAACGTGTCGGTACTTTTAACAATCTTAGAGAACAAATAATTATCTCGATCCGAGGTGGATCTGTTAGTACTTATACACTTATCCTTCAACCGCTGCATCTAACACACATCATACCCGCAGGGCAATTACATCCTAATGAAAACGAAAAACTATAATAGGGGTAAAAATCCAATTTGCATACAATCTAAACCAAATAGGTTATTCCACATCCTATGTATATATTTCTTTAAAGAAAGCAAGCAAAGGTAATCTCTTCATTGAGTCCTTTTGTTGTAAGCGTTCCAAGGCGGTCTATCCAAAATGATTCTCTTTGATCAAGTTTTTGTTGCAAATTCATATGAGGTTCTTCTTTCTGGACCACCTCTAAGATTTGAAACCTTATCTGGGATAAATTATGTTTCTTGTGATCCCAGTGTCGTGCCACCGCTGAAGTTTTATTGTGTGTACGGATGCATGAGCAATGTTCGTTCCATCTTGTCTTGGCTGCTCTTGTTGACTGCCCTACATAGTATAACCCACACTGGCATTTAATTGAGTAAATTGTATTGACAGAATTGCATGTTCCAAAATGTTTCAATTTGATCTTTTCTCCAGTGTGTGGATGGTTTACTGTATTGCCTTTCGATATATATCCACAATTAGAACAACTCAGGCACGGATAAGTTCCGGTTTTGGTTGTTCCCTCTTTTTTCTTCTTCAAGCTTCTTGTTTTCACCAGCTTGTCCTTCAAATTCTGACTCCTTTTGTATGCAAATGTTGGCAATTCTTTGAATAAAGGCTCCACTTTCATCTAGAGTCAGTATGTTCCAGTTCTTTTTGATTATATTCTTGATCCATTTGCTCTGTTTAGAGTTCTAGGACACAAATACTATTGAGGGTGCTTCGTCATGTTTCAATTTGGTTTTTAGTAATTCTTCTCTGCTTTTGTCTTTCAGTCTTTCTTCATGCTTCCTCAGTTTCTGATCTATCGTATCCTCGTGTCTAAAATGTATTTCCCATCATGTTAATTGCTTCTTCATAATACTCTGGGTCACTTACTATCCTTTTAACTCTCAACATCTAACTGTAGGGTAAATTCTTAATCAAACCTGGCTGGTGGAAACTCAATTTGTGTAGAATGTTATTCCTATCTGTCGGTTTCTGATATATGTTAGTTCTGTAACCCGTCTGTTCCTTGGTCACCTTGACATCCAGGAAGTGTATTGTTTCGATTGAGCTTTCAGATGTAAACTGGATCCGTTTATCTATATTGTTGAGATACTCCAAAAATCTTTTCAATTCTTCCTCTGTGTCGTGCCATATCCCAAAAATGTCGTCTAAGTATCTGACCCATAAGCCGATCTTGCTTCTCCATCTCTCATTTTCTAGTACATAATCTACCTCAAATTTGTGCATAAAAGCGTTGGTGTACGACGGTGCTATTGTGGCACCCATGGAGGTTCCAACTGTTTGTAGAAAGAACATTCCTTTATATTGGAAATATGAATTTTCACTAATGAACTCCAACAAAGCCATGACAAATTCTTTCTGCGCTGGGATGTCCCCTTCTTGTAACAGTAGCCATTCCACAGCCGCTCTTCCTAGGTCATGTGGAATCGAGGTACACAGACTTTTCACATCTATTGTGAATAGTATATCTGTTTCTGTATAGGTTGCTTCTTTCAGATATTTCAAGAAATGTGTTGTGTCTTTGACATATGTACTAGTTTTTTGTAACAGTGGTTGTAGGAAGTAGTCAATGTAAACTCCTAAGGGTTGTAGAATACTGTTGGTGCCTGCCACAATGGGTCTCCCAGGCAGGTTTACCAAACTTTTGTGCACTTTAGGTAATGTGTAGAAACGTGGTATCTTCGGGTAATTGTTCGTCAAAAATCTTTTTGTATGATGGTTGATCCAGCTTAATTCTTCTGCTTTGGAAAGTAATTCTTCCAAATTCTGCTTGATCATAATGGTAGGGTCTTTGTCGAGTTTAGCATATGTGCTACGGTCGTCTAATTGTCTCATACATTCGACATCGTAATCTTTTGTGTTAAGAAATAGCAGTGCTCCTCCCTTATCGGCACTGCGTATGGTGACTTCTTCATCACTGTAGTTTTTTAATTAGCTCCCATTCATGAGGTTTCATGTTCATCGTCCTTTGGATTTAAAATTGATTTTCTCCAGATCTCTAAAGGTTTGTTTCTGAAAAATATTTATGGAAGGTACATTGATCGGTGGAATGAATCCACTTTTTGTTCTAAACTCTTTCAGTTCTTCCTCATCCCTTTCTTTTCCTTCTGGTATCTCTAATTCATTAAAAAACACTTTTAGCTTCATCTTTCTCACCAGCTTGAACAGTTCCACTCTAGTGTCGAACAGTGAGCTGTTATGGGGAGGCACGAAGCTGAGTCCTTTGTGCAATGTCTTGATTTCTTGTTCAGTTAGTATCCTGGACAAAAGATTCAGGACTAAACTTTTCTCTGTTTCTGTCGCGTCTCTGGCCCTTCTCTTGTTCTTCCTATTCCCCCTCCTGGTTCTCTTCATTCTTTTGGGCCTTTCTCTAAAAAAGAAGAAGCTGTGGCTCCACTCGTGGATGTGGTTGGTCTTCGTGTGGGGCTTGTGGTTCCTGTTGTTGATTCCTCTTCTTTTTCCGGTTGTGCAGGATTACTCTCGGTTTCAGAGCTAGATGTTTCGCTGTTGTTGCCAGACCTGGGTTTCGGTTTCGGTTTACCTACCGAGGGTCCATATCTTTCCATCCAAGTATATACCTCTCCATTTAGATAGTCATATGTGTCCCTGCGGAACTTCCTCACTTTCTTAGCTTCCAATTCTGATTTGTATTCTGAAAGGTTATTGTTTATGTCATCCAGAATTGTTTGGACCTCTTCTTCGTTTAAAGTTTTCACCAGTTCTTTTTCAATTTCTTCAATTTCCCCACATAGTGTCGTCAGGTTATTTGCCAGTTCTTGTATAGTAAGTAAAATTAAGTCGAGTGAACATTTATTTAGAATCGCCTCCCATTTCCTTACAAATTCTTTGCTCTCTTTACATAACGTGGGGCGTAATTGCATTCACAACCCACGTGGTATCCTTTGGTTCTTGTAATATCTGCCCAGGGTGATTGCATGAAGCTTGCGGTTGATTTCCTTTCTGATTAAATAGTCTAACTGTTTAATTTTTCTAGCCGGATCCTGTCCGGCATTTGAGCTAGTGCCAAGGGAGGAATCGGTAATCAGAGCTAAAATCCTGTTGGCCTCCTTGGCCGAGAACCCCAAAGTATCTGCTTTGTTAGTTGTTAGTCCTTCAATATCCGCAAAAGACATAGCGGTTATGCCTCAGTTTTTGCAGGCGTGCTGATAATATCTTGAATTTTTAAATATTTAAGTGTTAGGTATGTGTGTGCCTCCACCTTCTTTATGTCGAGAAAGAAAGTACAGTACAAAGGAGGTCAGGTGGGCACCACTTGTGAATATTTCTCTTTTCAAATAAATCCCAATTATTAGTATCGTTCCAAATGGTATTTGTTTTTCAATGGAGCTTACTGGGTCAAAAAAGGTCCAATGACATCCGGACCTTAACAACTATAGTGGTATGAAAAACGGAGTGGAAACAACCCCATAACACCCAGTGCTCACTGCTTGTCTCCTGCCTGGAGGCTAAATTCAGTACTTGAAGCTATATTCAATTGTTGGTTGAGTTAGATAATTCGTGAACATCAGCATACTCATTCAACTTGATTCTTTTAGAAAAAGTGATTTCAGCCACTTCATTTATCAAAGTTTTTACTCGGGTACTTGTGTTCAAATCACACAATACATTAGGTGTTTTCCCAATTCCTCTACAAAAAAATCACAGCTCTTGCCAATGCATTTCGGTGACTAGCACCATCTTCAGGGCTAAATCACAACATAAATCACATCACGTAGCACATGTGTATAAATTATGGATCATAAATGTTAAATGTACATACAAGCACGGAGATGGTTTCATCACATAAAAGAAATACAAAAGAGAAAAGTGCAATGTGAACGTTAGTGTCACTCTACGTGCAGACGTCGTTACCATTTATCTTTAGTAAATGTGTGAATTCAGCCGTGTGTGAATTCTATTACCTTAGCTGTCTCGTAAATGCGTAAACGCCTCATAAAAGTAGGTACATCAATGCAGTGTCTCTGTTAAGAGAGAGAGCAAGACTATGATTCTCTAGCTTATTCAGCGACCTTAACAGCTTGCGTGGAATGCCGTGACTCGGCAGAACCTCTTACCTTGACTCTGCTTGCGAGTGAACTGCTCGTAGAACGGGCTGCAGCTGTGCGTGCCCGTGCGTGGCCTAGTAGCAACGTAACCAAGGAGCTGACCTCACCACCCGTCTTCCGGGATAGGACATAGCAGGCGTGCCTCCTGTCCCACCTCCTCGCGTGAGAGTGGGGGTGGGACTATCTCCTTGGTAATCCTTCGCGACACCGTCACATGAGGCAATTAGTCTAAGTTATCTCCGTGCTTCCTAAATGTCAGAGTTTTTAAACTTCATGCATCTGTATTTAGAAAAGATATGCATCCCCAAGGTGCTCGCACCCCTTCCCACATTCAAACAGGCTGGGTTCGCCAGCGTTCGAGCGTGTGCGGAGAGTAGAGGAGCTGCAAACTGACACATATCCCAGCGTCTGTCACTTGTGTATCCCTCTAGTCCTATTCTCATATTGTATGAATAGTTATCGTGATGTTTCCAAGATTGCTTCAAGGCAAATATCTTTTTTAATCAACGCGTCGGTACATTTAACAATCTTAGAGAATAAATAATTATCTCAATCCGAGGTGGATCTGTTAGTCCTTATACACTCATCCTTCAACCGCTGTATTTAACACACATCATACCCGCAGGGCAATTACATCCTAATGAAAATGAAAAATCATAATAGGGGTAAAAATCCAATTTGCATACAATCTAAACCAAACAGGTTATTCCACATTCTATGTATATATTTCTTTAAAGAAAGCAAGCAAAGTTAATCTCTTCATTGAGTCCTTTCGGTGTAAGCGTTCCAAGGCGGTCTATCCAAAATTATTCTCTTTGATCAAGTCTTTGTTGCAAATTCATATGAGGTTCTTCTTTCTGGACCACCTCTAAGATTTGAAACCTTATCTGGGATAAATTATGTTTTTTGTGATCCCAGTGTCGTGCCACCACTGAAGTTTTATTGTGTGTACGGATGCATGAGCGATGTTCGTTCCATCTTGTCTTGGCTGCTCTTGTTAACTGCCCTGCATAGTATAACCCACACAGGCATTTAATTGAGTAAATTGTATTGACAGAATTGCATGTTCCAAAATGTTTCAATTTGATCTTTTCTCCAGTGTGTGGATGGTTTACTGTATTGCCTTCGATATATATCCACAATTAGAACAACTCAGGCATGGATAAGTTCCGGTTTTGGTTGTTCCCTCTTTTTCCTTCTTCAAGCTTTGTGTTTTCACCAGCTTGTCCTTCGAATTCTGACTCCTTTTGTATGCAAATACTGGCAATTCTTTGAATAAAGGCTCCACTCTTTCATCTAGAGTCAGTATGTCCCAGTTCTTTTTGATTATATTCTTGATCCGTTTGCTCTGTTTAGAGTACTTGGATACAAATACTATTGAGGGTGCTTCGTCATGTTTCAATTTGGGTTTTAGTAGTTCTTCTCTGCTTTTGTCTTTCAGTCTTTCTTCTGCTTCCTCAATTTCTGATCTATCATATCCTTGTGTCAAAAATGTATTTCCCATCATGTTAATTGCTTCTTCATAATCCTCAGGATCACTTACTATCCTTTTAACTCTCAACATCTGACAGTAGGGTAAATTCTTAATCAAACTTGGCTGGTGGAAACTCAATTTGTGTAGAATGTTATTCCTATCTGTCGGTTTCTGATTTATGTTAGTTCTGTAACCCGTCTGTTCCTTGGTCAGCTTGACATCCAGGAAGTGTATTGTTTCGATTGAGCTTTCAGATGTAAACTGGATCCGTTTATCTATATTGTTGAGATACTCCAAAAATCTTTTCAATTCTTCCTCTGTGTCGTGCCATATCCCAAAAATTTTGTCTATGTATCTGACCCATAAGCCGATCTTGCTTCTCCATCTCTCATTTTCTAGTACATAATCTACCTCGAATTTGTGCATAAAAGCATTGGCGTACGACGGTGCCATTGTGGCACCCATGGAGGTTCCAGCTGTTTGTAGAAAGAACATTCCTTTATATTGGAAATATGAATTTTCACTAATGAACTCCAACAAAGCCATGACAAATTCTTTCTGCGCTGGGATGTCCCCTTCTTGTAACATACTATTCACAATAGATGTGAAAAGTCTGTATACCTCAATTCCACATGACCTAGGAAGAGCGGCTGTGAAATGGCTACTGTTACAAGAAGGGGACATCCCAGCGCAGAAAGAATTTGTCATGGCTTTGTTAGAGTTCATTCGTGAAAATTCATATTTCCAATATAAAGGAATGTTCTTTCTACAAACAGCTGGAACCTCCATGGGTCCCACAATGGCACTGTGGTACGCCAACGTTTTTATGCACAAATTCGAGGTAGATTATGCACTAGAAAATGAGAGATGGAGAAGCAAGATTGGCTTATGGGCCAGATACATAGACGACATTTTTGGGATATGGCACGACACAGAGGAAGAATTGAAAATATTTTTGGAGTATCTCAACAATATAGATAAACGGATCCAGTTTACATCTGAAAGCTCAATCGAAACAATACACTTCCTGGATGTCAAGGTGACCAAGGAACAGACGGGTTACAGAACTAACATATATCAGAAACCGACAGATAGGAATAACCTTCTACACAAATTGAGTTTCCACCAGCCAAGTTTGATTAAGAATTTACCCTACAGTCAGATGTTGAGAGTTAAAAGGATAGTAAGTGATCCAGAGGAGTATGATGAAGCAATTAACATGATGGGAAATACATTTTTGACACGAGGATACGATAGATCAGAAATTGAGGAAGCAGAAGAAAGACTGAAAGACAAAAGCAGAGAAGAATTACTAAAAACCAAATTGAAACATGACGAAGCACCCTCAATATTATTTGTATCCAAGTACTCTTAACAGAGCAAACGGATCAAGAATATAATCAAAAAGAACTGGGACATACTGACTCTAGATGAAAGAGTGGAGCCTTTATTCAAAGAATTGCCAACATTTGCATATAAAAGGAGTCAGAATTTGAAGGACAAGCTGGTGAAAACAAGAAGCTTGAAGAAGAAAAAAGAGTGAACAACCAAAACCGGAACTTATCCATGCCTGAGTTGTTTTAGTTGTGGATATATCGAAAGGCAATACAGTAAACCATCTACACACTGGAAAAAAGATCAAATTGAAAAATTTTGGAATATGCAATTCTGTCAATACAATTTACTCAATTAAATGCCTGTGTGGATTATACTATGTAGGGCAGTCAACAAGAGCAGCCAAGACAAGATGGAATGAACATCGCTCATGCATCCGTAAACACAATAAAACTTCAGCCGTGGCACAACACTGGGATCACAAAAAACATAATTTATCCCAGAAAAGTTTTCAAATCTTAGAGATGGTCCAGAAAGAAGAACCTCATATGAATTTGCAACAAAGACTTGATCAAAGAGAATCATTTTGGATAGACCACCTTGGAACGCTTACACCGAAAGGACTCAATGAAGAGATTAACTTTGCTTGCTTTCTTTAAAGAAATATATACATAGAATGTGAAATAACCTGTTTGGTTTAGATTGTATGCAAATTGGATTTTTACCCCTATTATGGTTTTTCGTTTTCATTAGGATGTAATTGCCGTACGGGTATGATGTGTGTTAGATACAGCGGTTGAAGGATAAGTGTATAAGTACTAACAGATCCACCTCGGATACCTATATTTATTTATTCTCTAAGATTGTTAAAAGTACCGACGCCTTGATTGAAAAAGATATTTGCCTTGAAGCAATCTTGGAAACATCATGATAACTATTCATACAATATGAGAATAGAACTAGAGGGATACACAAGTGATAGACACTGGGATATGTGTCAGTTCGCGGCTCCTCTGCTCTCCGCACACGCTCGAACGCCAGCGAACCCGGCTTGTTTGAATGTGGGCGGTGGTGCGATCACCGTGGGGATGCATATCTTTTCTAAATACTGATGCATGAAGTTTAAAAACTCTGACATTTAGGAAGCAAGGAGAGAACTTAGACTAATTGCCTCATGTGACGGTGTCATGAAGGGTTACCAAGGAGATAGTCCCGCCCCCACGCTCACGTGAGGAGGTGGGACGGGAGGCACACCTGCGCTGTCCTATCCCGGAAGACGGGCGGTGCCGTCAGTTCCTTGGTTACGTTGTTACTAGGCCACGCATGGGCACGCGCAGCTGCAGTCTGTTCTACGAGCAGTTCACTCACGAGCAGAGTCAAGGCAAGAGGTTCTGCCGAGTCACAGCATTCCATGCAAGCTGTTTAGGTTGCTGAATAAGCTAGAGAGCTCATAGTCTTTCTCTCTCTCTTAACAGAGACACTGCATTGATGTACCTACTTTATGAGGCGTTTATGCATTTACGAGACAGCTAAGGTAATAGAATTCACACACGGCTGAATTCACACGTTTACTAAAGATAAATGGTAACGACCTCTGCACGTAGAGTGACACTAACATTCACATTGCACTTTTCTCTTTTGTATTTCTTTTATGTGATGAAACCAATCTCTGTGCTGGTATGTACATTTAACATTTATGATCCATAATTTATACACATGTGTTACGGGATGTGATTTATGTTGTAATTTAGCCCCGAAGATGGTGCTAGTCACCGAAATGCATTGGCAAGAGCTGTGATTTTTTGTAGAGGTATTGGGAAAACGCCTAATGTATTGTGTGATTTGAACACAAGTACCTGAGTAAAAACTTTGATAAATGAAGTGACTGAAATCACTTTTTCTGAAATAATCAAGTCGAATGATTATGCTGATGTTCAAGAATTATCTAACTCAACCAACAATTGAATATAGCTTCAAGTACTGAATGTAGCCTCCAGGCACGAGGCAAGCAGTGAGCAGTGGGTGTTATGGGGTGGTTTCCACTCCGTTTTTCATACCAGTATCCTTATCCTATACCATCTGCCAAAATGTCTTCATAACGCTGTTTTTGTGATTGTGAAAATGTACTCGAGTAATGACATCCTGAGCTAGTTTTCTTCCCTTTTGGTATTTAGTGTAGATACTATGGATGCAGTCTAAATGAATTTCAAAGTCCTCATGAATGTCAAGGTTTATCCAGACTGAAAATAGAGTATACACTGCTAGATTGTGCCCTAAGTCCACAACCCATTTCCCCAAATGTCCACAATATTACGCCTTTGTCTGTTTTCTACATCTTCATGTTTGTCCCTGAGATTCATTATTTGCTCCTTCAATTAAAACATGTGGAACTACAGTTTCTGCAATTCGTTTGATTGCTTATCCAGTCTATTTTGGTAGTCATCAATTCTCTGTTCAGATTGGTAGAGTCTCCTTTCAATATTTGCTCAAATTTCCAAAGATTCCTCATGGAGCAACTTCTGGATGATCTCCCTTTTCACCGCCTGTTGTGTGCCCACCAGTTCCTTTTGATAGTATTGATTTACCACCGTACCTCACTCCAATGTTTCTCCTGATGTGCTGGCCATGGAGCCTTGTTGATGGAGCATGTCTTAAATATATTGAAAGTGATTCATTTTGTATGCAGCCATTTTATGAGAGTGAACTTTCTTCCTAAGACACTGTTATTAACTTCAAACCTGAGAAAGTTCACCTATGTGTAAGGATCAGAGCTTCTGATGCTTATCAGAATCATAATTTGATTAACACAAGAGCAGAAATACCACAAGAGTTCAGCGGAATCCACAGTACTGAAATAAACTGACAGTCTCCTTGAATGGGATTTTTATCAGAGTCCCTGTTAAAGCACTCAATATGCACCGCGGAGTGGCCCTTCCCATATTCTTCAGAGATAAATGGAGATTGGAAAATTCCGGTACACCGACTCCTATTCCTCCAACATCTGTGTTTGATTGTGTGGGCCACGGCTAACCTGAAAAAACATAAGTCCTCAAAACAACTGAGCAGGTGTAACAAATGCACAACCATGGGCGTCTCTTATGCATCTCTTTGCAGGATTTGCCCTCTTCTCTGTGGCTATCTTTAGACCACCAGGCTGGCAGAACATTTCAAGCCCCTTTCTCTTATTATCATGGTATCCCCTTCAGAGAATGTACTGGCCTGAAAGAGCATGTCCCTCACTACAGACTGTAAAACTCTTTTGTCTTTCAGCGGATGCACGTGACGGAGATTAGCCGGGTCAGCACTGACTGTTATGTCCTCCACATTGACTGCATGACAATGTCACCCAGGCCTTACTGATACAGTCCTGTGTCTCTCACCTCTGTCACCAGTCTGGCAATTTGGAACCCAATGGGGCTAGTACAGAGCCATCATTCTGTTTTCCATTATCTCTTGTTTCATTCTGCTGGATCGAGGGTCACTCCAATGATTTTCTTTTCCACTCAGCGCCCCCTGACCAGGTGCTCAGGATCATCTGGTGATTTTTCTACCTTCAAATTCATATTGATCTTATACTCCAAAATCTGCAGAGGATAAAGTCGTCCTGATTCAGTGCCATATTCGGGGAAAGATCCACAATGGATTGGGGTGCGCCCTCTCAGCTTCTTTTTCACTGGGGTCTTGGGATTCCCCTGACCATCTTCAAGCCACACCGTCACCAAAATATTTCATTAGGCTTGGTTCGGGGGTTGCAGAAATCATAGGCACTCACTGTCCCACATGGCAATACCCACTCTCTGATGATATCTTGAATGCAGCAAAAGCATTAGGATGGCATCCTGGTCTAGATAAAGAACGACAGAGGTGCTCGATTAAACTTATTAGGGTGGTGGCTTTTGATGCCAGGCACAGGGAATTGTGGAAGGGCAAGTGCTGTGGTCTCCATCTTTAAACTATATGTGGATTGGATACCAGAGAAAGCCTCAGGGGGAGATGCACAGGGGCAACACGCTGGTCTTGGAAGCAGGACCATGCAGAGCAACAGAGGTTCAAATCCCGGATCCGCGCTTAGAAACCGCACTCAGGTACGGTATTAGGTGCATTATAAAAAAACAATTAAATAAATACATAAATAGACCATAAATGCCACAAGTAAATCATAGCTGGGAAGGGAAGGTACCAATGGATGGAGAACAGGTAGAAGGGGAACATGATTGAGCTGTGAAAGCCACATTATAGGCACCCAAACCCACATCATTTGGAGTCCACTTCTAAGACATGACAGTCTGTAATACCTTTAAAATTGCCTGTAAATAATGTTCTTATTCCATGCTTGTTGTGACATCACTATTGACCTGTAATAAGAACATGACCCCACAACTGCTCTGTGGTCAGTTATTACTCTTCAATTGTGCCAGTAGCTTGTGCCAGTGAGAGCAGTATTCCAGCTGTCACTGCGGCACTTAATTAAAACCGTGAAAAGCTTTTTGTTCCTTGTGAAATAGTTTTCATTAACACTTTACAGCTATAAAAAGGGAAAATAAATGTTTAAGGTAGCATGTTTATTCTGTGCACTGTTGGAGTTTAACACATGAGAGGGGGAGTCTTTAAGTTAATACCTATTTTAAAGAACAAAATGAAAACCTTTATACATGCATTTTATTAAACTGCTTAAACTATTTTTTTGCAGCACATTAGAAACTGCATATTAGTTATCGCTTTTAATTTAAACATTGTTTACATTGATTATATGTATCAGCAACTTGACAATTTCATACATTAAGTAAGAGGCCTGGTATAAAAGGGAATGACAGTGTTTAGCATCTATTATAAGGAATACAATATTCCCTACCATACGTAATGAGGTTGTTGCAAGCTATTCCAGAGTTCTGTGCATTTATAAAATAACTCAGGCTTTAGCCTCGTTCCTCTATTTGGTCATGAACTCCTCAGTGATTTGAAATATCCTCATAATGTACACTAGGGGGCAACTTTAGCCAATGTATTGGTATTACTCAAGTTGACCGGAAAATAATTGTTTGCATGAGAGATTTGATCGAAGAGTTGATCGAATACGATCATTGCGATCAAATCTCCCATTTGAATGGCATAGTGAACAAGGGGAGCAGGAGTGTCCCCCGCACCCTTGTTCACTATATAGTCAACAGGGTTGCGGGGGTGTTGTAGGGTATTTTGTGGAGATTTGGGGCCTGACGGTATTTTCTTACCGCCGAAAAATAACTTAGCAACAATCACTCCTTGTATTCAGATTGGGCCATGTACAACAATAATACAGTGGACATGCATTATTTCAGCACACAGACGTGCATATTTGGTATGCGTGGTTGGTATGCGTGGTTGGTGGTATTTTGGTGAGCATAATTCCCTTGTTTTATTTGTGGCCCCAATATCCAGAACCCCTTATTTTTGTTTAGATTTTTCGTGTAATCACTAGAGAGACCTCAGGCTTGCATTTCAAGAACACCACATTTTCATTTTTAGTGTGCCACCATGGGCAATTTCTCTCTGTCTTATCTACGGCAGCGAGCTATCATGTGGTATTTTCACTATCTTATATACGGTAGTGAACTATGTCCCGGGCCTCCCTTTTTGCCGACTCATAGACCTCCGACAAACTACAACACACACAGTTAGTTATAATTGCTCATACTGAATTACATTGTGCACACGGCTGCAGCCAAATTTGATGTTTAGCTACCTTGAAAATGACAATTGCACTGCTAAACATCTCCCCACACCATCAGCACTGTATTGGTAAATATAAAACACACCACCCGTCTGCTTTCAAATATTTTTGTGTATTATAAAAGTTGCATTTAAACACGATCTCACTCTTTACAGAAATAAATAAAATAGCACAGTAACAGCATTGTCTGTGATACACTGAAAAGAGAGTGGTGGAGACAAGAACTCAATTTGCAACATTAAACTTGTGAGTAAAGCACAGGAATCTCTTTTCCTACACTGACTGAATATTCTCGTACACACTCAGCCCCCACACTTCTGTAATTACCTTATCTGTTCAGCATGAGTTTTCTCCAGCTGTTCTCTTTCTGAATTTGGCTCCATTGAAGATTAACCCCAGTGAAAACAAGCGTCTTTCGTTCTCAAACCGGGGTTATTGCCTGGAATTCTCAGCTTTTGCAGCAGGAATGCTTCAGCCAGGAAACAGGTCCTTCTCCCAGCTCTGCCAAATCTCGATTGTCCTCCCCCTCTCCTCAAGCTCCCCCAGCAAAACTCTAATCACTGCCTCTAGCATGATACTTTCTATGACGCTGCTCCAATCAGAATCAATCATGCCATCTCCTCCCTCACTACACAATGACTCATTTCTACAGTAACCATTTGTAACCAACTGATTTCCTGTTCCTTTGAGTCCTTTGCTTCCTGTAGTTATGTGGACAGAGCAGCAGAGAAAAAGAAAAAAAATGAATGTGCGTTCAAAAGTTCACTTTCAGAGTAGGCCTAATTCTGCAGTGGAGACACATTTTTATTAGTGGGTTATGTTAAATGCAGTTTTATTAGTCAGGTTAGTTATTAATAAGGTTAGTTATTAATTTTCAAATGTGTCTCTTGCACCATAGGCATTTCAGGTGAAAAATCGTGTGCATTTTTAAATGTGCACGTGTGCTTTTAACTGTAAAAATAGATTTGCATCTTATATGTTAAAATGGTTTTTGACTGAATAGCCTGTCTTTACTTATATGTCCATGTTAATCTGGCAACACATATAGCAATGCACCACACCCATGTGGTGGTGCTGCATCAAAAAAAAATTGCTACCTGTGCAGTAGTGCTGTACTCTGTGCTGTAACACGCCCAATATCCTTACAGTGTCCCCCGCACCCGACCGCTTAAAGATTTAAAAATAAAATAAAGGAAAAGGGACCCTGTGGCATTGGATCCGACTTGCATTAGAGGGATGGATACAACACTGCATGGGTGCAGGAGGAGCGGCGGTTAAAGAAAGGTAAGTAGGGAATCGGATGCAGGGTTTCGAGTATGGTATGATTTGGGTTGTATTGACAAAGTGTGAACAGATTCTCTGTGAAATTGACCACAGCCATTTTCGCCACACATCTTTAAACTTCGGTCAAACAACCCAAATCCCATATACAGTATAGCCATATCTCATTGTTTTACAATGAAGTGTGGCAGGAGCCAACCCTTCTGTGTGACTCAAGTGGCTGAGTAAAATGTGTTTGATGTATAGCGTTATGCGCCAACAATGAGGCTTTTCTGGTGCTCTCTGCGATGCCACTGGGAACAAGATCAAAACAGTCTACCAATTTGAACCATTTTTATTTTGATATTTTAAATTTCCAACCTGTGCTCCCGAATCATATCTTGTTCTGAGTGATGAACCTCAGCTTAATTCCAGCGGGTGGAGTGGCTTACCATCTACCTCTTCCAATGCGACACAGCTATGTTCACAGCGTCTCAGGTTCCAAGACTTCCTTCAGACCTCAATAACAGGTCCCACTTTTGCCCAGTAACCATGCGGTAGTGGCATGGTAGAAGCCCCACCGTCTCTCCATCACGTGGGGGCTTGCTCTTTTCAAGCCGAGACTGGAGTATATGAGGCAGAATAATGTTTAGTATGAATATCAGGAGTGTATGCACTCTGATACAGAGGGACTCAATGAGGTCCAAGAACTATGATGACAATACACAATTGGCAATTTGTGGTATAGAACATCTGAATCATCAAAAGTTGTAAACGCTTGGCCTGGTACAACAGAATTTACCTTCTAGCCTTCTAGTGATGAGGTTTGAAATGTCATTTGGGAAATTATACATATTTCAATATTCATAAATCATCTCACAGTGCTGTGCATCACTTGTTCATATGTTGGATGCAAATCCCACCTTTCAGACCACCCCACTTTCAGTCTGACACTGTCATTAAAATATTGAATATGCACTCTCTGTAATGTGTGACTGGTAAAACATTTACCAACACACTAACGCTATAAAAATAATTGAAATCTGAGGGCTAAATTATATTGAAACTTGGACATGCAAAGCCATCTTGACCAAGGTGTAGATTTGTATTGCCCGACAATGCTGGATGTTAAACAATCATTCTTGATATGTTCTGACTTGTATGGATATGAAATACACTCAAAGGATGAACAGCAGCACTGTTTCTGGAAATATAAAAAAGAATTGCCTAATGCATATGGAACATAGAGTTTAGCATATCTCTGGAGATGCGACATACTTCATGAACACATCAATAAGCCCTGCATAGTGACATCAAAATAGAGCAAGTTGGTTTAAGCCAATTTGGCAGCAATGCACTGAAAGCAAATCTGTTCTTCTTTAAGAAACAGGTATTCTCTGTAGTGCAAATTCGGAAGCTTGGAAAGGACGGGAGATGGTTTAGAAACTGTGTTCTTCATGTTCTTCATGTGGGTTAGCTGCACTGGTGCTTCCAGCATTACTTCTATTGCTGTGGCATTCTCTCTGCTAATAAGTTGGATGTCTCGTCTGATAGATGTGGAATAGGTGTCAGTGGCCTCACTATCTTTTGCTTTGATGTGTTCAGCCTACCTACATTGCTATACACAATGAAGCATTCTTCTTGCACACGCAGCAAGCTGCACAGGGACTATCCGTGATCTGTGCAACTCCTCTGTACCGTTTGTTGTGCCTCCATAGTGACTGTTGTACAGTTTAGAAGCTGCGTCTGGTTTAACTTGCTTGTTTCAAGTGACATTTTCCTTTAAATAATTGAACCCAGAGGAAAATCATTGTATCACTGCAACACCAGGGTTCAACAGAAAACCACCCCCAACACTTCTGCATACAGTAACTACTAGAAAATATTATTGCAGTAGATTATACAGTGGTCTCCGGAAGAAAGGCATCCAGTTACTACTGTTCAAAACTTTCAGAAGAGAGCAGCCTAGTCCTGAACCTGGGTAAATACCAACACTCCTCTAAGACCTTACTTACTTGGCACTAAAATGGATTAAAACAATAATGTGCATTACCTGAAGACAGTTCTGATAAAATGGCCCTAAACAACTTGTTAATAGGCTCAGTGTAACCTATGTAAACATCATACTGTAGAAAATTAGTTGAGAGTAAGATGCTCCGCTTTCCTCCATAGGCCCCTAACTATGGAAGAGGCCTTCTGCAATCCCTCGGACTTGAACCTGGTCATCTTTATTTCAGGAAGACCTTGAACCACTACTCTTTAATGAAGCCATCTCCAACTGAAAAGATTATCCCATCTGTCCTGATTGCTACTCAGGCTATCACCCCTGCATAGTGGGAGTGCATGGCAGGTAACTGCCTGCCAGTCCCAGAGTAGGTGAGGGCTGTGGACTGTTACCAGCCATGTATGCACCCAACAAGGTGGTGATTATAATTTGCACCGCAGGGCTCCATCCAGGGTGTGAATATTTTTTGTAGCGGTGTCATGAAGAACCAGGATCTGTGTGCATAGCGCAAGCCCAATCTCCCATGAAAATGAAAAAAACATACAAGGTAGGACCTAGTCCCTTTTCGATTTCCATGGTGGATGCCAAGGTTGGGAGAGAGCATTGGGACTGGTGCACAAATCTCCGGTCCAGCAGGTAAGTGGGGAGGGAGAGAGGGTGTGGGTGAAAGGTGTGCAATGTCTCAGAGCAGTCGGCCGAAGGTGGGGCATTGTGAGGCAACAGGAAGAGGCTCCCTGTTGCCTCCCCACAATCAAGATGCTGCCACACAGGAAAGGTCTTTGGGTGGCTGGAAAATGTGGCCCTGTATGCTGTGTGTTCTCGCCTGCATGTCCAGCCATCTGATTGGCTAAGTGCCCTTCCCCGGATGTGATACACTGTTAAACAATCTGTTTCTGAGTTGTGGAATTCAATTTAACAGACAGCTTTGAACAGTTATTCACACATTTATTTTACTTTATCATCTTCACCATCCCACTCTCCTATCCTCTTACCGTCACAGGTTAGTATCTGTGCTCTGAAGCAACTGTGTATGCATGTAGAACATTTCAAAACTCCAAATAAATAAATAAACAAACAGATAATTACAGTAAAGAGCACATATCTTCTTTTTAGGTACTATGAAAATCTGATAAGTTGAAAAGAAACAGCATTAACATGGCTTCCACGCCCCAGTGGGTGGTGAACATGGCGGCAATGGCCCTCCAGCCTGAGCCATGAAAGGCCTGAGTGAAGTTTGGAGGTGGTTTGAGGAGTATTGGGTGTTGGTTTTAGTCTGCCGGGTGTTTTTGTTGTGCCCCTTTGTCTTACTGTTTTCTAATGTTAGGTTGCTGTTAGCTTTAAACAAATAAAACAAAAAAACATTAATCTTTCATCTTGTCATCTTCACTTTGTCTAATAAAACCTAAAAAGAAATGATTCTGCCCCTGATCTGGTCCCTCCCATTGGAACTCTACGTTGCTCATGATATCAGGCTATGTGACCAGGGCAATGAAATCACAAATTGCTACATCACTCATGGCAGATCTCTAGATGGGGTATTGGTGACACTATGCCAGTGAAAACTGCTGTCAAATGTCTTTTTCACACTACAACCTTTTGAGGAGGCCACCAAGTCGATTAGCTGTCACAAAATGTCCCTCAGTGAGGTTGTCACTTGGGTGTACCTGCATATATTCAGGGACAAACTTTAAACCTTGCACGGCAATTAATGGGTATTTTCAGTTAAAAGTAGCATTGAGTATCTTCTGGCTTCCTTTCAGAATTCACATTTCAAGGTAACAGTATCATTTTTCGTCGTTAGGTGAGGTGTACTTGCAGCAAACATCTTAGGAGGAGGCCTTGTACAAATGTGCAAGGATGTTTTGCTGCAGCGCTGGCAGCATCAATTGGAGAACGAATGCTGCAGCCAGAAGAACACCAACCAGCGCAAATGTTGCCATCTACACTGTGAATGTCAAACTCGAGATTGCTGGCATCAACAGGCATCACATCATGGACACAAGTTCAAAACGTTATGGGCAGGAGATCCTATGGACCACCTTCCTCAGTCACGGGCTTCTGAAATATAGATATAGTTACTAAAAGAAATAGACATTGGACAGTCAACCACACAGATGCTTCATGCCTATCTCCTGGACACTTTACCTGTGGGAAGGGATGATAACCCAATACAGCACTGGTAGAGCAAGTAGTCTGTCTGGCTATCAGCACTGGTGCGGGTTGCTATTGAATCGCTAAGCTGACCTCATTAGTGTGCAAACTAATAGAGTTTTTAGTCCGGCTTGGGATATTGAGCCTCATTATGAGTGTGATGGTCTCAAAATAACGTGCCGTTAATTCAGATAACCGTCACTCTTGCTGGACTGCACAAATACGAGAGGGAATGCAGGTAATAACGGCACCGATATCAACGTCCACTGTGCTACTGTCGGTGGAAGCACAGTGAACTGAAGCTACAGGGACCCTCTGAAAACTGTGCCAGAAACACCAGCACCACAGTAACAAGGAGGCAATACGACAGTGGTTTTCACAGAAACACTGGCACAAAAATGTCAGTGCCACTGGGAAAACCGTGGCAGCACCACAGAGCAGGCGGTAACCAGGCCCAGGTATAGAGGATGAAGTCACAGATGCACCCAATGCACTCAGCTGCACACAATGAGCACTCGGACTGCTGAGAAGGACTACAACCACACCACACACACACTGGACAACACAAACATGCTGCCTCTTGTAGCAGTAGCTATGGACCTGGAGGTGCTGCATGCAGGAGTGTAGCTTTATGAGCAGGAGCTGCATCAGTGGCAACAGGATGACAGGCAGTGGAGGAGGAAGAGGAGGATGACAAAGAAAATGCTGATGAACAATGGCATGCAAGTGGCGCCCTGGAGGCTTGCGCCAGTACTCTGCACAATGGCCACACTGTGGGCCCTGACTGACAGCCAGATCCACACCCTATACCGCCTGAACAGGGAGGCCATCCTGGAACATGTGGAGCTCATCCAGGACGAAATCCAGAGCATCAAAGGCATCCGGACTGCCATACCACCCCTGTTGAAAGTGGTGTCAGTGATGCACTTTCTTGCCACAGGCACATTCCAAAACTCAGTCGGCAAGATGCATGGGATCTAACAGCATGCATTTCAACTGTGCTGGTGCAGGTCCTAGATGCCCTCCTACACCATGTGTCCCAGCACATTGCTCTACGATCCACCGAGGCACAGGTCGACGCCACCAAGGTCCACTTCCATGCACTTGCGGGCATGCCTAATGTACTCGGAGCAGTGGACTACACACCTATAGAGCCTGTGGCTGCCCGTGCCACAGAGGAGGTGTATAGAAACCATAAGCAGTACCACTCATTGAATGTGCAGGTGGTCTGTGATGCAGACCTAACAATCACCCACTGCTGTGTCCGCTTCCTGGGGTCAACTCCACAGACCTGTGGAACAGCACCTTGCCTGCGTACATGGCGCATTATGGGGGACAGTGGACCTGGCCATCGGGTGAGTGAAAGTATCAACACACACCTAGTCAAATGGAAACCAGGGCACAGGGGTGTTTGTTGTCTAGCACCAGTGCATGTCCCACAGCCACCATGCCAATGCAGGGACACAATCGGCATGCAAAAATGGTTGACTGGCATCTACCACATGTGTCAACGGATGGACACACCATCACAATCTGAGCATGGATGGACCAGCACATACAATGCACCACAGGTACAAGAATGCATCACTGCTATATAACAATACCCAGCACATCCCAACTCAGCCCCACCAACCCCCATCAACCCATTCTTGGGAGACAGAGCCTACACACAACCTGACCAGCATTGCCTGTCATGGGATGCATCAAGACGAATGAGGGCCTGCAAGTGCACAGACCAGATGCATGTGTCACACACTCACATCCCCAGATGTATGCAGTGTCCAGCCACTTGAATTTAATAACCCTACCTGTATCCCATTCCTTGCAGGCGATTCTGGTTATCCTTTACTACCATGGCTGGTGACCCCTGTGAGGGATCACCACATTCAGCAGGAGATAGACTACAATCGCGCTCACATCCGAACACAGATGACAATCGAACAGACCTTTGGACTGTTGAAGGCATGTTTCTGGTGCCTACACACTTCAGGTGGGGCACTAATGTACAGGCCAGTGAAGGTGGGGAAGATAGTACTGGCCTGTGGAATGTTGCACAATATGTGCATCAGGCAGAACATACCCCTGCCCCTGGACATGGACATGCCTCTAGCGGACGCTGATGATGATGGTGACGGGGATGCAGCTGTAGACATGCAACAACACCAACACAGGGATGTCAGGGATGGGCGTGCAGCCCACCAGGATCTCATTGAGTGCTACATTTTGAGCACCCATTCACTGCACAGTACCCATGGCACACACTGCATGTAATGCAGCACAACAATAAAGCAGACCACTTCACAAAATGAATGTCCAGACATAAATGCCATTGCCCAACTATATGCATTTAGAATGAAAAAACATCACAAAACGTGTCACCTACCACTCCATCCCCACCATCCTCCCCAACTAACCCTCCCAACCACCCCTACCCACAAACCCCTTGCCAACTAGCACTCCCCACCAACCCCTCCCCAACTAACACTTCCCATCACCCCCTCCCCACTTTCGCACCTATTTATAACGGGTCATAAATGCCAGATCATATAATTTCACCACCCCCTCCCAAAATAACCCTCCCCAACATACCCTCCCAAACTCACCCTCCCAAACACACTCTCCAAAACACACCCTTCCCTAGGATGCAGTTGTGTCCATGAACTGTTGTTCAGGGTCACTTCCATGGCCTTTTGTCACCTGACTTGTCATTCCTTGGTGACAGGGGCAGGGAGCTTTGCCTTGGGCTGCTCTGTTGCGAGCTGGCAGGCATGGCGATGGTAGCGGGGTCAGAACCAGCCGTATTCCTGCACTTTTGTGGCCTCCTGCAGGGAAAGGGTGAGGGACTCTGCTAGTGCAGAGATGGCTTTGTTCCCCTCCCGGACCCTCTGTGCTAGCAGGACCGTCGCGCAGGTAGAGCGGTCCAGGGCACAGCACAGCGCCAGCTGGGGGCTTGCACACTTTCATGCATCGTGCTTGTCTGCTCAAGCTGCTGCCTCACGAGACCAGTCATCTCCTCGTGACTTGATTCAATCCTCCGGATGTGTCCATCCATTTCCCGGATACTGGGGATTGGTTGTAGTGGTGGTGGGCTGTGCAGGTCCGATGGACTGAAGGCAGGACAATGGTAGTGGGTGTGGTCGGGAAACTCCTTGTTGCTGTCCCCTCCCACCAGCATGGCATTGTCATCTGTGGATGTGGCAATGTATCTGGGAGGCTGGTGTGGGGGCAGTGGCCATCTTGGTGGGCCGGTCAGCTGTGTCTCTGGGACAGCTGGCTATACCTCTTTGGGTGCAGGTGCGGCTTCAGGGGCACTGACTGTGCCTCCCTGGGTGCAGCTGCAGAGGCAGCTGGCTTCGTCACAAGGCCCGTAGTTTAAGTTGGGAGGATTGGTGTGGCGATGGTAGAGGGGTCAGAACCAGCTGTATTCCTGCGCTCTAGGGCTGTTCTTGGTGTGGCGTTGGCAGTGGTAGCACAGGGTGAGGACCTCCTCCTCTGGATAGGTGGCTGCAATGTACTCGGTCCACCAGTCTCGCTGTCAGATGACGTGTCTGTGGGGGTGAGATGAGCATGCCATTATACACCTTTATGACATCCTATGACTTTGCAAACACGCAGTTTCAACATTGTGTGACCTGATTCTTGTGCATGGAGTCATGACGTCAGGACGGCTTTGATTTGTGTGTGTTGGGGGTCGCTTCAGAACTCATAAAAAAAAATGACTAAAGTAGTAAAGAAATAAGTGTAAACAGGCAAGAAGTAAAGCAGGTTTATTTAGGGCCCAGACACAGCTGATGCAGCTATATTCAAACAGATTGTGGAACAGAACTGCATGAAAAGCCCCTAAATCTAGAACATTTATAATAATCAAACTAATTAACATTAGTAACTTTGCAACATAAATAAATTGTATCCACACTGAGCCGATGGGTGCTTTCACATCAGACCCTTATAGGAAAACATACATTATGTTCTGCAATTGGACTCACAAACCTTCCCATACCACCCACAATTAAAATATGTGATGTCACAATCCAACCCCCACTTCCCACATCATAATGATAATCTGCCCCGGTCATCTCATCAAAGTTCTCGTGAGAAGCACTCCCTTCCATGACACTGCCAGAGCCTTGAACCATGGACGTACTGCTATACAAATGCTGCATATTAAGAACACTTTGACCTTCTTCCCAGGCAAAATGTGCTAAGGGCCAATTTGAAACCTATTAAATGGTTATGCTTTCCATGCCTGTCACCGAGACCCATGGGTTCTAATCTGTGACCTCAAAAAATAACAACTGTTGTTTTGCTTCTTACTATACCAGCCTGGGATCATGGGACCTGCAATGTGTTACCAGCCACTGCAGCTTCGTTGCAGATTAATAAGAAGCTAATACTTTGGCTGCAAAGGCATGCTACAAGGCCTATTTACTGTGTTTTAGCCTACCTCTAGGTTTATTTAAACTTACCGGTGCCCCTACAATTCTATTATAAGTACATTTCTTTTATTTTGGGTTTGACTTGTGTAATGATTAAAAGGAGTCCCCTCCCCTTTTTTACAGTGCGACTCTTGCAATTGATATGTGCGCACCTTTTCACCGCACAAAACCTGCATTTTTATTACAATATTCCCCCCTTTTATTGATCTATCAATAACTAGCTCTTGTTCCCTTTCTGCTACTTTATCTTGTGAGTCCACATTTTTTCCAAGTTTGCCATGTCTCCCCCTATCTCCTCCCAACCATCCAGAGTTTTCCCCACCCATATACACCCTGTGCCATCCTTTAGGCATGAGTTCCAAAATTGTAGATACTTCTCTAAGTCTGCTGGTTGTGTAAAGACCCACCCATCAGGATCTCCTTCTTCATTATCCCCAATTATTTTATTAGCACCCTTCATTTCGGTATCCTTTTTATCAACACTTAAGGGTAACATCAACTGTCCTTTTTTTACTTTCTAGAATATAATCTAAAAATGTTCTTAATGATGCAGAAGGTGATGGGAATGAGCACTAATGGGGGGGCAGTCACTCAAAATAGTTTGGAAATCCAAGTGGGTACCCATGCGAGAAATGCTGTCCAACCAACCACTTGATTGCACTCCATTAACCTCGCTGGTCACCTAATCATGCAGTGTCTGTATCTCTTTTCTGTATGCTTTCAATGTTCCATTTGAAGCCTCTCCATTGGGTATCACTGTGCAACAGCTGCCCCCGGGCTTAGCACAGACCCCTCCCTTGATAGCCGTTAACAGGTCCAACACATACCTGTGTTGGAGGGCCACCAAGCGTAGTGCCCTCATCTCCTCTTTAGTTGCATTCAAACCTTTTGCTGATGAGTTTGCCAACTGTAGCATATTATATCTGGGGCGCTTCAACCACTTTGCATTAGTGGCGGCCTGGTCACCTGGGAACAGAAGTTAGGTAAGAAAACGTTGCAGCCGTAGAGAATAATCTGAACTCATCAGGGATAATGGTGAGTTTTTTTAATATTTTCTCTGAAAAATAATTGTTTGCCTGCTTCTTCCTCCTTATTGATTTTTGATCCTACTCTTGCTGTGCCATTTATCCCTGCAACACAATCTTCAGGGTAGTGCTATTTCTAGGCACCACCAGTTCAGGACTGTGCAAGGTGACAAGGGAACAAACACCACTCCAGTCAGGCGGAAAGTGGGCATAGGCCTTTGATCTTCAGGGCCACCAAATGTCCATCACCACAGAAGTCTCCTACATCAGTGCTGCATTCCGCATCACCTTGGTGCATCCATAATTAGTGCCCAGGTAACTAGACCCGCTCCATCTGAAACACAAAAGGAATCATGGAATGCTCTTGATGTCAACTGGTTGATGCTTTTCATGAAACTAAGTTAAAGCATGTACATATTTTTTTCCAGATTGTCCTGCAACTGTAATTCACCACTGCAGCCATGTTTTGTACAAAACCTAACAATCCTGCAGCACGATATTGCTTTATTACCCGTCCCATTCGTCCTCATACCACACTGCTCACTCTACCCTCATCAATGGCCTTGTATGACACCAGTGTATGATTTCTCCTTCCTCACTTGTGCACCATATTTTCTTGTGGTTGCTTATTTGTATTTACCCTTGTTTAGGACCCTCAGTGACAATGTCTTCATAAACGTTTTCCCCTTCATCCACCCACTGAACAGTTTACATTTTTCCCTGTAATAAACTTCAAGTTCTGTAGAGTGACAGGTGCATTAGGCATCTTGCTTCCTCATAGGATACAGCTTGGGGAAGAAAAGGTTTGCGCTTTCCGATCACGTGTGGTATGAGAAATATTTGTTATCATTTTCTTTTGCTTGTTTTTGTTATAGTCTGAAAGCAGAGAAAAAGTTTAATGAAATCTCCCATATACTTCCCATCATGTTATGCTTGGGATACCAGAGCTCTTGTCTTTGCGTACGTTGGTGATATGGACCCATCCTCGCCGCCCTTCTATCTTCATGGCTATAGGTGTTGGATAGATCACGGTATGTGGGCTGGTGAAGCGCCCCTCCTTCCATTTACGGACATGGTTATTGACAAATATCTTCTCCCATGGGTAAAGAGGTACTGCTTTTGGGAATTGACCTGATTGTCCGTTTTCAGTTTTTGGCCTTGTCTCCAAGGATGTGTTTGTGAGTTCTTTGTGATACGTATCAAATTGCCCCTCCAAAATGAAACAAGAGGAACGTGCATTAGAGATTGTACGTGACGGTGGAATAGGCACATGCATTTTTAGCCCTGTAACAATCTCATGAGGAGTCAAGTGGTGATCTCCAGGCGTATTGCGCAGTGCAAACAAAGCAAGAGGCAAGCAGTGCAACCCAGATTTTCCAAGTGTTTTTGTAAGCTTTGCTAAGTACATTGTAAGCAGACCATTAATTTTCTCTACCAAACCGTTGGCTTATTGGTGATGAACCATGCATAGTTTATGCTTTATCCCTAGGAATGGTATTACCTCCTTTATTAAATCATTAGCAAAATGCTAACCATTGTCAGAATTATTTTCATCTGGAATCCCCCACCTTTCGAACACCTGCCTCACATGAAATTTGCCTGCAACACAGGAGTCAATATGGGCACAGTGAACAGCCTAAAGGCAATGTTAGAACGGACACACCACTACAAGCAGATCCCTATACGAGGTAGATCTCTCTTGCATATCAATATAGTCAATATGCGAGTGCCAGAAGGGGCTTTCCGGCCACGGCAAAGTTCCCTGCACAACTCTCAAAGTGTGACCTGGTAAATACTTTTGACATATAATGCAATTATTTACAAACTCTGCAACACTCTCATGGTACGAACCAGTCTTCACTTATCCTCGCAGCCACATACTCTTTCAATACGTGGGCGGGGTAGTGAAGCTGTTCCAATGCCACCCACAATAATTTCTTTGGCATGACCATTTTCCTGTGCTGTCATGCTACCATACCAAATCAGTTGGGGATAAAGAGCATCTTCTCTTACACACCTCTTTCTCCTCATCTGATGCTTCTCCCTGCAACTCTATTATCTGCATGATTGGGGTTACATTAAAATATTCTGGTAATGCACTTTTTCTTTGCTCACTTTTAATACTGCTAGTAGTGGTGTTTTTTCCTTTTCGCCAGGGATGAGCATATTTGTTCCTTCTGGTAGAAATGCTGCTTCTTTTGCTGCTCTGTCTGCTCTTGTGAAATAAAATCTGTATGGGCTTTGAATTTTATTAAAGCTAGTTCTACTGGGAGTGGAAACATTTCCAGCAATCCTCAGCAATCCTGCATGCTGAACAGGTGCACCATCACATCGTTTGAACCCTTTCCTTTCCCATCTTACTAGGCTTGAGTATACTGTGGAAGCAACATGTGTCGAATCAGAGCATGTCATTTACTACCCGGCCCTCTGACATATTCAGTGCCTCAATCAAGTCCACCAGTTCTGCTGCCTGTGCAGAGTAGTGGTCCAGCAGTCACATCTGTGAGTACGCTTTCAACTCCTCTCCTGTGTGTACTCCATGTCTGTGCCCCACCACTGCGGAACCTGAATGCCTTCGTCCCATCATCTGATACATACTGTATCTTCCATGAATGAAAATCATGTCCCATCTTTAATCACCTCTTCCTTAACCAGGGGGTTACCTTCGCTCCTCTCTATGCATGCTATGCAGTCTTGTAAGCCATTTCCCTCCTCAACTTTTGTTCTGCAATAAAATGCTGGTTTATAGTCCTATATCTCACTACTTCTATTGAGGGGTTTGTCAGTTTTACTTCTTACTCTGATCTCTGAGTTGTCAATTTTGATTTTGTTTTGTCCAGTATTGTGAATAGTGCATGCTCCACATATAAAATTATGGACCACCCCATAGTTATTGTGGAGGACTACTCAATTGAAAATGTAGCAGCAGCAAGTGCCTGCTCACATGGGGAATGTCTCTGCACCACTGCAACTAGGGATCCACTGTAATATGCAAGTGGTTTGTGTCCCTGTCATTTTTCCTGTGTCAGCACAGCTGTCATTACTTTTCCATCTGAATGGGAAAACAGACAAAACTTCTCTTTGTATTGGGTGTTGCCAGTACTGGTGCACGTGCTAACTCATGTTTTAGTTCATCAAAGCTTCGTCCATTTCAGCTGTCCATTTTATAAGTGCTTTGTGCTTCTGAGATTCTTTTAATCCCTGCAGCAATGGCCTGGTGTGAGTGGAGTAATCAAAAACCCATGCCCTGCAGTAGTTACATAATCTTAAGAACTGTTGCATCTCTTTCACTGTTTTTGGTCATGGTGTTTTATGTATGGCCTCTACTCTTTCTGGTGTTACTTTTCTCCCGTCTGCTGATACATTCTGACCTAGGTACACCACTTCTTTATGACAGTACTTTCATTTCTCTTTGACCACTTTGTATCCTTTGTCAGCTAACAAAGTTAGTAGTATCACTGAGTCCTTTCTACACTCCTCTTCTGTCGTGTGCTATATACCAATAAGTCATCAGCATACTGTATCACTGTGCTTGCAACCTGTAAGTTGCTCAGATCAATTTGTATAGCTCAGAGTACCCTTGAGGCAGTCTACAGTTTTCGAATCTAGTCCTGCGATAAGTAAACATGCTGAGTTGCCAGGAGTCTGTGTGTAGTACAATGGAGAAACATGCGTTCTTCAAATCTACCATGGTCAAAAAGTGCGCTGGAATGCTACAAAAAATCATCGCAGGATTTGGGATCAATGGATACTCTGTCTCAATAATATTGTTAGGGGGTGTAAATCCTGTATAAAATGCCACACCCCTTCTTTTGTTTTCTTGATCAGATAGATAGCTCTGTTGCAAGGTGATGTTCTTTCCTGTATTATGCCTTGCTGCCATAAGGCATACAGTGTCTCATAACTGCCTTCATCTGCTTCTCTTAAAAGGGGGCACTATTTTACTCGTGGCAATAGTGCTCCTTATTTTAATTTGATGTGTACTGCCCCGGCCCCTTTTAGTATCCCTACATCATGGGGTCCTGTTGTCCATAAACTTTTTGGCACTTTTTCCAAGTCTTCCTGCAAATATGTTGCATTCTTTTTTGCTATCTGAGTCATCTGGTAAACTGCCCTTTCTTTTATGTGTACGGGACAAGGTATGCTCAGTTCCAACACTACCTATCCTTCCTCATTGTCGGTCCTGGATCATCCGTTTAGACACTGTAAATGGTGGTCTGAAGGAGGAGATCCAGTGGAAAAGTCTGGCACTAATGGAATAAGGACAGAATTGGTCCTTGTAGCAGCCAATATCTGACGTAAGTGAAGCACTTATGTTGGGCTCTAGTACAAGCACCCAGGTATATGTAATAGCATACATGGGGTCTATAGATATCCCAGGCCCAAATAGTGTAACCAATCCTGGTTACAATTGATCGCCTTGAATCTATTAATAATCATTGGTGAATTTGGGAAGTATAACAAGAATGAATAAATCATAAATATTAATACCGACCCTCTTGTTCTGGACGACTGTATGAAACAAAAATATATGCCACACATCACAGTGGCACCTATTAGGGCCAGAGATTCAAACTTCGAGCATATACCAGTAGCCAGTCCCAAGATGGAATACAACAGACCCCTAGCACACATTAAAAGCCAGCCCCAAGATGGCGGTAGCAGAGCGACCACTTGACGCGAATTTGACTGCGCGATCATGAAGAAAAATATCCATCACGGTACTTGGGGAAGAACACATTATTTAGTACCTTATTCACATCATTATGGCCACTGAAAGGGTCAGCGATCGGTACGTGGAGCTCATTTCGAATATATACTACAAGCCCGCCCCAAGATGGCGGCCGCAATGTGATCACGTGACGAGATCCGCAATCACGTGATCCTGAGAAGCAATTATATTACACGGCATACCAGGGAGGTTCCGCAAGCATCGATACGAGCAGCACAAGATTCCGCGGTGGGAGCCTCGCTGCCTGCTCGCAAAGAAATACAGAGGAGAAATAGGTAAGACGCCCTCTCCCATATTTGAATCGTGAGCATACTTGTGCTGTCGCTACGGCCTGAAGAACAGGGCCAATAGATGTAGGATACCAGATGTCAGTTGCTAAAAAAACATTATTCCTTTGACTGCACCAGGCCACCCATGATACCAGCACAGATGGTATTTCCTATTTGGTAAATGTAGCCAAATACAGCTCCTGATTCTTAAGAGACTAGATGCACACCAAGAATACAGGGGCATAATAGACAAACCGTCTTTGGACACACTCGCACCTTGCACCAGAATGAGGTTGCATGTGCTCACCTAACACGGTTGAAAATGTTCCCTGACAACGGTTTGTCCATGATGTAACTTACAGTGCAGTGGTATTATCTATATATAATTTTTTTATAGTTTTACTCTGTAAGAAGTCCCCGTGCACATCTGAAGCGGATGACAAAAAAGACTGCGAACTAACTATGAGAGTCCACACTGAGGGCAACTACTGAACTGCTATTAGAAGCATGCACCTACAGGTAAACAGGGTGAAAGTGGATGATAATATGCTTGAGACTGGGATTCTGAAGCCCAAAAGATACAATCTATTTCCCCTGAGTTTTCCACATCGCATAGAGAATATACTGACCGTTCATATGCCGGATTAAAGATTCCGAGTCACACAACACAGACAGCCCGACAAGCTGTTGTTTCAACATCTCCTTAAAGTGTGAATATCAGGTAAACCGAACTGATGATTTATTTTAAAAAGTTACTAATTCTGCAAAAAATCACTGTCAATGGGAAAAGTACATGTCCTCGGTAAATCTGGCCTCCATACCTCCTCCAGGGCGGAAGAGGGCTACCCGTCCAATACCCACTGGGCACCCTTAATATATTAGAATATGTTGGAAACAAATAAAATTCTTAATGCCCTACTCCACTTGTACCCCAGAGAAGTCACCCTGGATTTTTGATCTTCCCTTACAGAAGTTGCTGTGTCATTTCTGATGGGTTAACAGAATCGTGTTCTCTGATGGAAGAAATCGGTCCTGATGAAGATGACGAATGAAGATAGATGTCATTGAAACCGGTCGACCATTACTTTGGAGGTCTCACAACCAAGGGAGATCCGTAGTGAAATCATTATATGCATAGAACACTCTAGAGCATTAAAAATCTCTTGGAGTGAAGTCTCCTCTTTTTACCCTCGATATTACCTCCTATAAACCCAATAAGGGGTCTGTCAACGTACAAGATAGTATATCCTGTTACTAAATAAGATGCTAACTGAGGACATTTAAATAGCGAGAGCCAGCTACTGCTCCCTCAGCTCTTCTGAGTACTATACGGATTATTGTATTGAAACCCAGTGCAAATCCTTATACATATATTTTTATATATTTTTATACATTTATTGTTTTTCATTACACTCTCGAGTGGTACAGGCATACTTCACGGAGGGCAAATAAATTGTCTTCCTGACTTATAGTCCAGCGTGAACTGCTTGGCCAACCGAGACAGGCAGTATTAATACTGCTTCTTAATATACAACAATTTTTTAATTGCATATAAGAATGTATCACCTTGCCTAGAGCTGTATTCATTGTAGAATTTGGGCAAGTTTCCCTCTTACCTATCTCTTTTAGATAGACAATGCCACAGCGCTACCTAGGGTCTGTCCACACCACCCAGGGAGAGGGTGTTTTTCTGTGCAGGGCAAGTGTTAGGGTACACATTAGTAGTGCAATAAATAATGGCAGAATGATAGCCCCACATGTCCATTGTTTTGTGTGATACTGTTACTATAAACTAACAAAGCAGGAAACACCCCAGTTTTCTGAAGTGAAATTTAAAGAATACTCACTATCCCTGTTTTGTTTGTAATGCTTACTAGCCAACATACTCGCAAGGAATCCTCTAACATACACACTTGTGACAACTATACACTTTCATCCACAGAAACGCTGCTGGCCCACACTGCAAACATACCAAATAGATGACAATCCAGTTACTTACACAATGCAAAATTTCACAAAACACATGTCCAAAAAAAATTATTCAGGCTGCACTTAACATTTTCACTTTGTTTTTAAAATTGACAAACATGGATGAAAGTAAACGTGAGCTGTCTTCACTCCCAAAAACAGAATAGCGTCTATAAAAACAACTCCTTGTAGAACAGCAGCCCAGCCTGCCATTGACAACGGGGAACATTTAATGTCAGCACTTTCTCTTAAACACACGGAACCATAAAACAGCATCAGGAACTTAGGTACATAAGTACAACTGTGGTGGTTCAAATCGTCACCCCGAACAGGGTTGCATAGCTTTAGATCCATTACCAAAGTAGAAACAAAAAATCATGTTCTTTGTGACATTTCATCTCTGTTGTAGTAACCTAATCCCACCGTCCTTCCAAAATGACTACAATTCAAAACAGTACCTCGCCATGTTGGAGGGAAGCTGCTACTCTAACAAACTCCGATGCTACCCAATGATTAACACGCAGCTCGCGCTTGCAGGTCCATTAGGTAACCCAAATGCAGCAAAGGAAACAGTCTTCCGTGTATCTGGCTCTCCCGTAATACCCGTGCATCATCACGCTGTCAAGGCGTTTGACAGTGCCTTCCTCTAATCACTTGACCACCTTCGATGCAAGCATTCAGAACGCGATTCCTGGGCATTTCAGCATATTGCCAACACCTGTGCACACCATCATGACGTCATTAGAAGTGCTCTGGATTGGAGGGCAACAGAGCTCTGCTTCAACAGCCAAATATATTTCTCAATTTCTCACCCCTGCGCAACAGCAATGAATCTTGATAGAGGCGCTGGCCACGCATTGGGGAGAAGGCCTTCCAAGCCTTGCATGCAGCGCAAACCCCTCCTCAAACTCCAAACTTCTCCTTTTGCGCAATCCAAAAACAGTGGTCCAGCAAGTCCCAGGGAACCATCTTCATAAGGCAACTGAGTTGGGCGCAGTACAGCTTCCCAATGCTACTCTTCGCTCCCATTGAGGGTGCCGCTGCCTACAGGCGAACCCTGGTTCAGGAAGCATAACTCATATGGATAATCACCAACAGTCACTCTTTCCTAAAAGCGGAGAGAGACACTTACTCTACTGAAAGGCTGAGGACAGTTTTTCACAGCCTAAGTAGCCCAGTATGGCGCGACAACTCACTGGGGGCAGTGGGATCTCTCCTTTCTTGAAAAACACATGCTCCTTCTGCGTGCAACCAACACAGCACCTTACTTGTCTTTTTTTTTTCTTGTCCATCTCTCCAACAGCTCTTTGACCTCCTTCACTTCTATGGCCCGGATCAGGACCAGCTCATCGCCAGTTGTTACGATAGAAAAGTCCTTCAGGCAGCACAGGTAAGGCAGAACTTGATACTTTATTCAGTTACATCAGATAGGCACATAAGATGAAAGGACAAGTGTAGGAGCAGGGAGAAGCCCACTGGCTCCCACCACCCAGGCTACATGGTTTCAACTGCCTCAGGTGGAACACTCACACAAGACAACTTTCCAACTCACCCAACATTATACACAGGACATCACTCAGACACTGACATCATTCAAACTCTGCACACACTCAAGTACAGTCACAACATACTCAAGTCCAGGCATAACAGGGGCAAAACCCTGCTCCTCCTCCTTCCCATTCTCTGTCTCTTTATCCTTTATCCTTTTCTTCGTTCCCTCTGCAGGTTATTCCTTGTAAAATTTACCCACTGTGTCATGTACCCACTCAAAATGGTACTTTGTTATTTTGTCACAATATTTTGGCAGTTTCCTACACATGTGATTAAGTGGTGCATTCATCCAATAGGACGTCATTATTGCACCTTAATCCTTATTGTTGCAATACTCTTTCCTCCATTCTTCCTTTTCTCCTTTATTATTTAAACCTCTAAACTCTTAAACCCTTATTCAATAAATCCCACTCACTCAATTGTATGCTTACCACTTACTCGTTCGTCCTATTTTCATTCACTCTGGCCCTCTCCACAGGTCCCACCCTTTCATACCTTGCACTCCATACATGCATACGCTGGCCTTCTCCACAGGCCCGTCTTGTTAGGTTATATTAGTACACACATGTCCTTCTCCCCATGCCCAACATCTTAATAAATGCCCTACGTTAGTACATTAAAAGAACAATTACTCCTCCCTTCACTCAACTACACCTTTAAGTCACGCTATGCAGCTCTGTAAATATTTACACATTATTTTGGCTCTGGCCCTTCCGTCAACTCCATAGCCATATTAAACGAATATTACAACCACTTTCCACAAAACTAAAAAATAAACTGCAGCTACTCACATAACATGTGCATGCTTGTCCCTCAAAAGATTCTTCCTCAAAGAAAAGAAAATGACACAACTATACCAATTGCCTGCACTATGCACAACTCTTGTCTAACAAGTTCCTCCACTTACTATGCAACCCTCTGTTCTCTCACAGATGTGCCACCATCTACCTGCTCCCTATCGGATCAGCAGACCTAAAATCTAAGACTACTATGATAAATCGCCCTGCACAACTCTGAGGGTGCGCCGCTATAGACCAAAATGTAGTCCCTCCCACTCCTTGCGCTTTTCATACACGAGAACACTCACATATCCTTTCAGGAGATTCTTCACTTCTCTCAACCTCAGAATATCTCTGTAAAGGCTTGCACTTTAGTCAGAGTGAAGGCAGCGCCAGACAAGGTGGACCTTTGGGAAAGGTGCATCCGCAGACCTCCTTTTGCTCGAGCTCTTAGAACTGACCAATTGACGCTGACCCGCACTCCTCCGGGAGTACACCTGGAATTCCCACACCTCGGTCGGAAAGCTGAGATATCTCGGTGGGGCCTCCAAAAATGTGTCGGGGTCACCTTGGAACTCACCGATAAAAATGACAAAAGTAGCTAAAAAAGGAGTATATGCAGGCAAGAATTAACACAGGTTCCTTCAGGGCCCAGATGCAGCTGGGACAGCTATATTCAACCAGATCACAGAACAGAATTTCATGAAAAGGCGCCGTCAAAGAAACACCCCTACATCTAAAACCTTTATAATAATCAAGCTAATTAACATTAGTAACTTTAGAACATAAAAAAATCACCCCACAACAAGCTGATTGGTGCTTGCACATCAGACCAGGCAAGGGTACCCGCAAACTTTCGGATACCCACCTGCTGGATACTTAAGATCCTATGTTCTTTGACCCAACTATTGAGGTGATCAAGCAAACAGGAGGAAAACATCTTGGCCATGGTATCTACTATGGCCAAGATAGAGTGTTCTGGGATTTTCCTGGACCTGTTCTTATTGACCCCAATACGCATGGACTTTCTCCAACTCTGTGGTATAATTCCAGTCTTGACCACCATCATTTTACATAGAACGGTGGCCCCGTTTTTAGGATCTTTTTTAATGACGATATTTGACAAATGGTCTGACTCCAGGCCGCGTGACAATTTAAGATTATTCATTTTATATACTAAAACCTCAACTGTGATGTTCAGGGGGCCATCACCGGCCAGGTGATCATAACATGAGACAGGGCCTGATTACAACTCAGGCGTTAAGGGTTTAACAGCGCCGTCGGCGCCGTTAACCCTTAACGCCTGATTACCATTTTAACACCTGCTTTGAGCAGGCGTTAAAATGCAAGGCGCTAACCCGCCTTGGTGCTAATTACGGCACAGTAATTTACGGTGACGTAATTAGCGCCTTCCCCACTCCCATTATGCCCTATGGGGCAAAAATGGGAATGGGGAAGGGTAAATGGGGAATGGGGATTTACCACCCCACTCACCTTGGAATGGGGTGGTAAATCCGCCATCCACCATGGTGTAAACGGAGTTTACACCATGGTGGTAAAGTAGGGAACTTACCGCCTGGGTTGTAATGAGGCCCACAATCTCCAATTCCTTGAAATCTCTACAGGCCTAACACAGCCAGAACCCAGTCTGGGAGTCCACTCACCAGACTGCACACATCCTAATGATATCTTCAGCACCACACCTATCGCTAGGAAGCAGCTATTATCCAACAACTACACCAGCTGCACACATATCCGTTGCACCCACGCACCATACAACATTCTCTCTCTCTACTGACTTGAACTGCGGTTTAATTGTTTTTTCCTACTGACTATTTCCATGTCATTAATTCCTGAATCGCAAGATCTTTGATAGCAATGTTTCCCCAATCCTTTAGTCATGGTACAAATAATCTCGCTAATTACTCCCTCATATTCGGGCATCTCAACAATGGAGAATAACTTCTCTTCCATAGAACTTCCAAAGAAACATACATTAAATGTAAGTACATTCTTGCATTAAATGTAAGTGCATTCTTTTCGGACCATGTCATCCGGTTACCTGCATTATTTATCTGGATATGACCCCATGCTTCTCATATACTTTATTCCTCATCACTTTCATTTCAAGCCATAATATCTTGTGATTGCTAAGCATCATATCGAACAACTGAACCCTGATATTTTTTGGACAGACTATATTTTGCTATCACTGAAAATCTATGCCCATTGGTCCAGGTATAGGGACTTTGGCTTGTGCTCTGAGCATTCTCCCTAAATAAAATAATAAAATAAAATCTTGTATTGCAAAAACAAAAGTCATAGTCCCTCCCCACACAATGAAATGTCTAATATGTGATCAATATCCTACACCTTATGCTGATTTGTTACATGGCAGTAGTAGGACCGTATGTTCTTATTTCCACCATATAACAACTGATAACTAAAATCTCAGGCAATAATACAGTGGCTTTAACAAATACCACTCCACCATAATGGCTTCCAACATGCCTATTATCTCCTTCAAATTGTTGTGGCCAGGCGCATTATACACATTAATTAAGAGAAGATATTCCTGTTTATTAGGCTTGATGAATGCCACCACAACTGCCAATATGTTTGGGTTCTTGATATCCAATTCATATTCTTTCATGTGGAGATGATTTTTCACTGCTATCACCAGGCTCCCCGAAGGCCTACCCATGTTAGTGCATTTCGCAAACCTGTGTGTAATTTGATATCCATCAAGCTCTACCTATCTGGGATTCAACCCACAGAGCTACACTGCAGAGCCTCATAGCACTTATGTTTCAAAATATTACGATTGGGCCATATCATGTCATCTATCGGATACACAAGCCGGTATATGCTCACGTTAGGCAACCCTGGCATACCAAGGAATAAGGCTAAGAATGGCCTCACCCGAGGCGCTGTAGCAACTATGCTTGGTTGGACTCTCCTGGGAATTATGCACTGTGGCCTCCATCTGTACTCTAGCACCCCTGCTCTCGATGGGACAAAAGTGTTGGGATATAATTTCATACCTGTAACCACAAATGTGTCAGGAATTGCCAGGTCACCGGCCATAAACTATGACCAGGGACCCAGAAAATGGGCTCTCCAACACCTACAACAGAGCCTCAGAAACAAGAACCCTCCGACCGGGCAAACACAACATACTCAGCACCAGCCAGAGAATCTCTCTCAGAGATCCACTACCACGAACTATCAGGGCAAACACGGCTAGCTCATCGGGTTCCGGAAAGTAACCATGAACAGGGGCTTTCTGCCAGTGAGCGCAGACACTCACTCCTACCAATATACTCCTTCTCCACTTTACACCAACAAGCAGTAGAACACAGCTATACCCCTCAATCAATTTCAGCCCAGCTGCACACATACTTACACCACTTATTGAACACCTCAACAGTCTGTTAGAACGCAGTTATGCCCAACAAACAAATCATCCTAGCTGAACACAAACTCTTACACAGGCCCCACGGCCACCAGAAAGCAGACTCTGAGACCAACTACCTTGCTGCACACATTCCACTGATCTCTCACAAACATGGCACCACACTGGCTGCACACATACCGAGTGCACGTAAGCACTATATGCTACCCTACTCTCTCCACTGACATGGACTATGGTACCCAAGCGCGTTCAGCCCACAGAGCTTTGAAATCATGCCAATGGTATATAAGGTGCTATACAAATGCACTATAACATAACATAACATCTCTACAGCTGCATCCCTGTCACCATCGTCTTCAGTGTCTGCTGGAGGCATGTCCAGTGGCAGGGGCATGTTCCGCCTGATGCACAAATTGTGCAACATTGTACAGGCTAGGACTATCTTCCCCACCTTCACTGGCCTGAACATTAGTGCCCCACCTGAACGGTGAACACACTAGAAACGTGCCTTCAACAGTTCAAAGGTCTGCTCAATGTCGTCTGTGTTCCGATGTGAGCGCCATTGTAGTCTCTTGCTGAGTCTGGGGATCTCTCACATGGGTCATCAGCCATAGTAGTAAAGGATAACCGGAATGACCTGCAAGAAATGGGACACAGGGAAGGCCATTCCATTCAAGTGACTGGACAGTGCATACATCTGGGAATGTGAGTTTGTGACACACACATTTGGGTCTGTGCACTTGCGTGCCCTCATTCACCTAGATGCACCCTGTGACAGGCAATGTGTAGGGTCTGTCTCACAAGGATGGGTTGATGGGGGTGGGGCTGAGTCAGGATGTGCTGGGTATTATGACATGACAGTGATGCATTGCATGTGCTGGTCCATCTGTGCTCAGATTGTGATGGGGTGTCCATCCGTCGACACATGTGGTAGATGCCAGGCATGGCCATCCACTTTTGCATGCTGATTGTACCCTGCATTGGCATGGTGGCTATGGGACATGAACTGGTGCCAGACAACGAACCCCCCTGTTCCCTGATTCCCATTTGACTAGGTGTATGTGTTGATGCTTTCGCTCACCCAATAGCCAGGTCCACTGTCCCCCATAACGCACCATGTACGTAGGCAGGGTGCTGTTCCTCAGGACCACAGAGTTGTGGGCTGATCCTTGGAAGCAGATGCATCAGTGGGTGATTGTTAGGTCTGCATCACACACCACCTGCACATTTAATGAGTGGTAATGCTTACAGTTTCAGTACACCTCCTCTGTGGCATGGGCAGCCACTAGCTCTATATGTGTGCAGTCCACTGCTGCCAATACATTAGGAATGCCTGCAAGTGCATGGAAGCATACCTTAGTGGCGTTGACCTGTGCCTGGGTGGTTGTTAGGGTGATGTGCTAGGAAGCATGGCGCAGGAGGGCATCTAGGACCTGCACCAACACAGTTGAAAATGCAGGCTGCGAGATGCCATGCAGCTCGCTGACTGAGTGTTGGATTCTGCCCGTTGCAAGAAAGTGCAGCACTGACGCCACCTTCAACAGGGCTGGTATGACAGTCTTGATGCCTTTGATGGGCTGGATTTCATCCTGGATGAGCTCCACATGTTCCAGGATGTTTGCCCTTTTCATGCGGTATAGGGTGTGGATCTGCCTGTGGCCCTTGTGCGGGGGGCTTTGTTGCATGCCTCCAGGGTGCCACTTGCATGCCATTGTTCATCAGCATTCTCCTTCTCATCATACTCCTCCTCCACTGCCTGTCATCCTGTTGCTACCGATGCAGCTCCCACTCATAAAGCTGCACTCCAGGATGCAGCACGTCCAGGTCCTTAGCTACTGCTACGAGAGGCAGCATGGTTGTGTTGGCCAGTGTGTGTGGTGCGGGTGTGGTCCTTTTCAGCAGTCCTAGTGCTCACTGTGTTCAGCTGGGTGCACCTGTGGCCTGTTCCTCCACACCTGTGCATGGTTATTGCCTCCTCCACAGTGCCTGTGTTTCTGGCACGGTTTTCCTGGTGGCTATGGCATTTTTGTGCTGGTGTTTCAGGGAAAACCGCTGTCGTGATGCTGCCTTGTTACTGTGGTGCCAGTGTTTGCGGAATGGCTTTCATTGGGTCCCGTAGCTTCTGTTCACTGTGCTACTGGCGACGGTAGTACAGTGGACGCCATTACTGGCGCCCTTGTTACTGGCATCCCCTCTCATAGTTGTGCGGTCCAGAAAGAGCGCTGGTAATCAGAACTATCGGCACGTTTTTTTCCAGTCCGCCACACTCGTAATGAGGCCCAATACTGTCTCTTATCACAGGAGAAGTCTTGTAGTGTTGCATGTTGAACAGCTAACATTTATAAAAATGAACAGTCACTTAATTGAGGGAGACTATGGCATGACCTCTACCCATAGTCAATGTACCAGATTGGATGACGATGATGAATTGTTACTCGGTACAGGTCACACAACAAAACGTAGACCAGCTGTGCTAGTGACTGGCTGTTAGCATGACCACAAGCACCACTTGTAAAATGTTCTCAGGCTCTCCCACAGGGCACAGCCACCCACTAAAGTTCACAGGCTCTGTCACAAAGCTCAATGAATCCTTCAAGTTCTTGGTCCCACCTCCTCAGAGCACTGTCAGTGCCACCCACTAATGTTCACAAGTGCTCCTCCAGTGGATTTCAGCTAGAACTAGGCAGCCTATTAAAACAATGTAATCACTACATATTTATGATAGCATTTTGTTTAATAGGATTCAGAAAAGATATGTAAATGCTATACCAGTATGATATGATATGATATGATAGGTTATTTATATAGCACCTATACACAATGTGTTTCAAAGCGCTTCAAGGCAAGGGAGGGAACAAGGGAAAATACAATGACATTCTTACAGGCCATGAACAGTAAGGATGTGAATTAACTATCGTACTCGGCCTGACGACATTTCAGATAGTGCAAGAGCTAAAACATAGATAAGGAAGGGAGGGGGAGAGTGGGAAGGAAATGGAAACAGACAGGCGACTACCATACTAGGCCTGACGACATTTGTGGTAGAGCCGGAGAAAAACAAAAGGTGAGGTTAGAGTGGTGCAGAAAGGGAGGGGAGGAACAAAACAAGCGACTATCGTACTAGGCCTGACAACCTTTCAGATAGTGCTAGAGGGAGGGGGGGACAGTAAGGGGATGGGGGAGCGACAGATGAGGTTGCTATCATACCAAGTCCAGGGACAATTCTGATAGAGTAAGTGCATAGAAGAAAGTAAGGGGAGGAGGGGAAGAGGGGGGAGATAGGAAAAGGGAGAGGGGAGAATAGAGAGTAAGCAGTCAAAAAGAGTGGAGAAGCAAGAGGGGAGAGCGAGTACAACTGCAGAAGTCAGTAGTAACACATAATGTTGCTAGCCAGGATACAAGATGAAGAAGGGAACAGCATGATTCAGGGTCACCATGAGTACAAGATGCAAAGGAATTCCAGCATGACAGTTGAGAAAGGGTGACGCGCTGTGAATCAATGAAGTGGTTAAAAGTCAAATCCAGCATTGGCCACAAGAAGGTGATCGTGAAACCAGAATGTAGCAGGACAGACTCCTGTGTGCAGGAATGGGAGGCCACAAAGGAACAACACGGGGGGACCAGAAAGGGTGGGGATGACCTGTGGGGACAGAGGGTGCAAACACATGTTGGTGCATGCTTACCTGCTGTTTTAGCAGGGGTTCGGTTCCTGGATCCTCCTGGTCCGAACAGGTCCAAACAGGAATTGCCCTTTTCTTTGACTGCCCTTTGCTTTGGACGCCTGGGCAAGAGACGCCTCTGATCTAAGAGTTAAGAGCAGGAAGCAAGAGGTAGGGCTAAGAAGGTGGGTAGAGCTTCGGCCAGGTGACCTAGATCCACTTATACCGGCTCCCCAGCTGCAAAGGAAAAGAGGCTTGAGGGCTCCTTAAGTAGGGAAAAGAGAGGCAAGCAGGAAGGCACCAGGTGGGCGGGGCTTGCTAAGTGGTAAAAAAGAGTGGCAACCAGGAAGGTAGCAGGTGGGCGGGACTTAGGCCAGGTGACCTAGATCCACTTACACCGGCTCCCTAGCTGCAAAGGAAAAGAGGCTGGAGGGCTCCTTAAGTAGGGAAAAGAGTGGCAAGCAGGAAGGCACCAGGTGGGCAGGGCTTGCTAAGTGGTGAAAAAGAGCGGCGACTAGGAAGGCACCAAGTGGGCGGGGCTTAGGCCAGGTGACCTAGATCCACTTACAATGTCTCCCCAGCTGCAAAGAAAAAGAGGCTGGAGGGCTCCTTAAGTAAGGAAAAGAGCGGCAAGCAGGAAGGCACCAGCTGGGCGGGGCTTGCTAAGTGGTGAAAAAGAGCGGCAACCAGGAAGGCACCAGGTGGGCATGGCTTAGGCCGGTGACCTAGATCCACTTACACCGGCTCCCCAGCGCCCCAGTACTAACATTAACACTAAATAATACATCCCAGTCCTTTGCCCTTGTTCACTCTCTACACCCCATCCAAATTCACCCTCTTTTCGCATCATTTTGCCCATACGGGGAAATATTGCTTTTTAAACACGCTGTCTCGAGCACATGCATAGGATTTAAGTAAAATCAGATGTGTTGGCTGAGGTTACCGGCATTGGCAATTACCATTACTGGTGGTGGTAAACAGAGAGGCCCAGGCTAATTACAGAAAATATCAACTTTACGACGGAAAAAGAAAGCAGTTTAATGAGCTAAAGGAATAGCTTCCAGGAAATTGAGCATTAGTAAAATGTAAGAAATATGCAGCATGTCTTTTGTAAACATTGCTTGCTAGAAAACGTGCTCCTGTGCCATCATAATTCCAATGCACATTTCACAGAGCCGGCTATCTGTATCCAATGATGGCTTATCGACGCTGCCGGCACATGGCCTCGTTTTCACATGGGCAAACTGTTGGCATACCCAATGAGTCAGACTTTACAAATGTAGAAGGTAAGAGATTTGTCTTGTGGGGGCTTTACAAAAAAGTACCCTCTACATTTTGAAAGCCAGAGCAAATGGCTTTGTGAATGCTTGCTTGGGTGCATTTTTAGCTTAGTATTATGAAAGAAATAAAGGAAGCTGATTTCATGAAGTTAGGGAAAGACAAAGCAAATTGTTTCTTTTTTTCAAATGTAAATTGTAACGTAATGTAAATATATCGAAAAGGGTCTTACAACCTCTGCCATTTTGATGGCCTCGTGGCATATCTTTATGGAACAGAAGGATTAGGCGTTTAAATTGGAGAAGCAGGAGCAGAGATGCACACCATTTGGTGTTCATCTGCACAGGCCGGAAGTTACTACGTCCTTTTTGCCAGTAGAGTATGCCTCGAGGTTAGTTTGTGTTGGTGACACTTTGGTGTACCTCTATATAGAGGGGAAATAATAATATCGATTAGCTTACAGCAAGGGAATAGCTGTAGAGCACGTGGTCAGGAATAAGGGGATACAAACGAAGGGTTAGAGGTGTTGCAGAGCTGTGCCGGGACACCCTCAATGGTTCTGCAATGGTTTGTGTGATGGTGATGGTGCTAGTAGTTAGGGTTGCGGTGTGTATGGGGAAGCTGTGTATGCTGTGTAAGTTGGGAAGATTTTTAAAAGGTGAGTGAGCGATTTGCAGGGGAAAATGAGATCCTGTAATGATGGTCTTGAACCCTGACTGAAAAGACAACCAAAACATGTCCAGAATGCAAACTACACAAGGACTTTGTAATATGGCCTGGGGCACAATTTAGGGTGCTTTGCTGTGCTACGAGACAGAATACGATGGAAGGGAGTTTGCATAAGGCTCTGTTTCGTGCATTGCTAATGATCCATTCTGGCTTGCATGGAGTATGCTGCACAATTCTTGTTTTCTAATGGGATTCAGAGTTTAGATATAGGCTTGTTTATTGATTAACGTTGGACACTAGTCCATGGAATCAAAATATCATACAATAATATCACATTAGGACATAAGCAGATAAAAGCAAATACAAATATGAAATTGAAAAATTATATCTAAATACATACAAGTAGAAATTTGTTTGTGTGTTTGTGGCGGGATGTGTTGGTTTGTGGCTTCGCGAAACAATGTTCCTTAAACAATTCCACATTGTTTCACCAATCTGCACCAAATTTTGCAGTTACCCGTTAGGACCCTTCGGACATTACTGGCTAAATGACTGTTAGGCAGAATCATATGCAGTACCCTTTGGGAACACCACACACAATTAAGACTACAAGTGCAAGTACAAATTCACTTTTGGTACAAGCATGTACTACACAGTAAAGTTGTAGCGATGGCTGAGCAGCCAGACTTATCTCAAGAGTAATGTGAGCAGTATCAGAAGTTACACAAAGGACAACAATCACTATGGTTCAAACAAACACTGACTCAAGGTTTCTGAGTAAAACGAATATACATTTATTTACACAATCAGTTATAAAACAGTTCACTATTATAAAGCAGCAGACAATCACAATCTTAATAAACTATACAACACCCAATCAATTCTGAGCAAGTTATGCTCAGAATGAAGTGTGAGCAAAATGGCACTCCAGTAATTTAAAAAGGGAGGGAAAGACAAGGTTATTCAAAATCAAGCAGCACCAACAAGTTATAGGCAGGGCAATCTAGAAAAGGCTTACTACAACTAGGATTCAAATCAATAGGCCTGGGCCAATTTTAATGGTTCCGAGTCTTTGTAGAGGATCACACAGTTCAGGGTAGTTTGCGGTTAAGTCTTTGCCAAGAGTTCAAAACGAAGTTGGTTGGAAGAAAAGTTATTCGAAAGAGTAGAGAAGGAGAAGCCTTCCGATTGACGAAAGAGTTCAATCACTTTCACCGCGGTCGGACGGAACGAACGACCGGATTTGCACAGTTCCTTAGTAGATGAAGAATGCTGTAGCTGAGGCAGAAGTTCCTGGCAGATCCTGCAGGCTCACTGTTTCTGAAGCGACTGTCAGACTGACAAAAAGGAGGAAGACTGGAGGGTCCTGCCCTGCCCAGGGAAGAAACCAGCAGCAGAGCAAAGCAACGAATAAAAGGCGCGCTCCTTAAAACCCAAACAGGGTCCGGTCCTCCTGCTATCCAGTTCACTGCACAGCAAATTCCACCAGGGGAGGGAGGCCTTGCTTGGCATTTGGCAAACTGGTTGATCCCACCAGCTCAAGGGAAGAAGATTCCTTGCAGTTCTTCTCTTTCGTCGAAGTTCAGCCGATTCGAACCCGCAGCAGGGCTTCACCGGGAGGTTCAGTAGTTGCAGTAGTCCTCTTCCTTCAGCTTCTCTTCAGTTCTCTTAATCCAGTGGCGACTCTGCCTTCCAAGTCCCAGAGACCTGCTTTTTATGCAGTTTTCTCCCATTCACCCAGCCTGGCTGTCAATCACACAGCAGGGTGGCTGTCCTGGCAGGACAGTAACCTAGCCAATGAAACAAGAGTATGACTTGGGTCTCCAAGGAGACCCTGTGCAGGGGGCCTCAAACCCCTACCTCACATCCTGTCCACCCAGACACTCAGGCGAAAAAGGAGGGCTTTTGTGCAGAAGCCTGCCAAAGGACGGTGAACAAAGGAACCAAACCTGGGTTGGCACGCAGAGTAAAACACGAGAAAGACCTTTTAAAAAAGAAATGGCGAATAAACCTGACCAGAACCAAATAAAATTAAAAGGGGTCCTGCGGATTAAAGTTCGAGGCTACTAACATAGCCTCTAACAATACCAAGGCTATTTTCATAGTCTGCGGTAGGAAAGAAATGGTAGATAACACTGCCACCAGCCAAATCTTAGAGAAAGTGAAACGAAATAATGTTCCATGAGAAACAGACAAAAAGGGATAACTATTAACCTTTCCAGTACTCTATTGGAAGATAGGTTGTACTGTGTCTGTGAATTTAAAAAGACCAGTAAAGTCAATGGCAACTTTACATGTTCTGAGAGACAGTAGTCAGTCCCAGAAAATGGAGTTTAAAGTGGTAAGTCTGAAAAAGACAACCCTGTGTCACTGCACTAAAGGTGCTGTGTGACACATAGTAAAAAGATGATGCCTATGGAGTAGGTGAGACTCCACAGTCTATGAACACAAAGATGTACAACACACAGCAAAACACATGTAAGAGTGGGAAGAAAAGGCTCACACTTTTATCAGGTGAAAAAAATAAATCCTAGAAATCCAGCAAAGCTGCTGAGGGACTCAGTCGGTAAGGGAAATTAGCCATTTTAGAGAATTCTCCCTAACAATGACATTTGGACACCCACCCCTTTCCCCGGATTTTAGCAAAGATTTACATTTGTGGGTGTGCGGCCTGCGATAAAGCCGTAAACCATGTTCACCGGGGAGGGAATCAAAAAATGTATGAGAGGCGACTGGACCTGAGAGGCGAAGGTGAAGGCATGTAGCATTCCAGAAGTTTCCACATTTTTGCTGCATCAGGTAATATTACTTTTCCAGAGCATGTTTTCAAAATGGTGCTTGCCGACTAATCTGCAAGCCATGTTCACCGGGATGGGAAACAAAAAGTGTTGTATCAGAACCGGTCCTGACAAGAGTAACAAAGCTCCAGGTCAAGGATGCATGGTTTCCAAGATATTTGCACCACAATACGCTGCAATGAAGTACGCCAGGGAGGGTGAGGCGGAACAGCGACCTACAGGATCATTCATTTTCAACAATTAATAAGAGTGCTATCATCTCTGTCTACAGAACCCGTTCGGAGAACAGGAACTTCTGCTAGTAATTTATTTAAATGACAGCTATATATCTATTTAAAAGAAAGCACACTATGAAATGTATTAAACACAGTAAAAGTTGGGATTTTCTCATATCAGTTAATCATACATTTATGAGGTGAGGATTTAACATTGTAACATTTGAAGTACATGAATTATCGTTCACCCAGTGGGCACCTAAATCGATAACATTTTGTAAAGGTCAGGAGAAACAGGTTAAAGATAAATAAAGCTACAACCAAAATATCTTAAATTAATATGAGAAAATGAGTCTAAATGATATTGTGGAACAAGGGAAATGGGTGTACCTTGACATTCCTTCTCTTTAAACCTATTACAAGAGAGAGATATGGAAAGCAGAGTAGTCAGAGAGAAACAGGGCAAGAGGTAGCAATACTAACATACCTATACAGATTATCTAAGTGTTAGATCATGTGCCATGCCAACCTAAAAATGGGGCTTCATCACGAGTTGGGCGGCATCCCGGCGCTAAATTTGCTGGGATGCCACCCAACACAATTAACATTACTGCAACTTGGTCCAGCGCTGTTAGTGCCAGATCCCGAGTTGCAATACCATGGCAAATTTGCATTTATTTTGAGTCCATGGGAGTCAATGGGGCATTTTCAGCGCATTTACCACTGCCCAAATTGTGCTGCAGTAATTGTGCCACGCTAATTGCGCTGAAAATGGGCGGAAAGTTGGCAGATTTACCCCCAGCTCAGAGCTGGAGGTTATTCCTCAACTTTCCACCCAACTATGAGTTGGGAGGAGCAGTAATGCGGCAGTCATAGCGTAAACACTGTGTTTTTACCGCTTCGGCCAACTTGTGATGAGGCCAAGTATTGTCATATCTTATCAAATTATTTTCAAAAGAGATCGTTTCTCAAAGATCACTAATTTTCTAATGACCAAGTTTCAATGGATTGGTTGTGCCTTTCCTTCCATGTGCTTAAAACGCCTTTTTAGATACATGAAACAGCTGTTTGAAGCAAGTGAGCTTCATATTCATGGAACTAATCATAAATGTAACTGACATCTAGTATTATTATCAGGACACGTATGATATGCTTCTATTGCTCCATGCCATTTCACTTTTTGGGACTGTGATTGTGCAGAGTCGTTGAGTAGGATGTATGCATGAGTAGGGTGTATATCTATGAACATTTTTGACAATTGAAGCAATTGTTTTCCGACCTCCGTTGAATCCACAAATGAATTAGATAAATCTCAGCTCACTATCACTAGTTTGCTTGATTTTTACAGTAATGAAATCCGATTCACCAAAGGACGAAGTATCAGAAGTTACACAAAGGACAGCAATCACTATGGTTCAAACAAACACTGACTCAAGGTTTCTGAGTAAAACGAATATACATTTATTTACACAATCAGTTATAAAACAGTTCACTATTATAAAGCAGCAGACAATCACAATCTTAATAAACTATACAACACCCAATCAATTCTGGACAAGTTAAGCTCAGAATGAAGTGTGAGCAAAATGGCACTCCAGTAATTTAAAAAGGGAGGGAAAGACAAGGTTATTCAAAATCAAGCAGCACCAACAAGTTATAGGCAGGGCAATCTAGAAAAGGCTTACTACAACTAGGATTCAAATCAATAGGCCTGGGCCAATTTTAATGGTTCCCAGTCTTTGTAGAGGATCACACAGTTCAGGGTAGTTTGCGGTTAAGTCTTTGCCAAGAGTTCAAAACGAAGTTGGTTGGAAGAAAAGTTATTCGAAAGAGTAGAGAAGGAGAAGCCTTCCGATTGGCGAAAGAGTTCAATCACTTTCACAGCGGTCGGACGGAACGAACGACCGGATTTGCACAGTTCCTTAGTAGATGAAGAATGCTGTAGCTGAGGCAGAAGTTCCTGGCAGATCCTGCAGGCTCACTGTTTCTGAAGCGACTGTCAGACTGACAAAAAGGAGGAAGACTGGAGGGTCCTGCCCTACCCAGGGAAGAAACCAGCAGCAGAGCAAAGCAGCGAATAAAAGGCGCGCTCCTTAAAACCCAAACAGGGTCCGGTCCTCCTGCTATCCAGTTCACTGCACAGCAAATTCCACCAGGGGAGGGAGGCCTTGCTTGGCATTTGGCAAACTGGTTGATCCCACCAGCTCAAGGGAAGAAGATTCCTTGCAGTTCTTCTCTTTCGTCGAAGTTCAGCCGATTCGAACCCGCAGCAGGGCTTCACCGGGAGGTTCAGTAGTTGCAGTAGTCCTCTTCCTTCAGCTTCTCTTCAGTTCTCTTGATCCAGTGGCGACTCTGCCTTCCAAGTCCCAGAGACCTGCTTTTTATGCAGTTTTCTCCCATTCACCCAGCCTGGCTGTCAATCACACAGCAGGGTGGCTGTCCTGGCAGGACAGTAACCTAGCCAATGAAACAAGAGTATGACTTGGGTCTCCAAGGAGACCCTGTGCAGGGGGCCTCAAACCCCTACCTCACATCCTGTCCACCCAGACACTCAGGCGAAAAAGGAGGGCTTTTGTGCAGAAGCCTGCCAAAGGACGGTGAACAAAGGAACCAAACCTGGGTTGGCACGCAGAGTAAAACACGAGAAAGACCTTTTAAAAAAGAAATGGCGAATAAACCTGACCAGAACCAAATAAAATTAAAAGGGGTCCTGCGGATTAAAGTTCGAGGCTACTAACATAGCCTCTAACAATACCAAGGATATTTTCATAGTCTGCGGTAGGAAAGAAATGGTAGATAACACTGCCACCAGCCAAATCTTAGAGAAAGTGAAACGAAATAATGTTCCATGAGAAACAGACAAAAAGGGATAACTATTAACCTTTCCAGTACTCTATTGGAAGATAGGTTGTACTGTGTCTGTGAATTTAAAAAGACTAGTAAAGTCAATGGCAACTTTACATGTTCTGAGAGACAGTAGTCAGTCCCAGAAAATGGAGTTTAAAGTGGTAAGTCTGAAAAAGACAACCCTGTGTCACTGCACTAAAGGTGCTGTGTGACACATAGTAAAAAGATGATGCCTATGGAGTAGGTGAGACTCCACAGTCTATGAACACAAAGATGTACAACACACAGCAAAACACATGTAAGAGTGGGAAGAAAAGGCTCACACTCTTATCAGGTGAAAAAAATAAATCCTAGAAATCCAGCAAAGCTGCTGAGGGACTCAGTCGGTAAGGGAAATTAGCCATTTTAGAGAATTCTCCCTAACAATGACATTTGGACACCCACCCCTTTCCCCGGATTTTAGCAAAGATTTACATTTGTGGGTGTGCGGCCTGCGATAAAGCCGTAAACCATGTTCACCGGGGAGGGAATCAAAAAATGTATGAGAGGCGACTGGACCTGAGAGGCGAAGGTGAAGGCATGTAGCATTCCAGAAGTTTCCACATTTTTGCTGCATCAGGTAATATTACTTTTCCAGAGCATGTTTTCAAAATGGTGCTTGCCGACTAATCTGCAAGCCATGTTCACCGGGATGGGAAACAAAAAGTGTTGTATCAGAACCGGTCCTGACAAGAGTAACAAAGCTCCAGGTCAAGGATGCATGGTTTCCAAGATATTTGCACCACAATACGCTGCAATGAAGTACGCCAGGGAGGGTGAGGCGGAACAGCGACCTACAGGATCATTCATTTTCAACAATTAATAAGAGTGCTATCATCTCTGTCTACAGAACCCGTTCGGAGAACAGGAACTTCTGCTAGTAATTTATTTAAATGACAGCTATATATTTATTTAAAAGAAAGCACACTATGAAATGTATTAAACACAGTAAAAGTTGGGATTTTCTCATATCAGTTAATCATACATTTATGGGGCGAGGATTTAACATTGTAACATTTGAAGTACATGAATTATCGTTCACCCAGTGGGCACCTAAATCGATAACATTTTGTAAAGGTCAGGAGAAACAGGTTAAAGATAAATAAAGCTACAACCAAAATATCTTAAATTAATATGAGAAAATGAGTCTAAATGATATTGTGGAACAAGGGAAATGGGTGTACCTTGACATTCCTTCTCTTTAAACCTATTACAAGAGAGAGATATGGAAAGCAGAGTAGTCAGAGAGAAACAGGGCAAGAGGTAGCAATACTAACATACCTATACAGATTATCTAAGTGTTAGATCATGTGCCATGCCAACCTAAAAATGGGGCTTCATCACGAGTTGGGTGGCATCCCGGCGCTAAATTTGCTGGGATGCCACCCAACACAATTAACATTACTGCAACTTGGTCCAGCGCTGTTAGTGCCAGATCCCGAGTTGCAATACCATGGCAAATTTGCATTTATTTTGAGTCCATGGGAGTCAATGGGGCATTTTCAGCGCATTTACCACTGCCCAAATTGTGCTGCAGTAATTGTGCCACGCTAATTGCGCTGAAAATGGGCGGAAAGTTGGCGGATTTACCCCCAGCTCAGAGCTGGAGGTGATTCCTCAACTTTCCACCCAACTATGAGTTGGGAGGAGCAGTAATGCGGCAGTCATAGCGTAAACACTGTGTTTTTACCGCTTCGGCCAACTTGTGATGAGGCCAAGTATTGTCATATCTTATCAAATTATTTTCAAAAGAGATCGTTTCTCAAAGATCACTAATTTTCTAATGACCAAGTTTCAATGGATTGGTTGTGCCTTTCCTTCCATGTGCTTAAAACGCCTTTTTAGATACATGAAACAGCTGTTTGAAGCAAGTGAGCTTCATATTCATGGAACTAATCATAAATGTAACTGACATCTAGTATTATTATCAGGACACGTATGATATGCTTCTATTGCTCCATGCCATTTCACTTTTTGGGACTGTGATTGTGCAGAGTCGTTGAGTAGGATGTATGCATGAGTAGGGTGTATATCTATGAACATTTTTGACAATTGAAGCAATTGTTTTCCGACCTCCGTTGAATCCACAAATGAATTAGATAAATCTCAGCTCACTATCACTAGTTTGCTTGATTTTTACAGTAATGAAATCCGATTCACCAAAGGACGATTGAGGTGGTCTTTCATAGCCACTATTTCACTCCTCTGCTTTGATCAACGCATAGGTTTCCAAGTAGTGGGGCAGATTCAGGACATAATAGATGTGTTTTTTGTTCGATATTCAAAGAGAGTCACTATCCCCACCATCATCCCACATTACTCTTTTTTGTTGCATTACTTAATCCACCTTTTGACACAACTCTATTTCCCCCAAAACCTATTTTTATAACACCTCCTTCTAACATCACGGTTAGTAAGAGGCGTGCTTTAGCTCAGCTTAAGTTGCAAGACTCGATGCCCCAGGCAATGAATAGGCCATGAAGCCACATAAGTGAGAGGAGAACTCTGTCTGCATCAGTGGCGGCTCGTCCATAATGGACTAGCGGGCGTTGACCCACTAGGTCTTGGCCCTCTCTCACCCATTATGGAAGAGCCAGCCCAGTAAAATACGAGCACTCCCTCAGCTGTTCTGCATCTGCCATCACCGGCCCCCATGATACGCAGAAGCATTATGGGAGTGCTGAGCCCTCTACATGCTCTCCAGAACCCCAAGCCCCCCCTAATTCCACAAACTGAACGTGCATATATGACCTCTGCACACAATCAAAAAGGAGTTATTTTGATGCATCTAACCATGTTCAATTGACAGCTAATATGATGGCACTTCAAGGGACCGATTGGTGAAGAGACAATACTAAGGGTCCTCCTCTATTTCTCATTATACTTCCCCTTCTCATTCTCCTTCCCCCAAAATAAAGGCACTAGAAAGCATAGGAACATAGTGAGGTAGACAATGCATAATGAAAAGCTTGGGAAAACAAAGAGAAGGAATGGAAAGTGTAGTACGCTCATCCCTCCCTCCTCCTCCACATCTCCCTGTACTCTCCAATACTCTACCTCTGATACATTTTTAAGGCAGTCCCGAGGAAAATATTCTGATAAATGTTCACTGACAAATATTCTCTTGTATTTGTTCCAAGGATTGTGGTTCTCCAAAGTGAAGATAACAGGGCTATCTGGGGAACCATCTACAGACTGTTTGAGAGGTGGAAATAGTGTGCCCCTTTATCTCCACCATTAGGCTAAAGACAAATTCCAGAAGAACGTGTCCATGAGACTCCCTTTCCATGGAACCACTCACTTCTGTGACCAAGTGGACGACAAAGGCCACAGTGTACATAGGAAGATACATAGCCTCGAATTCTGTGTAAATTAATGTCTCAAACTGCCTATCACATTTCAAGAGAAGCTACAAATCCTAGTTTCAGTAAACAAAAGAGACAGGACCAGGTATAGGAGAACATCACAGATCTCTACTTCAATGAAAGCCAAATTCCCTCTCAATCAAGAATGAGCTCAACTCGACTGGAATGCTGACAGACAGCCCTGTCAGGGCCACCCTTCATCATTTTCCTTCCGATCGGTTAAGAATTATCTCAGACTCTGGGGTGAAAGCAAAATAAGGAAAGGATACTGGATTGAATTCGACCCCTCCCGAACCCTCACAGGAAGAGAAACACAGTGACCTTGAAATGCAGTGAAATTGCATCCGCATCCGGGAAGTGCGTGGAAGTGCCGTGCTGTTGTGCTGGAGACACTGTGCGGGAGATGTTTTCTTGTTCTCTGCCCATTGTGTTTGGACTGTGCCAGAAGCTGTCTAATCCTTGCATGCCGGTATGCTGAAGAGGAAGCACAGGCGAGTCAAGTCGCAGCGAAACGCAACTTTTGAAAAGGAAATTCATTAACAATACTGCTTTGCAACATTAGCCCCGTCCCCTACCCACAAGCACGCTACATCACCCGTGTGTACGTGCATCCGTGCGCGCATCCGGGAAGTGCACGGAAGTGCCGTGCTGTTGTGCTGGAGACACTGAGCTGGAGATGTTTTGTTGTTCTCTGCCCATTGTGTTTGGACTGCGCCAGAAGCTGGCTAACCCTCTCATGCCTGTATGCTGAAGAGGAAGCACAGATGAGTCAAGTCGCGGCAAAACTCAACTTTTGTAAAGGAACTTCATTAACAAGTAAACATTCCCTTATTGGGGACTTTGTGCAGGTCTTTCTGTTTCTTGCGGGACTTTTCCTCTATGCTCTTGTTGCTTGAAGGGGTTTGAAAACAAGGATGCAACTTACGTCGTTCTCTTTTCTTTCTTTTTTTCTCGCAGTAACGCTTTGCAACATTAGCCCCGCCCCTACCCACAAGCACACTACATCACCTGTGTGTACGCGCATCCGCGCGCGCATCTGGGAAGTGTATGGAAGTGCCGTGCTGTTGTGCTGTTTGGCTGGTGAGCGGATGAGCGGGTGCATATAGGGCTTATTCCTTATTCTTAGCTATCCCTTTTTTTATCTACTTGGTAATTTATATAACTGCAGTCTCTCCTTTTGCAAGTCACACCTGCATGCCTAGGAAAGAGTGTAATGGCTGCACACTTACGCAGTGGCCTTGTTGAAACTTTAACTGCTACCAAAGTACGTAAGACCAATTATCACAGTAAAAAGCATTGTATGGATATTGTGAATACTGCACCACCTTCTAACAAGTCTAACGGTATAGAATCTTTTTTCAGATAAAGCTGGAATGGCAGCCATAGGAGAGTTAGAAAGGAGTGCTGGACTGCACCACTAGCACCAGTGGAATGGCAGCAGTAAGAGAGTTAGAAAGGAGTTCCGCTCAAGCTAATCAAACGAAATGTTTCCTAAGTATACCCGAGGTGGACAACATTACTACTCATGGTGCTATAGAGGACACACCTGTGGGCTCTCCCTCTGATGTGTCAATTCTGGCTCCTGCAGTCTTGATTGAATTGGAAAAAGAGTCTTACTTTCTGCTGGACCGTCAACGCCTGTCACAGTTTGACCAAGCAGTAAGGAAAAAGTGCATTTGAACTGTGAAGCCCTACTTGCACCATATCCATCTAATTATGATGTTGAAGCTTTGGTTAATCAGCCATTACTGATTAGTGCAGGCCAAACTGAGTCATGGATGAACAATATTGTGAATACATCCTCCTCTCCTGAGGCACAAGTGACATACACTCTATTTCCTCTGATGTGGAACACACTGCAGAATCTAAGTCTAATCCCAACACCCTCTCAGAAGATTTACACATTTTTGAAACATCTTTTCCAGTAACATCGAGAATACTCAACTTGCTCGATTGTGGACACGATTACACCCACTATGAGCTTCGGGATATCAAGGCGGTACAGTCAGTGATGCTCTCTAAACTGAATAAGCTGGAGGGATTTATTTTTGCGGAGAATTATAGGAAGGAAGGTGGTTGTATCTCTCCTTCTTCTGCCAAGATTGTTGGTCGTTCAATAGCAACTCAAACTGAAATACCAATTATGTTAACCGAGCCAGCGTGCAGCCCTGTAGAATGACCACAAACATTCCAGTTTCCCCAATCCTTTGCACAAACGCTTAGTGCACCAAAGCTCACTACGCCAATACAAATCCTTACATATGCCCAGCTTTGTCAGATTGTGGCTAATCATGCAGATAAAATCGAGCAGCTGCTATTCATTAACCAATTTAATGAAGGTGACTTTAATTCTTCAACCACTAATCAGGACAACTTAGTCCAAGAGGCTAATCTTGAGCATCCGGATAGTCCATCTGCATTAACTGCCATTTTGGATGATGACATTTCCAATGCCAATCCTCTGGCAGATGCTGAATTGCTGGCAGATGAGCCAGTAATCCCTTTTCATCAGAAACATTTTGCTTCACACAAAGAAAAAAGGTTATTTATTTGTGCAATGAATGGACTCAAACTGCGTAAGGCTGCACTAGCCTAAACAGAAAATAACCACAAAAAACGAAAACAAATAATTCTGAAGCTAAATGTTCCTGATAAGAGCAGAGATGGTCCAATTGTGAATAATCAGGTGCCAGTGAGGAATTATTCTCCAACTAATCCCCTAACTTTGCCTTATATCGATATGGGGATTGATGTTGAGGAACTGACTCCCGAAAGTAGACTAGCCTTACAAATTCAGCCTCATGTGGGCAAAACCAGGGGTAAAAAACAGAAATCAACGGTAACTGGCATCACAAATTTAGACAAACATACTGCATTTGCATCATCTCTAACCACCTCACAGCAAACCTTGTATTGTTACGCTCACCTCGTACCCACGGGGACGCCACCCAGCTGCCGGGACTCTGCTACCCCTCTCGGTCGCTCCCTGGATTTATTGGTGGGAAGTTCTGCCTTGTTTTGGATTTTGGCGTGTCTTCTTGGCAGGGGCGCATTGTCCTCTGCGGGCGAATGCGATCTAGTTACTTCACTGATGCTGCCCTTTTAGAGTCTCTCAGGTAGGTCTTCTTACTATTGTACTGTAAGCCTTTCCTTGATTTTCTAATGTCTTTTTCTCTCTTTAGATGCGCGGAAGTCCACTGTGGAACTTTGGCTGGATTTGGACTCACCGGTGGGTGATGGTGTTTCGGGAGCGCCTTGATGTGGTAGGTGAGTGCTTGCGCAGCGCTATGATGATGTCTTGCCTTGCTAACCTGTTGTCTTTGCTCCCGCAGGTTGTGGTGGTCACCGGAGCAAGAAGATCCAGAGCGGTGCCGATCGAGGGGTGACCTGAGGTAAGCTGAGGGCTCACCCCTATCTGTAATATCTAATGTCTCTTTTCTCACTCTTGCAGGTTCGGCGATCCGGGAGGCACGCTGTTCCTTGGATGCTGTTCGCAGGAGCAGTGGGCAGCTAACGGTGGAATCTCAGGTAAGCTGCTGCTAATAACGATGTCCTTTTGTCTTTTCAGGTGCAGTTCATCCGGGGATTGCAGATGCTGCAGGACACGGTGAGCGTCACGTTGCTGGATCACAAAGTAACGCAAAGCATGTTCTTCCAATCGGGTGTGGTTTAAATAGCCTCAAGAAAATAGTCCAGGTAAAATAGTCCCTAGGCTACCACACCCAAAACACTAGACCGCATAGCTTGGTTCTCAGGAGCCAAGCTATGTGGATGCCTCCATGTTGACTGGCATTAAAAAAAAATAGTTCCCCAGCACCAAGCACAAATCTCTTTAAGTATGAGCCTGGCGCCAAAGGCGCCAGGCCTGGCCCCAAGAGGGCCTTGGCCAAGGATGCCTAAACTTGTTGGGGGTCCGAACCGAGACCCCTCCTGGTCCACGGGCCTGCCTGGGGGTTTCAAGGGAATGGGTCGTGACAGCACTCCCCCCCCAAGGCCCCTCTCAAGGTGTTCCTTCTGTCCAGCCCTGGTTTAGTTGGGAAGTTGCGATGACATCTTCTGAGCAGACGTGGTGCATGGATGTTTACACAGGGTTCCCAGGATCTGTCTTGGGGTCCAACTCCTTTCCAGTCGACTAGGTAATATAACCTTCCCCTTGAATACTTGGAATCCAAGATGCTTCTGACTTCAAATTCTGGTTCCACGTCAATAAGTATGGGTTTTGGTGGGGTCTTAACCCGTGTACCGGGTTGCATCGGTTTTAGTAGGGATACATGAAATATCAGGTGAATCTGTAGGTTAGGTAATAAATCTAGTTTGACAGCCGCTGGATTGATAATTGCCTTGATGGTATAAGGTCCTAAGTACCTGGGTTGAAAAGTCTGGGTTCCTTTGATGGGTACAAATTTGGCAGCTAGCCAAACCTTGTCGCCCACTTGATAGTCGGGGGCCCTTTTTCGGTGTTGGTCAGCAAATTGCTTTTGTTTTTCTTTGGCGAGGATGAGATGTTCCTGGGCCCTTTTAAAAGCTTGAGTGATGGTGGTGTGAAGAGTCTTTACTGCTGGCATTTCCAAACTTGTTGGGATATCCAATTCTGAGGTGCGTTGGTGTCTACCATAAAGGATATAAAAGGGTGTTTGTCTGGTACTGGAGTGCACAGAGTTGTTATATGCGTACTCGGCTATCCAAAGCAAATCTTTCCAGTCTCTTAATTTATGGTGTAGCATGCAGCGTAGGTATTGTTCGAGGGTCTGGTTGGCCCTCTCGGTCTGACCGTCCATTTGGAGGTGATGGCTAGTGGAAAGCCTGATGTCAATTTGTGCCATTGTACAACATTTCTTCCAGAAGTTGGAGATGAACTGGCTACCTCAATCGGAGATCAGGACTGAAGGGAAGCCATGTAGTTTTACAATACCATCCAGGAACACCTTGGCTAAAGTGGGTGCGTCAGGGAGACCTTTGAGTGGGAAAAAGTGCACCATTTTTGAGAATAAGTCCACTACCACCAGGATGGTATTAAAACATTGACTAGTAGGCAGGTCAGTAATGAAGTTGAGGGAAAGAGTGTGCCAGGGAGTGGGTGGAATGTCTAAAGGTTGCAGAAGACCGGATGGTTTCTGTTTTTGGGACTTGTTTTGCGCACGGACTCCGCAGGACAGAACATATTGAATGACATCTTTACGCCAGGTTGGCCACCAGAAGTTCTGTTTTATCTTGGCCAGAGTCTTGGTAATTCTAGGGTGTCCTTCGATCAGGGAATCGTGATAACTAGCAATAATTTGTTGTTGCAAGTCTTTGGCGGGCACTTACAATCGGTCCTTAAAAAAGGGTAAATGATCTTTGATGGAATATTGTTCCCCTTGCGCTTGCCAGGCGAGGAGGGTGTCTGGGTTCACAGTTTGTTGAATCTTGTTCTTCAGTTCAGCTTGGGTTAAGGCCGTAGTGAGGCCCAAGATCTTGTCGTCCGGTATGATGGGGACTGGATCTGGAGGGGTATATACCAGCTCATCAGTGCCTGTGCGAGAGAGGGCGTCAGCTTTTCCATTCTGGACCCCTGGTCGAAAAGTGATGACATAGTCGTATTTGGCGAAGAAAAGGGCCCACCGCAGTTGGCGTGATGACTGGGCTTTGGCTGATTTAAGATATTGCAGGTTTCGGTGATCTGTGATAACTGTAATGGTGTGTCTGGCCCCCAAAAGGTAATGCCGCCAAGCCTTAAAGGCGGATTTGATCGCCAAAAGTTCTTTATCCGTGAAGGCATAGTTCTTCACCGGGGGAGAGAATTTCTTTGACCAAAAGGCCACTGGATGCAGTTGGCCTGTTACTGGGTCTCTTTGCGAGAGGAAAGCTCCCATTGATATGATGGAAGCATCTGTCTCCACGATATAGGGAAGATCGGGGCGAGGATGTCGCAGGATTGGCGCGGAGGTAAATCTTTTCTTGAGGTCCTGAAAGGCCCTTTCTGCTTCTTCGGTCCAGGTGAATTTTTTATTATTTTTTCTTAACAAGGTGGTGATCGGGTGTACAACCTGTGAGAAATCTGGTATGAAGCGGCAGTAGAAGTTCGCAAAGCCCAACATGCTCTGTACCCCTTTTACGGATGTTGGTGATGGCCATTTTAAAATGGCATCCACCTTATGCAGGTCCATTCTGATGCCTCCAGGTGTAAGAATAAAACCCAGAAACTCAACTTCGGTGACGTGGAAAAAACATTTTCCAGTTTTGCATATAAACGATGTTCTCGGAGCTTGGAGAGGACTGAACGGACGTGCTTGAAGTGATCCTGTTTTGAGGTTGAGTACACTAAAATATCATCTATGCACACTAGGGCGCAGACATCTATTAACTCTCTCAAAACGTCATTCATAAAATACTGAAATGCTGCAGGGGCGTTGCATAACCCAAAGGGCATGACTTGATATTCGAACAACCCATATTTAGTGCGGAAAGCAGTTTTCCATTTGTCTCTGCTTCTGACCTCTAACAGGTGTTATGCTCCTCGAAGGTCCAGTTTGGTGCAATCTGGGCATCTTTGACCTGGTCCAGCATCTCGGGGATGAGGGGCAAGGGGTAATGGTTCTTTACAGTGATCTGGTTTAATGCGCGATAGTCAATACAGGTTCTTAGGTGCCCTTCTTTTTTCGGTACGAAGAACGAAGGACTGGCTGCAGGAGACTTGGATGGGTGGATGAATCCATTTGCGAGGTACTGGTCTAAATAAGCCTTCAGATGAAGGTATTCGGGTTCCGTGAGAGCGTAGATCCTGCCACAAGGAACCTGAGCACCGGGAACAAGGTCGATCTGGCAGTCATAGGGCCGGTGTGGGGGCAGCGTGTTTGCTTGGTCCTTCTGGAATACATGCTGGAAGTCTTTGTATTCTTCAGGCAAGGTACTAGTCACTCCCAAAGTTGCCACATTTGGAGTCGTAGAGATGCTGAAAGCAGGTTTTGGTCCTTGGTAATAACAGGCTGGAGAGCAGTTGCTGGTAAAGGTTAATTTTCTCGCCCGCCAGTCAATCAAAGGGTTGTGAGCGACTAACAATGGCATCCCTAGTATAAGCCGGAATTGAGGTGCCCTGATGAGATCGAATGAAATAAGCTCTCGGTGTCCATCCTGGCACAGCAAGGTCATTTCGGCTGTGCGCTGGGTTACGGGTCCGGAAGCGATTTCAGTTCCATCCACTGTGGTCACCTTGTCTGTAGTCGGCTTGGAACATAGGGGAAGCCCCATCTCTGCTGATAAGTCCTGATCTATATAGTTCCCAACTGCTCCGCTGTCGATGTATGCTTCAATGGCATGCATTCTTGACGACCGTTGGTTATTGATTAAGATCACCGGAATTGCAAAGTGTGAGGTCGGTGGCTCTTTTCCCTCACTCGACAAACTGACCTCTACGTTTGCCGAGCTGGGCAGTTTCCCGACTGTTACTCCTTCTCTTCTTCCTTTTCAGTGGCTCCAATGATCTTCCTCAGAGGTTTTACTGGGCAGTCCTTCAGGAAATGCCCTGATTTTCCGCAGTATAGACATAGTTGTTGTTGTCTCCTTTTCTCTCGTTCTTGTTTAGTTAGACGGGGTCGTACCCCTCCGATTTGCATGGGTTCCACAGAATTCTCTTGTAGTCGAGATACATTGTCTCTAGGCCTAGAATACACTCGCCGTAGGTCTATTTTTGAACGGTCTGCCTTTCGATCTTGCAACCTGTGGTCCAGTTGCACAACCAAGTCTATAAATTCTGAACAATCCCTGGAGGGGGGTCAACCACTTGAGCTAGGAGACGTCTTTTAATTCACCTTGTAGGCCCCAATGAAACAGCGTGGTTCTCTTGTTTTCGGGCCACCTCGCTTCAGCAACCAATCGGCTGAATGTGGCAATATATGTTAACAGGTCCTGATTCCCCTGTCTCAGGGAAAGGAATTAATTGTCCACAGCTTGCTCTCGGGTATGGAGAGCAAAGAGTTTTTCCATTTCCCTCTGGAAGTTCCCAAAGTTATGTAATAAGGGGTCATCATGGCATACCAACGGTACCGACAAATCCGCGGCACTGCCACTTAGGTATGATAAAATAAAAGCCACCCGGGCTTGGTCATTTGGAAATGCTCCCGGTCTGCAGAGAAAATGGAGGCGACATTGATTCATGAAAGTTTCGTGGATCTCCAGCAAACCTCTCCATTGGTGTCAAAGGAACTGTACCTGGTAACACGACTTGTACCGGAGGTGAGGCTGTTGTTGACATGCTAGGATTTTGCATCGGTGGATTTCTCCCAGGTAATGGCGTCTGACCCGCTTGGGATTGCAAGACTTGCCTGCTAATGTCTTCGGTACGCTCTTTAGTCACCAATAAGTCTCTTCGAAGAGCGTTAGTCTCCTGTCTGGCCGACTGAACCTTGGCACGAAGCTCTCCCAACAATTGGGCCAATTGGTCTAATTCTGATGTTTCCATGGCGCCCAGGTGGATAGGTTCGACAGGTTTCGCGTTCTGTTACGCTCACCTGGTACCCACGGGGACGCCACCCAGCTGCCGGGGCTCTGCTACCCCTCTCGGTCGCTCCCTGGATTTATCGGCAGGAAGTCTGCCTTGTTTTGGATTTTGGCGTGCTCTCCGTCCTGCCTTCTTGGCAGGGGCGCGTTGTCCTCTGCGGGCAAATGCGATCTAGTTACTTCACTAATGCTGCCCTTTTAGAGTCTCTCAGGTAGGTCTTCTTACTATTGTACTGTAAGCCTTTCGTGATTTTCTAATGTCTTTTTCTCTCTTTAGATGCGCGGAAGTCCATTGTGGAACTTTGGCTGGATTTGGACTCACCGGCAGGTGATCGTGTTTCGGGAGCGCCTTGATGCGGTAGGTGAGTGCTTGCGGAGCGCTATGATGATGTCTTGCCTTGCTAACCTGTTGTCTTTGCTCCCGCAGGTTGTGGTGGTCACCGGAGCAAGAAGATCCAGCGTGGTGCCGATCCAAGGGTGACCTGAGGTAAGCTGCCAGCTCAAATGTAATATCTAATGTCTCTTTTCTCACTCTTGCAGGTTCGGCAATCTGGGGGGCACGCTGTTCCTTGGATGCTGTTCGCAAGAGCAGTGGGCAGCTAACGGTGGAATCTCAGGTAAGCCGCTGCTAATAACGATGTCCTTTTGTCTTTTCAGGTGCAGTTCATCCGGGGATTGCAGATGCTGCAGGACACGGTGAGCGTCACGTTGCTGGATCGCAAAGTAACGCAAAGCATGTTCTTCCAATCGGGTGTGGTTTAAATAGCCTCAAGAAAATAGTCCAGGTAAAATAGTCCCTACGCTACCACACCCAAAACACTAGACCGCATAGCTTGGTTCTCAGGAGCCAAGCTATGTGGATGCCTTCATGTTGACTGGCATTAAAAAAAATAGTTCCCCAGCACCAAGCACAAATCTCATTAAGTATGAGCCTGGCCAAAGGCGCCAGGACTGGCCGAAAGAGGGCCTTGGCCAAGGATGCCTAAACTTGTTGGGGGTCCGAACCGAGACCCCTCCTGGTCTATGGGCCTGTCTGGGGGTTTCAAGGGAATGGGTCGTGACAGTTATCTACATTTTATAAACCTATTTGCAACAAATAAACTAATGTAGAAAACAAGTTGAGTGCAAAAGATTTGAGTTGTATGGTCGGGGATGGTCCCACCGAAATAGGAGATGACAAAATCACTTCATCTACCAACTCTCAGCAAAGTTTGCTGGAACCTCCACCTAATCAACAGCATAATCAACTTAATGAGGCTCTGGATGGAGAGGAGGACTCTAACAAAAATAATTCTGATTCACCTCATACTTTAAGTAAGGTGCAGAGACCTGAGGCTTATCCACTGTCACATAAACAGGCTGAAATATTACAACACACTGATGAAAGGAACATCTCCAACAAAGACAAATCTGATGGATCTCCACAGATCTTGTCTATCTTAGGCTGGATTAGTGTTCCTGAAATCAATGAAGGGAAGAGCCTTAATAGATCTTTTATGTTACAGGCCTTTCAGAATATCCCTGCACTCAGAACCTTAGTTTCCAGTGATATTGTGTGGATTACTCTTCCTCCCACTAACAACTATAGGATGTTATTTCAAGTGCAATCAACAATAATTGCCGCATTAATCTGGGTACATAAAAGAGAACTGAAAATGCTAGGATTATCTGTATTCTCCTTATACTCAATCAAAGAAGCAAAGGAATTTAACAAAACTCCCCTCCCAGTATTACAGACTGTTAATACATCATCATTGGGGAGTACCTCCTTGCAATCCTCAGAGGCTACAGTAATTGCCCAATTAGCGGCCATCTCCTCTAATACTAAAGATTGGTCCTGGTTGTCTGTCGTATTGAGCACTAAGGGGGAGCAAAAACCAGTTTCCACATAGTAGCAAAAGTGGGCTTAGGGTGATGTCTTGGAATTTGTGTACAACTAAGAATCTTGTAAACTGGGCAACTAGATTCTTGTCCCCTTTAGACATCGACATCATCCTGTGCCAGGAAACAATGTCTAGCAAGCAAATTCAGCTCAATGGCTTTATTGCCTATCAAATGGAGGCAAAACTTGGCCCAAAAGGGAGGCCGTCCGGGGGGGGGGGTAGCAGTTTTCGTAAGCAACAGATTTCCATTTTCCGTGTTATTGTTTCAGAAAACCCAATCCATTGTGGACATAATCATCAGGATAGGAATAGGAGACTGCGACAGCTTCCTAATCATTCCGCTATATCTAAATCCTCTCCACATGTCTATGGTCACTTTACTAGAAGAATTACAAAATCTGTTTTGTGAGGTACTTTCGATGTACCCTCAATGTAAAGTAATTTTGGGAGGGGATTTTAACTCAGATTGCATGAGGTACACAACATTAGTTGTGAATCCATGCAGTCAGACTAAATCATCCCCTCCCATATGGAATGGTGAATTATTATATGATTTATTGACTCAGTGGAATATTGTATTGACCCCATTTGATGCACAGGGATGTGGATCCACCTGGAAACTTAATCATATGACTTCATGTATCGACTATATCGCATTGTCTGAAGAAATATCTTTGTTATCCAGCGAAGTTGCAATTATCGAATCTGAACATAGTGATCATGGTATATCACAGCTATCAATTCAAATGTCTATTCCGATATTGAAAATGGATTCCGTGAATGTACTGATTGAAGGTGATTGGCCAGGGGCATCCCTGAGGTGTATAGTCGTTAGGACCAATTTGTTAACACCTATAGAAATTGCCCAAATGATTAAGGCCTCAATGACGGTTTTGATAGGTACCCATAAACCAAACAACACATTTGATAAACAGTCTTATGTATCTACCAATTTGTAGAAAATCCCAAAATGCTGAGATTAGGCACTTAAAATGGCTTAAAATGGCTGTCTCTCAATGACACAGAATTTCTAATTCTAAAAAAAATAATTCTTAAGAAATGCCACAATCAAATTAGGAATTATAGAACCTATCTTCACCACACCACTAATCAGGCAATGATCACTAGTATATGTCGTAATGACATATGGACAAGTTGGGCCCTACTAAGAGGGGATGACGCTACAGCAAGGTGTGAACAATCCCCTAACATTTCCAAAGAAGTCTGGACTACGTATTTTAAGACTAAATATGCGCTTCCTGCGAGATTCAACAACCAAACAGCTAAATTTGTGGTTGGGGACCTAGAAGGCTTCAAGGGTTGGTTATTGGAGGATATATAATGGAGAATTGGTAAATTAAACAACTCAAAAGCTCCGGGACATGATTGTATTCCGCCATGTGCCCGAAAACACAACCCTGACCTGTGGGGGCCTTTGTTAAAAATTCAATTTGATGAGATCTGTGAGTCCACGAAAATGCCGTGCTCATGGCTGAAATCAATCATTATGCCCATTTACAAAAAGGGGGCCAAAAATGATCCTAATAGTTTTCGTCCTATTGCACTTATCGATGCTGGGGCTAAGGTATTTGCCATCTTACTACTTCAACAGTTAAATGTCTATCTACAGAAACATGCTATTCTCTCACGATATCAGATTGGCTTTCGAGCCCGAATTGGCACGATATTAAATGCAACAGTCTTATAGCACATCTGCTCCATCAAACGAAATTGCCTAATGCAGGTACTTTGTATATGGCATCTGTTGACCTTTCGGCTGCCTTCGATTGTGTGGTGCGTACTATTTTGTGGGAGAAACTCGAGCGCATGGGTGTTCCTGCTTATTTAATCTCATTGATTGCGAAATTACATCATGGCACCTCTTATATGGTTCGAGTTGGCCACACAGGAGCTACCACACAGCCGATTGCTACCGAGGTAGGGGTTAAACAGGGATGCAACTTGGTGTCGACCTTGTTTAACCTCTACCTCTGTGACATTGAACACATTTGGCAAAATGAAATCTGTTATCCTGCTAATCTTGGTCACCTGAAATTACAATGGATGGCATTTTCAGATGATGTGTTGATTTTTGATCAGACTCCATATGGTCTTCAGAAAAAACTGACATATTTTCAGAGTACCTATTCAAACACAATCTTCAATGTAATGTGATGAAATCAAACATCTTTATCTTCGAAAACTTGAAAAAGGAGAAGTACTCCGTGAAATGGGCCATTTACAATACTATAATACCTGTAGCCATAACGCTGAAATATTTGGGTTACGATGTGACGGATTCTAACTTAAAAAAAAGGTGGAGAATGAACTTAAATTCAAAAACTGCTGTATTAGGCTCTCAAATGAGGATAGTTTATGCCAAATTTTGTAAATGCTCAATGGGGCCGTTGTTGGAATTTTATTTCCTAAAAGCTGAAGCTATTTTGTTGTGCGGTTTAGATCTATGTTTGGTGGACATTGATTCCATACTTGACCAGATTCAGGGTCACTTATGGAAGACCACTCTTAGAATGCCTAACTTACTTCCGAACTGTGTACTGAGACAAGAGCTTGGTCTAACTGCCTTATCAGCCAGATTTCACTGGAGACAATTATCCAATCTGGCAAAAATGTTGTTCCCACCAGTAAATTCACTCTATGAAGAATTTTGTATTATGCTTCAAACTGGAAGGCCGTCGTCTGTGGGAACATTTTTCAAACATATGACCATTATACTTGATCAAATTGCACTAAAACCTACTGATCTTGAATTTCGCTGTTTACATGTAAAAAAAATGACTCTTTGAGTTTGATTGGGCAAAAACTGCATGAAATGCACACTAACAAATTTTACTCAGAAGCAGCGACTTTCCCGGCAGCAAGTATTCTGCGTAGAGCATATTTGCTCAAATTCCCGTCTAGCAAGCTAAGAGAATTACATTTGAGATTTAAGCTCAACCAACTACATACTTTAGAGAAAATAATTGCATGGAACAGGGGCAGTTGCTTAAATAGCACACTGCAATGTCGTTTCTGTGTCGATGGCGCACAGAATGAAACCATAAAGCATTTAACAATGGAATGTAACTATTTTGAAGCATGGCGCTCCTCCATTATTGGAACTCAATTCCTTGGGATAACACAGAATTCTAGGGAATTGTGTTGGAAGATGTTCATGTGGGGTTATTCACTTAAATCGAATTTGGCACTTACTAAATTCCTTGTTATCCTTGAACAAGAACTAGACTCTAAGTATGTGACTAATGTGAAATAATTCAGGTTCATTTTGGTGAGCTATTCTCATGTCCTTTTTGGTTGTCATTTAATGTAAAATCTTACATTGTACTGATAAATTCTTTTCAGACACCTTGTATAAAAACATTGGACTTTGCTTCAAGCACAAGAAATGCATGAAAGCAGTATTCTAATGGTTATGTTGCGGGAGAGACTTTGGTTTTAGTCAAATTGTTGAGCAAGATATCTTCTTGTGAAAGTACTGTGATACTAAATGAATTTTATATGATTTGAGATTTTTTTTTCTTCTTTTGTAACAATGATGATGTATGTTGTAACAGATTGTTTATGAAACTAATAAACAACGTTTAATAAAAACATTTTTAAAAAATGCTGTGAAATATCCAGCACTCACAGAGGACTTATATTGCCTACTCTGCAAGGTAGTAGCAATGCAACACAGCTGACAAGCGTGTTACTCTATCACATTTCTGGTAGCAAAGTCGACAGGAGGTTTCTGGATGGTCCAAGACCAGAAAGATGTCAAAAGGTGGGTGTTTCTCACAAAGTTTAAAATAGACACCTATCAGTGGATGATACCCCAGATATCCCTAAGAAATTGGCTATGTCACTAGTCCTCTCAGACACCTATCTCCATATTACCATGTAGAACACAGACTCCAGGCATATTTGCTTACCAAAAAGTCATAACATGTCCAGTGGAACAAAACGATCTGGCAATGTTCTCCTTTGCTGGCCTATGACCTTTTAGTTTAGGTTTGATGCATAATTATCACAAGATAAATGCACAACATCCTATGCCTACTGAAGTGCATCCACTATGTAATGTGTTCTAATTTGTTAGGAAATGATTTGCAAAATACAACATACTTTCATTTCCTTTAGAAAGAAAACATGTACTTGAACGTACAGGATTGAGCCTAGGTTGGCCAAATATAGACTGGATCTAAAATAAACAAATGTGCAAAATGGAAGCCCATTCTAAAAATATAAAGATGTTCTGACACGTTTTGTGCACAAGAGCCTTCTGAAGCCAATATAGGTTATTGTTGGGAGCATTCACTTATTATACTTGACTTCTTTTTAATGCATACTGCATTCCTTCTGTTGGTTCCACTCGTAGTTGGTGATAATAGCTTGGAAGACAGCCTGAGCAGGATGTTTCTGGTCGTTCAGTACTGACATTACAACAAAGATGGTTCAGCTCATAACATCTTCATATGGCTTGCCACTGGCCGCCTTCTTTATCTCCCCGGTAGATAACCTAATCCCCCTGCTCCTGCAGTTAGCAATCTCTCCTTCCCTCCTCTTTGCCTGTTTCCCTCCACTGAACAACTGCTGCTGGGTGGGGTGTATTGTGAAAGGGAAAACCTTTTAAAACAGGGAAACTCAGGAAAGGTTGCTCTCAACTTTGAGGGTTAACCTAGATCTTCCAACCCTCAAGTCTTATTGCAGACACTGAAATGCTTTCTTTTCATGGTGCACAAGAAATAACCTTCTTCCGTTGGAATCCTACACCATGAGAATTAAACGATTCCTTAAGAGAGCTTGCAGCTGTGCTGAGCCTGGCACATCCTCCTTCAGAGCACAGTGGGCAGCCATAAGGGCTGTTAGCGAACCCTTGGAGGCAGGGTGAATGGATCAGACCCTCATAGTAAGACTTCTTAGAAGCTTCTCCATCTCTCCCCCGGTTGTTAGATCATTGGGCCTTCTTATTATATCCCAATGGTCCTGAGGATCCTCCATAAACATTGCTTTGAGTTTTTACATGGTGGCAATCACATCTGGCCACAGGATTCTTGTATTTGGGGCTCTTATCTAAATCTAAATCCTGTTCATGTTGATATGTTCTGAAGCAGTAACCCTCCTTTGAGACTTCTTCTTAAGGCCTATAATGCTTTTTGATGCGCTACATGCAATAGGTGATCATCCTGCTACCCCCTCAACTTCACCCATGGTGGCAAAAGGATTCATGAATCTCTGGATGGAAGATGGATCTTACCCAGTTATGTGGAAAGAATACCCTTCAGATCTCTAGACATCCTGTTTGTCACATTTGGTGCACTGAGTATGGGCAGGAAGGCTTTCTCAGCAGATCACTTTAAGTTGAAATCTCCCTTGCATACAGCATCTATCAAACTCCCCTTTCAGGGGCATCCTGAGTGGAGTTTTTCTTCAGGAGATATGTGTTGCACCCTTTACCATATTGCAAATAAAATATCAGGGTATTTTGTCAGCGTACCCGCCGCAGGCCTCAGGTACCAAAAAGGGGGAGAGGTAGTATAGGGGGAAAAGTTAACAGTTGCCAGTGGAACAGCCAATGGTCTAAGGGAGAAAAGGAGGAAACAAGATGATTGGTGGCTGCCAGTGGACACCCACTGGTCTCACGGACCAATGGCGGTAGTGGTGAGTGGTAGATAGTCATATGTCTGGCAGGGGGTGTGGAACAGCTATTGCCTCAGGTACTAAGGTGGTTAGAAGTGGGTGGGATACAGGGTGGAAGTTTGATGGCTGCTAGCGGATCAGTCACTACTCTCAGGAGCTCGGAGGAGATGGGTGAGGTTTTAGGGGGGACCATGGGGCCTTGGTTTGGCCTTAAAATCCAAAGGACTTCGTTTATTTTACTATTACAAACCTGCTTGTGGTCATCCCCGAACCTTATATGAACAAAGGTGAGGATGGAATGGCTTAACTATTTAAATATTATGCCAGCTGTTTCACATAGGCAGCGCCTATAGATACTAATACTGGATTGTTCATCCTCTACTGAAATGGTGTTCAGAATGTTATCAGGTCCAAGGGTACAAAGAGTGGTGGGGCCAGGGGAGTGTGCATGGCATATGTGGCATCAAATGGGAAAGAGGGTTGGATATCAGTGATGCCAGAGGGTTAGTGATGGGCCAGGGAGCCAATATGAACTGAGTGGGTATATTCAAGTCACAGGTTGTTTAGGGGGATGGGTGATAAGTAGGTTTGGGTACCTGGGTAGACAGAGTGAGGAGAAGGTGGAAGTTACCTGGGTGGGGCAGGTAAGGTGATGGCAAGCATGGGTTTAGGAGTGACTGCAGTCTTAAGAAGAAGTGAAGGGGTGGATGTCAAAAAGGAGTCCGTATGGGTGCTGTCCGGCATGATGACAGGTCGGGGAGTCCAAGCTTCAATGTCACCCTCAACAATTTCAGGTTTAGAGGTGGAGAAGGCACCCCCTCCTCCATCAGCCTGTCCAAAGTGCATGTTAGTCGGGTGTACTCCATGGAGAAGGTGCCTCAAAAGTCTCCTGAACTCTGACTGCTCAGCAAACATCCGCTGTAGTTTGAGGGAGGGTGCAGCAGTGACACAGCTTTCATGCACTCAGTCGTGCTGGCTCGTCGGGCATTTCTTGGACAAGCATTTCCTGGCTCTCTGGGAGGGTGACACCATCCGCTGCTTGGGCAGGAGGCACTCTATGTGAGGTTCATAGCTTCTCTAATGCAAGGCTCACAATGGTGCTGCTTCTGTAAGAAAAATAGACATAGGCATAAACAATTTAATTATCTGTTGAGTTTGCAGGGTTAAAATATTACATACAGAGAAAGGGAGAGTTAGACAAACAAACCGAAAGATGACAAAGAGAGAGAAGGAGACAGAGAGGGGCATACAAACACACACAGAGTGAGACAGACACATAGAGGGCCATAGAGAGACAGGCACACACACATAACATAGAGTGAGGGACAGCAAGACAGAGTGAGGTCTACAGAGAGTGATGCATACACAGAGGGATGTGAAAGAGAGAGGGCGAAACACACATAGAGATTACAAAGAGAAAGAAGAGTGAGACAGAGGGATATACAGAGAGAGAGATGGCAGAGCAAATAGAAACATTCAGAGAGAGAGAGAGCAAGGGTTAGAGAGAACGAGAAGAAGAGAGAGAGAGACTAAAACCGAGACAGAGAGAGAGACCGAGACAGAGAGAGAGAGAGAGAGAGAGAGTAAGAGAGAAAGAGAGAGAGAGAGATCACATGACAAACAGATAGCAGGGAATAGAGGAATAGAGAGACCCACCGTGAAAGATCAGGGAAGTCGGAGACCCATAAAATCTGGGGGGGGGGCAGGGGACACCTTGGGACTTTGTTTTTTTAATTATTTATTGTGTTTTGTCAAAGAACTCGACTTTTCCCAAAATTAAAATAGCAGTACTTATTAAATCACATATATCATCACTATATAAAACAAGAGAAAACAAAAAAGAAGAAAATTAAGAAAAGGAAAAGCAGTTCAGAGTACAAAATCCTTCAATTTGGCATCTCACTTTAGAAGGCTCAGTTCATGTAAAAATGTTAACACTTCCAAGGTCAAAAGGCTTTCATGGCCTGAGTATAGCTCGTCCCAAAAAGATTGGGTGTCCACCCACCATTCCTGGCTAGTCCTGTGTTCTGGTCTTTCCTGCACCCCTCTCTCCCCTGCACACACTGGCCACCCCATGCTGCAAACCATCCATATCATTCATCTGCACTCCGTTCTTGTTCCCATCTCTCCCTTCCCTTGTTCCTCTCTTTTTCTGTCCTCTGCACCTTTTCTACCCTTTTTTCACTTTGCAGTCCCACTGTCTGATGGAACTGGGGAGAGCACGCAAAATCCTTGGTCATACAGTTAAGACAGGCTTTGCGTGTCTTCTCTTTCTTATACCTAGACATTTCCAGCCTGACTTGGGCATGGCCTTCAGTGGAATGGTAGAATCATGGCACAGTTAGATTGTTACGCTACTGGCTGATGTCTTCTTGATGGGGAGGGCATTAATTATGATGTAGAACATGGTGTAGAGAAGGTGAGTTGGGAGTGAAAGCCTGTGAAAAACGACCAGTGTGCTGGCACTGTGAGTGTGATTGTATTGAGAAGAGCGTGTGATTATGCAAGCTGCCACATGAAGTCCTTTTAAAGAGGGTAGAGAGGATCCTTATTCTATGGGTGAGATGATGAGAGCCTTGCTGTCAGGAACTCCTGTGGGTCTTACGCAGAGGTAGCACAAATTCCTACCTCCCGTAAGGTCTTGGCACCTGCACTTTAATTATAAACAGGGAACCATCCGCAACCTGCCCCGGAAAGAGGGTTAGGGTTCACTGGATTGCTATTGCTGAAAGAATTGAGGCATAGGAACGTGACACAGTACAGGAAAGCACCAATATGAAGCGTCATTAGAATAAGAGTCATCCAAATGGGCTCCTCAAGGAATACCCCTGATTAGGCCTTTCGTGATTCAATGCACATGCATAGTGGGCTAGAAGCTGAGAAGAGCTGCACTGTTGCAAAAGTAATTGACTTGATGGAAATGTATGAACAACAGAAATTAGATTAAAGTTCACCTTAGTCACCAAGCCACTCACCAAGCAGAAGTTGGTGTAACAAACTACTGTTGCCCATCAATGCAGACCCTTATCTGCCCACAGAGGGTGAAAGTATACCCCACTCATGAGAGAGAAGGTATGGGTGGTTGCTGCTCATACTGGCCAGGTCACGGTCACTGTCTCCCTTGTTAGTATTAGCACTGTAGTACTACTGATTGTTGCTGGACATAAGTGTAACACTCGAACTGCACAGCATTTCCTTTATCGTATCACATTTGGTGCGTTATCCATGTATGTAATTGGAAATTCCAGGCTGAATGCACCACGTTATTAATAACTGTAGTACCATGACATTTGTTGGGACACAAACGTGTGGTTCAAGAATATTTTTTGAAACATATTTGATGTATTAGACACATTGCATGAGGGTAAGTAACTTAAAAATTAGCAACAAAGTGGTACATTCAACCAGAAATGTCTATTTACGTCCTTAACTTTATGTGATCACTACACATTTTTTACTGTGCGTCACCAAAATGCAGAAGTTTTTGTTTTACCCCATTTCACTGCATATATATGTGGAGGAGACCCTTTGCAGCCTTCCCCGCCATAACCGCTCACATTTATTATTAACTTTACCCATCCCCCACCATATATGTGGAAATTCAGCATTTTGGGATGCGCAGTGATGGGGTGATACCCTTTATGACACACAGTTTGAGTGCAATGTTCTGGTTTAACGTGTGTGCAGCCTGTTTTTGGGCCCTCAGCTTAAAATTACAATATTTGCTAGTATTTTTTTTTAGTGTGTGGGGATTAATACTTGTTGGGTGCACATTATTAGGTTGACATTGTTGGATTGGGAAGAAAGCTGTTCTTCCCTGGTGGCGGTGCAGGGGGAGGAGGGTTGGGGTGGTGCTGTGAAGAAGTTTGTATGCCCATTTCTCCATGGATAGATGAAACAGTGGTGGCTGTGCGTCTGGGGCAAAGACACTGCCTGCCCCCCTGTAAAGAGATATAAGTTTGGATTCAAATTTAAAACTCACAATGTTCCTAGCAAGAAGCACAGTAATGCTACAACCAGAGACAGACAGGGCCATGCAGCTAGCAAGATGCAGCTGATTGCCAGGCAGTGCAATGCTTGTGGGGTTGTGTAGGGGCAGGTCCTGCGCAAAAACATGTTTGTTTTTCTGAACAGTGCCTAAAGGGCAAGACAAAGATAGCAGGGGGGCCGGCAGGGTATAAGAGGTCTGGAATGGCTGCCCCTCAAGTTTTGCCCAAACAGCATGGCCCCAGACTGACAGAGGTTTTGGGTCTGTGTACCGCCTCATACTTGACAACCCTACTGATTTAGGCAGTTGGCAGGCTACTGATTTTTAAGCAATCTTACTGCCTACAGATTTGGGTGACAGATCCTACTGCTTTTTACAGTGGCAGGTAATTTATGTGACTCTAAGGCAATTAATCTGTCTATGCAGTGGGTGGATAAGTGATGGATTTGAGTGATGGGCTCAGATCAATCCACTGACCGGACAGTTACATGACTCTGCCCTGCACTCTTGCAGGGACAGACTTTATGTTAACCACCAGTGAAGGCAAATTGCAGAGCGTACCAACCTCACACAGCATCTGCCTATCAGACTGAGGAGGGTATCAGTCTCCATGTTGTTCAGTGTTCCACCTTCACTGCAGTAATAAATATGTACTACCCGGGCTGATGCTTCAGAGGAGTGGCAAATGTTGCCTACCAGCTCTGTGCGATTACCTTCTGTGAAGGTGGGTAATTAAATTTAGTGTTAATTAACCATTCAAAATTATACATTGTAAACATTTCAACATCTCTCCAGGTTGTGTTGTTTGATGGGTTGTGCATTTTAGAATGCTCCAGTGGTGCCAACAATATATGGTTTGTAATTTCCTGTGATGTTATTGTTATGCTAAGTACTATTTTTGAAACTTGAAAAATCCTACATCTTAGACTTTTTGGTCACAGAATGTTGGCAAGTATGCCGCCAGCCCACGGGGGTCATGCAAGGCTGAATGGGGTGGGCCCAAACTGAGGAAGCACTAGCAGCTCCTTCAACTTCAACGTGCTGTCCCTGTTAACTGTATAAATATCATATCTATACAGTTAACACGTGCAGCGTGTTAAATATGACTGTCGCTCGTTTGTTCCGTCTAATTAAATTGTCTTCCCCCAACACCCGATGCCGGCCCGGCCTGCACTGCACCTGCCAGGGTGTCAGACAGGACATGGGGGCTAAGGGGGGCATTTCACAGCTGTGCACAATCTTTTGCTTAGACCCACAGCGTGTGAACGAGCAGTGCAGGTTTGTGTGATGAGAAACCGTGCTGCACAAACCACCCCCTCATCCCCTGCTCGGCGCCATCAGGAGTTTATACAGCTTTAAAGGTGCCACACAGGAAAGCCAGGGAAGTGTTACAGTTGATCGTGTGCAAATTAATTAACAAGTGGGACGAATTAAGGGGCTTGCTGGCTTTTCATGAATTCTAAACATTGACTAAACAGGCAGAGTTGCATCTCTGTGGAACCCCTGCACGAAAACACACCTGCCTGGGGCAACTTTGACTTGACTTACCTTTCTTAGTAGGCTGAGTAAGTGTGAGGTCTCTCCTCAGGACTCTAGTCTCCAGGAGGTCGAGTCGGCGGAGTCACACTTCTCTCACGTGTCACTGCCTGGCTAGTGGCTTCTGAAGCTGAGGCTGCACACTTGCACAGGCACATGCAGTACGCCAGCCTGGGCACACAATGCTCCAAATGTGCAGGCGGAAGGTTGCGGGGTAGGGGGAATGCATGAGTGAGCTGCGCAGCAGGCGGCAGAGTTAACAATCTTGTTTGTTTACCATTAGCAATACCTGGACTGCTGCGCTGCTGCTGACCGTCTGAACTCAGTGGCTTAACACAAAATGTGGGGCCCCCCTGCAAGCCATGCTTAGGGGACCCCCCATCTCGGCAACAAATCACGGGTCGTGCCACACTCTGGGCCGGCCTAGATTATCACATTTGCACAATACGCACAAACCTGCTGCTGAAGGGGTATGCCGCACACTGTACTAGGAGAAATATATAAATATGTGTTTTAATGCAATATACAGCACACTTTCTGAGAAAAATGGGCTAAAAAGTTAGAGTGTTTGCAATTGGTTTGTAGGGTAATGCCAATCCAATACATGCAAGTCACCCACAGTGCACAGGAACATTAATGCTTTGCTATTAAAAATTCCATGCCACATTGAAAACATGTCCCACTGGCTGCACAATGTAGACCAGTGTAGACACATAATAACATTACAGTTAAGCATGCCAGGCCACATTTAGACAAACCTAGACTGGTTGCACCAAAATGCCAGTCGAAGCAATAACACTCATCAAGAAGAGAGCACACATTCAAGCCCGGGTCTCTGCGGCCTCTAACAACACAGCCAAACTCTTTAAAATCTTCAAGGAACTGGTCAATCCTGTTGTGTTCTCTACCCCTCCTGTTCCCTCCCAGGCCCTCTGTATGGCTCTGTCATCTCACGTCTCTGATAAAACTCAGGACATGCTGTCCTCCATTTCTCTTCCTCTCTCTGCACCCCTTTTGGCCATCTCTACCTCTCCTCCACCTTTCTCCTCTTTCTCTCTGACAACACCTGCAAGGTTTCTAGACAAGTCCGATCTATGAAAGTGTCATCCAAACAAGTGCGCCCCTGTTCCTATAGAACCATCAAGGACCATATTGACACCCTCGTGCTGGAATGTTCTATTCTCCCGTTAAGCTCTCCCTTATGCAACCACTCCTCAAGAATCCGTCTGCCGATCCTACCTGCCCGGCAGACTATTGTCCAATCTCCATCACCCCTTTCCTGGGCAAACTCTTGGAAAAGCTGGCCATCTCACAGCTTACTCTCCACACTGAATCTGTTGGTTGTCTCCATAACCATCAAACTGGCTTTAGAGCTGCTGGAGGCATGGAAACTGCTCTGCTGAACACAATTAAAGATCTGCTCTTTAACCTTGATTCTAGCATTCCTTCTGTCCTAATCCTCCTGGATCTTTCCTCTACTTTTGACACAGTCAACCACGCCATCCTGATCAATCAACTACGTGAGAACCTGGGCATCACGGATCAGGCCCTGGATTGGCCGACCTCCAGGTCCAACTTGGTCCCTTTCTATCTGCCATCTCTCTCTCTACCTGTGGTGTTCCCCAGGGCTCTATCCTCTCACCTAGGTTTTTCAACCTCTACTTGGCCCCATTGGCCCACCTGATCTCTACCTTCTCCTCTAACTTTCAGTGTTATGCGGTTGACACTCAGCTTTCCTTCAGGCTCCTCTCCTCTCTCGCTCATTGCTGACTGTCTACCCACAATTCAGGATTGGTGCGCCTCCAACGATCTCTGCCTTAATGCCAGTAAGATGGAGATCATTCTCATTGGGACCCCTGCCCCTGCTTTCCCTCTCTCATTCTGGCCGCCCACGTAAGGCCCTCTTCCTTCATCTTCCTTTGAGGCAAAAACCCTCTCTCTTTCTCTCCTCACATCTCGGATGTCACCAAGAAGTCCTACTACCAGTTGCTCTTCCTCAAAGGGATTCTTCCCTTTCTCTTTTTTTTTTAATCATCTTTATTTAATGGTAATCAACATTTCAACAAAACAGCAGTGAGAATCATAATACAATTTCAAGCAAAATATACAAATATTAATAATCCCATTAGAAACCAACACATTCTAAAAATCCCACCCCCTGTCCCAATTTTTATATTATACTCCACAAATTACAACCACAAACAAAAACATTACAACATCAACCCCCCACTCCAACCCCACAATTATCAAATCCAAATTCTCTACAGCTCAACCAAATAAATCATTAAAAGAATACCAACTCTCACAATATTCAGTCTTCCGATGGAACCGATAAGCACGAGATTTATCATATCTTGACAACAAGCGCAGATCAACCAACCAAGCTTCAACATGTGTCTTTTTCCGTGACTTCCATACTTTCATAATATGTTTTACTGCCATCATCAATGCCCTAATAAATCAATCAGTACCACCACAGTCTTCATAATCACCTATTTCCATGCAAGAGAAAAACCGCAGACAGAGAAGTCCGAGGCAACGGACTACCTAACACCAAATCTACCGACTCAAAAACATCTTTCCAAAAGGTAAGCACCCGTTCACATTCCCATAACATGTGTAAATAAGTTCCTTTTAAACGAGTACAACCCCAACACAAGTCTGAATACATCAAACCCCTCTCCTTCATTCTCACTGGAGTCCAATAAATGCGTCCCAAGATTCTTTGATGAATATATCTCAAGTTTAGACCCATTTTTATCTCTCACTGTTGTCCTCCAAGCATTATCCCATTCCTTTCCCGACAAATCCTGATCCAACTCTGTTATCCACTTCATAAGTAAGGTCTCCCAGGAGACTCGCATACATTCTTGAACAGGCAACAATTTAGTAAACTTAGAGACTACATTTGTAGTAGCAGCATACAACACACATACTTGTGGACAGTCCCCCAACGGTTCACTAAGCATCAGATACCTTTCTGACAATAATTATCTCAAGGACAAATACCTATTAATCTCATTATTACCCAATCCATACTGGCTTATTAAATCATCAAAAGCCACCATCTGATCACCTCTCCACACATCATCAATTTTCAGGATCTCCTTTGTTAGCCCAACCCCTCCAATACAACATGTTGTTCTCTATCTGTAAACCTGGATTTCACCAAATGGAAGCCTTCTTGTAAAAAAGTAATGTTTGATCACATCCCTGAATAAACTAAACCAAAGCAGCTTTCAAAGCTTCCAATGCCTCCAATTTCAATCTGGGTTTCGGAAGCTTCCCATACGAATATAAACAATCGATAGGAATTGGGTTCAACTTCTCTTATTCCATCTGTAGCCAAAACGGATGAGGACACCCAGCATCTCTAAAATAATGGGATGCTTTCTTTATAAGGAACCCCTTGTAGTAATTTTCCAATAATGGGTAACCGGAGCCCCCATCTCTAACACTACCCACCAAAATATACCTTGGGATCTTTGGCTGTTTACCTATCCCCCATAAAAAATCCATAAAAATCCTATCAATACGTTTGAACACCTTTTTAGTAAACTTCAAAAGAAGATATTGTATGTAATACAACACTTTCGGAAGCAGCACCATTTTGACTGCATTTATTTTAGCCTACAGACTCAAAGTCAATCTATTCAACCTACGTATATCTTTCAATAAAGTTTCTTTTAATTTGTCTACATTAAAATCCACTGTCCTTCTTCTATCCCAAACCAGATGTACACCTAAATATTTAACTGACACTTCCACCCATTGACAATCCCAATCCAATAATCTTCTATTAATCAGATCCATTTTCAACGGAAAGACCACTGTTTTTTCCCAATTTACTTTATAATCTGACAACTTTCCGATCTCTTGTAACATATTCTGAAGCAGTGGATCCTCCTTCAATTGGATTCGACAACACCACCGTTAAATCATCAGCGTTTGCTAGTACCTTTATCTCACCATCCTTCAATTTCCATCCACGAATATCCCTCTCTTGTCTAATATATGACAAAAATGGTTCAAGCGCTAAATTAAACAAAAAGGGAGAAAGTGAACAACCCTGTCTAGTTCCCCTAAACAGCTTAAAGGACTTGGACATCACCTCATTAACCCATGTTCTAGCCGAGATATCATATTGTAAGGCACCAATCATGTTCAGAAAATGTTGACCAAACCCCATTCTAATTAACGTGTAATTTAAAAAAGACCAATTAACACGGACAAACGCTTTTTCAGCATAAAAAAAACAATCAAAATCTCATCCACTTCTGTATTCGATAAGCCAATTATATTTAATAAGGTTCTAATATTATCATATCCATACCTATTTTCCATAAAACCGACCTGCGAATAATCTATCAATTCCCCTATATACTTCTTAGCCTAATAGCCATAATCTTTGTAAAGATTTTCATATCAACATTTAAGAGAGAAATGGGTCTATAATTACTGCATTTAGCAGAATCTTTTCCTTCCTTTGGAATTAGCGTAATAACCGCTTCCCGTATAGAGGGACATAGTTTTCCTTCTGAAAGGAATTGATTATAAAGTATACATAACTTTGGAACCAAGGCCAAACTAAAGGTTTTATAAAACTCAATCAGGAACCCATCTAGACCAGGAAACCTACCCATTTTAAGTTGACAAATAGCCCCAATGACCTCATTTTCAACAATTGGATCATCAAGAGCCTCTCTCCCCTCTGCAGATAAAACGGGCATTTCTATTTTTGCAAAAAATTCATTCAACACCATTTCATCAGATTCCGAATTGTCCGAATACAAGGATGCATAAAAAGCCTGAAAGCAATCACAAATATCCCTACGTTTAACCTTTATATTTCCAGTGTCATCAAAAATCCTATGAATAAATGACCTCTCTGCTAAACTCTTCAGTTTATTAAGCAATAAACGACCACTCTTATCCCCTTCCTCCCAAAACTTCTGTCACATACAATACTTGTCTTTTTCAATTTGTTCATCCAAAGTCTTCTTCAGTTCGCCCCTAGCCTCATCCATTTTTAACCTATACACCTTATTACCAGACAAAGCATATATTTGTTGTATAGACTTCACTTTCAATTCAAGATCGCTGATCCTTTTTTCCCCTCATTTCATTTCCTGGATGTCCAATTAATCAGCACTCCCCAAACTGTAGCTTTGAAAGCATTCCATACCACTAGATTATCCGCGGAACCCAAATTATCCACGAAGAAATGATCAATAAAACTACTTATGTCGTCACAAACTTTCTCATCCTTTAGCATGAACGTTTTCAATCTCCACTTATCCATACCTGACTTAACTATTCCCCGATCAAGTCTCAACTTCACCAATGAGTGATCCGATAGACATCTTTCTCCAATGTCTACACTCACAATATCATCAACCATCACATCAGTCACCAACAAATAATCCAATCTTGAGTAAGAGTCATGAACCGGAGAATAGAACGAAAATTCCATATCAACAGGATGCAATAACCTCTAACTATCCACTAAATCAAATGTTTCAAGGAAACTATTAAAAACACCACTCAGCGTTGAACCCAAAAACCTGTACTTTGATAACCTATCTAAAGAAGCATCTAAAACACAATTAAAGTCACCACCTAAAACTATTTTATCGCCCCTCATCGATTTCAAACTGTCTGTTAGCATTTTAAAGAAATTGATACCATTAGTACAAGGGCTATACACTGATCCCAACGACAAAAGTTTCCCTTCATATATTACATCAACCAAAATAAATCATCCTTCATAATCCATAACAACATTCTCAACTTTCATCCCCAAGGATTTTCGAACTAACAAACCTACTCCCCTTGACCTGCTCGAATAACAGTTCAACAAGACCTTCATATATTTTGAAGCCCCATAAAAGTTTCCAGTTTGATCAGTCAAATGAGTTTCCTGTAAAAATATTACATCCGCTTTTTCTCTTCTCAACTTTGACATTATATTTTCCCCTTCTTAGGACAATTCATCCCCTTAACATTCCATGTAACAAAACTTAATGTCCCCGCCATCAGCAATTCAATACTTCATATAAATAGAAATTGCAAACATACAATGGTCCGAATACACAAAGCAAAGTCATGTCTATAACACTGGTAAGATGATGCAGAGTAGAGAAAATAGCCCCCACCCAACAGACACAAAACACACACACAGAACAAAAAACATTAACCAAATCATCTTGAAAACTGACTGGAATCCAGACAGACTAATAAAGGCAAAAGAGAAAAAAATCATCGCTAGACTACAACCCCCAGAACTTATGCCCAATCTATATATAATCATTACATTACAGTACTCCCTTTGAAGAAATACACCAATAAAGAGAAAAAAAACCCTATCCATAAAACATCTAACAGAACTCGCTACGTATCCCATCAACCATCTCCTAACAATACTATGACCCAAATCACACATATATCCACCCCCAGCCATAATTAAGTAGTATGAACACCTCCCACCCAATCGATCATCAGCATCAGTGCACCATCTTTGCCTGCCAGCTCCCGCTCCACCATTACAGCCCACGAGGAGCAGATTATTCCAAGATGGCCACCCTGGCTTCGGCCTGACTGCCTGACTCCCTACCAAAGACCTGCCTGCAACCGGATTGGATGGCCTAGCGCCTTAACCAATCCCTGATCACCGGCAGGCGAAGCCGGCCCACATGCACCAAGGCCCACCGTTACAAGGCCAGCACCTGTTTGGTTCCTGTTTGTGCCTGTGTCTGCCGTCATCCAGACCCCCTACCTGCCACATACAAGGTAACCCAAGTACCTGTAGCCATGACTTTGCCATACATAGCAGACTCACACATGCTCTTAAAATATTAAGTTTGCCTTTTAAACAGACTAATTAATGCTGTTACTACAAGATAAATCAACATTAGGCTGCCTCTCAGCTACTGGATCTAAACCGCCTAAGTAGCATGTCCACTGCCTCTCTACTGCTTACCTATCACCTGTAGCCCTGATTGCTAAAATCGAATGTAGGTGTCCCACTGCCTATGCACCCTGCTAGTGACCTATGCTTTTTGTGCCTGATTGCTAAAATAGAATTTAGGTGTCTCACTGCCTATGCACCCTGCTAGTGACCTATGCTTTTTGTGCCTGATTGCTAAAATCGAATTTAGGTGTCCCACTGCCTATGCACCTGCTAGTGACCTATGCTTTTTGTGCCTGATTACTAAAATCGAATTCAGCTGTCCCACTGCCTATGCACCCTGCTAGTGACCTATGCTTTTTGTGCCTGATTTCTAAAATCGAATATAGGTGTCCCACTGCCTATGCACTCTGCTAGTGACCTATGCTTTTTGTGCCTGATTGCTAAAATCGAATCTAGGTGTCCCACTGCCTATGCACCCTGCTAGTGACCTATGCTTTTTGTGCCTGATTGCTGAAATCGAATTTAGGTGTCCCACTGCCTATGCACACTGCTAGCGACCTGCGCTCTTGTGCCTTGATTGCTGAAATCGAATTTGGGTGACCCATTGCCTGTGACCCATTGCCTGTGCACCCTGCTAGCGACACAGACGTTGTCTGCCTGCGCTGGACTATTGTACCCAGCCCATGTGCCTAAATAGTTCATCGAACTACATCTCTGACTACTCAGCCCCTACCAATATAATGCTGGCGCTCCTTACCATTATCATGTTCCCTTATTGTATAGTCCCTAATGCTACACTATGCACAAGAGGTCATTTCATCAAGTTTGGTGAAGGACTAGTTAGACCAGGCTGTCCACGCCACTTCCCCATCCCCTGCCCCACCCCTTTCCTCCCCACACACCCCCCTTTCCCCATACCATCTCCTCAGTCCCACATTACACCCACCACCATCAAAAATGGAGCAACCTCAGACTTCTCGTGTGTTAGTCCCAACCCGTCCATATACAATCACACCATACCTATCAGCATTCATGATACGAACACACCCATCCTGTGTATGGAAAGACTCAATAGACTCATGTCTAGAACTAAAATGTCCTTACTAGCCACCCCACTCACCACCACACCAAATACATCGACCAAACTAAACACCGCGCCCATTAATCTCCAACACAAAAGCCTCCACAACGCACCACTCAAACACCTAACCAATAACAAAACCACTGATTCTTCCACCATTTTAGATAACACACCACCCCCTGCCCCCACCTCCACCCTCAAAAGTGCACTCATCAATGCCTGCTCATTAGGTGCCCATACTATAGACATCCATGACCTTATTGAGGACCAACACCTTGACATGCTGGTGGTCACTGAAACCTGGCTTCATCCAGCAGCAGGACCATCTCTAGCCCTTGCCATTCCCCCAGGATTCAGTATCATTAAAACAGACAGGACAAATACCCAAGGAGGTGGAGTTGCCATAATAGCCAAAACCACTCTGGAAATTAGAGCTAGCCCAATAGAACAGATACAAGGTTATGAACTCCTTCTAGTGAAGTACACCTCCAACCCCAAAACCACTACCAACTTACTAGTGGTATACAGATCACCCAACAAAAATACACACCCTGACTTGGACATACCGCTACTCCTAATGCCCCTCATCAAGCCTAAAACTAAATGCATAGTCCTCGATGTCTTTAACCTAGGATACAATGACCCCCTGGACTCAGAAGCATCTACATTCTATACAGCCATATCAGAAATGCACTTCGTACAACTGATAGATAAACCCACCCACTCAAAAGGAAGAACCCTAGACTGGCTTCTCACGCTCAACTCTCTAATCACCATTGACTCCATACTCCCAGTTAATTGGTCAGACCACTATGTAATTAACTTCACCATAGATAATGCCAGTACAGAGCACATCACCCCTAAAAAATTAGAAACATTCGAAACTAGAAATATCAAAAAACTCTCCTCCGACAAACTCACTCCAGTCCTGAGTGCTGCCCTTGCCCTTACGGTTCTAGGCACCAACAACCCCTCCTATCTAGCAGAACAATACCAACAATGCCTTACCCAAACTATTGACCTACTTGCTCCCATCACCACCAAAACCCGTAGACCTGACAAACGTTCCTGTTTTTGGTTTAATGAGGAACTTGTAGCCTTAAGACGCACAAAAAGATCAATTTAACACCTCCATAAGAAAAACAATACCCCAGAATCGGCACTAGCCTTTGCTGAAGCCAACAAAACATAGAAATCAGCAATAATCACTCAAAAAGCCAATGCCTTCAACCTCCGCATTACTAATGTGCCCTCCGACAGCAAAGAACTGTTTACCATCCTTAGAGAGCTCGAAAACCCCTGTCAAACTTCAGCACCTTCTAACGCTAGCAAGGACTGGTGCACCACTATACAAAACGCACTCTCATCTAAAATTCTCCTACTGCAAAATAAAATCGATAATAAAAAAATGCTCATAGCTGACAAAACCCCACCCACCATATCAACGACTACATCAAATGCCACTATTGGCCCCCCATTTCAATTTATACCAGTGTCTAACAAAGAAGTATTTGACACCATAATGAAACTCAAAGCTTCCAACTGTAAAGAACACCGATTCCCCTCCCATCTAGTGAAACTCTGTGCACCCACCCTCACACCCATAATTACCGAATTCATCAATGCCTCTTTCCTCACAAACACAGTCCCCACCAGTATCAAAAAAGCTTGGGTGACACCACTCCTAAAAAAAACATCCCTGGACCCTTCAATATCCACTAATTACCGACCTATTACAACGGTCCCATTTCTCCTAAAAATAATTGACAAAATAGCCTACTGCCGAATTCAGAACCATTTGGAACAACATCAACTATTAGGAGACAGCCAGTCAGGATTCCGTCCCAACCATAGTACAGAGACAGCCCTCCTTGATCTGAAGATCCAAATGGATGCCACTAAAGAAGCAGGTAAACTCTGTCTGCTGATGCTCCTGGACCTCTCAGCGGCCTTCGATCTGGTTGACCACGACAAACTCTGCAACACTCTAGCAAACAACTTCAACCTAGCTCAGAGCGCTACCAACTGGATCAAATCATTCTTGGCTGATAGGACTTCCAGAGTGTCCATCGGCAAAGAATCAGCAGACCCAGTGCCTGTCCCAGCAGGTGTGCTGCAAGGCTCATGCCTATCCCCCACTCTGTATAATGCCTATACTAAGCTATTATTTGCAGCATTGGATGCCATGGGTGTCATCTATACTAACTTTGCCAATGACACCCAAATCCTCATTCCTCTCTCAGGCAATCATGAACAAGACTCCCTCCTGGTTAACCAAATCTACTCACTCATCCAAAACTGGATGGCTAATAACAGCCTTTGTCTCAATGACGATAAAACGGAGCTCCTCATACTAGGCTCCTCCAGCAAAATCAACACCCTTGAGCCCGCCTTCAAATCATTCACCATCAATGGAACCACAATCCCTGTTCTTAAACAAGTCAAGACCCTTGGCGTATACTTAGACACAACACTATCCATGTCTAAACAAGTAAACACATTAGCCTCGTCCACTTCCTACACCTCCAAACTCATCTCCCTCAGCCGCAAATTCCTCTCAGCCAAAAATTGTGTTACTCTAGCCAGAGCACTCATACTGTCTAAGCTAGACTATTGTAATATCCTCTTCCTGGGCACGTCCAAAGCCAATTTAGCCAAACTCCAACTCATGCAGAACAAAGCCCTCAGAGCAGCCTTAGGCATAAACAAATCTGAACATATCTCTAACACCAGAAGAGACCACCACTGGCTCCCCATCCAAGCCAGAATTCTATTTAAAACCCTGAGCATCACCCACAAATGCAGGGCTAACAAAGCTCCCAAATACCTCAACAATACAGTCACGATGAAGCCCCAGACTAGACTTCTCAGGTCCAACAAAAACGCATACCTTGAAATCCCCAGATACAAAAGAGAGAAAGCAGGGGGTAGTAGCTTCAAAACACTGGCACCTAGACACTGGAATGCGCTACCTACCCACATTATGAACGAAACCTCCTTCCCTAAATTCAAAAGCTTCCTGAAGACTTGGCTCTTCGATAAGTTCCAACTGAACTAGAGCACTAATCCGCTCCAATTAACTGTACATAGCTGACTGCTTTGCATATTATTGTATATTATTGACTGCCTTGAGTATTATTGTATATTATTGACTGCTATTCCTGTGTACCTCTGTGTACTTTCTAAGATTGCATTCTCCCATTGTCTATAACTACGCCGTGATACCCTGGGGTCTGGGCGTATAACAAATGTAATAAAATAAAATAAAATAAATAAAATAAAATAAACACAACCAATTGGAAATTTATTTATTTATTTATTTATTTTTATTCAAATTTTTTGCTTTTCCCAACCTCCTTTACAACACAGAACCAAACACCCATCATCCATCTATAGAATTTACTCAGAGTTCAAAACACACCAGCACATTTAGGAAATAACAGGAAAAACAATCAACCTTCCCCATTCTACATCAAAAACAACAACTAGGCCTGAGACCCATTACTAAGAAAATCCATATTCGGAATGTATACATATTAGTACTATCGAGTCAACAACATATTCCCTTTCTCAATATTATCCAACCAAAAGCACTAGTCAGGACAAAATGCCCACAAGATCTGAACCACCCAAACAATCCCCATTTCTCATACAATTATAACATCACATACTGTAGAAGTGAGCAGAAATCTGCGAACCTATGAACAGCCAAACCCATCCCAAATGGAATAGCTTCAGTTCATAAGAGCCATCCATGTATATTGTGAGTGATTCACACCAACATCTTCTTGCAAACCCCTGTACCAGAATTCAATATTAGTTCAAAATACCCACAGCAAAATCAAGAGCCTTGACATCCAAGTATTTAGATCTGTGTGTTCATTATTGCACATTAGCAGCGATGGTTTCATAGCCTTTCCTTGCACACACATCACCCATTCACCTTCCCTCGGTGGTGCTAAACCGTTCCCACATTAATGAATGCTTTAAAAAGTGTCACATAGCAAAATCTGTATATAATACACTACTATACATATGACATTTAAAGTATAAAGGTCAGATGTCGTGTGTCCCTGTTTACAAAATATGCCAATTGCATACGCTACAACTGTTCCAATCCAGCTATTAGATTAACTTTATCACATATTTAACTAAAAAAAAGAGAAATGACAATGATAATCAGTAATTTCGGAGGAAATACCAGGAAAGTGTGGATTCAGATGCGCCCACAAGAGTTAATACAACACACAGCAGTTGCCATCTATGGTCGAGATCACCTTTCCTTTTTCCCCACCAAAACCAAATGGGATTGGGCGTTTGAGATCAAGTGTGTGCTCTATGCATTTGCATTTTGATGTTATTAAATGAACATTAACACACAGATATTAGCACAGCGTACTTGGAGATGTAGTAATAGCAGATATATCAATTGTTGTCTTGTCCAGCAACCAATCATCCATGCTAAAAGTGCGCTAGATTCGAATACTCCTGCATCACAATAGGACACCTGACAGGTAGCCACATATTTGACTGCAGGTCAAAAATTATCAGTTTATAGAGCGAGACTGACCGAAGAAAACAAAGGATTTAAACACTGTTGAGAGGCTAACTGATCTCTTGCGAAAAGAAGGCCATACCCTGTTCTGGGCTCCATATGAGCATTTGATTCCAACAACACACTGTGAAGCAGAACAGAGCTAAAATATAGATGAAAGTGCTGTAATTACATTTTAAAATCCTGTCCGTCTGAGAATCCATTCCTCTTTCACCACAATGCAAGGGTGTATGAATGTTCCATGACAGGAATGCCAAGACTGCCCTTTCTTTATAATTTCATCTGCAGACCATTTTTGATAAGAATGCATTCCCTGAACCACTGATTTAATCTATTAGAGCCAGATGCCTCTATTGGGTAATTGCAAAATGTTCAACTCGTATTTCTGCCTGCTTGCAAACAAAAGATATATATTCGTGGCCAGTACTGCTCCCTGAGCTTTCAGATCCGGTGTGGCTATTGCTGGGAGCAACTCAGACCTTCCACACTTCATGCAGAACGCTCCCTTCTCTGATGGATTTTGTTCTTGGCTTAACACTCGCAATGCACAGAAGATGGGTGTTTGGCAGTCATGCCCGTTAAGAAGGGCCAAAACAGACTCTTCCCTTTCTCACTTTCCCCCACAAGCTCACTGTCTCCAGAGCCCTGTTTCAATCTAGGCTGGACTACTGTAACAACCTCTTTCTCAGTCTGCCTTCCTCTACTCTCCGCCCTCTGCAACTATTCCAGAACAGGACTGAGAGACTTATCCTTGGCCTCAAGCTGAGGGATTGTATCTCTCCAGCCCTGAAATCTCTCCACTGGCTCCCGGTGGCTGCACGGATCAAGTTCAAGACCCTTTGCATTGTCCACAAGGCTTTCTGGGGCTGGGGCCCACACTACATCCAATGCTCTCTTCCAAAATACCTTCCTTCTCGAGCCCTTCCTGCAGATACCTCCAACTCTCTAAGGGTTAGACGCTTCTCCAGGCAGAGAGTGGGGTGTAGATCTCTCTCCTTTGCAGGTGCCTCCCTCTGGAATGGCCCCCCTGCCCCTCTCAAACTTGAGCGGGCCACCTGAAGTTCCGGAAGCAGCTCAAAACATTCCTCTTCTCCTCTGCTTTCTCTCTCTCCCTCCTCTGCTGACCTACCTGTCAGCTGTACCAACTGGTTGCTTAGCTACCCTCAGAGTCTCACCTAGTCCAGGCTCTTTCTTGATCAGTCACCCCTGCACTGTCTCCAGGCCTACCATGCACAAAGGGACTGTAACTGTAACCCTACAGTCCCTTGTTCTCCTTGCACTACCCAGAGCCGTTCTGCCCTAGCTGCACCCACTTAGAGCATTACTGCCCTGTTTTCCCCTCCCCTCTTCCTTGTACTTCCCCTCCAATTTCTCATTCTCGCACTTGCACAATCTGAATGACACAAGGCCTAGTAAGATTGTTTGTCTTGTTCTCCCTCTATCTTCCCTCCCTTGTCTTGCCGTGCCTAGAAACACTTGTGTACAACCCTTTTATAAATGACATATCATATCATACCATTTTATCACAGATATCCAGAAAAATATACAATGCCACAGTAAGAAACGGCTAGATTGGAAGCACCCAAATGCCAGTCTAGCCAGGTAATTACAGGTCTGCTTTATCAGAAATATGCAGTTACAAAAAGTCACACCAAACTGAGGAATGACTAGACTGGCTGCACCAAAATGCCTCTCTAGGCACTAATAGCACATATCATGCCTGCTTAGCCTGGATATGGACAACCATTATGATTTATCGCACAATCCCGAACCCCACACATCGCCTCTCTCTCCACCTCCTACCCCATTCTACAAAATCAGCTAATTGGCCCAGAATTAACTTCACGTCCCTCTTCCTTGTCCCATGGCTTACGTATGAGGCTCCTTGCCTCATAGGTAAGTATTTGGATGAGGAAGAGTGGGACTAGGAGTAATGGAGATTACTGGTAGCTAAGTCATTCATTACCTCCATGTACCTCTACCTGGGTTGAGGTCATCCCAGTACTTGTGTATCAGGCAGAATGCCTCATACACAGGTACTGCCTCATACACAAGTACAGAGATGAGGAAGAATAGGGCTAGGAGTAATGACGATTACCAATAAGTAAACAAGGCATTAAACACAAGTAGTGGCATAACACCATTGAGATGACTGGAATTCACCACCCCCTCCCCCCCTGAAATTTTGGGCTATGCTCACTCAACCTAGCTGAGCTTCAGAGCAGTTGCCAGACAGAACAGGACACAGATGTTAAACGGCACCTGGGTTTCGCTGTTAACGTAGGCCCAGCAATTACTGCATTCAAATGCCACATTTTTTAGGCAATTGAAATCGTGATGTGGGTTTAGTACTTGCATGTCAGGGGAGTGATTGGAAGGCTAGTGAGGGGACAGGAGACCGCTCATTCTTACAGCAGTCCATAAATGGGTTATTTCAGCCTTAAAGGGGAGAGTTAACTCCATGTAACATTGAAGCTGCACTAGAATAGTCTCATTAAAATGCGTAAAAAAGTTAGATGTCCCTGCACAAATAAGTTTGCCACTCCCCCACCGCCCGTGAAGTTAGCACCTCTCCCAACATTTGAAGGATTAGCCACCCCGAAATGTAGGTTTTGTTGCACCCCTGAACACAAGCTCAGACTCCATTCACCATATACACACACCCACACCCAGTCATCCATACATTTAAGTCTACACTCTTTCACCCTAAAGGCACACTGAGGCAGCCATCCATGCATTTAAATATGCACCCTTTCACCATACAGGCACACCCAAGCAGCCTCCTGTACATTTAAGTGTGCACCCTTTCACCATAGAGGCACACCCACTCATACATTTAGGTGTGCACCCATTCACCATACACCCACACAGGCAGCCACCTATACATTTAAGTGTGCACCCTTTCACCGAGCAGGCACACTCAGGCAGCCACCCGTACATTTAAGTGTGCACCCTTTCACTGTACATGCACACACACACACCCATCCACCCATACATTTGTGTGCAGGCTTTCACCATACACTCACACAGGCAGCCACCTACACGTTTACGTGTACACCCTTTCATAATACACTCAGAAACGCACACGTTATGGGGTTGAGGGCAGCCCTATTACTTCAAAAGTATTTTTTTCTTTTTGAAGTCACTCTGACTTCAGAAAGAAATTATTTCCATTAAGGAACGATCCATAATGGAAATAATTTCTTTATGAAGGCAGTGTGCCTTCAAAAATAAACTATTTCTTTTTGAGGTCATAGGGGCCCCCCATCCCATGACATAGAGGCATCCAGCCTGGGGTCTTCCATGTCATGAGGTTGGGAGAATCCTCAGACTTCAAATATAACGTTTCTTTTTGGAGACACTTTCTCTTCTTAAAGAAATAATTTCTGTTACAGAAATAATTTCTTTATGAATGCAAAGTGACTATAAAAAGAAACATTTAAAGAAAGAAATTTGAAAACATGTATTTTTTCATTTTTTTCTCCAGGGGGGTATCTCCCAGGACCTATGCTAGCGGGGACACCTGTGCTGCGGGGGTTGTGGGGGCCCCTGTTACGCCAGTGTCTGAACTGCGTGCAAACTTCAGAGTCTGAAGTTTGCACGCATCACTGCACAGGGACACACTGCAGACACACAAACTGGTGCATCAGAGAGACACAAAGTAGGGGAAACTGGGGGGATAAAGGCCATTGTATTCCCCCACTTGAAATTGTGGGGGGATTTGTCCCCCCTAAACCTCCCATGTCCTACGCCCATGTGAAAGATGGAGAGTGAGGCACACACATACACATGTGAAAAAGAGAATGAGTTAGACAGAGAGACATACAGAGAGAGATTTAGACACACAGTGATGACAGGGAGAGAGAGTGAGACAAAGTGAGACACACACACAAACCCTAAACTCTTATTTATTCTTTTTACTATATGTAACTTCCCGGTTATATGTATTAAGGTTCTGTTATGTTATTTAACTATCATTAGGTATGTGTACCTTTTTCATGCTGTTGCTGACCTGTGTCATGTATCAACTACTTGTTTGTGTGTTTCCAACATAGAGGACGGGGATCAGGGGACTGTAAGGGAATGCCCATGCTTGCTGTATTTTCTGTGTTGCCTATGAAGCTGTGGGTTGTGAATAGGGCAATGTATTGTGCGGGTAGTACCAAAAAATCTTCAGAATGCATTGAACAGAAGGGGTGAGTGGAGACATGGCTGTCTGAAGCTTGTCTGTTGTCTGTTGTGGCATTGCAACTGCCACCTTATTTTATAACACACCAGCCAGTATATCTAGAGCCTCTTTAAAGATACAAGGGGTAATTCATGGATTATTTGCGCCAAAAAAAAAAACAGGATTTGTGCGCCATTCTGCCCGCACATACCTGTTTAACAAATGGTTGTTTGCGGTTAGAATGGCGCACAAATCCCGTTTTTTTTCGGCGCAAATAATCCATGAATTACCCCCACAGATTCTCAGCTGCATGGTCCAAAGGGTTAATTCCCACGACCGTCAGCACATTTTTACTAAAGATTCAATTTACTTCTTTTATTAATCTTCTACACTTAACTTGTAGGGAGCAAACACAAGTGTTCTCTTTTATGATCCTTGGATGTTTCACCTCACAGGTATTGCATTGTATTGTATTGTAGATGTCATTTATATAGCACCTTTCAACATTATTATAGTCTCAATGTGCTAGTTGTGGCAAGGCCCGCTGGAACTGAAGTCCAGAGTGTTGGAGGTCATGCAGTAGGATGAGAATGCGTGTATGCATTTGGCTGAATAAGGCTTGGCAGGGCTGGCCAGGCTCTGGTATAGAGCTACCCATGAGGTCAGGCATGGGGATCGGTGCTGAGAGGAGTCAGGAGATGGTGTGCACACTAGAGACTTGCTATGTGTTCAGCGTGCCCGGATTTGTCATAGGTCTTTACTGCATACTGATTTTAGAGGTGTTGAGGCATAGTCTGGTGTAATTAGGTACAAAATTATGTGACCAGCACAATCAAATTTTGTCATAGTTGCTGCTGTATTCTGGTGTGTGCAGGTAATCATGCCTGTGGCCAGGGTCCACCGGAGTGGTGCGCTATACACACATAGCAGATTCAGTGGTGATTTGTTGTAGGTGTGCCCGATTAGCTAGTGGCTTCCGCTGTTGATTCTTGCGGCTGCATCAAAATGGTTAGTAGGTAATAGGCCATTAGCCATGTTGCGTTTTAGACTTTTGTGTGACAGGATGTGCTGTTGTAATGTTTTCCCATGATCAGTGTATAGAGATGCTTTGTACATAACTTCATATCTCACAGATACTGTAAAATGCACAACTCAGGATTCCTAAAATGAAAGCCCTGGATCTGAGCCCAAGAATGCAAGAGATGTACCTCATGAATGTAAACCCACACCATAGTCGTAAGAGTTAGTGTATCAATGTGTGTGTCCAATGCTGTATCACATAAAATGTTCAGTAAACAACTTTGATGCAGCGCATTACTTTGTAAAATGGCAGAGTAAGATTTCATGCCTTCTTATGATCTGTGCTTTCTTTGTGGCATGTGATTCCATTGGCTATTGGATGCTTAGCCACATACCCTCAACTGGCATAAAATCATCCCAGACTGGTTCTCGTCCTTCTAATCTTGAAAATGTCAATTTGTATATAATTCTCAATTTCCCCCAATTCCCTATAAGAATAAAATCCATCTTCTACATAGTAAGTGTCTTTCCTGTTCCCCATCCTAGCTTGGATTCATCAAAAAGCACTCTGAACATTTCCCCAACATTAGTCCCTCTGGAACAAACCTTCAGCTTGGTATTTGAACACTACTATCACTCCATGTGATACCATGTTTCCAAACTCTATCAATGTGCTTGCTATGAAAGCCAACTTCTCCTCCCATTCATTTCAAGATTGTTAACCAATCGCTACATCTTTAGTACACAAATGGTGGCCATAGTGACCTAGCCAGGCTTCCTAAATCCACCCTCACCTCATTCAAAGTGATCTCACATGTATTGTGTTATTGTTTGCTTGTTATTTTATTGTTTGCTTGTTAGGCACTTACGGAATAAGAAAATACTGTTTGAAAATGCCCACAGGGAGGGAGCAGGAGTGGGAAATACATTAAAATGCATTAAAAACACAGCAAATAAGATCATTGGGGGTAAGAGGAAAACAGGAAGAACCTACTATGCCTTGTAAGTTTTCAGAACGTGCAAGTGCAGCAAGAAAGAAGGCAGAGGGCCAGTGTTATGGAGTCTGAGCTCATTGGTGAGCCACAGATGAAGTGCTAGGAATGTTGAGTGCTACACAGCCTGGAGCCGTGCAGGGTGTAAGTGCGTGCCACCAGGGCAGAGGGTGTAAGTGCAAGTGCAGATAGACAGGAGCTGGGCCGATTGGGTGCAGGAAGTCAGGGCCCCGAGGATGCATAAGGGCTCAGGACACCAATTGCAGCAACTGTGGGTTAAGCAGGGGAGAGTAGAAGGGAAGGAGGAGGTAAAGAGGATAGTTTTATGGAGCTTCCAGAATTTAAGAAGATCCTGCTCAAGGTGCAGAGGGATGGTGAGGCTGTTCCATAGGAGGGAACCAGGTGAGGAAAGCGAATGACCACCTTCCCTCTGTTTAGCAAAATGCTTTACACACAGAGAGTTAGAGCCAGAAGAGTGTAGAGGTCTAGAGGGTGAGTATTTAGTAAGATAAAGTTGAAGATACTTGGAGGGGGTTGACAAAACCTTGTTTAGTTTGGGCGCTGGCAATTCTTGGTGATCCAAAATTTGGTACTGTAGCAAAACAACGCACGTTTCGACCACTGGAATCTCACGGACCGGACTATGCAACCAGTGACAGATGAGGTCTACAAGCCTCAATCCAGCACCCTACTAAGGGGTATTTGCCGACCTGCTCCACCACGAGCCGGCTGGACTACTTTTTTTGCCTTGATAAAGACTACGGTCGAAACGCGCATCAGCTATTTTGTTTTCACCTTTAATGGCATGAGATGCCATAACTGCATGTTGTATCAGAACAATAGAAAACACCATATATAACAACTCATGACTGAATCATCAATTATTCTAAACGTATAACTAGGGTACCACATTTTGGATCACCAAGAACTGCCAGCGCCCAAACTAAACAAGGTTTTGTCAAACCTCCTCCAAGTACCTAACCACTCTGGAACCCTGGAGTTTAGTTCCCCAACAAACCTTGTGCCAGGCTGCAAGCAAAAACATGACCACTAACTAACCGTGCTCAGGGGACCGGCTTTTCCGACACCAGACTCCAAATTTCTTCAAAACTAAAGTTGAAGATAGTGTGGTATTCGGACCCAGACCGCCTTGTAGATGATGCAGAGGTATTTGAACTTAATCCGTGCAGCAACCAGGAGCCAGTGAATACTTTTTAGTGCAGTAGAGATGCAGTCCCTGGGCTTAAGGCAATGATAAGTCTCACTGCCCTATTCTGGATTAGCTGGAGGGATCACAGAGTGGAAGATGGCAGACTCAGCAAGCCTAGAGAGAACCAGGGCTTGGGTCGCATTGAGCCTCTGGGGGAAAGTGAGAAAAGGTAGAATTCCTTTAAGAAGGAAGACCTGAAAGTGGGACTTCTTGGCAATGTCCTGAGTGTGAGGGAGGAAGGAGACAGAGGCTACAGAAGAGGGTGCAGGGGGAGAGCCCAAAGAGGAAGGTCAGAGTGAAGGGCCAAAGGAGGGAGCCGGCGTCCCAATGGGAAGATCTCAGTTTTACTGGTGTTGAGGCAGAGATTACTGGCAGTGCACAAGGACTGGATGGCAGATAGGTAGTCAGGGATGATGGAGGGTGTAGGAGGGTCAACAGGGAGTTTGAAAAAGAGCTGTGTGTAATCTGGATAACACTGGAAGTTGGAAGGGAAGGAGGAGAAGAGGCTTGCAAGCAGAGCAAGGTAGCTGTTAAAGAGCCCAGTGGAGAGGATAGAAACCTGGGGACACCACAGGTGGAGAGGGAAATAGGAGAGGAGAAAGTGCCCAGGATGACTTGGGAAGAGCGGTCAGTAAGGAGGGATGTCAGCCAGTCCAGTGCTCATTCCTTTGTATGAGGATGGAATGGTTGACTGTGTCAAAGGCAGAGGAGAGATCGAGAATGATAAAGACAGCTGAGCAAATGGAGTGCAGAGATGCAAGCAGTTCTTCACGGGGTGATCTTCACAGGTGTTCAGAAGAACAGTTCTCGTTCCTCTGGATGCTCGGAATCCAGATTGATGGTCGTGGAGACCACCAACAAGTTGGTGTGAGTTGTGCTGGGGCAAAACCAACTTCTCCAGCAGTTTCCCCAGGAAGGGGGTAATGGAAATAGGTCAGTAGTTGGCAGGGCAGGTAGGATCTGATGAAGGCTTTTTAGGAGTGGGCACACAAGGGAGTGCTTAAGGGAGGAGTGTAAAAATCCTGCGATGAGAGAGTGATTGCTGAAATCAGTGAGATCAGGGGCAAGAGAGCCAATGTTATTCTTGATCGTCCTGGATGAGCAGAGGGATACCTGCTTAGAAGAGGCCTTCATGGAGTGGACAACTCTGGTAACTTCTTCAGGTGTGACAGGGGTGAAGAAGGAGAAGGAGGACAGAGAAGGGAGGGGGGATGGAGGTGGGGGTGTGTGGGACAGGTTATGAGGGAGTGTAGGATGGGTGGTAAGAACGTCCTGGGTTTTGGAGGCAAAATGTGAGGCCAGTGTATTGCAGAGGGCTTGGGAGGGAGAAGGGGAGGAAGAGACTGAGGAGAGGTTGGCTAGTTTCCTGCAGATCTTGAAAAGTTCTGCTGTGCTATTTAATGCACCAGAAACCCATGCCTGAATGTGGGCACTTTTCTTGCCACGATCGAGTGTCTATATTGCCTTTCGATCAGGCGGCAGGCCAGTTTGTCAGAGGATGAGCCTGAGGTTTTCCACTTCCATTCTGCTGCCCTGCACTTACCTTTAAGGGCTGCAGGTTCTGTGCCGTACCAGGTGTTACACTTAGAGGTAGGTTTCAGGCGGCTCCTCATGACTGGGGTCAAAATGTCAAGTGTATTGGTGACAGAAAGTTGGAGATTGCTGAGGGCAGAGTCAGAGGTGGAGTCAGAGGTGCGGATTTGAGGGGGGATAAAGGTGGAAGCGAAAGCAGCCACAGACACTCTTTTCATATCAACACAATTTGACCATATAACTCTCATTGGGAGTCATGTCCATGGACATTTTAATTGCATGGATGGGACCAGCTCCATTTGAACCTTGTCAAATAGGTCCATCCATCCATGAAAGATTCCACTTTTCAACCATGTAGTTAAACCATTCAGTGTGAAACATAAGCAAAATCACCTTTATTCTTCACTTTTCCATTTCATTGGTGAAAAAGTGGATGCCTCTAAAATCTTCCTGCTTTTACAGGTGGTAATTTCAGGTGGATTCCATGAAAACACATGCTGGTGAAAAAAAACGACCAGATTTAACAAGTGGAACTTGAAGGCATGCAGACATGTTAAGTCCGCTCTTCACTCCAACTAGGTTTGACAAATCAAAGAAAATCCTTTTGATTGGTCAAAATGGTGGAAAATGTGTACTGCCACATTTATTGCCATTTTCATCAGTCTGCAGGGCTTACAAAATGGACCTCATTCTCTTCTCATGGCACTGGCTCACCTCAATGTTTGCATTTCCCTCAAGTCCTGTTCCTTTAACTAAAACATGATCTACCTACAGTAATTCAATTATCTTTTACAATCTCTCCTTCTCTGGAGACCCCAGCTATACTCAAAATGCATCTTTACACAATATTTTACATGCTTTGTTCATACAGTTTCTGCATAGGTATATTTGGTTAGTCCCTGGACACCTTTCAGAAAAGGCTGAAAATCATTCCTCTTTAATTCCTATCCCACAGTGATTTAATCTCTGATTATAACTGTCTGTTTTGATCAATCAAATAGTTTAAATGTATGCCTTTCATGCTCTAAAATTGTATACGTTTATGTTAAGTGTTTTAAGGAAATGTCAATGGATGTGCAGAAGACTATAGCAGGTCAAGGCACTAAGCTGAGCCTAGTGCGATCCTATCCAGCAAATTCGAGAAGTTGGGGTCACTGGGAGAGTTTATTGTCGCACTTAGTTATTCCTGTGAAGCAAAGTACTCTGGTGCACTACATGCCACTATGTCCCCTTCTGGGTTCCATATTGTGTTCGCATTTGTATCTCCCCTTCTGGGTTGCATATTGTGTTCGCATTTGTATCTCAAAGAAAAGGATGTGTTTCCCGCGTAGCCTTCTAAGCACTCATGCCCTGGTCAGACAAAATAACTACTGCTCAGGAGGAGTACAGAGCTGAGTAGTGGTTTCTAAACTCCTACTTAGAACCATGCTGCTACTAAATCAGCAGTGATCTCAAATGATACAAAGTGTGTTCTTAATTGTCACTAGGACCCTTAAAACCAGGGCTTGGGAACAGAACCATTATAGATACCTTAGTATCTTGCTTAGGGGGTTCATCTGCATTGAGCCAGGATTCTGGGTGCTTTCAGGTGTGTTGAATTCTGTTCCAGGTAATCGAACTTCTGTGACAGGATTCAGCAACGTGGTGCAATTCAACAAGTGGCAGCAACATTTAGCTTGAAGTAGTGTTGGCCAGTCCTGTATTGTTAGGCTCAGAGAAGCTTGCAAGCTCTCAAAGTGGTTGAACATTGCAGAGCAAGCCAAAAGCAGCTTATTTTGTTTCTGCGGGGAGGGGGGGGAGGGGACACTGTGAGGACCTGTTCAGGGTCTCTGACGAAAGGAGACTTCTTTTACTGCCCTTCCCAGCCAGAACAGCTGGTAGGGACCCTTGCAGCTACAGGCAGAGTCCTGGATACCAGCGTACAAGCAGCAAGCAGGTCTCTTCCAACAGAAGGTCACACCAAATGTTCCCTTGAAGTGGGCTGAAGGAGGGCCTTCCTCCCTCCATGGAAATCTTTACCTTCTCAGTGGCTGGGCAGACTTTACACAAACACAGTTCCAGTAAAAGCCTCATCCAGTTAGTTCAAGATAAGTCTTCAGGGTGATTAAGTGTGAGGGGAGTCTGCCCTTCTTATATGGTAATTTTGCTACAGCAGATTGGTCCATGTCAAGTCTTCTGTAAAACGGCAATCCTATCTTATGTAATACATGTCTTGGCGTTAGATGTCAGCTCGCATAGTGCCTTGTCACCAGGAAGTTGGTAGGAGGAACAGGAAGTCAATAAAGCCTAGTTATTTCCAAGATGGTTGAACCCCTGTCCTGAGTGCACTCCTCTCTTGGTCTATAATAACCCCCGACCCTTTGTCTGCCTAAGGTCAAAGATACTCTAGTCATTATCTCACGTTTATGACAGCCCCTTGGTTGTGCCAGCGTTGCTATGAGGCAGCAGCCTCCCCTACACCCCCTTAGAGAATGCCTTGTTATTCTGGGGAGGTGTGAATCACTCCCAGCATAGAATAAAGGCAATTCTGGGCTAGCCTCACCCTTTCATATAAGTGAAGCACCCATCCCCAGACAGTGATTGCCCCAAGCCTTGACATTTACAGGGGTCACAAAGAACCAGTTGATAATTAATGATATCAGATGGTTTTGGCAATTTATAACTGCATTTCCTCATTATACACTATCCGAATTCATGGGTAGCTTCAAACCTATATGTAACCAACTGCCACCCTATGCATTTAGCAACTGAAATTTCTTTGCACAAGGGAATCAAGGGGATTCCCATTTTTATTCCAAAACAGGCCAATGCGAAATTTAGAGTAACTTTGGTTCTAGAAATGACAGCCAGACCAGAAATCCATTGTCAACTATCCAGGTACGATCAGCAATGTACCTTCCAATTGGCAGATTTCTAGCAATAGCAGATTTGGCAACTGAAAACAGGTTTACACTTTGTAAGTGAGCAAACCGACTGCTGAGGCACATTTGAAAATGTCACCACTGTGCTGATGAAGATCAACTTAACTTTATCAGACTATTTGTAATTACACACCACACTTTCCCTCAACCTATAATACTGGATTAGTAGGGTTAGAATAATTAATAGACATCAGTACAATATGAAGGGGTTCCTTTTGGGGCCACTTTCGCTTTTAAAAGGGAGCTACATGAGAAACAGTTTCCCAGATTCTACACGTCCACATTGCATTCTCTGCATATTTGTATGTACGCTATTGTGTCCTAACAGCTGCTGGCTTGCCAATTACTTATGCCTAGCAGAAAGTATACATTGTGGTGTCTTGTATATTGATGTTGGTAAGTTCCAGTACACATCCAATAGCTGGCAGGCCCATCTGGGTTCAAACTCATCAACACCAGTTATTAAAACACAGAGCACTGTCTGGAAGTGAGACTTCTTTATTCGAAGATCTGATTTTCAAGGTAGAAACCATTTACCAGAGTTCCAAAAATTACAAAATGAGATATTGTTCCAAGCAGAAGGAATTCAGTCACACCTTGGTCTCTAATTCATGTTGGTGGGACTCAGAACCTTAGAGACACTTGGTGCTTTTCGAGTGGGTGCAGATGAGTGGTGCAGATGAGTCGTATCTGGGTAGTTCTTCAGAATGCAGGCATTTAGCTGCTTTAACTAGGGTCCTTGTTAGCATATCCACATTCCGGACTAAGTATGCTTAAACCACTTCTGTGGGAGGAAGCTATATTTGAGGCAGCTGCTTCTCCCTCTCATAGAGTTGTAATCCTTAGCAGAAAATAATGACGACTCAATGTACATTGTACAATCCTCAATCATTGAGATTCACAACTCTGTCTGGACCAGCTCCTCACTAACCAGGTGTTGGCAAACAGAGACATTTCACAGCTCCCTGATCTGAGCATCTGAATACTTGACCTTAGAATTCCTCTTATCATTGAGTAGTACTTTAAAGAAAGATGCTTCATGGTTCTGATTGCCTCTTTATATGTGACTTGAAAGCAACACCAATCAGAAAGGAAAGGACGTGCAGGTTAAACTGTGTTTAATGAGAGAGCATCTCTGTATTGGGTTGTCCTATCTTTAATTCTGGGTTGCAGGAAATGCATATTGTTGGGAAAGCTCAAAAATCCATGCAAGCCTGTTTGTGAGTTACACGAATATGTTTTAATGGAGGCGACTGATTTTGTGCACAGAGCCTGTATGCCAAGTGAAATGTATGTGCTGCCATTAGAGCAAAGTGACAATATTATGCAATGGTGAGATTTTATGCATGGCAGAGCCTGGATCTTCATCACACCTACAGAAATAAAGAACACCTGTGACTGTTCTTTGAAGCATAACACGTTTTTTCTGCCCATATTGTCACTCAGACAGAATCAATATTGCCATCATAATAAAGGCCCAGAATAAGTTAAAATTGAGGGGATCAGCAGGGGTTTTCTTGTGAACTTCGATTATTTTTCAATATGTTTAATCTTTTTGCCAGTGGCTCCCCACCTGCAGAAGATGAAAAATGTGCTGGTAAATGTGCATCCATCTGCATTCCAATGGCACTCTTCAGCAGCAGGATTTGGAGATTCTTCGTAGATGGTAAAGAGGTTCTATGACGTGCGGTAAAACGTTGCTCATCCGGTACTCCATTTTCCAGAGAAAGTGGTTTCTAGCCAATACTAGTAGTATGTCGGATGGTGTAATTCTGGATAGCAAAGTAAAAAGGCCACGATAGCAGGTCATTATGGATGGTAGTGTGCCAGTTAGTAGAGCGGGGAGCCGGGATTCTTTTTTAGCCAAAAATGTTTCTATATTTGATTTTAATTGTTGTGCTTATAGCGCAGACATAGCTCAAGAGCAGCAGAGCGCTTTACAACAGGATTGTGCCAGAATTGGGCTTGGAATTTTATATGAAGTACTGTTGATGGAAGGGGGATTTTTATTCGTCCGGGAGGCATTGTTTAAAAAGCCATGTTTTAAGTGTTTTGTGGAACAGGAGGATGGTAGGGGCCATTCAAGCCCCTAATGGGATTGAGGTCCAGATGGTTATAATAATTATTATTAAATAATAATAATTAATAATTAGTAATATTAATATTGGCAGGAGAAGGACTACTTGCGAGTCTTCTGTTTATGGCATAGCTTTGACTCTAACCTTTTGGTAGTTTTGCTACGTGAGGTACGAGAGCCTCTAAAGATATTTTCTTCCCTATTCTGGACAGAAATATTCTGTTACCTGGACTATTTAGCTATGCTTGGATTTAGTTATGACAGGGCACCAAATAATAAGCTTTTGCTGTAATTAAGGAAAGTATTTTGGACCACAGTGGATCGTGCGCATGCATTCAAACAAAATGTAAAGATGTACATTGCCAATATCAAATCTAGAAACACCAGCAGAGCAGTCTCACCAATCTCCAAATTATATGACAAATGCAGAGGTGTGTCATCGGTGGAAGGATCACTCCTAGACATTTGTCTAATGTCATATTGTAAAGAGCATGGTCATTGTTGAGGTGGCTGATGGTTTTTGATATTTGTATAACACCTTATGCCATTGGTATGGCCTCAAAGCACTCTGGTGGATGAATTCCCTTTGGCAGACCATGGTTTGAGCAGACATGTAAATGACAGGAGCTGTACAATGCAGGTGAATATTTATTGCCAAATCGATGATAAGCAGAGATGACTATGTTAAAGTTATGCTCATGAAGCACATATTGCAAAGGCATAGGGAAGAGTGCTGTGTCAGTGATTGTGTGACATCTGGAGTGAATTGTTCAGGGGACTCAGCTGTATTCTATAGGTTGCAGTGTCAGAGAGGGCGAGGATGAAATAAGAAGCCTGTCAATCCCCAGAGCAACTGTCTGAAGTTGAGGGCTCTGCAGTATGCTATGTGCAGGACACCTGCTTTGATTGCTAACATGCAGTTTACTTGCTGTTTACATGAAGAAAAGTGGGATAGGACACAGATACCACCCTAAGTCCTCTTGTCTGTACCATATTTGAAGAGTAGAAAATACTTGGTTGGCTTTGGGCGTGGTAGAGATAATGCTTAGTCACCTACAAAAAAAGAGTTTGTTGTCCATGGCATTACCGGTCTCCTGGAGTGCCTGGTCCGCTAGATAGGTACCACTCGCTAATTCCCCTTGATCACACATCTACCTGAAAATGCTGGGAGTTTCATTCCCTGCATGGCCGAGTTCTGACCACCCAGTACACCTTTCTAGGTGAGCGAGGAAGCCTGATGGATGGGTTGTGTTGGTTGTGTAAGAGGGGGAGAGGTAGCGGCAGGAAGATGCTGGGCTTGTTTGTCATGTTAGTCAAGTGGCCCAGATTACATGTGCAGGGGGTAAGAGACAGGTTTTGAGTGCTTTCCTGAAGGTGAGGCGGTCCTCTACGTGACAGATGGATACAGGGACAGAGTTCCAACTTGTGGGTGAAGAATGTGAATTGATTTGGACACTGGAATTACAAGTAGAAGTGCTTGGAGGTTTTCGTTACGGTCTGTAGCAATTACATTTTTGCTGCAGGTATTCAGGTCCTTTGTTGTCGTCGGCATAGTTGTGACAAGATAAACCATGAGCTTCTATGAGGACAGGCTGTGGGCTCAGGTGGAGGTTAAAGAGGAGAGGTGCGAGATAGGCGAAGCAGGATTAGGGCAGGGCATCCATCTGAGTCGAGGTGTCTTTTTAGATCATCCCAGATGGAAACTAAGCAGAATTCCTTTACTCTCAATAGTCCGGAGCCAGATTGAGTGGCATCTAGGATCTTGTTTGATTCTGTGAAGTGGCATAGCTGCGAGTAAGCCACTCTGTTCGCTATTTTGACTGTAATTTATGACATGCATAAATCATGCCAACTGACCTCTGGTGGGGGAATCTGGAGTAGGCATGCCATCAACAATTCAGATGTTTGGTAGTGATGGGATAAAATGTTGGTCACAGGGCCTACGGCTGAAAAGAGGGCGGCTTGCAGCCTGCTTTAAACTGTCTGCCACAATGAGATCACAATATTCATCAAGGGTTAAAACAACATTTACCATTGCCATTCTACAATCATCATTTTCTATGAGATTCAAATGCATTTAAATGGGACATTACAAAGGAATGCATGAGGGCTGGTGGTACTCATGGGTTGGCAGCACAAATTGGATTTCAAGGTGCTGGTCAATTTGCTTACCAGGCATTACCAGCAAATTAGAATCGAATTGTTAAATCGCTGGAATGCTTGCATCAGGCAATTGTGAAAGTCTGCAGGGGCTGAAAGGGATTACATTTTTCACAAACACCAAGTATGCTAAAATATTTGACAAATGGTGCTTGAAAAGGGTTACTCAAGGAAAGAATTCATAGCCTAGACAATCACAGTAAACAGCAAATTCTACGTTTAATCATCACTTGCAGCCATTTCACTGATTAGAAACAATAATGGCACACATGAGACTACGCTAACGTGTGGATTTGATCAACCCTTAAACCTCTCCCTGGAGCACTTAATTCCTTTAAATTAGAGAACAGGTATCTGGCAGACAGACATAGTAAAACTGTTTTTGCAGCTACCTGTGCAGTGCCTGCCCTGTTTATACTTGCCAACACCCATTGGCAATTGCTCAGTTGTTTTATGCAACAGATTTTATCTAGGCAAATAAGTTCTTATTCATAGAATGTCTGCCAAGCGAAATAGTGCATGTAAATTGAGGATCATTTTTAATTACTCAAAGGATCTCATTAGCATGAGTTGACACATAGTTGGTTGTGGCTGATATGTTTAATCTTGCCGGAGAAGAGATGGAGCGGCTTGGGCAAGGCTCCAGGTGTTGATGTTTACAACACTGGATCTCATGAATTAAGTAGAATTTTAAACATCAGATTTTTTTTTTTACTCAATAATTACTAAAAATGCAAATAGATCGTATCATTGCCTCATTCCAAAAAGTGCTTGTGGAAGCTCAAATGAGGAAATTCAGAGGTTTGTCATTACTAAAAGTAAACGTCAGATGAAAAGCTGTGCTATGGTACGACTCGGCAATCCCACTGGAGTAAGTCAATCTTTCTCTTGTCGTGTATGGCCCACTATTTTTTTGTGTGGAAAGGACAATAGATGTTTAGATCTGCACACATCTATTGTGCTGCAAAATTAATAAATACTCCTTGTAAATGTGCAGCATGTGAAGGACGACGGAGGTAAAGCACTTTTTGAATGTCTAACCACTGTGTTTGTGTATGTGTGTGGAGCAAAACTGCTTTCATGGTGTTTGAAACTGAATGAGATTACACGGTCAATAAAAAACAATAGTGAACATTTCATGCTAAAGCAACATTTTGCGTGTCCTAGCAGACACTATTTAACCTATATTGGCATATTTTTCTTTTGGTCTCAACCTAATATTCTAGAATAGGAGACACCGTTGTGGCCCACAAGGCCCACGGCCACTGTGTCTCATTGTATGAATGGAATTTAGGCCAGTATAGCCAGGTAATAATAACACTTTGGATGCATTGTTACTGTGCATCAACGGTAAGGCAAACATAAGTGTTATGTTTGCCTAACCCTTGATAAAGCAAACGTAAGTCTTACTACCTGGCTAGACTGACCAACATCAAATGTAGGCCAGTCTGGCCAGGTAATAACACCTATGTTTGCTTTACCCTTGATGCCAAGTAAAACATGTCATGCTGTATCAAGAAAGTATATGCATACTAGCACTATTGCTGTCAGTATGCATTTGCTTTCTAAATGTGGCATGGCGTTTTTTACTTGGCATCAAGGTTAAAGCAGATGTGATGAGTGTTATTACATGGCTACATGAGTGTTATTACATGGCTAAATAGGCTTACATGAGTGGCTCCAGGCTAGCCACCTGTTCTTTGGAGCTAATTTTGCCTGTAGGGTACCGTAAATGAAATGCTTAAAAGCCGTGTGTAAGGCTTTCACACATTTAATTTTCAGTACTCCATATTTTCATTCATTTGTATGCAGAGAGGTGGGGCAGAACGTAAGTTATGTTTCCGCCGCTTTTTTACTCTCCACCATACAAATACTACAGCATTCATACTGGCAAGGATTTTCTGTCCAAATGCTCAGGATTCCTATGGAGTCCGCAGGCTTTCAGCACCACCAACAATCAGGCAGGATCCATAGGAATCAATTGTAAATGCTGCCTGCCATGCATGGCCGCAGCCTGCAAAAGGGCAGCATACAAGTGTGTGTGCTGCCATTTTGCCACCCTCTTTGCAATTCTCTGTGCAAATGAGGAAAATAGATGACAGGGACCTGTTTACACAAAAGTGTAAAGGTAACAGGTCCCCACCACCTAATTACAGGAACTTGCAACATGAGGCCATTTGTGAGTCCCTTTGTGGGTCATGGCATTTTTGTTCTTTGCATCAAGGGTAAAAGCGAACCTAAGTTTGATTGCGTGGTACACTAGCTTATCTTAGTATTGCCAGTCTGGATATACTTTTTTCTGTGGCATGACAGTTTTTACTGGCTGGGAGACCTTACATGGTAATACTGGCCTATATTGGTGCAGCATACATGGACATGTAGGTGCACAGCCAGCATAAACATGTTTTATGTACTGGCGTATGTTGTGGGCAAAGGCATCATGAACACGTGTTGCAAAATGGTCCTGCGTCTTGCTGGTGAGTTGTATCTATTGTCTTTTTTCATGTGCTACCATACAAAACTGATTGCAAAATGTGTGTCTTTAAACCCAGTTTATCCCTGAAAGTGCTGTAAAATGCACCATTTTAACCAACATATTTTCTCAGGGGGCAAACCCACCAGAACTCGCATCGTTTGGATCGGGCTCCTTCGCGCGCATGTTCACTCCTGCCCATTAGGCACATACATTTATGCCTCTCCAGACATTACAAAACCACAGTTGACAATAATGTTGTGATGGCTATAGTATAAATGAAAGAACTGTGAATGTGCATTATCGATTTGAAAAAGTAGAAAAAACTTGTGATAAATGGACGTTTGATGTCAATAGTTACCCTGAACGAGTGGAGACGAAAGACACATAACGCACTTAAATTGTGATCATTTACTCTGGTTGGTGTCCTCATTTTCCTCTACAACTGAAACAGGTTCACCTGGGTAATCTTTGTCAGAGGATAAAATCCACTACTCTATGCACTACACTATACGGAGGCAAAAGTGAGGCAGCATACCCTAATAGTCGTGTATAGCCTGCAAAGTGCATTGCAGTTTTAGATTACCATGAAGGAAAGAAGACACTGTAGCCCATACTTAATGATTATTTCTTGCAACTGGAAAGCGATTGCACGAAACCAATGCATACATGCTTACCAGGCGGGTATATGATAAAATGGAACTGCCAAAATATAAATGAGAGCCCGATCAATTATAAAGGAATCCGTAAATCTCGGTGAGAAGCGTCATATGTTTAGGCTAAAACCTCTGAAGGTTCGGCTTTTCTGCTCTTTCATTTGGCCCTCCAGCGAGTGATGGGCTCTGGGTTTTGCCTCACCCCTCTCGTGCTTCGGTATAATGTAAAAAAAGCTTTATGGTCATTTCATCTAAAACAATTGCGTCTAATGCCATTCCATCTAAATTTTTCCATCTAAAAAATGTCCATCTAATGCATTTTCTTTTCTTTTTTAGGGGTGGGGGGGCGCCACCCAAAACCCTGTTTTTTTACCCTTTAAAATACACCTGAACAAAAATTAACCCTTTACCCTCCAAAAAGATGCATTAGATGGAAATTCTTTAGATGGAAACATTTCGACGGAATGGTATTAGATGGAATGGCTTTAGATCACTTCACTATATACCTAAAAAAAACGACTTCTCTGCAGCTGTCAACCTTTGTGTAATACGTGTTTAGTTGTGGTGAGAACAGTCTACTGCGTTTTATAACTGCATTTTTCTTTCTCAAGTGAACATCCGCGTGTGAACCTGACTTTTTGTAAGAACGGGATCATCCCAGGGCTATCCCCCCAAGTGCCTTTGCCCAATGCTGTGAGCAGAGGGACCACCTCCCTGGTAGGCAATCTGCCTGTGTGCCCACAGAGCACAGCAGCCTTCAGACTACGTATGCATAACTCACAGATGAATACACAAACTCAATTCATGTCTGGGTGGCGGAGATGGTTTGCACATCATGGATCCTTTAACAGACAACAGCTCTCTCAACAAAAGGACTATTTTTCATCTTATTCTAAACCTTGATTTTGTGAAGTTATGAAGTTGCTACTTCGACCCAACCACTGGAATGTGCATGTTAAAGTAAGCATGGTGGGACAGAACAAATGACTAATTCCCCATATTGGGCGAAGTAGAAATTGTTGCCCAATGATGAGGTGCATCTTCTCGTGGGACCCCTTCTATTGTAATGCTGCAACAGTAAAGACACTGGGCTCATTACAAGTACAGCAGTGTGGGTTAAAAGAGAGCTAATGCAGCAGTAATTCTGTTACTGCCGCATTACCGTACTACCACACTACAAGTTTGGTGGTAAGGTGGGGGATTTACCTCCAGCGGAAAACTGGAGGTAAATCCTCCTCCTTGCTGCCAAAATTCAGCAAAATCATCGGAACTGCCGCCAGAGGAATTATCAGTGGTGGTAATTCTGTCGAAATCACCATGGACTCCTGAGAAAATGCAAAGTAACACTGCCCTGCTACCACTTGTAATCCTGTGGTAAATCGTGGCACCAAGGGAAGTAACAGTAATTGTAATTGAGTTTGGTGGTAATTCGGCAGATTTACAGCCGGACTACCAACAAACTTGTAATGAGTCCCAGTGTGTTTACGTGTTACTGGATACGTTTTTAAAGGTTTAAGATACAAAATACGTTACGTTATGTTTCTGCAATCGTAACTGTGCACCGTTGCCATCTGCATGGCCTCTCAGCGCACTAGTTGATATGAAAGAGGAGGTGGGCGGGTGAGGTAAGAGCAAGACAGTTTTGCTGTTGTGCCAGTTTGTAATTGTAATATTGTAATTGGTTATTTATAATGCCTAAGCACGGACCCAGGGATTGAACCTGAGTTGCTCCGTGTCGTTTTGCTTCCAAGGCGAGCGCGTTGTCCCTCCTCCCTAGACATTGAAAGGGGCGTGCTAATGTTTCTGGGTTTGTTTGTAAGGTATCTCGGTCGAGGGCAAAGAGGTTACGGTGTCTAGAAGGGTGGTTCATCTGTCCATTGTACTAGGATGCATTGGCCGGCGTGGTAATATATAAATTGTTGTAGAATTATGTTGTTTGAAATATGTGAGGTGGATTAGAAAACTGCTAAATGCATGGCATAGTCGTGTACTTATGGTCTATAAGAGAGTGGAAGAAGGTGATGATAGTGTTAGTGAGGTAAGCAAGAGGTGACAAATACCATTCCTTCAGGTGTTTGTGTGAATGTCGTTTGGGTACATATTGCTCTTGGGGTTAGGCAGAATCATATGCATTACCCTTTGGGAACACCACACACAACTAAGACTACAAGTGACAGTACACATTCACCTTTGGTACAAGCCCATACTACACAGTAAAGTGGTAGCGATTGTTAGGGAGAATTTTCTGTTTAGGCTCAATTTCCTAACCTAGTGAGTCCCCCAGCAGCTTTGCTGGATTTCTGGAGTTTGTTTTTTTCCATCCTGCCAAGAGTGAGACTCTTTTTCTCCCACTCTTGGACATGAATGTGTGTAATTCCTTTGAATGCCAATGTGTTCTATGGGCAATGGGGTCTTTTACTCCATAGGGTCTCATATGTTTTGCTATGTGTGTTACAACGCACCCTCCGTGCCGTAGCACTGGGGCGTCCTAGCGGACCTCCATCATAGACTCCATACCCGGGGACTGACTACTGTCTCCCCGGGCATGCAAAGTCACCATTGGCTTTACTAGACCTAAATTTACTAACAGAACTAGTACACACCATCTTATTGTGGACGTGCTAGTAGGGGTAATTCGATTACTCCTAAGTCTGTTATTCGAGGGGGCACTGTCCCGTCCCCCCTCTTCGAGTTTTGGCTGGTGGCAGTGGAAACTACTTGTTATGTTCGACCCCGAACATAACCCTATGGAATTCTTCCCATTGTTGGAGATTGATACTTTTCCTCGTTAATCTCTAACCTACCACCGATTTACTTATCTTAAATAAGTCTATCGGATGGTATTTTCTGCCAGAACTCGGTTTTTAAAATGGCGTCTGTGTTTGTCTCTGTGACTCCTAAACCAAAAGGTTGAGCCCTTTGTTCCACTTTTGGCGGGCTTCTGTACAGAGACCCTCCAAAGTGGTGCCATTCTGTCTGGGTTACCACAGGGGTGTGGGAGGGGCTTTAGGCATCCTGGACCGAGTTGCCTTGCCAACTCCGGTCGCACTCTGGTGTGATTGGCCCAAGTGGTGAGCCACCCCGCTCACCACTTAGCGTGTTGTGATTGACAGCTAGGCTGAATGAATGGGGGTTTTCTGCATAAAAGCAGGGCTTTTGGGACTGGATCTTCAGAAGTCGCCACAGGACCTAAGAATCCGACGAGGGTAACGCTGAGCCGACCTGCAACGACGACACCTCCGGTGGAGCCCTGCGGAACCGACTCACCACTTCCCGACGACAGAGGAGATCTCCCTGCTGGAGAGTCTCTTCCCCTGACTGGTGGGAACAACCAGTCCCCTTTGCTTTTTCTTCGCTCCAGGATGCAGTGGTCGAATTGCCCGTGCAGAGCACCTCGGCAACCGGATAGCCACTACCCCAGTACCGCGACCAAAAGGTGGTGCTTTGTGACGGAGCACTCCGCGGCGGGTCTCTTCCCTGGTGGTGCACCGGACTTCCCTTTTCTTCGACGACGAGATCATCTCTACTCTTGGCAAAGACCCGACGTGTATCCACCACCAGGAACAACTGCCCCCGCCGGAGCTGTCTCCCCGCAAACAAGGTACCGTGTCCGCCTGGCTTCCCTTTCTGCCGGATCGAGTGAGGTGTCTTAATCCTCGCCTTTCCATTGGGTCGCCTCCAAGCTTTCTTTAACGTGTTGTTCTGAACTGGTCCAATCTTTCCATAACAATTTTGCGATAAAGACTCGAAGCGCATTTCCACTGAGACACTTTTGGGACATATCGCCTTGCCTCTCTCTGAGTGGGCCTGGCCTCTGAACTTTGTGATCTGCAGTAGACCTTGCCTTACTTGCCTTGCATTTGTCCAAAAAGTATTGGTACCGAGTTGACTTCATAACCTGCCTTATTTTTCTCTCCCGTCCTAACGAATACTAGAATACCATCTAGGTTAAAGCATACAGCTCTGTCTGCAAATAAGTGATGCCGGTGAACCTAGACTTGTTAAACTATTGTTAGGAGGATTGATCTTTTTCTTCGTATAGTAATTGTGAGTGAAGTTGTTTGCCGTATTAGTGCCAGAGTGTTTTCCATAGATGTGTTGTTATAAATAAATACCTTTATCTCTTTACACCGAAGCCTTGTTCCGTGTTTGCTTGTTCTACTGTGTAGATTGCCCTATATTGTATACTCCACATACTGCCTAACTCTTCTTGAGGGAAGTCTGACTGCTCAGCCACAGCTACCAAGTGAATCTGTGTGGTACAGACTGCTACCAAGTGGGTTTACTGTTAAACACCTGTAGTCCTGAATCTTTTGCAGTGGTCCCAGAGGGAACTGCACAGGTTTCCGCCTAACACTGGTGTACAGCGGTGGGATTTGTATCGAGTATACAGTTTAGAGTGCTTTTCGACACTTTAGGATAACTAACCACAAAGCTTAGCACTAAAAAGCAACTTTCAAAAACATGTCTACTATGGAAGCTTACAGTCAAGAATCCTTGTCAGGTGAAAATACTGAGGGTTTACGAGCTCTCTGTAGGCAAGAGAATCTTTCTGTAAGAGGCAAGAAGTTAGAACTGATAGCGAGATTGCTGGAAAACCAAAGTCTGAGTACTGGTTCAGAGGAACCAACTTCTCCAGCAGATGTAGATAACAGTGATGGTGTTGATCTAAATCGTAATTCTGACGATAGTGATGAAGAGGCTGACGAGGAAGGAGAGGCTAACGAAACTGTCTCCCCTGCTCCTCTATCTGCCTTACCAGCTGTACCTACGGGGCCCATACCAGGTCCCACATGTAACACTGCTTATTTTGAACCTGAAAAAATGAAGCTCGAATTAGAATACAAACGGTTCTTGGCTCAATCTGAACGAAACCAAGAGCTCGAGTTCAGACGGATGAATGCCCAGGCTGAGCAGAAGCAAGCTGAGTTAAGACTCAGGGAAATAGAACTTAATCACGAGTTAGAGATGAAAAAGTTGTCTGTGGAAAATGCTTCTCTCTCCTCTGGTTCCTCTAGGAGCTCCAGTCCCAAAAGACCCCGGATGCCGAAGGAATTAGCGGGTATGTATGAACCGAGATTGGATGTGTTGGATTGGTTAAAACTGTTTGAGTACAATCATGGGCTCCAGGACATCACCGGGAATGATTTACTTCCCTGGTTGTTCTCTAGGCTCCCCCCTGTTGCGACTGATGTGGTAATGGAGTTGGGGGAGGCGGATAAGATGGATTACGAAAGTGTGAAACTAGCTTTGATAGCTAGATTCGGGAAGACCCCTTCCCAGTATCTTAAGAGGTTTAGAACCCTCAAAAAGCAAGATGGTACCCCTTGGGCTACCTGGGTGAGTGAAGGGTTGAAAAACTTAGAGAGATGGATTAAGGGTTACAAAGTGAACACTTATGAGGGTATGAAGAATCTTTTTATGTTGGAGTCGATTTATGATGCCTGTTCTCCTGAGCTCAGACAGCACTTGGCTGATTCGAAGGAATTGGATTCCCGGAAGCTAGCTAAGGCTGCTGACTTATGGGTTGCCAACAGGGCTACTCATAAGGATTCTGGGGCAACTCAGAAGAAGGATGAGGGAAAACAGCCTAAAAAAGACTCAAAAGAGAATTCAAATAACTCAAATTCCAAAGAGGGCCCCAAACAAAACCAGAAGGGTAAGCCACAAGGAAAACCGCAGCAGAATAGTGTGTCTGCTGGTGTCAAACCGGAAGGAGGCCAGAACAAGCCACCATTCCAAAAAGCATTCGGTAAATGCTTTGTTTGTGGCTCGACTGACCACGTGAAAGGAGATCCCAGATGTAAGGGTAAACCTTCAGGGGTCCAGCTTGTCTCCTTAGCCTTCGCTCCAGAGGAGGAAGTCCAAATGGCAAGTGGAAACTTTCTACTGCGAGCTGACGAACCCATTGGAGTCTCAGCCAGCGTTTCTTTAGTATCTCTGGGGTTGTGGGAACAACAGAATTTAGATGTCTATAATTCCATCCCCGATAATACTAAAGAGTATTATAAGGACAGTGTCCAGGTGAATGGTCAGGAGACTCCTGCCATTAGGGACACTGGGGCCAGCATAACGGTGGTGGATAAATCGTTTTTTCAGGCTGAGGATGTTGCTAAGGCACCCAAACGCCTCACCAAGTTAGCTGGAGGGCCTGTGCAGATGCTTCCCCAATTACCAGTTCTCATCTAGTGTAACGACATGACTGTGAAGATACCTGTCAGCATACAGAGTGAGGTACCAGGATGCGTACTGTTGGGTAACGATTTGAAAACTCTCGGAGTTGTATCGCATACTCCCAGACCTCCTAGTAAACGGTTACAGGAGCTAACCAGACCCGCAAGAGAGAGGACCATGCGCGGTACTCTCCCGGAGATGAGGAAGAAAGAACTCACTCCTGCTCCACTGGAATTGTCGGCCGCTGTCTCAAAGAAATCAGAAGCGAAAGGGAAACCTAAGACTTCTACCCCGAAACCAGGAGCCAGCATTTCAGTGCAGCCAACACGGACTTCCCCACGGTTGTCCAAAGTTACACCCGTAACTCCACCTCCAGCTGAGGCTGAGAGGGAGGTACAACCCTGTGTGGTAGAATTAGACTCTGAGGAAGAGCTAATGGAAGGCCAGGAACTCATTGGAGATCTGGATCCTGTTGACCATCCTGAGCTGCAGTCTTTACTGGCAGAAGGTGGACCCAGCAGGGAAGACTTCAGTAAGGGACAGAGAGAATGTCCAACTCTGGAAGGTCTTCACCACCAGGCAGAAGCTCAGGCTGAAGGGCAAGAGCCTGGGAAATACAGGTTGCACTGGGAAGATGGCCTCTTCTACAGTGAACCGACCGAGTCTGCACCTGGAGACTACAAGCAACTTGTAGTACCCCAAGAGAACAGACCACAGTTCTTGCAGTTAGCCCACGAGATTCCTTTGGCTGGTCACTTGAGTTTCAAGAAGACTAAGGAAAGGCTCTCTCTCTACTTCTATTGGACGAAGATGGGGGCCGAAGTGGAAAAACACTGCAGGAGCTGCCACACCTGCCAGACCTCTTGTAAGGTTGGCTCCAAGAATGTGGCACCTTTAGTGCCTCTCCCAGTTGTGGGAGTCCCGTTTGAGAGAGTAGGGATTGACATTGTTGGTCCCCTTGATCCTCCAACCTCCTCAGGCAACAGGTTTATACTTGTTGTAGTAGACCATGCTACTAGGTATCCTGAGGCAATTCCTATGAGGACTGTTACAGCCCCGGCTGTGGCTAAGGCCCTCCTTGGTATTTTTACTAGGGTCGGATTTCCTAAGGAAGTAATCTCTGACAGGGGGTCAAACTTTATGTCCCACTATATGAAAGCCATGTGGAAAACCTGTGGAGTTACTTACAAGTTCTCAACAGTTTACCACCCACAAATCAATGGGTTGGTAGAACGGTTCAACCGAACCATGAAGAGCATGATAGGTGCTTTAGAGGAACCCCTTAAGAGTAAGTGGGACCTTCTACTGCCATCCCTTCTCTTTGCTTATAGAGAAGTCCCTCAGGAGGGAGTAGGTTATTCTCCCTTCGAACTTCTCTATGGTCATCCCGTCAGAGGTCCATTGGCCCTGATTAAGGAGGGGTTGGAGAGTGCTCCTTCCCCCAAGCCAGTCAGAGTGACTGACTACGTGATAGGTCTCCGGAGGAGAATGTCGCACATGATGACAGAAGCAAACAATAACTTGAAAGCTGGACAAGCATTGGTCAAGCACTGGCACGATCAAAAGGCTAACATGGTTGAGTTCGCTCAAGACCAGCTCGTTCTCGTTATGATCCCAACAAGGCAGAGGGCCTTGCAAGACAAATGGACGGGACCCTTCAGAGTTGTGGGTAAACTCAGAGAGGTTAACTATCTGGTGGACTTGGGCAATCCCAAGGAGGCTCCGACAGTCTTCCACACTAACCGACTCAAAGCGTATGTCTCACGACCTGATGTAGGAGCGTTGCTTCTAGCATCATCCGAGGAGGAAGAAGAGAGTGAAGCTCTTCCGGATCTCCTCAGAGGCTTGCCTTTAGACGAACAAATTGAAGGAGTAAATCTCTCCTCCAATCTGACACCCGAGCAACAAGAAGAGTGCAAATCCATGTTGAATCAGTTTGCCTCTCTGTCCTCGCCTTCACGAGGCTTGACCCTTTGGGGCCAGCATGACATACTCACTGGTGACTGTCTGCCAGTCAAAAGCAGAGGATACCGAATGTCAGAACACGTACGAACCCACATCAAAGGTGAAGTCAGCAAGATGCTTGATCTCGGGGTAATAGAGCCCTCTACTAGTCCATGGTCTAGCCCAGTTGTGTTAGTACCAAAGGCCGGATCTAAAGAGCTTAGATTCTGCGTGGATTATAGAGCTCTTAATGCAGTCACCAAGACTGATGCCCACCCTTTGCCAAGAACAGATGAGTTGGTGGATAAACTTGGCGCCGCCAAGTTCCTCAGCACATTTGACTTGACGTCAGGCTATTGGCAAATAGCCCTGACAGACCATGCCAAGGAGAAAACTGCATTTTCGACCCCCGTTGGCTTATACCAATTTAAGGTAATGCCTTTTGGATTGAAGAATGCACCTGCTACGTTTCAACGGATGGTAAACCAGGTTCTGAATAGGATGGAGGACTTCTGCATGGCATACTTGGATGACATTGCAGTGTTCAGCAATTCCTGGGAAGAACATGTAACCCACCTGAGAGATGTTTTGCAGGCTCTTGGAGGAGCCAATCTGACCATAAAGGCGAGTAAATGCCAAATTGGACAGAGTAAGGTAGTCTATCTTGGACATGAGGTAGGAGGTGGAGAAATAAGGCCTTTGCTCAGTAAGATTGACGCTGTGCAAAATTGGACAACACCTACTACTCAAACCCAAGTGAGAGCCTTCCTAGGCCTCACTGGGTATTACAGGAATTTCATCGAGAACTATGGGACCATAGCTTCTCCACTGAATGTCATCTCCTCGCCCAAATTTCCTAAAAAGGTTAGATGGAACGAGGAGTACAATCAGGCTTTTGAAAACCTGAAAAAGGCTCTTTGCCAAGCCCCAGTAGTCAGAGCTCCTGATTACCGCCAACACTTCATTGTGCAGACCGATGCTTCAAATGTAGGAATAGGTGCCGTACTCAGTCAACTGGATGGGAAAGGTAGGGAGCACCCTGTTTGCTTCATCAGCCGCAAGCTGAAGGATCCTGAAACAAGGTGGGCAACAATCGAAAGAGAGTGCTTTGCTATCGTGTGGGCTCTGAAGAAGTTTAGGCCGTACTTGTATGGTTCTACTTTTGTCATTCAGACTGACCACCAACCCTTGAGATGGTTAATGCAAATGAAAGGGGAAAACCCGAAACTATTGAGATGGTCGATCTGCCTGCAAGGGTTTGATTTCACCATTGAGCACAGGTCAGGGTGTCACCACCAAAATGCTGATGGTCTCTCTAGGATGTATGTCATCGACTAGAGGTATGAGATTCATCCAGGAGTGGATTAAATCCTCCTGTCCCTTAGTCTGGGGGGGCGAGTGTTAGGGAGAATTCTCTGTTTAGGCTGAATTTCCTAACCTAGTGAGTCCCCCAGCAGCTTTGCTGGATTTCTGGAGTTTGTTTTTTTCCATCCTGCCAAGAGTGAGACTCTTTTTCTCCCACTCTTGGACATGAATGTGTGTAATTCCTTTGAATGTCAATGTGTTCTATGGGCTATGTGGTCTTTTACTCCATAGGGTCTCATATGTTTTGCTATGTGTGTTACAACGCACCCTCCGTGCCGTAGCACTGGGGCGTCCTAGCGGACCTCCATCATAGACTCCATACCCGGGGACTGACTACTGTCTCCCCGGGCATGTAAAGTCACCATTGGCTTTACTAGACCTAAATTTACTAACAGAACTAGTACACACCATCTTATTGTGGACGTGCTAGTAGGGGTAATTCGATTACTCCTAAGTCTGTTATTCGAGGGGGCACTGTCCCGTCCCCCCTCTTCGAGTTTTGGCTGGTGGCAGTGGAAACTACTTGTTATGTTCAACCCCGAACATAACCCTATGGAATTCTTCCCATTGTTGGAGATTGATACTTTTCCTCGTTAATCTCTAACCTACCACCGATTTACTTATCTTAAATAAGTCTATCGGATGGTATTTTCTGCCAGAACTCGGTTTTTAAAATGGCGTCTGTGTTCGTCTCTGTGACTCCTAAACCAAAAGGTTGAGCCCTTTGTTCCACTTTTGGCGGGCTTCTGTACAGGGACCCTCCAAAGTGGTGCCATTCTGTCTGGGTTACCACAGGGGTGTGGGAGGGGGTTTAGGCACCCTGGACCGAGTTGCCTTGCCAACTCCGGTCGCACTCTGGTGTGATTGGCCCAAGTGGTGAGCCACCCCGCTCACCACTTAGCGTGTTGTGATTGACAGCTAGGCTGAATGAATGGGGGTTTTCTGCATAAAAGCAGGGCTTTTGGGACTGGATCTTCAGAAGTCGCCACAGGACCTAAGAATCCGACGAGGGTAACACTGAGCCGACCTGCAACGACGACACCTCCGGTGGAGCCCTGCGGAACCGACTCACCACTTCCCGACGACAGAGGAGATCTCCCTGCCGGAGAGTCTCTTCCCCTGACTGGTGGGAACAACCAGTCCCCTTTGCTTTTTCTTCGCTCCAGGACGCAGTGGTCGAATTGCCCTGCAGAGCACCTCGGGAACCGGATAGCCACTACCCCTGTACCGCGACCAAAAGGTGGTGCCTTGTGACGGAGCACTCTGTGGCTGGTCTCTTCCCTGGTGGTGCACCGGACTTCACTTTTCTTCGACGACGAGATCATCTCTACTCTTGGCAAAGACCTGACGTGCATCCACCACCAGGAACAACTGCCCCCGCCGGAGCTGTCTCCCCACAAACAAGGTACCGTGTCCGCCTGGCTTTCCTTTCTGCCGGATTGAGTGAGGTGTCTTAATCCTCGCCTTTCCATTGGGTCGCCTCCAAGCTTTCTTTAACGTGTTGTTCTGAACTGGTCCAATCTTTCCATAACAATTTTGCGATAAAGACTCGAAGCGCATTTCCACTGAGACACTTTTGGGACATATCGCCTTGCCTCTCTCCGAGTGGGCCTGGCCTCTGAACTTTGTGATCTGCAGTAGACCTTGCCTTACTTGCCTTGCATTTGTCCAAAAAGTATTGGTACCAAGTTGACTTCATAACCTGCCTTATATTTCTCTCCCGTCCTAACGAATACTAGAATACCATCTAGGTTAAAGCATACACCTCTGTCTGCAAATAAGTGATGCCGGTGAACCTAGACTTGTTAAACTATTGTTAGGAGGATTGATCCTTTTCTTCGTATAGTAATTGTGAGTGAAGTTGTTTGCCGTATTAGTGCCAAAGTGTTTTCCATAGATGTGTTGTTATAAATAAATACCTTTATCTCTTTACACCGAAGCCTTGTTCCGTGTTTGCTTGTTCTACTGTGTAGATTGCCCTATATTGTATACTCCACATACTGCCTAACTCTTCTTGAGGGAAGTCTGACTGCTCAGCCACAGCTACCAAGTGAATCTGTGTGGTACAGACTGCTACCAAGTGGGTTTACTGCTAAACACCTGTAGTCCTAAATCTTTTGCAGTGGTCCCAGAGGTTTCCGCCAAACAGCGATGGCTGAGCAGCCAGACTTATCTTAAGAGTAAATTGAGCAGTACCAATAGTAACACAAAGCACAGCAATTACTATGGTTCAAACAAACAAATACATTTATTTACACCTCATGTGTAAAACAGTTCACTAAAGTAAAGCAGTAGAAAAATCACACTCTTAATATACTACACACCACCCACTAGATTCTGGACAAGTTAAGCTCAAATGAAGTGAGAGCAAAATGGCAATCCAGAAATTTAGAAGGGAGGGAAAGACAAGGTTAGGCAAAAATGAAGCAGCACCAACAAGTAAGTAAGCAGGGCAACCTAGAAAGAGCTACTACGGTGAGGAAATCAAATCAAGAGGACTGAGCCAAAATCAATGGACCAGAGTCTCTGCAGAGGATCACACAGTTCAGAGTAGTTAATGGTTAAGTCTTTGCCAAGAGTTTGAAATGAAGTTGGTCAGAAGAAAAGTTACTTTAAAGAGTAGAGAAGGACAAGCCCTTGGATTGGCGAAAGATTTCATACACTTTCACCGCGGTCGAACGAAACAAACAGCTGGGTTAGCATAATACCTTTAGAGCAGAAGAATGCTGTAACTGAGGCAGACGTTCCTGGCAGATCCTGCAGGCTCACGGTTCCTGAAGCGACTGTCGGACAAACAAGAAGGAGGAAGATTGGAGGGTCATGCACTGCCCAGGGAAGAAACCAGCAGCGGAGCAAAGCGACAAATAAAGGGTGTGCGCCTTAAAACCCAAGCAGGGTCCGGTCCTTCTGGCTATGCGGTTCACTGTAGCTGTGCACAGCAAATCCGACCAGGGGGAGGCCTGGCTTGTAGTTTGACAAACTGGTTGGTTCCACCAGCTCAAGGGGAGAAGATTCCTTGCAGATCTTTCCCGTCGTCGAAGTTTGGAGATTCGGACCCACAGCAGGGCTTCACCGGGAGGTTCAGTCGTGGTAGTGGTCTTCTTCTTTCAGCTTCTCTTTGGTTCTCTCTATCCAGTGGCAACTCTGCCTTCCAAGTCCCAGAGACCTGCTTTTTTATGCAGTTTTCCCCCATTTACAAAGCCTGGCTGTCAATCTCACAGCAGGGTGGCTGTCCTGGCGGGACAGTCACCACAGCCAATCATACAGAGTGCGACATGGGTCTCCAAGGAGACCCTGTGCAGGAAGTCACAAACCCCACTCTCATATCCTGCCCCCCTCAGACATTCAGGCGCCTAAGGAGGGCTTCTGTGCAGAAGCCCGCCAAAGGACGGCGAACAAACAAACAAAATCTGGTTTGGCTCGCAGAGTAAAACAAGAGAAAGACCTTTACAAAAAGAAATGGTGAATAAACCCTGCCGGAACCAAAATAAAATAAAAGGGGTCCATCGGGTTTAAGTTCCAGGCTACTAACTTAGCCTAAAACTATACCAAGGCTATTTTCATAGACCGCGGTAGGGAAAAATGATAGATACCACTGCCACCAGCCAAATCTTAAATAAAGCAGAACGAAATAATGTTCCATGAGAAACAGACAAAAAGGGATAACTATTAACCCTTTCCAGTATTCTATGAAAGATAGCTTGTACTGGGTCTGTGAATTTAAAAAGACTAATAAAGTCAATGTCAACTTTATATGTTCTGGGAGACAGTAGTCAGTCCCAGAAAATGGAGTTTGAAGTGGGAAGTCTGAAAAAGAAAACCCTGTATCACTGCACTAAAGGTGCTGTGTGACACACAGTAAAAAGATGATGGCTATGGAGTAGTTGAGGTTCCACAGTCCATGAACACATAAAATGTACAACACATAGCCAAGAACACATGTAAGAGTGGGAAATAAATCCTAGAAATCTAGCAAAGCTGCTGAGGGACTCAGTAGGTAAGGGAAATTAGCCATTTTGGAGAATTCTCCCTAATACTTGGATATAAGGGTTCACAAAATCAGAGTCATCTATGCAAGGAACCAGCCAGCACGATCTACTAAAAATGAATGCTAGCGAGCCTAAAGGTTCTAGAGTTACAGCACAAAATGTGGGCTCTGGAAAGACGCTTTTTTGTACATTTTATGTACTGATGTGTTATACTACCCCCACCAACATTGTACACATTAACAAGCTGTAGTTGGTGGTATTAGGACTCAACCATCTAAATTACATTGCCAATAACTGAAAAGTCCAAATGGAACTTTGCAAGGGCTTCCTCTTACTGACCTCACGCCAGCCTATTTCACTTGTGACTGTGACCACCGTTGGGACCTTTCTCCTAGGTTTGCATAGGCCTCCATTGACTGCCTATTCTAAAGGTTGGCCTATTTACATTAATTAGAAGGATTGGCACAATTGAATTTAAAGATACATGGTTGAATCTTTCATTTTAATTCTAGATATATTTAGTAGCTGCTAGTTGACTAGATTACAATATATTCTTATAATATTCTTGGTTGGTTTGCCCATTACGTTATTTAACTCATAACCTTTGCAACTTTAGTTGGTTACAACACCACCCTCTAGCATCTCTCATGTAGTCAGCCAAAGTTTTCTTCATGGCGACTCAGTATTTTGCTTGCAAACACCGACATAGGGCTTTGCTCATGATATATGATAAGATATGATAAGATATGATATGATATGATATGATTAGGCATTTATAACGTGCCTGTAAACAAGTGTTTCTAGGCTCCACAAGAGAAGGGAGAGAAGACATAGGGAGGACAAGACAAATGATTCTACTAGGCCTTGTGTCATTTAGATCGTGCAAGTGCGACAATAGAAGAGCAAGGGGAAGGAGAGGGGGAAGAGCAAGGGAGAGGAAAAGAAGAGTGCAATCAGGGCAGCATGGCTCTGAGTGAGTGCATCCAGGGCACCACAGTCCTGGGTAATTGCTGGAGGCAGGGTGTCTGTAGGAGTTACAGTTACAGCCCCTAAGTGCACGGTAGGCCAGGAGGCAGTGCATGGAAGACTGGTCATGGAGGAGCCCGGTAACCAGTGAGAATCTGAGGGAACCTAGCAACCAGTCGGCGCAGCAGCCAGAAGTTAGAAAGGGAGCAAGAAAGAGAATGCAGAGGATAAAAGGAGGGTATTGAACTGCTTCCGGAACTTCAGGTAGTCCGGCGCAAGTCTGAGAGGGGCAGGGAGGCCGTTTCAGAGGGAGGCACCCAAAGAGGAGAGAGATCTACCCCCTACTCTCTGACTGGAGAAGAATCAGACCCTCAGAGTGTAGACTAGAGGTAGGCAGGGGGGGAAAGAGGCTGTTGCAGTAGTCCAGCATGGAGAGAACCAGAGGGAACCTAGCAACCAGTCAGCGTAGCAGACAGAAGTTAGAAAGGGAGCAAGAAAGAGAATGCAGAGGATAAAACGAGGGTCTTGAACTGCTTCCGGAACTTCAGGTAGTCCGGCGCAAGTCTGAGAGGGGCAGGGAGGCCGTTTCAGAGGGAGGCACCCAAAGAGGAGAGAGTTCTACCCCCTACTCTCTGACTGGAGAAGAATCGGACCCTCAGAGTGTAGACTAGAGGTAGGCAGGGGGGGAAAGAGGCTGTTGCAGTAGTCCAGCATGGAGAGAACCAGAACTCTGGAGACAGTGAGCTTGTGGGGAAAGTGTGGAAAGATAGAATACCTCTTACGAGGTGCAGCTGGAAGTGGGCCTTCTTGGCAAGGTACGTGATGTGAGGAGGGTGTAGTCGAAGATGGTGCCAATGTTTTTTGCCCCACTAGGAAGGCGAGGGTAGAGGGCTCAAGGATGGTGGCCAGAGTGAGAGCAGGAAAGCAGGAGCAGGGGTCCCAATGAGAAAGATCTCCATCTTGCTGGCATTAAGGCAAAGTTTGTTAGAGGTTCACCAATCCTGAATTGCGGATAGACAATCAGGAATGAGTGAGGGAGGAGAGGAGGCTGAGGTCAGCCTGAAAGAGAGCTGAATGTCATCCGCATAACACTGAGAGTTAGAGGAGAAGGAGGAGATGAAGTGGGCCAAAGGGGACAGATGAAGAGCCACGGTAAGAGGATAGAGACCTGGGGGACACCACATGTGGAGAGAGAGGTGGTGGAGAGAAAGGACCCAAGTTGGGCTTGGGAGAGACAGCCCAGGAGGAATGAGATCGGACTCACCAGGGCCGGATCCATGATGACCAGGTTCACACAGTCTGTTGATCAGGGTGGCGTGATTCACCATGTTGAAAGCAGAGGAAAAGGTCAAGGAGGATGTGGACAGAGGGAGAGCTGGAGTTGAGGTTAGAGAGCAGATCATCACAGGTGTTCAGGAAAGCCTTTTCTGTGACTCTGGCTGGTCAGAAGCCAGACTGATGGTCATGGGGGCAGCCAACAGATTCAGTATGGAGGATAAACTGGGAGATGGCCAGCTTTTCCAGGAGTTGGCCCAGGAAAGGAGTGATAGAAATCAGACAATAGTTTGCCGGGCATGTAGGATCGGCAAAATGCTTTTTTAAGAGGGGGTGCACAAGGGGGTGTTTGAGGATAGAGGGGAAATATCCAGTGGCAAAAGAGTGATTGCAGAAATTTGCCATGGCTGGAGCGAGGGTGGCAATGTGGTCCTTGATGGTTCTGAGAAGCATGGGAGCACCTGTTTAGATGATACTTTCATAGATCGACCTTGTTTAGAGACATCATCATGTATTGTGAGAGCAAATGAGAAAAAAGGAAGAAGAGAGGGAGAGACAGCCAAATGGGGCCTGTGAGAGGTAGAGGTATAGGGAGAGGAAGAGGAAAGTCAAGACAGGATGTTCTGAGTTTTAGTGGTGAAATGAGAGGCCAGAGCAGTACAGAGAGCCTGGGAGGGAACAGGAGAGCTGGATACTGCAGTAAGATTGTCCAGAGACATGGGCTTGGATATGGACCCTCTTCTTGGAGAGGACACAGAGTCTGTATTGCCTTCGGAGCAGGTGACAGGCCAGTTTGTCAGAGAATGAGCCTGAAACCCTCCACTTCCTCTCAGTCACCCTGCACTTGCGTTTCAGGGTGGCAAGGTCAGAGTCGTACCAAGAGTTGCACTTAGAGGTGGGCTTCAGTTGGATTCTCATGACAGGGGCAAGGATGTCCAGAGTGTTGGAGATAGAACGATGCAGGTTAGACAGGGCTGTCTCAGAGTGCAAGTCAGCCACAGGAGTAGGAGGAGCAGAGAAAGTAGAGACAAAGGCGTCCACTGACAGTCGCACCATGGGCCGAATGACCGTGATGGAAGGTGGCAGTGCTTGGGTAGGCTTTGCTTGAGGGGCAAGAAGTTTCAGGTGAGAGGAGAGCAGAAGGTGGTCAGTCCAAGAGAGAGGAGTGGTGAGACGGTTAGAGAGGGGGCATGTCTGAGGAGATGAAAACATCCAAGGTGTGACAAGCAGAGCGTGTCGGACCAAAGGGTAGGATGGAAAGGGAGAGAGAATCACCTAGGTTGCAGAAAGCCCAGAGGAGGGATTAGCAGCATCCAGGAGGATGTTGAGGTCTCTGAGGAGGAGAAGATAGGAGGTCAAGGCTAGGAGGGAAGAAGAGAAGTCAGCCCATTGTGAGAGGAAGATAGAGAGGCCAGACAAGACAGAGAGCCTGCAGACTAGGCATTTACAGGAGGAGTAGGCCTGCACAGGAATAACAGAAGCGTGGACCCATTCCAGAAAGATCACGACCACTCAGCCTCCCAGGCAGTTGGTTCTGGGCTCAGAGAGGATCTTGTAGCTCTCATTGAGGAAAGTGTCAAAACCCGTGACAGATCTGGCCGTGAACCATGTCCTGGTGAGAGCATGGACAACCAGGTCAAGGTCTTCGAGGTGGTGGCAGATGTAAGAGGAATGTTTGACAGCAGAGCGAGAGTTGAGAGTAGCTATGTGGAGCAGGTTGCCAATTTTGAAAGACTTCCGGGGTGGGGTACAGGAGTGAGCGTGAGCATATGGCCCTTTGGGTATTGTGTATGCAATGGATGGGGATGCAGAATAACTCTGACACCAAATAATCGAACCAACTCAGGAAGATGGCAAAGGTTGCTGTTTTAATATCAATTATCTAAAACAGGGAGTTACAACGGACTTCAATGGACGATCGCTCAAGCTCTCAATGCATTTCACATTAAAACATCCTTTTGTGAAAAAAATACATCAAACATGACGTCATTCTATGTGGCAAATGAGAAAAACCTATGAGGGACTGTGTTATGTTCAAGGTGAACATCTAAGTATACTATATATAAGGGGTGGGATTGTGATTGGTTATCTACTGTCAGGAGGACAACTTATGCCTACCTCTAAAACATGTCACCTTCAACACTATTAAGTACTGTCATGGTTATGAAGTCAGGGGCATAGGCATGCCGGGGTCGCATGCACAGGAGACCTGGGTGGACACTGTCCTGGTGCCAAAGGCGAACAAAAGTAAACAAGAACATCCATTTAACACCAAAAAGCTTTTATTATGGACATAGCACTTCAGATGCATTAACCTTGAACATTCCATCCATTAAGCAGGATGCAATAACCTTGAACATTCCATCCATTAAGCAGCCCCAAGTGTATTCTTGGGTGTGGCTGCTAATGGATTGCCTTCGCATGTGCTCACTCTCTAGGAGTGGCAGGGTATGGCTGGTAAGCTGGCCCTAATGGGCGTGCCCACGATCTCAGATATATTAGCTGCTCCGATCCTCAAGACAGACTCTTCGTGTTATTCTGCACTTGCAAGCAGCACAACGCTCACTGTCGCCTTTGGTCAGATTTACCTAGGAAGATTCTTCTTCCGGGACATCCTGCTTCCTGCCAGCATACTTACCAACTGGGGGAAGCTGTTCTTACCTGTACATCTCTTCGGCGATCCAAGTATTCATCTTTACACTTTCCGGAACCCCGAAATCTTCATTTTGGCACTGCAGCACAACACGCTCCATCGTCGACAGCAGCGCCTGCAAGGAAAAACAGAAGACAAGGTTAGACATTGAAAAAACAGTGAGTTTTAGGTTGTCCTTCACCATACTTTGCGCTTTTCCTTAAACCATCACTTACCTGCTGTCGAACATTGTGGTAGCATCCATCTTACATCCGGCCACGTCTCACAGCTGCATTGAGGCTGCATTTCCATCTAAGGGAAGAAAACAGAAGAGAGATATTATTGCGGGCATAAATAGGAGCAACATATAAAGACATTAAACAGAACGAACAGCATCACAAGAGCTCAAGAAAGACTTACCAATCATAAGGAGAAGTACAGTCGCAGCTGGACTGGACTAATCCTTATCAGAGATCAGTGAAGGAACTAGATCCCATTCAACGTGCCCCTGCCAGAAGTAGCAGGACGGAGAGCTTATCTTCCATAATTCACAGGTGAGCTTTATGGGTCAGCGTATGCTCACAGAAACCGTACTTTGGAAGGGTTCGAGAGGTACAACAATCACAGATTGGCGCACTCACAAACTCTTATCTCCACGCAGGAGCAGTATTACCATGTACCACAGCTCACAGCTTTTCTACTGGGGGAGAGGCCTGAAGGGGGTGATTCAAGTTCAGGGAGGGCTACAACTGTGCCCCAACGCCTCAGCAGAGACCAGGTGAGCGTAACAGAACACGAAGCCTCTAATGCTCTCTGCCTGGGCATTATTAAAACTTCAGAAACAGATCAGTTAGCCATCTTACTAGGGGAATTACGGGCTGAAGTACATGCTTCAACACAGGAAACCAATGCATTATGGAGGGATCTTATTGTAACTCAAGAAAGAACTGACAAATTGGCAAGACAAATGCTACAAGCACAAGCAGGACAGGTTCCACTGCCTGGAGTGACCCATTCTTCTCATTCTTCCACACCACAACAATCAATACCAGTTCAGGTGGTTCTTCCAGGAGCAGTGCCTCTAGCCCCTCCTGAACACTTCATTGACGATCCAAACAAGGTCTCTGTATTTATGAACCAATATCTCCTTCATTTCTTGTGCAGAGCAGGAGTCTTTCCTAATTACCAAGCCAAAGTGGCGTTTGTACTCTCGTATTTAGGAGGTAGTGCGGCAGACTTGTCTATGCCTTTGGTAAATCAAGATGACCCTTTACTCTGGAACTTTGGGACGCCTGAAGGGGGTGATACAAGTTCAGGGAAAGCTGCAACCGTGCCCCAACGCCTCCGCAGAGACCAGGTGAGCGTCACAAGTACACAGTATATAATTGGTCTTTAAACTATAAGGCCCTTCATTATACAACTCTATACAATTGGATGACATGCTTGTGCCATGTCTGGAACATTCGGTTCACCTAGCAGCATGTAAGCTCAGACCCAGGTGCCAGGAGGTGGACTTGACTTTACCTCCCCACCCAATTCGCTCATCATCTCTCATCACCCATGCCTTCTGCCATAGAGATGGTCTATGAACTTGGACTTGCAAAGTATTCTTGTCTCTGGGAATATATGGGAGTGCGAGCACACACTATAATTTTTCTAGGATTCTAAGCTCAACTCTATTTCCATCCTTGGCTCACGTGACAGGAGACCACGATTTGGTTCATTTTGCAGCATTTAAATGTCTTCCATGAATAGAACTTAGCACACTTGGTGTTCTTTCTTTGCACCTTAACAAGGAATGATTCAGCTTCACATGTTCAGTGCCTTCAAGAATAGATAACTGATCTTGGATGCATCAGCTTTCATACCAGGCCAAACAGCTTTGCCATTCTTTTCCAAAATCTCAGCTTATTCTTGCTGCAACACAGTTCTCGCCTTTTCTCTCCATGGGTCCTGGCTTACTAATATTCATGACAATGTCCAGTTTCCATACAGTGGCGTCTTCGCCTGCTGTCTATTCACTACATATAGCCAGCTTCTATGATTACTTAATCTACATGCGTTAAAGCATCTGTACAGTCATTGTATGGCTTGCATTTTCTGCAGTTTTTCGCACATGTGCAATCTTCTTTTCGCATACGAAAGTTGACTCAATTCTTAACTTCGTCATCAATTTCTGTAAGATCCATGCATTCTCTTCAGTCAATATCCTCAGGCCGTCACACTCGTCTCTTGTGATGTCACCGGCTTCTCTTTCACCCTCTTTCATATTCCTTCAGGGAGTTCCTCCCTCAGATTGTCGTCTCTATATAAAATAGGGTTTTATCGTGGGTAACTTCTTTTGAATACTCGCTGTGGTGTGGTCACATCAGCTGGTGTTAAGCATGGCACAATCTCAGGTTTCCCACATATAGGCAGTAGGGGGGGCGGGATTTCCTACAGGTTCACCCAGTGGAGGAGATACAAGGGCCTGAGAGTGGGCAGATGCAGTAGACAAAGGTAGCATAGGGGCCAGTTCAGAGGAGGAGGTGGGCGCCAGGGGGGCAGCATAGGTGGAAGGAGGTGGCAGAGGGGCCAGAGGGGTGTTAGAAGAAGTGGCAGGGGAATAATGGAGGAAATAGATGAGACATGGGAGATGCCTATCACAGGTTAATACTCTCATCATATTGTCATGCCAATCTTCCAGGTGCAAATACATTAAGCTACATTTCCAGCATTCTACTCTGTAGACACTGTAGGGAAATGGGGTTCCAAATTTCAACAGGGGCAGAATGTTAGCAAACTCAGAATCTGACAGCAAAAGGTGTGAGACTTGGTGCTGAATCTGGTGTCTTTGGAGAACACAGAAGAAAATAAACGTGCAGAATTAAAACTGTTTTGCAGGGAAGATGTGAGCTCGGAATGTGAAATCAGTTTTGCTTAAAGTAGCTCCATGCTTAATTTTCTGCCACAGAAAACCAGCACAGAGAAATGTAATTCTTTTCATCTGCTTGCTGCCTGAATCTCTGTGCAAAAGTGCAGGCTGAACACGTGCTTTCTGGAATCATCTGGAGGCTTGACAAAGGGACGTGGTTTTTGATTGCCACATAACATCACTGTCAGAGGCAGGCATTTTCTTACACTTTCTTTAGGCAAACATACATTTCATGGGCAGATCTTAGAGGTTGGTTTAAAAGGGATGTGCAGTGAAGTGAAAGGGGGTTGTTTTTCTTCCTGGGCTCTTGGAGTGTGCTGCCTTTTCTGACGGTGCAGGAAGGCTGGGTCTGAAGACTTTGCTTAGTTAATTCATGCTGAGAGGAGAGAAAAGCAGATAAAGAAACTTTCCAGTGAGGGCTATCCAGGCAGACAGGGGAGAGAGATTCTTACCAGCTGGGTGGAGAGATAATTCCTGCCTTGCAGTTCGGGGGGCACACAGAACCAAGTGTGTTTAGGTGAGTTTGCAAGTCCAAGTAAGGTGTGCGATCTGTGGTTTGTGAGTGAATTTCATAGGCTGAAAAATCTTGTTCTACATTTAAGAACGTGGGTAGTTATTTTGCATGTGTTCCTCACCGTCCAAGTAGCAAGCTTCAAATATAATCGAAGGCATTAAGTTGCACAAAGCAAATGCTATCGTTCAAGGTCTTTTGATAACCATGTTTTGAACTGCAACACAAAAAGGGTGTTTGAAGTCCATTGTGAGGAAAGGTTATCACAAGGGAAGCATTACAAATGAAACGTGTTCACTGTAATCTTCATCATCATTTTGAATTACATGGAAAGTCATGTGAAAACTCAATACATTGCATGTGTTGTTTGTATTTCCCATGAATTCTAATTACTTATAAAGCATGAACCCGGGGGGACCTTAAATCAGTAACAAGTCATGCATGAATGGGATGCAGAATAACTCTTGCCCAAATAATAAGACCGACTCAGGAAATTGGCAAAAGTCTCTCACAACTGTTTTATGATCAATTATCTAAAGCAGGGAGTTACAACGGACATCAACAGATGTTTGCTAGAGTTCTCAATTATTTTGCATAAAAAACACATTTATATACTAAATAGTCATAATACGTGATGTCATACTAGTGGCTAACAAGAACAACCTACGGGGGGTTGTGATACGCTCAAGGGGAACATCTAAATATACTTTTTATATGGGAACGGGTTGTGATTGGGTCTCTACAGTCAGGTGGACAACTTATGCCCACCTGTCATGACTATCTCAGGAAACACCCCACAGGCACACCCTATCTTGTCACCTAGAGGCAGCTTGTTTATTTCCCAGTGCCATAACACACTCAGGCATAAGAAGTTGGGCAGGAAGGAGAATACAGGCTGGACCCAATCCTGGCACTCATGGTGCTTAATGCAGGCACAGACAGGATGAGGAGCAAGTTGCACTAAACAGTAGTCTTCCGGGTACATAAAACATGGCGGATTGCAGACATTACACTTGCTAGGGCTGCTTTCTAGTCGCTGGGTGTGGCTGGCTATATAAACCATGCCCAGACTTGCAGCTGTGCTTCGCATTGAAGTGCTAACGCACCGAAACGCTTACCGGCGACCTCCGCTCTGCAAGAGAAAGAAGAAAACACCATTGGGAAGAGTTTACATCAATAACACAACCGTGTACATCATTGGAATCACCTTCAAAGTCACAATCGGCTCCAGTATCCTGATCTGTCTTCGGCAGCATTCGCAGTGTCTTCATTCCACCGTGGACATGTGTCTCCTTCAAACAACAGCAGCACTGAACAGAACGCCTGCAAAGCAAAGAAGGACATTCAGTTATTAGCTGCACGCACAGCTGACAACAAGAATGCAGTAAGTGTGTTAAAAATTCAGAATTCCCGTGAACAGCAGCTGACTTCAAGCTTCCCCGTGGGTGAAACAAACCCTTCCTTATTGCCGACTTCACCGGCAGAAAAGAGAAAGTTGAGAAGCGGTGCATTTGATGCAGTGCAAGTAATTGCAGAACTAACTTGAACACAGGTCCTCGTGAAGCAACGCAGACAAGTTGTGAACATTTCTATCAGCGCCTTGATTTCCGTGGAGTAATATGGAATGCTGAAACAAGTAAAAGACTCAAAGACAACTCAGACCAGCGTGAACAGTATTGCACCCTGAACAAACAATACCGCTCTCTCTAAACTTAAGAGGAGTCAAGGGCACATCCAGCCACAGCAGGCTTGGGTTGGAATACCAGTGAGAAAACTGGTGGAGTGTTGCAGTGCCCCGGCGATTGACAGCAGGATGGAGAGCATACCTTCCTTTATATTCAGGTACAGTCCAGGTAGTCCCAGCCCGGCAAATCAGCAGTCCACCCACACTGAATACTGTGAGGCTCCAGGTGCTCCTGCAGAGACCAGGTAAGCATAACACCACCCCTGGTGCAAGTCATCTTTAACAGTTATTAAGTACACAGTATATCATTGGCTCTCAAACTATAAGACCCTTCGTTATATGGCCCTCTCACATAAGCTGGTACCCCAGGTACCAGTGGGTGGACTTGACTGTGTCTCCCCACCCAATTAGCCCAACATATTTAATCGCTCATGCCTTCCGCCTTTCAGATTGTCTTTGAACTTGGCCTTGCAAAGTATCCTTGCTCCTGGAATTTAAGGGAGTATAGGCACACTCTTCTCACAGTTCTGGTCTGCATGCCCAACTCTTATTTCCATACTTTGCTTACATGACAAGGGACTGTATTTCAGGCGGCTTTGCAACATTTAGTTGTCTTGAATTAATAAACTTGGCACTTGTGGTGTTCTTTCTTTGCACCTTAACACGAGACGATTCAACATCTCTCCTTTTTCTTCCTGCACTTATCAGACCTGCCCTGTCTGCTGCCTTAAACCTAGCACTTGCAAATTGCTGGATGCACTACCACTGTTTGTTGCCTTTATTATTTATTTATTGTTATTTATCTGTTTGTCCTCTGCTTCGCACTTTCCACTTCTCCCCCCTTCCATGCACTTTTCCCCGCCCCCTCTCCCATGCACTTGCGCGTTCTCAATGTCACTGGGCCTAGTAAAATCGCTGTTTTGTTCTCCCCTGTACCCCTCCCTTGCCTTGTCGGGCTCTGAAACACTTGTGTACGAGCGCTATAGAAATAAAATATCAATATCAATAACAATATCTCACGGTTCCTGTTCTTTACTATTGTAGTACTATGGATGTAATTAGATACCAGATGGTGTATTCTAACTTTGTATTGTACTATAGTTTAGTGAGTAAATTTGGATTGAAGGAATATTAAGTAGGCATTTGTTAGATTTTCTGGTAACCTATGTTTTGGAGTAATGGAAGTGTTGTTGCATTCAAGCCAACCACTTCTTTTCTTGACATATGCAGTATAGTGGCCTGAAGTGGTGGTGGCACCTGTGTGGTATATTATGCCTATTGTTGTCAAGGTTTTCGTGGTAAGAGATTCTTGGCTAGTGAGTTTACAGTTATTTTTAGTATCATCTGCATTGTACCTTAGAAGCATTAGTATCACATATTGGCTATGTAACTTTATTTGTATGCTGGAACGATTGTCTGAATTGTAAAAATGGCATACTATGCCATGATTTACATTCTGAAGAAGCTGGTGAAATGGAATGGATTCACAATTTGGTGTGGATACATACACAAATTATTAATTTGCGGCCATTTACCCCCAGGCTGTGGGACCACACTTACAGGATATTCTTGATGTGCTATTACCTTTGAAGATGTGGCCCGGTAACGCAAATAGAGTTCTTGTTACTCATAGGTTTAATCAGTTGGTGGCTGTTAAAAAGAAAAGATTTAGAGGGGACATTAGAAAAACAAAAAAGCTAGGGGTCGCAGTAAACTCTTCCATTAAGAAGTTAAAACTGGCCTCTGTAAATTGGATAAAAAGCCATAGGCGCTTATTGTACCAAAAAGATGCAGAATGTATGCTGTTTGCGCTGGGCAACACAGATTTGTCTAATCTTTGAAGATTAGTCAGAGGGAGTCAAGGGCAATTGTTATTACAGTTGCAGCCAATATCTGGTCTCCAGTGGGAGTCTTATGTTAGGAAGTTATATTCACCTGCCCCTCTGGCCGATGGGAAAACACAAACTAGTCGAACTGGCCCTGATGACAGGGTGGATTGGGCTGGCTTGGAGATAGATCTGGAGGGGATAGTTTATGCCACAAAGAAGGCTAAAAAGTATAATGCCTCAGACCTGGATGGCCTGACCAATGTAACGTTAAACTCTGCTCTGCGGTTATGGGCGGATGTTCTCTTGCATTTGTTCAGGAACATCATGGCCCTTCAGCAGTTTCCCTCAACTTGGAAGGAGGCTATTGTGCTCATCTTTAAAAAGGGAGATATAGTGGATTCAGTGAACTTCTGCCCTATCTCCCTTTTGGATGCTTCATCATATAAGATCTTCTTGAGGTTCCTACTCCGAGCACTTGGAAAACTGGGCAAGAGATGCTGGTAAATTGGACATAAATCAGTCTGGTTTACAAAAAGGGATGAGTACCTCTCTAAACTGTTTCCCAATCCACCTGTTGTCTGAGCAAGCTACTCTGGGCACACATGGCCTTTATTTGGCCTTTTTGGATATTTCTAAGGTTTCCAACTGTGAGGACCTAGGAAAATTATGGAAGGTGCTAAGGACATGGGGTTGCCCATATTTTCTGGATAACATGTTGGAGTGCCTACATATCGACATTAGATTGAAAGTTAGGCTGGACCGGAGAGGCTTGTATTCTGCCTGTGTCAGGGGCAGACCTGGGGGGGCACGCAAAAAGCATGCAGCAAAGCATGCAGCGAAACCTAAAGTGAAGAAACTGGTGGGTGCCCTGCACTATGGGCCACGTGTTGTGGATGTGTATAGTGTTCAGGTAGGATGGGGAAGGGTGCTGCCATACAGGAGACTGCTTTGTCCTCCCCGTAGGCTGCAGGCACTGCAAGTGCATCGAGACTACACTTCCCAGCATGCCTCGCACACAGACAGCCAATCAGGGATCGGATCGGGCGTGGTACGCCACGACGAGCATGCGCGAAAACACCAGCACGGAGCTTGTGCTCGAGATCGCTGGGCAGAAGGACGTGAGACACCGAGCTCCGCAGGAAAACTCGTGCGAGGGGCCCCGCCCCGCCTGATTGAGAATCCGGCCCCTCGCCTATACACAGATAAGTTGGGGACGCAGACCCAGGGAATCGAAGCCGTGCAATATTCAGTCCTGAGAAAGCCCGTAGAGAGAGTTTTGGGAAGCGCAGGGGTCACAGTCTCCCAGTCCATATCGCTCGCCCCTGCGCCGGCATACGAGATAAGTACAAGCCCTGGGATAAAGAGTGTTAGCAGCGCGAGTCATGCCGATATGAGGAACGCAACATTGGCATTGTGACACGGAGAATACCCGCGCCCCAAGACACGCGCGGCGAAGCTCGCGCTGGCATTTTTACTAACGACTTGTTAAAGACAAGCACGGCGAGCGGCATAGTCCGTGGGGAGCCGTATCTTTAAGCCTGGGAAGAAAGTATGAATGTGGCATGGAGTGAATGACCATGTGTATGTGTGACCAAGAATAACACATATTCTTTCTTTGTAGCGGAAGACGTGACCAGTCTACACCGTTTTCAGAGACGCAGCACAGACTGACAGCTTTCCAAGGACCGAGCACTTGGACCGGACAATGAACCCAAGCTAAGTGTTGCATGCTAGTCTAACTGTGACAGTGGTTGCCCACTGCCAATCGCACTGCTCAAAGGGGTCAAATGTTGTTTATGTGATTCATACTTCAGAAAGCGTACTGTTTGGCCCAGCCTGTAGGCACTGCAGGAATTATCATGTGGTGTGTTATGAAGATGACGATGAAGGTGTGCAGCAGTTGAGCCTCACCCAATTTCCCTCTACCTACCCATTACCTCGCCCTACTCCTTTTCCCGGTTTTCCCACAACCCCCAACCTATCCAATCAACGAGACCCTAACCCTCTTTCCCTGTTCTAGCCACCTTTTAATTTAATTTGTATCTATTTGGAATAAGGGCAGCACTGGAAGGTGGAATGGTAAACGCTCCGAAGTTGGGCATGGTTAAATTGCAGTATCTCCTATATGCTGATGATCTTGTCTTGATTGACTACACAGCTATGATCATTAAAAGCAACTCAGACATTTTTTGGGGACCTTGGTTTGTCTATTAATGTCCCCAAATACAAGGTCTTGGTAATAAATTGGCAGAAGATAAGAGCGGGCAAGTGGAATTTCATTTGGTATATCAATGCGCAGAAGAAGGACGTTGTCCGTGAGTTTAGATACCTTGGGGTAGTCTTTAGGGATAACAAGTCTGTGGGCTGGGTGAATCAGGCTTTGAAACTTGCTGCAGTTGCAGCCACCTCACAACTATGCGTTTTAGACAAAAAATATGGGCGATTCTCACTTCTCCCAGCCCTAAATATGTATAACCAAATGATAGTTCCCAGGCTGTTTTATGGGGCCGAGATGCATGAAGGAGGTATTGTTTGGTCAAGGGTAGAATCTTTAATTTGGAAACCCGTGCTCTCTCTACCAAGGGGCACTCCGCTCTCTGCAGTGAGACATATCTTGGGTTTGACGTCATTGAACGCTAAGACAGCCTGGCATAGGATCTTGCTAGTGTGAAGCATACTATTTCCCCCATCGTACTCTCTTTTTGAACAGCTGAACTTCACACCTATATGGGGGAACTGTCGGGCATTGAATCCATGGGTTAAAAGTTCCATGGACAATTTGGATAGGAACTCTGCAGCAGATTTAGAGCTCATTCCTGCTAAGATCAAGAGAAAATATATGAAAATGACTGGATCCAGAATCGCCAATTGCTAGAGACATATAAAATTGCTAACCACTTTACCATGGACATAAATCCCTATAACTCACTGCAGAATTGTATGAGAAAACATCCATCCAAAAAAGAGAGACTTCTGGTTAAGGGTAAAGTTAAATTTAGTTCCAACAAAATATGTTATAGATACACGTATGAGAGCTCCCGACGGTGAGCGTTTATGTAGGATTTACATGTTGACAAGGTAAACATAAAGGGGGTAATTCATAGAATTCGGCGCACAAGTGGTGCACGCGGCTGCACCACCCACGTGTGTCAAAACCCATTTCAGCGCCCAGCATATTCATGGATTTCAACATCCATAAGCAGCTGTGGTGCAGAGTGGCGCAGTGACCCTGCAGGAGCGTCAGTTACGCCCCCAACCCTGCCCTGTGCTCCATGACCAGCGCACAAATCCAGTACCATGGAAGGGGTACGTGTATTTCGGGGGTGCACATGAAGTATCACACGCGATAGGCCTAGTGCGAGCGGGGTACATTTATCCTGGGGGTGCGTGGGATGTGTTACACGCGATAGGCCTAGTGCGAGTGGGATACATGTATTCTGGGGGGTGCATGGGGAGTTTTACAAGCGTTTTTGCTGCCGCGGCAGGGGTATGTGTATTCTGGGGGTGCGCAGGGAGTTTTACACGTGATAGGCCTTGTGCGAGCGGGGTACTTGTATTCTGAGGGGTGCGCAGGATGTTTTACACGCGACAGGCCTTGTGTGAGCAGGGTACATGTATTTCAGTGGTGCGCGTGAAGTATCACACGCGATAGGCCTTGTGCGAGCGGGGTACGTGTATTCTGAGGGGTGCGCGGGACCTTTTATACGTGATAGGCCTTGTGCGAGCGGGGTAAGTGTATTTCGGGTGTGCGCATGAAGTTTCACATGTGATATGCCATGTGCGAGCGGGGTACGTGTATTCTGAGGGGTGCGTGGGACTTTTTACACACGATAGGCTTTGTGGGAGCGGGGTATGTGTATTCTGAGGGGTGCACAGGGAGTTTTACATGCATTTTTGCTGCCGCGGGAGGGGAACGTGTATTCCTGGGGTGCCCCAATGCAAATTGGCAGTGTGTGTCCTCTCAGGCGTGCCCTCTCCCCCCTCCCCAGGCCCTGCAGGCAGCCCACAACACAGGGGACTACCCTGCACCCCTGGCCATGCTCCGCAGGCAGCCCATCCACCCTGGCCATGCCCCCCCAGACAGCCCACATGTCACCATGCACAAGTGAGCACCAACACATGTCCCCCTGCACCACCACCCACCCACCAGTGACAGGCACCTACCAGCAGGCCCGACTCATGTCCTCCCACCCACTCATCCACCCACCCGCCCAGCAGTGACAGGCACCTGCCAGCAGGCCCTGACTCATGTCCCTGCACCACCCACTCACCCACCCAGCAGTGACAGGCACGTGCCAGCAGGCCCTGACTCATGGCCCCCCACCCACTCACCCACCCAGCAGTGACAGCCACCTGCCAGCAGGCCCCAACTCATGTCCCCCCCACTCACCCACCCAGCAGTGACAGGCACCTGCCAGCAGGCCCCGACTCATGTTTCCCCACCCGCTCACCCACCCAGCAGTGACAGCCACCTGCCAGCAGGCCCGACTCATGTCCCTGCACCCCCACTCACCCACCCAGCAGTGACAGGCACCTGCCAGCAGGCCCGACTCATGTCCTCCCACCCACTCATCCACCAACCCGCCCAGCAGTGAGAGGCACCTGCCAGCAGGCCCTGACTCATGTCCCCCCACCCACTACTGCCACCCACCCACGCAGCAGTGACAGGCACCTGCCAGCAGGCCCCGACTCATGTCCCCCCAACACGTCATGACGATCCACAATCATGGGCCTCATGGCCAGCCAAATCACACCCCACGCCACCCCAGTCCAAACACACAACCAGGTATTACATCCACCACACAATGAAATCCCCATCACATGATTCATCCCAAATGGCAAGTATGCACATCAACACATTTCCGTCACACCCACACAATGGGTGCATGTGATTGAGAAAACACACATCGTGACATGCATGACACCAAAGAGAGAATACCACACATTCAAGTAGGAAATAAAAATGTATTAAACACAAAAGCAAGGGAATGAAATTAAATACCCAAGAACGGAAATAATGATCAAAAAGCTGCATGTCCAAAATATAAAATAAAAATGTAGGAAAGCAGAATCCAAATCAATCCAAAAGCACGTGTCCAAAGTGTCAGTCCGGCAAAACAAATCCAAAGTGAAAAAACAAGACAAAATCATTGATCCACGGAAAAATAAAAAATAAGAAGCAAAATCCAGTCTAGAACGATTTACAAAGTACAAATCCAGGGTCCATGAGCCCAACCATTGAAATGAAACCTACTAAAAAACCCTACCTAATGAAGAACTATATACAAAAAGGTGGAGCATTGTCCAAGCGCCCCAACAGAAATAAAAACAGAAAGGAAACCTAACACTAACTAATTATATACAATGGCGGCGGGCAAGTCCTACGGCTCACTCTGTGATGTCCCGGGCCAGAGCATCATCGAACTCCATGTCGATGTCCCGGAGGTGGGCCTCTGCCCTGGCCCCGTGGTCTCGCAGGGATGCAGTCATGGCCTGTTCCAACTCCCTGCGAGTTGCCTCAAGGCACTTAGCCGCCTCAACACCCTGTGCATGGAGAACTCCGCCCTGACTATGGTGAGCCGTGCCTCTTCCGCCCGCCGCCGCTCCGTATCTATCCGCTGGCCCAACCGCTGCCACACGGAAGACACTCCCATTCCAGGGTCCTCCTGCCCTCCGGCCGATGCCTGCCCCTCTGATGTTCATGGCCCGAGCCATCATCGCTCCCACCTTGAGCCTGCTGCTGCTGTCCATGTGCCCTGCCCGATGATGCCGGGACATCCTCCATCTGCTGGTCTCCAGTTGGTGGGGGGTCCAGCCCTGCTGGACCTCCGATTCCCGACTGTGGCAGGGATGTGATTTCCATCAAGCTGGCTGTGTTGGTCGGGCCAGGTCCACAGGGGGGCCTGGTGGATTCTGGGCCGGAAGACGGCAGGGAGAATGACTGGCGCATAGTCTCCACAGAGGAGGAGAGGGCCGCCAGAGTGCTCAACACATGTAGGAACCCTCCAACCAGGGCCCCTCCCAACTGTGCCATGTTGCCACGCAGCTCTTCATGATGGCGTCCGTGGTGCCCCCAGGAAGCACGCACGTCATCACGAATGACACGCGTGCACAACACACCAATCAGGAAGGACCCCATATGGTCATGGGTCTCATCGTCCGCAGGTAGTGGAGTGGCAGATGACGTGGGCCTCCACCCTACCTGCGGACGGGCCTGGGATGGGGCATCCCTGCTGGTGCATGGTGGTGCAGTCACAGGGTCAGGGACAGTGACATGCACAGGCCCCTCCGTGGCGACCTGTGCTGCCTCCTGCCCCTGGCCCTGGACTGCACCACTTGCACCAGTGGTACTACCCCCACCAGGCCCCATGTGCGGCTCAGTAGTGGCCTCCTCCTCTGTGTAGACCACCAACCTGGATGGCTCTGCACTGTCTTCCGCCATCGCAAGCCCCTGTGGGGGCTCACCCGGCCCTTCTGCTGCAGCCGTAGTGGCAGACGAGGCACCAGTCCCCTCACTCCGGGATGATGGCAATGCCTGGGCCTTGCGTCACCACCCGGTGGAGGCATCCCCACCGCTTTGCTCCACAGCGCCGTCTCCACCCTCTTCTTCACTCGACGCTGCATAGAGGGAGACATAGAACACAAGCATCAGGGTACTGTGCAATAGCCCCCTAGACAGGAAGCAATAACACATGAGTGGCACTGTCAAACCTCACTTCCATCCTGTCCCTCCACCAATGCAGGCAACACACATGCAGAAACAGGCACGGCGCATGCAATCAACATCAGCATCCATGTACAAGGGCCTCTATTGATATAAATGTTGTCTTCAAACTCACATGCATCATGGCTCATACTGATCCCATGCACACACATCACCGGAGGGTCATGCATCAGGGCTCGTACACCACAGACACAGTGGATACAAGGATGACTAGACTGCATAAGTGAATCAACACATGGTCACGGACATGTGTCATGCATCCATGGCATTTCAAAGTCACACAAACGCTACTCAGACACACAGACAAGTACACCATACATGTACATGACAGCAGCACCCATCTCTCACACCCCATCCATGTCCAAGAACAGAGACAGGCATGCATTCATGTTTGCATTCCGCATGCTGCTCCCCATGTTGCATGGAACACATGCACCATCCATGTGGTTCACGCATGACTGGTCTCACATGCAGCACCATGATGTCCCTGCACACACACATCCATACATGGCCTATGTCACACATACAGGCACGTAGCTGACTACCAGCACTCTGCAACATGTCCTGTTTCACACAGCAATGCATGGCCACTTACCGCTCAACTCCAAACGGGTCTGCCTCTGAAGGATCTGGGCGTGGAGCTCTTGGCTTATGCGTTCCAGGACCCTCATCTGGATGTTGCTCAGGCTGACCCGGCACCCCTCTGCATCCTCTGCCTTCAAGAGGCGCCGGGCTTTGCTGAGGGTCCTGGACCTGAAGCCCTCCCAGCGCTTCCGGACGTGCTTGATGTCGCGGGTTGCCACCCCAATCCACGTTGACGGCAACCACTACGTCCTCCCAGATCCTCTCCCGTCCTTCCTTGTTGGCACGCGATGGTGTGAAGAGGGCATCATAATGACCCAGAACTTGCTCCACCAGGATACCAACTTCCTTATCGGTGAAGCTGATAGCCCTCTGCCTCTCTGGCTGGGGGTCACCAGTGGTCTCGGATGGTGTTTGCCCCGACATGGCGACCCCCGAGGCAGGTGTGGGTGGGCAACTGGGTCCTGGGGCTGGGCTGTGGAGCGATGGTATCCCAGTCGGGAGTCTTCTGTTGCAGCAGGGGTGGACACAGCAACTGGACCCCTGCAGATGGCTGACGTGCAGGCACCAAATAGCAGGGCACGTCTCAGCAGGCAGGCAGGCAGGCAGCAGCAGATGGCAGGTGGGAGCGTGCTCGTGGCTCTGGGGGGCAGGAAAATGGCCTTTTGGGCAGGAGTGTGGTCTTCCATGTGTTGTCGCATGGCCAGCTTGATACGGAGTGATTTGGCACATGAAAAAACTGCACGTCAGTGTGTAATTCAAGGAAAGACCCTTAGCGTGTAAGCACATCTGTGACGTAACTCGCACAGGCGTTTCCCTCGTGACGGGTGCATAGTGAATCAGCATGTGAAAAAACAAAACGTCCGTGTGTTAATGCATGCAATCCAAGGAAAGGGCCTAAGCGCGTAAGTGACATGATGCGCGCAGGCGTTACCCTCAGCACGGGTTAAAGGTGAGTGGGTACAGCAGTTCGCTGTACGTGCCTTTCGTGGAGACCGACTTGTGTGTTGCTACTTCGTGTTGTTTCACACGCCATCACAACTTCACAGCGGATCAAGGACGTATCTCTTCTTTTGGCAGGGGTATTGGCTGCGCGTGTTTTTCATTATCACGCTAGTCTGACGGTGAGTCGCGCATGCTATTTTTCCCACTGCGGGTGCCCTTGTGTATCGCATTCCCATTTTCGAGGTCATAGTAGCCAGCGTGTCCCATGCGTACGTGTTTTTCATGTCCCTGGGTGCCACTGCGTAATGCGGGAGGTTAATTCCACACACGTGGGCTACCGGGGGTTGCGTGCATGGTTTTACTGCAGTTTTGGGGTGCCTGAGCGTTGCGTGACCCGTTACTTCATCACCGGGGTCACATACAGCCTTGCAGGTGCAAGGGTGCTTTTAACATCTTGTATCCCACCACTTTCACCCCAATTGCCCAGGACAATTGTCGTGTACACCTCCCATTGGCACTACTACATCTGTGCCGACACTACTCCATCTGTGCCATGGTTGGTAGGTCATGAAAGGTGAGGGGCGCCTCAGCTGGGCATACTCCTCGTGGTGGGCGTGGTCAGGGACATGGCCGGGGTGACCAGGAAGTAGGGGGACTCCAGGGTATCCAGGGTGGCTGCAGCGGGGGAAGAGGCAGGGGTGCGGCAGCTCCTGACAACGTTGTGCCACGTGTTGGTGCAGTCATGCCACCACCCCCTGCGGCTCCGGGAGATGCAGTTCTTGCATCTGGCACTGGCGCCCATGTGACCCAGCACTCCGTTTCATCGACTGCCACGGGCCCAAGGGAAGTGGTAGCTCCAGGTGCAACTGTGGACACCACCAACCAGGCTCAGGGTCTGCCAGCGCAGGCTGCATTGGCACTTGAAGAGTCCATGGAAGATTTCCAGCAGGTCAGGAGGCACACCATAAGCGCAGGCAGGGCTGCCCTGACCAAGGCACCTGTCCCTGGGGCAGTAATGTCATCTGCTGCCGCGACCAGCCGGGTGTTGGCAAGTGCAGGGGCACATGAAGTGGGGTACATCCTATGCCCATCATGCAGGGTGTCTCACTTGGACTGTGCAGATGGCAGATGCTCCGCAGGGACATGAGTGCCCATTCATGCTCCATGTCCATTCCATGCATGCCCCTATGTGTCCTTGACTGGATGATCATTGTAGTACGTGTCCTGGATGAGCAACATTTCATGGCATTTCTTCAGCCATCCCATGCCCATTCTGGCCCAGTCCTGCATCACACACATGTTTAGGGTGTCACAGTCTGTGTGGGGCACAGTCCTCCCCCTGTTTCAAGCCCACTGACTCTGTTCAACTGGTGTAGTGGCTTCTGCACACCTGGGTGTACTAATGAGGGTTTGTCATGTGTCCTGCTTACTGTCCCATCATCATCTGCTGTGTTGTCAGTTGACTCAGATGATGCCATTGATGCTAGTCAACACTGTCTGCCAATATACAGGTCTCTGGTCACCCTTTTGCTACCATGCAAGGCATCTCTGCATTTTCACTCGGGGGCGGGGGGTTTGCTTGTAGCCATGCAACCCATTCCATGCACATTGCACGTGATGCCTGAACTTGCCCTTGCACTGCCTTCACATTTTTTGATACACATCATGAAGTACTTGTTCATATAGATAGTGAGCAACATACACATGTTCTGCACTGCATCAACCCACTTCTGAGCCATGTAACACCGTTCTACATGCCTACTCACTGATGCAATGTCAAATTGACCAGGCATGCATGGCAGGTTCTCTTTTGTGTGTGACATGTCTGCTTCATGTGTTGGCTGTCTGTGTGATGTCTATGTGTGTGTGTGTGTTATGTGCTTCTAACATGTGTACTAATGTTTTTTTCTCTCCACTTTTCAGATGATGATGCAATGGAGCCAGAGGATGGTGTTGTCATGCCAGGCACAGGGTTGTTATCACAACCGCAACCTGGCACAAGTGGGGGTCGTGGGGTGGTAGACCACGAGAACCCACATGTGCTACAGACCATCTTGTCTTTGGCTGGCAATGAGTCCAGCCCAGATGACCACTCTGACGTCCATGTCGAGTTGGATGTGCATCAGGTCCATACGTTAGGGGTGAGTGATTCTGATGTGGACACTCCTCTGTCCGCACTGAGGGGCCGGACAGTGGTGGGACCTCCGCCTGTGGTGGATCGGGACGCAGGGTCACCCTCCACACCAGTCGCTGATGTGCCTTGGACATCACATCTACATAGGCATGTAGTCGTGCAGCCGCGGGAGGTGCCAACCCAACGAGGACGGCCGGTCCTTGGGTCCCGCAGGTGTCAAGCCCAGCAAGGCGGTGGGCGCGCGCCACCGAGGTATACTGAGTGGGAGCAAGACATGACTGCCAATTCAGAATGGCAGGGGGCAGCACTTGATGACATCGCTGTGAGCATGGAACTTGTGGCCCAATCCGTGCTCCCCATTGCTAGGCAGGTGCTTCTCCAGCAGCAGGCAGTGCAGTCCACGGGCCGCTCGCTCAGGCTGGGCATGGCAGCATCAGAGAGGGCACGCCAGGCTGGAATGTTGTCTTTGCATCAAGCAATTGCTGCTTATGCAGAGGAACACAAGGAGGCCCTGAGGGATGAGTATGAGTCCCTCAGATCCACTCTGGGTGTCCTCTTGATGTCCCAGAGGGTGCGGTCAGAGGAGAGGTTTGAGCAGCTTGTGCGTACGATCTTGGCTGAGCTACCTGCTTGCCGGGAAGTGCATCAGTTGTCCAGCCAGGCCACACAGAAAGAACTCTGTGTTACATGTGTTACCTTGCAAGAGGAAGCATGTGTATCACTTACATGTCATCGGCGCACAGAACCAGGCTCACCCGGGACAAGCTGCAGCTAGGTGTGGTCAGGCTCCTGTGCCACGTACTCCATTTCAGGATGAACCAGACTCGGACGACAAGATATCTCTCACACAGGCTGTGGCGTGCAGGCGTTGAGCCCATGGATTTTTTTTGTCTCAAGATCATCGCATGTGGGTGTTGAGGTGCACCCTCTACCTCCCCCCTCGTTGGTGCCCCCCCGTGTCGTATGTGGCCATTTTTGATTTTTGATTTTAGTTTAGTTAGATAATATTGCATATTTGATAGTTATTTTAATTAGGTTATGTAGGTTTTTCATTGTTAGTTTAATTAGTTAATATAGTTTAATATTGTTTGTCTATTGTGCATTCATGTGATGGTGTGGTGCTTTGTGGGTTTTGAAAGCATCCACTGTCTGTTCCAGCTGGGCCCTTCAAGCTTGTCTCGTGTATGTGTTTGCAGCTTGGGGTTCTGACTCACATAGGCCACTCCTGCTTCCCTTATCCATGGGCTCGCTAGGATGGTTCGGTGTAACACAATTTTACACAAGGGCTTTGGACTTTCTTCATAACTGTGGCCTGTCTGCTGCTGTACTACTTGTGTTAACACCCCTCGTGGGGATTGCTTGTGTTTTATCCACCCCATGTCTGTGATCAATTTGGGTGAGTACGTGATTGATGTCTCCATTAATTGATGTGGATTGTGATGTATGTTATTTTCTTGCCTGTATATGTGCTTGATGCACTTCATGCTGTAGACAGTAGCTTGCACCCTTGGCCTCTCAAAGTGACACTGATGGTGGGAGGAGTTTGGATCTAGGTCTGTAACCTGGCCCAGTGACAACCAGCATGAAGACACACACAAAGGGAACTTTCCAGCCTTATTTATTTATGCCATTTCTGCAGGAAGATGAGCCTCCAGACTACCTTTGCCAGCAGACACAGGGACGAGTAATCAAGAAAACTGGCCATGTTCAGTGGTGCAGACGTGTAGATGTGTGTGCAAGCAGAAGCGCAGGGCTTGTGCTCAGATGTTCGACAGAAGCAGACATGTTTCCAGGAGCTCCAGGCAAGGTGAGCAGCACAAGGGCCCACACCGCAGCCAACCTTCCACCAGGCCACTTGCACATGCATGCTAAGTAGCACCAGTGCTGGGAGCTTTGCCAGGCATTGTTGGAGAAGCGCACAGTACAGCTGACATGCGTTGAGGGCCAAATGCCAAGTGGCTTTAAAAGTTGTCAGGGGCACATGCAGGGCCCATCGAACATATCCTCGAGTACCCCCGGCTCCATTGAAGCAGAGTTATTAGGGCAGTAGCGTTCCTAGCCAGAAACTGATACAGCGCGCAGGGACACCCAGCGAGGTACAGACTTGTGGGTAGTGCATGTCATTTGCATGTGCAAATTGCCACGTGCACTACCTATTGAAATATGCGGCTGCCAGAACACAACTTGTACTGAAGTTGCACCTCGCTATGTGCGTCTAGCAGCTCACCCAGGGACCATTGTATCATGTGTGATTCTTGACGCATTGGTCTTCCATTTCCCGCACGCCCACATGCTCCTGCCTTACTGCATTGACAGTGTATGAACCATCAGGGGGCCAAGCTAACGTATGGGTACAAAGCAGCAGACAGGGGTGTTAGTTTGTGGAGAAATCCCTTACTTTGGGGCATGGATGGCGTTGTGTGTGTGTGTTGTAAACACACATTCAGATTTGTAACTCACACTCTCTTTGCAGCATTGAACTGCTCCTGTTACCGGACCTGAGAGTGTGCAGGCAGGAGGCCAGAACTCACCCCAGAGATAAGTCTCTCTTTGGCTTGCATTTGACTCATTTGATTTGGTACAATGTGCATGATGAACATGTTTTCTCACATTGAGTATGTGTTTTTGTGAATAGTTCTATTTTGCCTACTTTCCCTTGCAAATCCACCTCCCCTCTCCTGCCCCTCTTTCCGGTTATCCTGAATACCATTGCCTGTCCAAACAACATATCCCTGACCCTCCTTCCCCACCGGGGTCTCAGAGGCCTGTGTAAGTTTGACCTTGCATGTGCCTAGACCACGGAGGGGATGGTTGGTTCGTGCCACTCCTGCACCTGGGCACCGGAGCTGTGCACTACCCATCATTTGTTGCATCCTCATTGTATGTTATGTACCGTAAATGGTACCCATCCTGTTGGACCATTGTTCAACTGTGCTACCTTGGTTGTTCTATCATTGTGCTTGTACATGTGCTTTGACATTTCCTGCTACTTCAAGCCATCTACTGGAGACTCTTCCAGGGATTTTTGGTGTCTACAGGCTTTTTCCCTGGTTTGTGGGCTTGGCTACTTGGAGATCTCTGCGATTTGGTATTTTTACCAGTCAAGGTGGCCTCTGAGGGGGCTGGACCCTATTGACACGCAAGCTGGAACATGGAGACCAAGGGGTAGGGTGATCCTGTAGCCAGGTAGACTTGAAGGAAGAAGGCTACATACCCCAGACACAGTTGTTCAGATGGTCACGGCGATGTGTAAATGAGGGAGGGCCTTTTGTTGTTGGACAGTTGGCTTGGGCTACAGTGTTTTGGGCACTCTGACATTGTAATTGTGGGGTACTATGTACATGATGTGTTGTGGTGGTCAATGCCTGTTCCTGTGTTGTCTTTACTTTTCTGGTGTCAGGGGATTGGTGTGGTTTGACATGCTGGGGTGTTCACATGGGCAATGTTCACATATGATGTGTACAGGACACTGAGGGTCATTTAATTTCACATGCATATATTGAGTGCATGTCCATAATGACACACACAGTTACACAATGATCCACCACACGTACAACCACCCTTCCATGGCCACAGGTGCACACAGATTGCATTGCCAGGCCCGCTGTGTCCCTGCAGCACATGATCTATTACCATTTGGGTATCCTGTACATGCGTCATTTGGTTATTGATTTGATTTGTCATTTTCATGTCATGCTCAAGGTGTATCTGCAACACAGTGGCTGCTCAATGTGCTGTGTGCTTAGCAGTGTGTTGCAGGAGACACACACAGCACACGGGTTAGGGAGTCGGGATTTTGCCATGCCCAATGTGCATGTGAACAGGCATTCAGTGTTGTGTTCATGCTACGACTGGTGGGAAGCATTTGTGTCTGACTTGGTATGTGTGGGAGGTTGTTGGTTAGTCATTTCATCTGATTCCATGTCAGGCATCATTGTCTCGTGCCAGTTTTCATTTGTGACATGTCACATCGTATCTTATTGGTCATGTGCTGGCCTTTTGCTATTGCATGCCATGTCATGGTGTGGCAGACAAGGGTGATGTGGTTTGGGAGGGTTTGGGTGACATACCACGGATTGTGATGGCCTGTTTTGCATGGGAGGTGTGATACACACATTGCATGTGTTCCTTTTGGTCACACAGAATTGGTTATGTTTAAGTAGCTAGGGATGCACACAATGTAGCACTTCTCAGGGTGGTAAGGTTGTGACAGTTGACTGTCTTTTTGTCATCATCAATTGTCACCTGGTATTTGCCAGGCCTGTGCGCACTCCGCATGCGTGGGAGTTTAGGTCCGTGCTGCCTCGCCACGTGCCCTTTCCCCTCCCATGGGCAGAGCCTGTGCCTGTGGTTGGGGATGTGGGGGCACCACCATGCCCATCGGTATGTCCTGCCGTGTTGCAACATTGTGCAGGACACATGCTGCCACAATGATCCTGCACACTACTGGGGCTGCATATAGTAGCAGGCCGCCAGAGCGGTCAAGGAAGCGTGACTTGAGCACTCCGAATGTTTGCTCCACTATGCCCCTGGTTGCAATATGGGCAGCGTTGTATCTTACCTGGGGTGTTGTGGTGGGGTTCCAGATTGGTGTCATCATGTGGTTGCTCAGAGGGTAGGCACTGTCCCCTGGGGAGGTGATAATGGTTGTGATTATTGGGGTTTGTGTATTTGGTTGTGTGTGACATGCATGCATGTGCACAGGCATTTGTACTCACCTAGGAGCCATGTGTCGCCATGCTGTCCAGCTTCCAGGGCCCGGCTCAGGGCAGACATTCTGTATATGAAACTGTCATGGGTAGAGCCAGGGTAGTTAGCATAGATAATATGGATTTTGCATCTTTGGTAAGCCGACCAATTCTAATGCTTTTTAAAATGTTAGCATAGGAGAGGTCTGCAGACTGATACATGTTTTGAGTTAGTTCTCTGCAGTGAAAATATTGCCAGAGATTTACATTTTCAATGCTGCCGAGTGTGGTTAGGCATCGTTTGTGTCCTAATGTTTTCAAAATAGGTTGACCTTTTACTGGTGTTAACTGTAGGAGGTCTCTGAAAACAATAAAGTGTTTTCCTCCGCAATGTTCTTCGTAGTCGATTTTTAGGACTTGTTGCATTCTCAGGTGAATTAAAGCCAAAATGGGGCTGGAATCCATGCTTACTTCATCTATCAGGAGCACTTTCATTTGTTTCAGAATTCTGCGTACTTCAGTGGTAACTTCCGCTGATAATTTGGAGTATTCTAATTTGTTTTGGAGTTCTACTGGGAGGAGCAGTAGTCGGTGCAAAGTTACATCTCCTATGTTGTAAGCAGTTAAACCTGTGGGGGCTTTTACAACAGACGGCAGGTTGATGTTTGTTAATGTTTGTAGAAATGTGCTGATTATTTTAATTAAGAATGTTTACCAGAACCACCTTCACCACTTACATACAAGTGCAGAGGTTTATCATTTTTACAGCTAAAAGTTTAAGTTTCATGTTTAAAACGATGTTCAATTTCTTTAGTGACTTCCAGATAAACGCTGAGTTGTTCATCGTGTAGCTGTGATTTCAGCACTGACAAGTCTTCTTCAGATTGTTTAGATTGATACATGGTATTTTCTACCTCAGGCATGGCTAATTCAGTTTCATTTAGAATTAGTTGTTCTCCAAGTGGTTTTTAGCTTCCTCTAAGGGAGCGTTGACTGCCCTCAGGAGTGTCTTAATCTAATTCTGCTTCAATTTCCTTCTCTTGTTGGTGTTCATTGTCCAACATTTCTTTGTATCGTTTCAAATTGACATTTGCTATGCTGCTTTCATTTGCTTTGAATGCAGTTTCAAATAAGTCATAGATACCTAATAATTCTTCTTCTTTTCTTCTAGGTTTGAAAAGTTGCAGTAGGGCCATGTAAAATGTTTTCTATGTTGCAGAGATTTAAATGATAACTTTATATGAATAATTATGCTGGGTTTGGTAAGTTACAGTAGGATTCCTTCCCAAGTTGAGATTGAATATTTTCAAAATGTCTCATCTGGTGTGACAATGTTTTTGTAGGAGTAGTTTTGGTCTGTGTCATACATGCACATGTTTTCCAAAGCAGTACTTCTGTTTGGGTAATATGTGTCAATTAAAGTGTTTTTTAATATGTCCTAGCAATTGGGATCATTTCTGGCTATTGTTTCTACCTTTTGGTAGGATTATTTTCAGGAATTTGGACCTCATTTGCCATATAAGGCTGTACCTGTTAAACTGTCTGCAGCTTCATAACACCCACATTCTATATGGGAGAGTATTTTTATACCGAAACTGTATCATTTTTGTGACAATGTTTTGTCAGAGAATATGTCATCCCAGGGAGTCTTTCAGCACTTTTTCACAGCCTTGGTGACATATCTTCCAACAGCAGTGGAATTGTCTGCAATGTATTGGATCTATATATTTGCATTCCAGAAGAGGCCAGTGATTGCATTGTAATCATTGATGTACTTGGATGCTTTGTCCCTTTTAATGTTGCATGTGTTTTTAGGGGATTTGCCTTTTATGCTGTGTCTAACAGAAGACATAAAGCTATTTTCTTGTCCTTCTTTGCAAACTGGCCAAGGGAAGCCAAAGCGGCAGTTCATGTGGTATTTGCCTTTGTTTTTATGTCTACATAGGCAGTATTTGCCAAGCTTATGTTTTTGGAAACATAAGATTTGTGTATGTAGGTTACCATGTACTGTTTCTGAAGGGATGTTGCAGGTAATGTATTTTTCAATAAACTGTAAAACAGTGGCATCACAGTCATAGCCAAATGTGGGAGCCTCTTTTATCCACAAATGCTTGTGGATGTGTTGTGTGCCTCTGTATTGATATTCTTTGCCCAAAAGAAGTGTTGCACTCCTCCGAGCGTAGGGGTAGTTTTATTGCAGATGAAGTGCAGCATGGTATTGAAGCAATGCTGAAAGTACCTTGATACATTGACAGGGTCAAGATAACAGAGTTCTTCTTGTGTTTTTATATCTATTCCATCTTTATTTTGGTTTGCCGTTGTGCGTAAGAAGTCATGCAAGTCATCCCATGTGTACTCTGCACAACTTAAAATAACAAACCATGTTGGTGGGCCTTGGTTCCTTAGTATACAACATACATGAGCGTGATGTCGGAACAGTATTCTTTTGTATCACGCATGTTTACCAAGAGATTTGTGACACTTGACTGCAAAACTTCATCTTTGTCTTTTATATTTTGAAGCAGTTGGGTAGTGTACATGTTTATTTGTTCTGATTCACTAATATGTGTGGATCTTTCATCATATCTTCCTCCTTTTCCTGTAGGAAAGAGTAGAGGAAAAGAACGTGCTTCTACACCTTTTTCCTATAAGCTCATTGGCGATCCTTTGGCTTGACGATTTGATATGTTTCTAATGCATCTTCAATGGTGTCTTTGGATTGTAGTGGGTGAATTGTATACTGGTCTAAAATGTTGGCTGCAGTAACAGGATCTACACATTCAAATTGGCCAGTTGCTGGTGGATCTTGACTTATTTGGGTGGTTTCTCTTAAGTTTTTCTCTATGTTTATATCTTTGTAGTATTCATTGTTTTCTTTCAGATATTGTAGGGCTTGTTTATCTTTAAGTCGACTCGTTGTTGCCAAATGTTTTTGTATTTTGTTGGTATACTTTTAACTAGTACAATCAAAGATTGATCTATTGGCCATTTTACTCATAGAGTGTCTACATTTTCTTTAAGATGTGATGGCAAATACACTACTTTGCCCCGGATGCCTTTTAGTAACTCAATTGGAGGCAGTTTTGGCTGTTTTCAGTTAAAGGCATATTATAGCTTGAAATGGGTCTATTGTTTGGATTATAATGCTCTCATACTGTTAAGTTGTTGGAGAGCCTTTCGAAGTGAGAATATTTCTAAGTTATTCGTGATAGCATGTGATGGCATTTGGTTAATGTCAAGCTTTGTATTGCAGTACGTGCAAGCTATTGAGGGGTCAGTTTTTTTGCATTTATTTTCTTCTGTTATATATAAAGCTATTATGTAGGCCATATCTACTATTTTTGTGCTTTTTATATAAAAAGTACTGTGACAACAGACACATGCTTGGTCTGGTATTTCAGCATATGTGTTTTGAAACTTAGCTATTTCTTTTTTGTAGTGTTTGTTAGGAGGTTGGTGTTTGTGAGGCTTTCACTAATGTTTTCTGAAGTTACTGAATTTTCTAAGTCAGCTTCAGTTCCTAAGTATTTACTTTGGATGTGCTCTGTTCTCAAAGGAGTTCTTTGGCTGTTCCAAGTAGGAGAATGTTATTTAAATGTTGCACTTCTAGAGCAGGATTTTTTGCACAGTATAGTCTAGGCACAAGATTCCGTATGAATGGTGTGTTGCTAACATTTTGATGAGTTGGAATGTGCTTTTGCAAGCCGGCTAATGAATGTCCTCGAAGTCCTGTGTGGCTACGCACTGGACAAGAGTCCATGGTTTGTAAAGTTTTCATTTTATTTTTATTTTTTAGCTTCACATAGTGATTGAGGAATTGTAAACATTTAAAGGATAGTTGGCATACATTACACATTGAGCTGCATGTCCATTTATACACTGGATGGTTTGTTTGGGCAAAAGGAAAATCTGGTTGAAAGTTTATTGGGCACATTTCTTCTATAAGGGTTTCTTTTGCCACAATGTTGTCTCCTTCCATTTCATACCCTCGGCCATTACTGTCCATGGCAATTAGTTTGTTTTGTTCATGTATATAAGCCTCTTCATTGAAATATGGTTGTGTGCTGCTTCTGCTTCTGTGAATACAGTCACCTTCACAGAAGTTTGAAAAGGTGTCTATATTGACATTGTACATGTTTAGAAGTACTTTATGTAATTTATTGATTGATTTAGTTAGTGGTTTCATTATGTTTAAAATCAATATAAACAACTTTCTCTTTAGTAGAGATGTGCGGTCAATTACAGCTTCATCGATTAGTATTCTGCAGTAGTTTTTAAGGGTGGATTGTGACTTTTTAGCATTCTTTGTACTATTGTGAAGAACTGTACAGTGGAAATGTTTGGAATGCTTTACTGTGCCTACGTTAACATTGGTAAATATAGTGTTAGGTTCATTAGTAGGTCTGCTTTTGGAAGAGGGCCATACTTTTTTTAGTGATAGCTGCTTTAGTTTCATTGAGTGAAGTTACTAGCTGTTTTGATTTAGTGTTTTCTATACATTGTTTTAGAGGTGTAGGTCTGTATGGCTTGCTTTTATTCTTATGTGCTCCATTTTTCTTTGTTGTTTACAGAGTTGCTTTTTAGTAGGCATTCTGTTCTGTCTGTTAGTGAAAAAAAGAAAGTTTGGGTTTGAAAGTTGTGGAATGTATGTGCATGTATTGTGGATGGGTGTGTAGGTGTGACTGTAGAGATGAAGCGAGTACTGTGTGATTGTGTAGTGGGATGATAGGTGTAGTTGGGAAGGTTGTAAGAGTAAGAGTCTGTACAGGTGTGATGGGCTTGGGTTAGTGAGTAATGGAGTGGTGCTGTGATTAAGTAGGGACATTGTGATGTTTTGAGGAACATAGTAACATAGTGGTTGTTATAATGGTGGTGTTCAGACAAGAATAACAAGAGTGTGAATGTTGAAATATAATGAATAAGAGGGAAATAAATGTTGATTTGAGAAGAATACTCTAGGCTAACATGTAGTGAAAGTATATTGTTACAATTAGGAAAATATATATGCTATATTGATGTACTTACTTTTTAGGATGTGAACAGTGTTCTTTTTTCGGTAGTTGTCTTTGGCAATCTTCTTCTTTCTTGTAATTGTAAAAGAAAGTTAATGGGTATATGCGGTAGTAAGTAAGGTTGTTATTCATGAAGGTAGGAGGAGTTGTTGGGAAGAATAGTTAATAAAGATGTGTTATGGGTGGAGTATGAAAGTGTGTTAAATATGTTGCTAAAACAATGAGAGTATGAGTAGTGTTGTTTGCCACATTAGAAGGAACAGGGCAAAAATGGTTTGTAAAAAATTGTGCATATCTAGGTTATTTTAGTGCTGTTCATTTTAATAGAAAAAGTGCTATGCTTGCAGTGTAATGTATTTCCAATATGTTGCAATGTTTTTAAAGAATATGCAACTGTGGCCTAATGGTAATGCAATGGTGGATTGCTGTTGCAGCAGTGTTTTGTGTCTTATAGTAGAGGTTCGGAATGATGAGTACTTTATATGTAAGGTGAAGTGTTGTATATAGATACTTTGGTGGTATACACATATGTGTGAGCAGGTGGAGAATGATGACACTGTAAGGGATGTAATGAGTGAGGTTGGAAAGTGTGACATTCGTATGGAATGAAAAATGGAAAATACTAACCTTTTAAAAATGTTTCTTTTTAGGAGCATTTTCATGAAAGTTAAAAAATGCAGATGTGCATTTATAGCAGCACTGTGTGCAACATTTTTGTTAAAAAAAAGCAGATGGAAAAGATTTGTAGCACATTTTTAAGTAGCATTTGGTGTGTGGACATTTTATATGTTGGTAGTACATGCATATTTGCCAACATGATCCATTGCAATTTGTAGCTGCTTAGGAAGTTTTGTTTTTTTTCTTTGTATTCTAGGAGTTGTAGTTGCACTTTTCCCATTAGAAACCTTGGACTACAAGTCCCAGATGTATAGAAGAAACGAGGACTGGATAAGAACGTACAGATTGGAATGAATCATGTTAGCAAGTATGCATGCACTGTCATGATATTAAACTGCCACACACTAAGTGGCATTTGAAAATGTGGAGAAATGTTTTGCATCTGCTTTTTCTTTGTTTTTACAAAGATGTTACACAAAGTGCTGCTGTAACTGTATATATGCATTTCTTAACTTTAGTGAAAATGCTCCTAAAAAGAAATATTTTTAAATGTGCAGTATTTTCCATTTTCCATTTAAATTACATGTGACACTTTTCAATCTTGCATTTCAGGCCTGGTCATTTTATTTTTTCATTCTGGGACTTGCAGTCTGAGTTGTGTAATGGGAGACGTGGTATTACAAGTCACAGAATGCAAAGAAATAATCCAAGATTTGATAAGCAGCTATAGTTTGGAATGGGTCATGTTGTCAAGTATGCATGTACTGCCAACATACTAAACTGGCACACACAAAGTGTCACTTAAAAATGGTCACCAAGTCTTTTTTATCTGCTTTTCTTTTCTTTTGTAAAAGAAGTTATACACATTGCTGCTAAAAATGCACACATGTATTTTTTACATTTCATGAAAATGCTGCTAAAATAAACATTTTTAAACGTGCAGCATTTTAAGTAACTGCCATTTGATGTGAGCAGTTGCTGAATGCTAAAATACATGGCATTTGCGAGAATGGTTAAAAAAGAGAATATGCTTATTGATAAACGTATTGCAGTCTAAGTGGCAGGAACTCCATATATATTAATTTGTAAAAGAGTTGGAGAAAAATAGTTCAGAAAACATATGCATACCTGTACTATGTCTTGTTAGATATTGTTGAATCTGCAAATAGAAATCTTGGAAGGTTTTAAAGTAGTTTTTGATGCAGGTGGCTGTGAGTAACAGGAGACATGTACTCTGAGAGTTCAAAAGTACATCAGAAGTGTTGAACTGAGATGACAGGGTTACATGTAGAGTTTTCGGATGTGATTGGTGGATGGATATGTGACTGTTTGAAAGCAGCCACTGAGGGAGTGTTAGAAAAATGAAAATAGAAAGGGTAAAAGGAATGCCCTGTGCTACAGTGTCCACCATCACCACGGTAATCCATGGACACAGCACGTGCCATCTAGGTATTTTAAGGATGCCTGCAATGGAAATGGTACTGCGGAGACAGTGGACAGTCGTGGATGTCGCAGACATCGGGTGATAAGCCAATAAAGTTTCCCGGGTGTGGTGTACAGGAATAGAGGGCAGCAGGAGTTTTGTTTGGTGAGCACGCCGAAGATGGCTATGGCTATGTCTTTGAGGAAGCAGAGTGTATGGATCCTGGGAGACTCTTGGATCCATTGACTGAAGGTGTATTCTGAGCACTGTGATTGTCTGAGAATCTTGGATTCAATGATTTTCAAGTTTCATGGTTTGGAGTTGGAGGAATGAAGTGGGTGGAATTCCTCCTGTTTAGTGAAAATATGGTTCACTTGAAGGATCCGGACATCATTGTAGTTCACTGTGGAGGCAACAGTTTGGGCCATGTTACTGGAATGTCATTAAAGTTTGCAATGAAGGATACATTTGGAAAGCTGATGAAACTGTTACCACATTCGAAAATATTTTTTTCTCGGATAGTTCAGAGACAAATGTGGATGCGTTTGTATTTATTTTGTCCACAAATTGAGAAAGCAAGGCACAATGTGAACAAAGTTGTATGAGCCTTTTTCGAAGAGATGGAGTTCATCTGATTGATGTGGGTAGTCAGATTGTATTTGAAAACATTCTAAATGCATTGAAGCAGTTTCTGTGAAACATAAAATATGGATTCAAGTATTCTTTAGCAGTTGAATTAAACAAAAAGGATTAAGGGAAAAACAATTAGAAGCACTTTTTGGGAAATTAAGAGCAAATAATTAAGTTCAGTATACTATTAGTTAATTTAGTACATAAAACCAAAAAATCGCAAACATATATAAAAGCCAAAACGTGAAAAAAAGGGTATTTTAAGAGCTGCCATTTTTGAACAAAAAGCAATTAAAATGAGTTTAATTCCGCCACCCCATGTCTGGAATTTTCCAGATGTCTGCGGACTACCACACTGTCCGTGGCCTATGCAGGCTGCAAAGGGGCATGTGAAAGGTGGCTCCTAAAGGAACCGTTTTTTGTTGTTGGTCTTTTGTGATTTTGAGGCAAGGTAAGATAGGGGAGGGGATGGAGGGAAGGGAGGGCAGGGGCACCAACCACAGAGGCGGAGGGGCAGGAGGACAGAGGAAGATGTTGGGTGGCCCTTAATTTTAACGTAGGTGGCAGTGTTTCTCGTGCTCCTCGACTGTAGCCTCAAAAGCACTACAAAACTTCTCCCTCCTGCAGATTGGTGCATCTCAGTACAAACATAGTACTGTGACCCTCGAAAGGTAAGTGTCAACAGTATTCTCTATGGTCTGCAAGGCAGCCGCCGGGATCCTCTATCCCAAAGGAGTAGTCTGTGTGGTTGCAGGAGAAGTTGAAGAAGATGGGGTAGAGCTAGTTAACCTTTTTCTCCCTTAGAAAGGAACAGCCTTTCTCAGAGCACCCGAGTGGTTGGATCTGGTGTGGTGGCGCATGGAGGTGGTCCTGTAGGAGTACAGCCCAGGTTTTCCATGACTGAGTACGATCCTGCATCTGACCTTGGCTGCCCGAGCCTTTGGTACACACCAACGTTGGTAAAAAACTGCCACACCGAGGACTCCGTTCGGGCACGAGAGGTAGGCCCTTCCTCTACCTCATCTCCGTCTTCGTCTTCATCCTTTTCTGTACCTCATGCCTGTTACTCTTTCCAGGCCCTCCAGATGGTGATGTGGTAGCGGTGGGGATGGCTGGGGAGGAGGAATGGCCATAACAGATGCCATTAGAGCAGATTGCAAGTTTTGCTAAGCAGGTGCTCTGAGGTGCTCTCTCCTGGATTGCCAAATTGAGAATGACTGAAAGTAATCAGTGGGTCCTTCAGAGGAACTGTCCAGAGACTGCACAACTGTACTCAGACAACCGAGTCCAAAATAGGCCTTGGCAAGTTGTGAAAAGTTGCCAAATAAACTAAGATTGGGTCTAGGAGCTCTGGAAGGGTAAACTTTCAACTTGAAACACCCTACAATGGCCATAAATGCAGTTTTAATCTGTCTGCGGAGCACAGATAGCATTCGCGGGCAGGCCATCATGCCACGCGGTTGCGGTCACATGATGACATCAGGGACGACCATGGCACTGAGGTGTGCACGCGGACACCAATGGGGGAGTCTGCTGGGCACAGGCATGTGAGTCTCCGTAGAACTGGTGCGATGTCCGCTGACTAATTAAAAGTGCAAGAACGGACATGTCCGGACATGGCGCGGTGTCTGCTGACACCCTATTTCATCAATCGGACACCTCAAACAGTCGTACTGCCGTGTACTTTTAATTGTTTTTTTTCTCAATAAAATGGTGACAGAATAATATACATGATGTTTATAGCATAAAAATGAATTTATTTATGAATGGGATGGGGTATCGGAATGGGAAACATAAATGGGAGAATTTTGAATTTCTATATAATGATGAACAGGGGATGGATGGAGTGAAGTTTCTTCAAAGCGTCTTTCACTTATATTTTGGGAATTTGATGGGGATGATTGATGGGGACAAGTGGGACAGGTACAAGAAGGACAGTGATAATCAACATTTCTAATAACATGATTTTTAACATAATCTAAAATTTCCTTAGAGTCATTACTAAGATCATCAAATTTTGCAGACAAGATCATGATTTCATTATGTACAGTTGGTGATAGAGATTGTCTTTCTGATTCTTGGGATTCTTCATAATTAATTAAATTGGCGTGTTGTTTCTTAATGTAAAGTATGTACTATCAGAAAAGAAGAAATTATTATTTCACTGAGGTCTGTAGAAATTACATTATTTGTTTATATTGCAAGATGTATTGTTTACCTTTAGAGACGTTATCATTCACTTCTTCTTTTGGAAGGTTTTCTTCCAACCACTCAAGTGTGTTTGCCATTTCTGTTAAAATAAAAAATAGTGATATTTGTGTATAAGAAATGTAGATGAGTACACTTTTTAATACATTAAATAGTTCATGATAGCTCTCCCAATCAACCCAATCAACCCTGACACCTTCTTACCAATATTATAAACACAAATCCATGTAGGGACTCTTTATCAGGACTGTCATCAATGACATTTGTGATGTCATCTTTAATGTCCAGGGTGTTAGTCTTAGCAGTGGTGGTACAAGTTATGGTTGCTTAGCTTTCCATTAACTAGTACATTTCTAGGGGTTTTCGGTTTTACTTGTAACCACAACGTCCCTTTAACAAAGTTTTTTCACTGCATATATATTACAGTGCCTGCAGTAGCAGTCCTGTAGTTATGGTTAAGTTGCTCAACTCATAAGAAGAGCACTTTTTGGGCAGCGTATAACTTTGCCCCCCCTGAACGAACCCTCACGAACCTTTGAAGTCCCCATCAGATCGATTCTACGAAGTTTGGTGAAGTTTAGTCAAGGGGGGGGCGCAAAGTTATAGGGGGGCCCCAAATTGTGGTTTTTCTTATAGATGCAATGGAAAAAAGATTTTGTTCACACCTATAGCCCAAACCGCTGGACAGATGTTCATCACATTTGCAGCAGAAGCAGCGACTTTGTCCCGAAAGCGTGCTTTTGTAAATTTGGTGTAAATCCGTCCAGTAGTTTGTTTTAAAATGACCAAAAAGTAGGTAAAAAATGATTAGTGATATCTGGGTTCGGTCCACAGACTCACATCCCTGTTCGGTCTGTGGACGGGCCTCCGATTGGCTCAGGGATGACATGGGGTCCAGAGGCATCAGACGTGCCTGCTGATTGGTCAATAAAAAACAGTCTGTGACAGTCCTGTGATGGCCGCGAACACCTGAGATGTTCGGGGACATGTATGCTTATTTGTGTATTACAGGGTTGGTGAAAAGCAGTTTTGGATGGCTTATAATTTTGGTGCTGCTCAATGAAACAGCATGAAATTTGGGAATTTTATTTTAGACCTGATTCTGAATGGTTCTGGGAAGTGTGGTGCTGTTTTGTCAAGAGGGAACAAAATTAGAGACGGGGTCCCAAAATATTGGAAAGACTTATAAATGTGGTGCAATTTGATGAATCAGCACAAAAGTTTCCAAAATGATTTTAGATCTAGATAGAAACGATTTTGCAAAGTTTGGTGGAGTTGTGTCAAGAGTGTGCTAAATTAGAGGGTTTCAATATTTTTAGATGGCTTATAACTTTGTACCATTTGACAAATTTGCACAAGGGTTTTCAAACAGATTATAAACCCAACCTCGAATGTTTGTGTAAAGTCTGAAATGGGGGCTAGGTTTTCTGATTATTTTATGTACATAAATGTGTACACTTTTTAAAAAATAGAACATGGGTGTATTTGCAGCAAACTCGTGCAAGTGGCATTGGCAAGGACCTGAAAGCATGGTTTGCAAATATGTCTGTGCTTTATTTTTTGAAAAGTGACATAATGTAGGTACCAAAAAAAGTGATATACCTTTGGTGACTGAGGTATAGCCTGTGGCCATGGGCAGGGGCCAGATTATCTGGGTCATGGCCTAAGGTGATGACCCGGACAATCTGGCTACTGCACATGACCACAAGGTGCTAGAAATAGGGTTAAAGTGGGCATGGCCACCATGGACCGGCTATGTGATACCGTTTTTCAAAATTGGGATAGGTTTGAATGGGGAAACAAATTCTGCTTGTGGGTACAGGTTGAAATGCTGGATGGGATTGCAGCAAATATACACGAGGAGGGTCAGCAAGAACTTCAAAGCATGATTTTGCAAATATGTCCTGTATTTCATTTTTTGGAAAGTGTGAAAATGTAAGTACATAAAACAGTGATATAATATTGGTGTATGGGCAATCGGCTTGGATGTCAGCATGGAGAAATGTGTAATGTAATTTGCTAATTGGACTATGCAGCATGGGCAAAGCGGTTGGTTTGAATGGGAAAAAATATTCTGCTTGCGTTTATAGTCTGCAGTGGTGGACTAGATTAAAAAAAACATGTGCAACCACCATTTGCAAGGACCTAAAAGCATGTTTTTGGAAAAATGCCTTGTGTTTTATTTTTCCAAAGTGTAAGAATGTAAACAGAAATACTAGTGATACACATTTGGTGTCTGGGTAGTGGGCCTGGCCCTCGGCTAACGCAAATGTGTACTCTGATTTTTTGGGGGAATGCGGCATTGGCCGAAGCCCATGTCCCATGGATTTGGAGACTGGGCATGGCTGTGAAAGTGAGAGGCCCCCAAAAATACAGTCAAATCACTCAATAGAGTCAATCAGGACACATCCCTGGAGGGAATGAGACCAAGACCAAGTGCTGGTGTTAAAAAAGTTTTTTTTTATCTAAATAGGGCAAGCAGAATCTACTCTGCTCACGCAAAGAGCGCTCTGCAGAAAACATGTTACACATTGTTTTTATACACCAATATCATCATTGAACAGGGCGAAGGCATAGGGGGCACATAATAGATTGGGATTGGTCACTAGGGGTGAACACCTATAGGTACCATAGGGTTGGAGACGCTTGGTTGGCTTGAGGACACGTGATGTAGTGATGACGCTTCCCGGGTCGATCAGTCAGCTGGGCTCATCGAATTGACATGTAGGATAGGCAACATGTTGCGCTGGGTACGCATTAAATAACAATTTGACATTTGCCATGTGGGCACACATTCCCATTCATTCACTAACATGATCTGGTTGTCCAGTGAACTCAAAGACTTGCAAGTACAAGTTAATTTATTTATGGACACAGGTCAGAGTATAACCATTAAATGCAACGCTTGATCTGTCGGTAGGCATCTTAACCGTATGTTGATATAATGCAAGATGTATTGGCTAAAGGGTTGAGGCTTTTGAGGTCACTGCATGGTCCAGAATGTCCATCTGATAAACAACAAAGTGGGCTCTACATCTAAGTCTGGAACTACACTTTAAAACAGGTCACAAAAGGAACATACCATTGTGGACATGAATCTCATTATGGGGGGTTAGTGGTCGGTTTGTTCAAACATCATTAAATCTCTGCGTATCTCCTTTGACACCACGAGGGGAAATCGAAACACCTTTGTAATACAATTCCGCATTGCATAAAGAGACGCGGCTTTCAGAAACGTGTTTCACATATGGGCTCTTTACAAGTGGCCTATTACTCTACATTCTGGTTACATTTGTTTAAAGCACATTATAATTCTATTGAGCTTAACATCCTCATTGTTATGAATATCATTAGGAGTGTAGACATATGCCAGGGTCAGTGTCCATTCTTACACTAAACAGTTCATGGTTCAAGTTCTGCACATGTGGCCTTAACACATTTTGTCATAATATGAACATTCTAGTCAGAGCAGTTGATTGTGGTGTTTAATTTGACATAACATCATTCATGTGATCAGAGTTAAACTAAAAGATGAGGTAGCTTTATGTTGGCGTGTATAGCGTTATGTTGGCTTATGCATATTGTTACGGCAATCCATTTCCATTAGCAGCATCATACCATATGTTAATATACATCAAACCTTTATAATTGAATTCTAACGCTAGGACTTTCTACTACACATATATTATACATTACGTTACCATATCTATAATTCTGCTACAACCCTTACACTAAATCACATGAAATAGAAACCGGCCCGTGAGTAACACCTCTCGTCTACATGGAGAAAGACACTTTGGCTCTCGTTTTACTAATGCGCGAACAATCAAACAGACTTGGGGGTTACTTCAACTGTTTGATTTTACTTTAAGAGTGTGGGGGCAGTATTCTTTATGGCCAGGGTCTGCTAGGTGGGGGGCAGGTTCATAGAGATGAATGACTTTTGTGCTGGCCCTTGTGCTGGGCCATGTCAGGGTCAATGAAGTAAGACGGAAAGGCAGAAGAAACAGTGTAAAGTTTGTTGCATTCTCGCGGCTAGTCTCTCTTGAGAACCGAACAACTGCAGAGGAGGTAGCTGGCTCACTTTGCGCGTCTGCCTGGGAGAGCTGCGGGCCTGCATTTTAACTTCACGATTGATTTGCCATTACAAAATGGAGTTGGTAACTTACAAAATGGAGTCTTGTTCAACTCTGGTTTCACGCTGTCCTGAGGGGGGTCACAGTTCCTAGGGGTGTTCCCGGGGCCCTGGACACAAAACAGCCACCGCTGGGCCTACCCATGGAAGTGTGAAGTATGGAGGGTGGTTCCAAGACCCTTTCCTCCCACACAGCTGCAAGCCATGAGGATCGGCCATTGGTTACATTATTAGGGTATAGTGGACACTGAGCTCGGATGTAGGGTAGGTGCAGTGACTAATAGGGTGGTTTGGTTTTGATGGGGTCACGGTGGAGCTTTATGCCGTAGGCAATTGAACGATGAATGCCATGCCCAGCATGCGCTGCTGATAACGACAGACATGAGTATGTGTTGCAAAATGTATGTTTCTTTAGTTCTTTCATATATATGAAAAGAGGAATTATTAATTACTTATATACAGCGATGTAACACCATGAAACCTTTTCACTTATAAAAATCTATTCAATTGACATAAAAAAACATTCTTAAAGGGATATTACAGTAAGATGCATTTCACCCTTGGGACTCCTCTCCTCCAGTAGTTAGCCAGTGGCGTCCCACCTTGGCATCCGAAATTCAGATGCAAAAGATTTGTAGAAGATTGTTAAGTGGCAGTTGGTGTGTGGAAGCTTACTATGGTCATATGGTTATTTGTACAGTTTTTGGAAGTGATTGGTGGATGGATGTGTCTGTTTGAAAGCAGGCATTGAGGGAGTGCTACAAATATAACATTAAAAAGGGTAGATTGGCTACCCTGTGCGATGGTATGCATGTGTCATCCAGCTCGTTTAATGATCCATGGCCTGGAAATGGGACTGTGAAGACCATGGATAGTTGTAAAGATCTATCGATTATGGTCCTTATTGTATGCTATAGAAAAGTAGTTGGGACAGAAAATTGTTTCTGTCCTTTTATATTTTTCTCTAGTATACAATTGTCCATTAGCACCCTGAGCGGTGGAGCCAGCCAATCAGGTGGCTCGGAACATGGGCTTGAACCACTGGTACAAGCCCCTGCTCCAAGCACCCTGGCAGCTGGCTCTCCCCACCCTCCATTCAATTTTGTTTTTTTAACTGCTCACTCCCCTACTTACCTTATTTCGGCAGCAGTGGGTGCCGCCACTGCATTCACTCCTTCTCTTCACCTCCCGCACAATGCCATCGAAAGGGAAGAGGGGCTCTGTATGGAGCCCTCCTTCCCTTTAAATGGCGGCCATCTTGGGAAAGGATTTTCCTTCCTACAGTGGGACGTTGTGCATGCCCTGCTTTTTTACCCCAGTTGACTGCTTGGGTAACGTGGGGTGCTAATTGCCTTCAATCCCAATTGCAGGGGCTGCAACAGGGGATAATGGCGCATAGCCCTTGTTATCTGCCCTCGCTTCACTTGGCCGATAACTTGGGGTGCCAGTGCATTATCCCCAGTTACAGCATCTGGAACGGGGATAAATGGCACATTATTTTCATTAGCATAACACAAAATGGTAATGGAAATGTTTGAGAATCTTACTGAGTCTATCTACTTTATTGTGAAATGTAAAGTAGACGGAGTCTATAAGATTATTTCTTTTAGTTTTATTTTATCACTGTGAAAGGTGGTTCCTAAAGGAACCTTCTTTTTTTTTGCAGGAGAGGTTAGAAAGTAAGGTGGGGAGGGAAATGAGGGAAGAGGCATCAACCAATAATATGGAGGGGCAGGTGGACAGGGGAAGATATTGAATGTGTGTTACAGCTAAGGAACTGCCACACCAATGATTCTTTCTAGGTTCTAGAGGTAGGCATTTCCTCTACCTTATCTTCTTGGTCCTCTTCATTGTCTTTGGAAGTACTGTGCTTTTTGTTGTGGAGGTCCTCCAGCTGGTGGTGGCACTGGTGGTGGCTCTTGGGGAGGAGGGATGGCAATAGCTGATGCCATTTTTTAAATAAATAGCAATTTTGCTGATATCCTTCCAAGTATGTGCTCTGTACTAGATTGTTAATGGCTAATGAATAGGAATAATTATAGGAGCTGTGCAAGGGTACATTTTAAGCTTGAAAGTTGCTAGATCAGTGGAAAGTGCAGTTCCGAACTATCCGCGAAGCACGTACCCGATCCCGAAAATGCGGACGTGTTTGCGGACACATCATCATGCCACACGTGACCATGTGGTCCCGTGACACTATCTGAAAAGTCAGCGATGGCGTCAGACCTTCGCAGACCTCAAAGGATGCAAAAGCAGTGGGAAAAGTTGTGAAAAGCGTAGAGAAGTATTAAAAATGATGCTAGAAGTTGGGGAATAGCGGAGGTTTAAGGTGAAACTTTGTAAATTGGACAAAAATGTTGCTATGTGGGGGGAAGTATGAAATTAGTACATTGTCAGAAATTAGCATGCACTGGTACAAACCCATGAAATTCACTGAAAAAAACATGGTTATGGTTACAAGTAAAACTGAAAAACCTCAGAAATTTGCCAGGTATGGTAGCTAAGTAACCATAACTCACGCCACCACCTTTCACTGCTAAGACTAACACCCAGGACATCAAAGATGACATCACAAATGTCATTGATGACACATCTTGGACAGGTGGTTGGCTCGGCTTGTCTTTGGCCTAAGAGCCAGGCCAGGCCCCAAGGCTATGCCCTGACTCAGCCCTACCCCTGAATTCCCTGGCCCTCCCAGGTATACTCACTCACAAACTGGATTCTTTCATCAATAGCATTTAAGTCATTGAAAAAATCTTGCAATACAGCTGCTGAATCTTGCCAGATGATAAAGATATCATCAATGTAACGCCCCCATGTTTTAAAAAAAAGATTTAATGACTTAATTGGAGCTGTAAACATGCTGCTGTTGCAATTAAAACATCTTAGCAGGTCTGCCTTCAGCCACTCTATTTATAAGCACTCTGCTTATCCTTCAGTGAAGTCCTGTTAAAAGCCCAAAACTAACCAGGCTGGACAAGCATTGGCTGTATGGAATGGATGATAAATGCTGACCAGATGCCAGATGGAGGAGAAATGAACAGTGGAAATTGTTTTTCCGCTTTTTGCCCCGCCTCCATATTGTCACTGCTTCAAAAAGGGTCAGAGTGTAAAATAGAGTTGTAAAATCATTACACCTCCATTTATTCATAGATGCCAACATTATTCATTCCATTCGAGACACAATAATCTAATTCCTGATTATAACTTTTTATTCTGGGACTTGTACTTTATAATGGGGAAAGCCAGGAATACAAGCACCGGAATGCAAAGTTTTAACCAGGACTGCATTACAGTCTCAGGAATGGATTGGAGAAGGATGACATGTATTTTTAATGCACCGCCCACATTTAAATGTAGGCAGTGTCCGCTTTGAGTCGAGAGTCAAAAAGATTTATTAAAGCACTGGAGCGGCCGGATAAAAGACAGCGGTGTGTGACTCTTCCTGCTCTTGTGTGTCTCAAAGTGGAGTTCCCAGTGACAGCAGGTACTTTTCTGCTGGAGGAGCCACCATAACCCTGGTGACGATCACTTGTTTTCATCTCATCTCTCCTTTCATTATTGCAGGCATAGTGTCTTGGAACACTGTCCTTGAGTGCAGTGAGCTCCAGAGGAGATAGCTGTGTGCAAGGCTTCCCAGCACGCTCTTGAAGATTCATTCAATCCTGCAAAACAAGGATTGACTGAAAGCAGAAAATCATAGTCTCCGAGAACTCAAACAAATTCAGGTTACTTTGTTATCCTGTGTTTTTTTAGAATATGCAAGCCGAGTGCCCGCATTTCATGTGGCAGATGCAATGGGATATGAGTCCAACAACAGCAGGCTGGGTGAAATGTGCTCATTCTGCTTTGCATCACCCGCAACACAGGGGATGCAATAGAGTTAATTTATAACCCTATAGAATGCCAGGGAGTGAGAGTTCACGTATGACCAAAGTCAGATCATACACTGATACATTTTTTCCTGGATTCCAGAAGCGCATGGTTGCAGCATGGTGTGTAATTAACAACATGCTAATCAGTGCATGTATTGCTGCTCTATATTGTGACACCATGCAAGGCTGAGCGTGGCCACAGTTAAGAGTGTCAATGAGTTGTGGTGGGATGTTGGAAGGCCCTGGCCAGTTGATTATGAATGGCATGTTCAAAATGTACACTTGCAAATAACATATGCCTGTATCGTATCCTGACCTAGCAGAACTGTACATTGTATTTCAACACACTGTGGCAAATCAAAATGCATCATACTGCATCGCTTGCACAACAAAGTAATGTGATATAGGGCGGTGGTACGCGTGGATGGCGTGTACAGTTTCACTAGCATGTCTATATAACCTCTCAGCTTGTTGTTTTTTTCAAACATAAAGGTTATAAAAAACCTGGTCCTGTAGAGATGATCATTATTTTTGCCTGCTAGCTTTCAAGACCACCTGTGCCTCTCTCTCGGGCAGTAATGCAATGACACTGGTTAGTAGACCGTCACCTTGTGAGGCAGGTGTAAAACACCTATTCAGGATAAGTAAAAGTGACCAATAAGCAACATCTGAAGATACTGTGTAATTGTAGGACTTTGTAATCCTCATCCTTTGCTTAAATGTACCTATATTAGCCTTCTATTTCTGAGCTGTGTAAAACGTAATCCTGGGTTTAGATTTGACTATTAGTGGTTCTCAAGCACCACATGTAAGATGAAACTATTGCCTTAAGAGTACAGCTAGAAGGGAGCTAACACAGCTTATGGGTTTTCGGTTATTTATCAACCCATTGACTACTTATAAACGTGCTAATCCCTATGACCATTCCCAGTCACTACCTCCCCTACCCATCCAAAACACATCCTCCTGATATTGCTGAGTTGTCTTTATCAAGAAGTAACAAGAAAAGTTACTCTTCCTGTGCATTCTAAGCAGTCTGTTGAGAGGGTTCCATGTGATAATGTTGCAGTGAAAAAGTCCCCAGGTAGGAATCTTTTTTTTCCTGACCCCTATGTTGGGTTATACTCTTGTGTCAATAAGTGCGTCAGACTGCACGTAGGTATAGCAGGACTTTATTAAGTAGACATAGGAGGTAAGTTACATGAAACAAGTAGATTAAGTATATTAGGAGGGAGAGACATCCACCGGCCCCCTCATCATCTAAGCTCAGGCACCAACTGACTTTGTGGAACACACAGACACAGTTCATCAATAACATTCTACACTAACATTCCATCAGGGGCTCATACATACAGACCACTAATTAATTAGGAGGAAAAGTACAAACATAACACATCTTCCCCCTTTATGAAATCATGAAAGCAACAGAGGAGGAAACAAGGGGACTTTATTATAGAACTCTATGAACGATTCAAGAAAGCCATCTAACTCAGACTTCCATACCAAGCAAAATGCTCAGAGCAAAGCTGATTGCTCAACTCCACCAAACCTTAAACTAGCTTCTGTAATCTAAACTCCAACACATACATTCAACCAATTCCGTAGCAGGCCCACAAAGGACATCAAACACAGGGAACCAGCCCTCACTCACAAAACCAAACCAAACCGATAACTCAGACACAGTACCATCATCATCCATCAGGCCTTAACAAGGTGTGCAAGGACACCATAAAATGTTAAACACCTCTACCTGTACCCACCAACACAGGATACCAATTCCCACCAATAACAACATCACCATATTTCACGCTCCCAAGCAAGCGTGAGTGGGACACAGATCCCAATACACTATCACACCAAATAGTCAGAAATGCACCTAGTGCGAAGGATACCAGTTCACCCAGAACAAGAACCTTTTACCGGGACCATACATCCCACTGACACACCAAATAGTCAGAAATGCACCTAGTGCGAAGGATACCAGTTCACCCAGAACAAGAACCTTTTACCGGGACCATACATCCCACTGACACATCAAATAGTCAGAAATGCACCTAGTACGAAGGATACCAGTTCTACCAGAACCAGAACCTTTTACCGGGACCATACATCCCACCGAAACACCATAATGACAGAATGCACCTAGTGCGAAGGATACCGGTTCACCCAGAACAAGAACCTTTTACTGGGACCATACATCCCACTGACACACCAAATAGTCAGAAATGCACCTAGTGCGAAGGATACCAGTTCACCCAGAACAAGAACCTTTTACCGGGACCATACATCCCACTGACACACCAAATAGTCAGAAATGCACCTAGTGCGAAGGATACCAGTTCCACCAGAACCAGAACCTTTTACCGGGACATACATCCCACTGACACACCAAATAGTCATAATGCACCTAGTGCGAAAGATGCAAGTTCAACCAAAACCTGTACCCTTTACCGGGACCACCAGCCCCCTTAAAATTTGGCAATCACACTCATCACATCACCAAAAGACATTCACAGGTTCTATTCATGCAAGCTTCGGTAAATTGCACATATAAGTATGGAAAACGAGAGTTATACACTACTTATCGAGTCCATGTTCTCTATAATACAAAGTCCTTTAGCTAAAATGATCCCGTGGAAAGAAAATGTCATTAAACATTTATACCTCAGCATAAATATCAACTTCACCTTTAATATTTCCCCACTAACAAAGGCCACGTCACATAAACTCATTAAACTCATACTCTCATTCAGAGACAGCTGACATCCTGATCATCATACACACTGTCACAGTATATTTAACATTGTCCCCCACTTAGACACCTGTGTGAGGAACTAGACCCCAGAACATAACTTTAAAATGACAGGCCTCACATGACATTTTAACTCTTCGCAATATTAATACCACAATAACACTTTAGGATATCATTACAGCAATTCATATCGTCTTTTCTTTTTCAAACGGAGAAAACTCCCCCAATCAGCAAAGCGTCTTTGACACTAATTGTTGACACTAAAAATAACTGGGCCGATATGTCAGCTAATCATCACATATCACATTTCTCCTCAAAAGACATGTGGCGCTTCGACAATAAAACACGTTTTTTTTTTCAGTACCGTTTACAATCCAAGAGTGCTGCATTCCTCTTCTCACAAGCAGCATACTGCCTTTACCAATGCCAGAAAACTTTGAGCGCCTTAAACAAAACACCCAGTCAAAAGAAAAACGCCACAGCTGCTCGGTCCCTTCCATAGTTTCAAAATAGTAAACACACACACAGGAAAGGGCTCTGCTTCCGTGATGAATACTATATGATGATTTTGGTGGCAAGTAAATGAAGAGATCCCATGGCAGTGCTCTGCTAAACCACATCACGGAAGAAGAAACACATGCTGCGTTGTCACGTTCAGGCACGTAGAAAGGATCACTTTTTTTTTTTTTTTTCCAGCGCTTCTACACAGCAACCGAACGTTGCTTCTATGATGTCAATGTCTCCGAAGCCTCCATAGCAACAATCACTAACTCCTCCAGCATACCACACTACGTCATCAGTCGGACTGGGCAGCTGAGTGAAACGGAGCTCTCTGCACCAACGAACTTTGCTGAGGGCCACCCACTTCTCCTTTCAGGGCCGCATAAAACTCCCCCAGAAAACGCTCTCTCACAGGCCGGCGTTCGAGACTCACATATCACAAGTCATGCAGCTCCTCCTGGGGTAATGCCACAACACAATTTCTTTAAAATGCTTCACTAATGCTGCTTTTCAATGCTTTCACTCCGCCGCCTTATGAAACGCTGATCACCTTAATATGTTGATCCCCAGCCCTTTCGCGCTGCTGCAGCATCAGTGCCAGTTTCAAGTCAATACGAGGGTTGACAGGACAACTCCTAAGTAAAACCGACCCTCTTAAATCAACGCTGGCACGGAGCGCGCTTACCTTGGGGCCGGGGGGTGGCCGGTGGATGTCTCCTTTGGCACTCTGCTTCTTTGCTAAGCCCGTCCTGTTGCTCCATTTTCCTTTTTCTTGGTGCACGCTTTGCTTTACTGTTTCTTTTCTTACTCCTATTTCTCCAGCACACGATCTCAAAGTCCCCCAACAATCCTCGTCGCCAATGTTGGGTTATACTCTTGTGTCAATAAGTGCGTCAGACTGCACATCGGTATAGCAGGACTTTATTAAGTAGACATAGGAGGTAAGTTACATGAAACAAGTAGATTAAGTATATTAGGAGGGAGAGACATCCACCGGCCCCCTCATCATCTAAGCTCAGGCCCCAACTGACTTTGTGGAATACACAGACACAGTTCATCAATAATATTCTACACTAACATTCCATCAGGGGCTCATACATTCAGACCACTAATTAATTAGGAGGAAAAGTACAAACATAACACCCTACATTGTTCTACTCAAAACTTCTAGGAGGGGTATAATTATATATTAGTACCTCCAATCCTAGAATATTTGGGGAAAGTGTTTGATTATCTGGAGGCTGAATTTTTAAGGAAATGTCGCCACCCGGCTGCCATTTTTACTGTGACATCATCACTGGATACCGTTGACAGTTAATGGTGAGATTTTAATTGTAAATGTACTACTGATGTAACAGCAAGTCCTAAATATGCTACTGGTGTCAGAAATGTCCTAACCAAGTGTATCTTCCACCATTTAATTTATATCTGTTGCTTGCCCTGAAGGTTTGGTCAAACAAGCATTGACAAAGCTAACAGTTTTTACTTCTATATAGTCTCTGCCTAGGTAATCACACAATTTTCCAGCAGTTGCCATCTTATTTCCAGGTAGTATGATAATGGTAGTGCCTTGCAAATGCCTACACACACAAGCCCAAACTGTTGGCTTTGCCAATGCTTGCTTAGTTTGGGCTACTAAATGTTGCTTGCAACATCTATAAGGAAACACGATTGCATTATATTACAGATGGGGAGAAATGGCATATGAGGAGGGTTAACGACTTAATTAGAGTTGCAAACCTGCTACGGGTGCCATGAAAATGTCTTATCAAGTCTGCCTTCAGCCACACAAATTATAAACACTATTTGTGTCCGTCACTGAAGTCCTGTTAAAAACAAGCATTGGCAAAGCCAACAGTGTAAAAGTATTATGCTTTTTCCAGGCCCTGCTGTTAAATGCCTAGGTACTCGCCCCATTTTTCACCTGGCACCATAATTGGCCATTTAATACCACTACGGCTGTGCCTTTCCCATGCCTATACAAAAGCCCAAACTGCTGGCATTGTGAATGCTAATAAAAATAAGTTAAATCAACACGTCAGTTATAGTAGAGTGTGAAGAACATTTTTCATTACCAACACACACAAATAGTTGTCTGCAATATTTTTATTTTTTGTTAATGTGTTTCAGTTCATAGACCTGCTCACATATGTAACACATGTCAATAACAAATAATTAAATATTCATAAAAATACATAGGCAATACAATAGTCATCAATACATAATCAATAAAACCTTAATCAATGCGTATCGAATTATTGCAAATGCTTCTTTCTATTATTTCAATACACTTCCCCATCATTCCAGAAGAGAAGTACCTTTAAAACGATTCCATGACAAGTCTAAAAGCAATTATCAAAATACATTCCTCACCAAAATTCAATCTTGTTAATACGCTGCGTTGCCATTTCCATTTCCATCAATACTTTGTAACAGTTTAATACGGATTTCACCAGGGTCCAAACTCTGTATAAGGCAACCTTGAAAGCTACATTTTCAGAATTTAAGCAATACACCCAGTACTCGATAGACTTTATATTTTCATAATCATGGACAAACCTCCCTGGATGGTACATATAGGTATTTCCCAGCCGCTTGCAGGCTGGGAAAGGTTCACATGTCGATTGGTCTCTATTATGTTATCACATTCACATATCCTACACACTCTCTTTCTAGCTGGTACTCTCATTTCAGGGCCTTTCACCAACAATGTTGGGAGGTGGTCTATCCTCAATAAGAACACAAATCGCCATAACTCTGGGACAGGGCACATTTCCATATATCACTGCATTTTAAGGAAGGTATGGCTGACTGATGAGTACTCAAGGTACAACTTTAAGGCCGCCAGATATTCATAATTCCTTTGCCAATCTCTTAATCTTGCTTCAGTGCCAAAAAGGCATCTGACCAGTCAGGGTTCCCTCCAATGTCCAAGAGAATTTTCTCATTTATGGTTCGAAAATTCACTCCGTAAAGCAGTATTCTGAGTGAGACCAGGTTGTCTTAGCAATGGGCATGCAGGTGCTTTCAACATTTTAATATACAGTATCCCACTTCTGCACATAACTTGTTCCGCCAGTGAGATCAATCCCATCTCAAGCTTTACTGCGGCCATAGGCACACTTTGTGGACTACCCAGAATACTCTTCGACAGCTTTCCTTCAAGCATATTCTACCACCCTAGATTACCAAAGTCCATCACAAGTGCTCCTAACCCATAAATAACGGCAGGTCAATAGCACGGTTTGTAAAACAGCACTGCTCCCTTTGAGATGTATGCTGCCGTTGGTTGGGCTAACCTCCTTATTATGTTACTTAGTACTAATGCTTTCTTGCTTTTATATGCAAAAACAGCAGGACTCATGGGGACCAAGATACCAATAGGAGGACGTTTGCTCAATGGGGCCGACCGATGTGTACATCACACGGGAACTTCGTTTTCTCCAGGTTTCAGTTAAGCCCATTTTCCTTGGCATGCACACTTAATACACGCGCCGATCTCTGTAGTCCAATAAGAGCCCGGTCGGCTAGGGTGATATCATCAGTGCATGATAACCATACCACATGGCCCTCACCAATTTGTATGCACAGTTTTAGTGTTGCGTGATAACTAAAATCATTAGTGCATACCAGTAATGCAGAGACTTGCTCAGCGAGTACAGAGTTGCTGAAGTAGTTATCAAGAGTGGCCACACTCGTTACTCCTTGCAGAGTAAGGTTTCCAGGCACATCACCCATGCACCTCCCATTCATCAAACATAATTCACAATCCTTCTTAAATCCCTACACAAAGTAGCCCCTGAATGTTGCTATATCATTTTTGCAGCATAATACTGGTCGCAGAAACACCGAAATAGTTTGGGAAAAAATGGTCGTATGGCCAATTTGGCTGAATTCGGCCAGCACTAAAAAAAATCAAAGCTAAAAATACCGAACATGAGGAGCAGAGGTTGCTGGGCAGAGGGGGTTGCCCTGCTCCCCATGTTCACTATTATGGGTTTTGGGAGTTCCTTGACGTTGGAAGCGTGGGACGAAACAAAAAAAAAACTATAAAATAGAAAAGGGGACCCTGGAGCAACAGATCCGACCCGCGTTAGAGGGATGGAACTGACGCCACAGGGGTATAGGAGAAGCGGCAGTGGTCAGTGAAAAAGTAAGTAGGGGGTTTTGGTATAAACTAAATTTGGGTTATTTTGCCAAAGTAAAAACTGATTTATGACAACCCAAATCCATTGGCCCCCTCTCATCTCATTTGTCTCTTCAATCATATCCACACCCACACAATGGGCCTTAAGATCCCCACCCACAAGGGTCAGTTCACTATTGTTATTAAGTAGAACATCCAGCAATGTTTACTGGATACTCTCAGTGCAGTACCCATGGGGGGAGGAGGGGGTCATATACATTTCCTGCCAGCAACATTTTATTTTCTGTCTTAGTTGGAAAAACTATTTGTACTGCAAGGACACTTTTCTCATATGCTGGCAGTGTTATCTAAATAGCCTCTAATAGAGTACAGACCCCAATGATGAGCCCTCCATACAGGTGTCCCCTGGGGTCTTTATCAGCTGGATTGTGAAATATATTATAACCATCCCGATCATATCGATCCACCAGCCAACTCTCTTGGGTCATGAAAAAGTCCATCTTAGTAATGAGGGGCAGGAACCATCCATGGCTGCAAAAAAGTCCACACCCCCTCGTGTTCTAGGATAATATACTACAAATTAATGTTTTTTCTTTGGATTTTACCAGCAAGAAACCAGCCAACCAATCTTACTCAAAATATCTTTCATTGTCAGTACTTCTTAAATTCTCGCTTGTTATAGTTCTACCTTGGAGTTTGCAGTCATTCTGAAGTCAACATGGACCTGCTCAGGCAACTTATTTTCTCTTGTATTGAAAGGAACACTTTGTACCTCTAGATCATGTCCCATTCTAAGAAAGTTGGGCAACTACAGTTTAATTAACTCCACAGTGTTTCCAGAGTAGCAGTGAACATTAGTGACCATGTTATTTGTGTGTTGCATGAGTTCTACAAAGTCAAAGTCACAAGAGGACAATGCCCAAAGGGAAGGGATCATGTGTATGTAATACATACAGAAGATGAGATCTATTTATCCATTCACCCTTCTCCTCCTTGAAGATACAACTAATGGTCAATGACCTAGTCCCTACTTTCCGCATGTCCCACTTCTGTAACGCATTTGCTTTGAGAAACCCCAGTCCCTACTTTAGGCACCACCGTGGTCACTCCAGACTGTGAAGAACACTTATCAATCGGGCTTCGCCTATCATTATCAGCAAACGGGACGCAGTCACCTTCATCAGCGGGCAAGCTTTTTCTATTCAAAATCCTCCATATTCATCGCCAGATTATCACTGGCAGCCTGCTTCAGGGCTCAATTAGTAAGGGTTCTGTCTTTTTCGTTAAGTGTTTTCATGCACCAATTTGCTTTCTTTTGCGACTTCTTAGGGTTGCCTTGGCCACCGGTGCTTCCACATCCGGCAGGAGATTAACAGGGTTGATTGTGCCCTTAACTGCGCCTTTTTTAGACTTTGGATTATTTACTTTCTTGAGGTGCCTCCTTTCCCTACGCGAGATGTACCATCCGTCGTCCTCATCTTCCTCGTTTGCCTCAGACTTGCCGTTATCACACACAGCATTGTTACTTGCGCTCACAGTAATTATGTCGTCTTTATCGGTGAACATCTCCAGACTACCATCGGGAGCGTCATGCAGCAGACATTTACCATTGCTCGCTCCCCCCGACCTGCGCCCATCCTTTCCCATCTCTGATTCCCTCTGCTGTAATGTACGCCATGCGTGCAGAGGTGAACATGGATTTTATTGCACAGCTTGAAGAGAATTTTTGCCACAAACTGTAAAGTGGCAATTGAGGAGGGTGATGTCAACGAGCTTCCCAAAGTGGATACTTCACCCTTCATGCTACTTCTATCTGCGAAAACATCCGGGGTCACAGTCAGGCTATTGTTAATTAGTAGCATTAGTTGGCTTCTCATGCACATTCACCACCACCACCCCTCACCTTCCCTCCCCTACCCCCATCTCTATCTGCTGAATGTCACCAAAAATTTCAGTTTGAAGGGAATAGCAGAGATGAAGGAGTGAGTTGTCCATGTCAGTGTATTTAATATGTTGAATTATTCTACACTCCAGAGTCTCCGGAATTGTCCCGATTAGAACGATTTCCCGGCCCAGAGTAGTGAGTGATTTTTCCATTGTGAGCTACTTTTGTAAGCTCCTTATTAGTGCTGTGCCACGTTCCGTTGCCGCAGAAGAGGATTCGGTCACCTGCACACTCCTCTTCGCTCTAGGGGCAGCGTTATCCACCATGTTTTTTTAGCATAAAGTATATGGTCTCGGGAGGATAGCTCAGGGCAGAGGCCTTGCTAGGGGGTGGGGCTAAGGCGCTATAGCCCCTGGTCTTTTGGTTGTAGCCCTGGATAGAATCTCAGCAGCTGCAACAAAAAGGCTAGCTAGCCCAGAGTCCCGACAGTTCCAACATTAGCGTAGCCCCACGTCTTTTCCAGACATAGCAACACCCCTAGTCTGAAAGTACAGCACTTTTTTGACAGCACCTTCAGATTGATTAACATATACTGCTCATGAAATACAGATGGATTTGAACTACATATACCAGTAAATGTTAGGTTGCTTTTATCTTGTTCTTTGATATTTTTGGATATTTTATCTATGTGGATATCCATTTAGATGTATTTTAGGATGTTATTGTGTGAATGTAATAAATATTTTTATGCTATTATGATGGTTTCGATAAATATTAAAATATGATGTTATAATTTGGTTATCTGACTGAGCCTCATCCCTCTCCACACTCTGAATCAATTGGGATTTGAATAATTTTTGTATTTACCTGTGTGACCTTTGTTCTGTTCTCCTTTATATATTGCTCTCCTGGTGCACGGTTTAGGGGATACGCATCATTTTTGCTCTTCTCTGGAAGTAAGACGACGCGGAGCAACACAAGTTCGATCCCCATGTCCGTGCTTAGAAACCTCTGGGTCTTAAGCGTGTTATAAATAAATAATTATGATTACTTCTCTTTGCTTCACAGGTGCTGGTTCCTTCCTCTGGTCCAGCGGATGATAACCCCACGCCTCTGCCTCTGACTGCAAGACTGTTACACTTAGTAACACTTGCTAACCATTCAACACATTTTCAGATGATGGCTTAACCGAACAGCAAACATGAGTGATGACTCATCCTGTATCATCTATAAGTTACAAGTGGGAATGATGTATATAATTATGTGCATGCAGAACGAGGTGGGAGAGCCCGAGGCTTTCAATATTTTCTAAGAAGCAAAGAAATTAATACCATGGGCAAAATGAAAGTGCTGCTCATTAAGAAACGAAATGCTATGTTTATAACTGTAAATGCATTTGTCTATTAGTCATTCAGCAACAGGGTACACCTTCTGGGAAGGCCTCAAATTGCGTCCTGATGGGAGAATGCATGCTGCCAAGGAGAGTGCTAGGAAAAATGCCTCTTCTTATGCATATTTGTCAAGTGCTAAATTAGCATAAACCCTTAGTATTATAAATAGGAAAGGAATAGTGCTAGTAATTGCTTCTAATGTTGGTATCTCTTCAGTGGCATTTTGCTTTCCAGGAAAAGGCATGCAAGGAAAACATGTTTTACAATAGATTTACTGCCATGCCCCCAAAAAGTTAGAAAATTCCTGCAGAGGCGTACATCGAAAGGCAACAGTTCTACCTGCTCGAGGGTGAATATCAATTATTGATAATGTATGACTCTTGATTAGGTCAATATGGGAGATGTCTGCACTTAAACATAGGACACTTGTCATCTTTTGGCAGCTGGTGTGTCAACATGTGTCGGTCCTGATTCAGAAATAAGTGGGCATCTAAAAGCAGGGCACAGGATCTGCTTTCCTTTTATTTATTTATTTATGTTGGCGTTCATAAAGCACACCAAACCATCAGGCATCAGGGCGCTGTTACATACATGTTACTCTTAGTGCTTCGGTTACGTTATGGTAAAGCTACGCCACATGGTGCGGGGGCTACTGCCAATGTACAAGGAGAAAGGTATTAGTCACGTCCAGGGGTCGCAATTAGGTAGAGTACATGTGCAGCGCGATTCAATCGAATGCTCAAGTTATCTTATTGACCGAGATGCCCTTGCCTTTAATGAGGTCTGCTCACCAGGGAAAATCATGCGCTGGCTTTCCTCCTTACATACATTATTGCCAGTGCGTGCCACAAATATATGATTGGCCCTCATCACCCTTGTGTGTACTCCGTGCGCATTTCACCATGCCAGACTTCAAAGAGCCTATGTTAGGTTATGTTATGTTAACAAAATGTGTTGAGCACACGCACGCCCAAAGGCATCTTGGTGCTAAAAGCATGATAAAAATGTTAACAATAAAGCTGTGCTCAGAACTGTGTCGTTTTTAGTAGCCGGCGGACAACAACATGATCAGCAGTTTCCCATAGAACCAGGGGAAGAGCATTCCAGGCTTTTGCAGCTGCCACCGAAAAGGCACGCTGCCCAGATCGAGCTAGTCTATAACGAGGGAGCACTATCAAAAGAGCTGACTGGGAGCGCAGCGAGCAATTGGGTACATAGCGGAGAAACTTTGCCTGCAAGTATTCAGCTCCACAGCCATAGAAGGCTCGATGCACCATGCACTTGGATTACAAGAGGATCTGGTCTGCAACGGGACGACAGTGCAGCTGCCTTAACAATAGAGACATACAGGCTCCAAAGGAGGGATGAAGGATAACTCTAGCTGTTGCGTTCTGGAGTAACTGGAGTCGCTTAATAAGGTAACCAGGTTGAGCCAGGTACGATAAATTGCAATAGTCCAGTATACCAAGAACCAAGGCTGCAACCACCAGAGCCTGACATGCTACAGGAATAAAAGGAAGAACCTTTCACAAAATCCAGAGATAAAAGTGGCTGGACTTGCATATCGCTGTGACCTGCTCATCCATGGAAAAGGGTGCAAAGAGTTTAACCCCCAAGTTTCTGACCGGCATTACAGGCGTGGGAAGTGGACCAAGCGAAGAAGGCCAGAAATCAGCAGTCCAAAATAAGTGGGTAGATGTAGTACCCATGATTAAAACCTCAGTCTTACTGCTGTTGAGTCTTAGCCAGTTTGTCCTCATCCATGTCCCCAAATCCTCAAGATGCCTTTTAAGGCGGACAGCAGTGTCAGATTGAGTAAGGTCCAGACGGACCAGGATTTGAGTATCATCTGCATAAGAGTAATATCGGAACCCATGAGACTGAATGAGGAGCAGAAGGGGTCTAATATATACATTAAACAGGATAGGAGACAATGCCGAACCATGAGGGACCCCGCATAATAGAGAGACTGCAACAGAATGAAAAGGAAGCAGAGAGACTGATTGAGATCGATCGGCCAGAAAGGCCTTAAACCAGTCTAAGACTTGGCCGGACAAGCCAGAGAGACGGGAGATCAGGGTAGAATGGTCAATGGTGTCGAAAGCTGCTGAAAGATCTAACAACAGAACTGCTCCGACACCTCCCTGATCCACCAAGCACACCAAATCGTCTAGTACTGAGTTCAATACAGATTCAGTCCCTCTCCCGGGTCTAAATCCTAACTGAAAGTGATCGAAATAACAAGAGGACTCGAGGAAGTTGGACAAGAGGGGCATAACAAGTGCTTGCAACACCCTCATCAGGAACGGAAGAAGGGAGATGGGGTGGTAATTGGCCAATACCTCGGGATCAAGCGAGGGCTTGTTTAGCAGAGGCATGACCAATGCATGCTTTTACCTATCATGGTAAAAAGTAAAAAAAGACAATTATGAAAATGGGAAACCATTAATAACCCTGTCAAAGTGATGGAAGTGCATTCATAACCAGAGCAGTTCATACCACTTCTGTCTTGAGTGGAAAATAAATACACATTAGGATCAGTAATGACCCTTTTGTGCATTTCTTCTCTGACAATCTCCACTCTCTTCTGGGAGATTACCAGTGGTAGAATGCAATGCCACACAAGGGTGTTGTGTTAGTTGGGCATCAGAAAAACTGAAAATCCTATCGTGATGATTCTCTTTTCTCACTGTTTGCCAGTGTGAAGATGTTTGTGGCATCGGAATTATAGTTCCCTTTTGTTTTGCGACATCACCTAAAAAGGCAACATTTTGTGCTTTTTGGAGTTCATGAATTAGGGTCTTAAGAAGTGCCCGCCATACAGTGTTTTAAATTGATACAGGCGGATATGTACAGAGGCACCTGACACATGCTCATTTCCCACTAGGGATAAGAGTGTCCGTTGTTATCCCTACACATTTTATCTTGAACTGTTGGAGACCAGGAGGATCTCTGAGGGATGCTGCAAAGTTATATCATGTTTTCAATCTAAACATGCCCAGCTCTGCCATTGATTAACCGTTCTACTGGATTACCACTTACTCTTCCGATAGCAATGCTACTTGAAGTACTTTTTCCCCAATATCAAAAAGTCTGTAGATATGTGAAATACAACTACATGCATCTCATTGCCCTCCTCGACTCGTGTCATGGACTAATCTATGGATTTCACATTCCATACCATGTTGAGGTCTGAATTCTGAGTGCATGAGTTGAGGAAATTAACAGTATTATGGCAATTACTGTGAATCCTGCAATTGGGTGGAGATGAGCTAGTCAATCGGAGCCAGCTGTGATGTCTTTTTAGTACAGTGTTGTCCTTTAGCATTCATCTATATGGAAGGGACTACGCCTTCCGATACAGGACATTAAATCATTTTGTTGATAGATCCCAGAAGAGTTCAGCTTTAACAGCAATCAATCCATCTTCAAAAAACCCAGAATCTCATCCATTTTGTATAGTTAGACCTATAAGTGGGTTCCATTCTCTTGATGTACTGCTAGTATGGGGATTTTGGAATATTCATCTTCACTCCACTGGGCTTATGCTAGTGCAATTCTGGTGGCTGATTTGAGCAGCAATCTGTCTCAGCAATCACCATAATTGCCTCTTTTTTCTTTTTGCTGTATTCTGTGCAAAGTAGAGTATACACGTATTGCATACATCACTAAATGTTTTGCATAGTTGGTCAGGTATCCTGGTGTGTGAAGGTTCCATTACAGTTTTGCATAACTTACAACTCAAATCTGAATTCAGAATCTTATTGGCATAAGCGTGCTCTTTGTAGTGAAATAGGTCTCGTGATATTCAGTCATAGCCGGTCCATATCTTTTCCTATCTTTCTTGTTCATTTTCTCCCTCCATTTTGCCTCGAACCTTCAGGTCTTAGCTTTCTTATTGCGTAGCCCCAAGGTGTACCAGGGATAAGTGTGGGTTTGAAATATTTGATATCAAGGAGTTATCTTGCATAGACACCCACACAGGGTTAGGGGGCTGCACTGTGTCTGGCCACCTAGATAACCGGCAGGGGCACTTGGTGAATGCTATCAGCAGACAACATCAGCTCCTGGAAGAGTTATCAGATAACATTGACAAGATGCAACAAGAGACATTGATTGTGATTGGGGAGATCATTGAATGCTTCTCTCTCATACAACGCTGCGGAGACTCAGGTACTGAAACAGGATGAGGTTAGAAGTGTAGCAAGGCAGCAGCCTGCAGAAGGGGAGGATGTCCAATAACATTGCAAGGAGATGCATGGGTAGCTACATAAGCGTGGTTTGACCTGTTCATATGCCTGCACACTGGAAGACCCTTGTTGGGTCCTTTGAGCAATGTTTTTTGTTTATTTTAGTTGACCTACCCAGATTTTATTTGTGATTTTTAATAGTGGTACTTGGATTCTGAGTCTTTATGGATTAAGTTGTCTTGCTTTGTTATCGGTTGTTGGTCATCCTCTGTTCACATTAAGATGTTTGTATTCTTTTAAATCTTGTCCTGATGATGTAAGTCTTAATATGTGTGCCCTGTAGATCCTTGTTTGATCAATGTACACTCCATTTGCATGGCTCTTGTCAGTCATCTGCTGCCTGTGGCCCCATTGTTCTGTAGCAGGGATTGTGTTGCCAGATGATGCATACATTTCAACATGATGTGAGTCATCTTCATTGAGACCCATTTGACACAGGATCTTGATTGCGCTCACAATATTAGTAGATATTCATGTGAAGAACATTATTACCACATGTTTCCAGGAAGGCTGCCCCTGTGTCCCTTTCCTCATAAGAGGCATAGGTACTGCATGTGCATAAGAACACTAATCCTTCGGCACTTCCACATATAGGGTACCAACAGATGCAATGTTATTGCAAAGGTGTACTGGAAATCCCCAGCACAAGCAGAACAGACAGGGTGGGAAATCCCACACCCAATAACGGAAATAGTCAAAGTAAATGGCAAAGGCCGGTTTATTAAACAATCCATATAAAGCTGGGACAGCAATAAGCACACAGGTCTCAAGAGGTCTCAGAGATTTCAATACAGAGCAACGAATTATAAATGAAAAACACGTCATAGCTAATGTAATACTAGAATCTTAGTTACAAAAACTCATGGGGTCGGGGGATTGGTTAGGGGAATAGTGTACGCATATAAAATATAGGGGTTGGTCTTTTCATTGGGTATAGTTATCTGATGGCCACACCTCGACCATCCATAAATTGATAAAGGTAAACAGACTTAATCTCTGAGATAGGTAATTGGCCAATGCAACATGCACTGGGCAGCATCAAATTGAGAGTTCAGATTGGTTGGCTTCTGTCTCACCAAACTTGAGTGCTTGGAAGGTCATCAACACATGAGCAAAAAGAGGAGTAGGGTGAGAGAAACCCAGGAACTGTTTTCTTCCATTTAAATGAGATATCATTCTTTATTTTCTAGGCTATGAGCCATGGCATCTAGCGTTATATTTGGCCTTGTCGGGTGCCTCTCTTCTGGGAATTTGTGGGGAGGCGATGCATGTGCCGATCTCTGTCTGGAGCTAATAAATAAAAAATATAATAGGGAACTCATTACCCCTTCCTTTACCACTCACACAGTTTCCAGTTGCACTGCTTTATGCTTCATATGCTTTCAGCATTTAGTCAACTGAGAATTCTTCATTCAAAATATAAAGGTATTCATTTTTTGTTAAAAGGTTTTCTGTTATTTATAATATCTGTGGTTCAGAACCATCGTACAAAACAAACATATTAAATATAAAATTCATTTAAACAAATGTTACTCTAAAAGGTTGTGCCTACCTAGGGGTTAGTAAGATGTGACTTTACCAGTTGAAGCACACCATATATGCAGTACAATTTCATAAAAATAAAAAAAGGTGAATTCCAGTGCCACGTCTATTCTGTGCTCCCGCGTTTGAGCCAAACAGTGATTTTGAGCTTATGTGGAAATCTTTACTTAGGTTTTTAACAATAGACTAGAGGTTATGGTGGCATTGGGACAGCAATGTTCATATGTCCTCTATGAAAAAAAGGCTAGACTAGTCTCTCTAAGATGACTAGCCATATTTTTGTCGACACGTGTTTCTGTCCCTTGACCGTGATACGATTTTCCAAAATGTTTTTGGTTGGTTGTTTATTGGGCCTTCATTTGGATAGGACTTTATTTGATGTTAGAGTCAATCCAGGATAACCCCAATTTTTCATGCAGACACAAATACAAACATAAGAAATTGCTTAGAACTACTAAACACTTATGCTTTGTTGACAAAACTGTTTCTCCCTGTGTTGCACACTACTAACCCTATTCTTGATGTGTGAGATGCTGGGCAGGCTTTCGATTAGTTTTCTTCTGTTTTAAAGACGGACAAAGACTTTTTCGCTTTTCTTAACAGAGCAACAACCCCTTATTGCACGGTCTGTTACTGCAACTCACCGAGAAGTTATAGTATTAAACTTCTACACTCCTAATCTCACAATGGAGAAACCTTCTCCTACAGGCTATGATGCCCTTAATATTGCTGGTTTTACTCTGAATGTCTTCTTATTTTTCTTGTTAATTCTGAAAAATGAAATATGAAAGGTATGATTTATCTACAGTCCTTATGCTAAAACTTGCCACCACTCAGATAGCTGTACTGGACCGCTTCAATCAAACTTTCAAACAAGCTATGATTTCTCATTATATTATTTGTTTATTTGACTCGCTCTGTATTTTTGATTTATGAATTTTCGATTCACATTCTAAACATGCCCCATGAAAATGGGACTAGCGCACGAACACTCGCGACATTGTATTTCTATTTAGAAAACCTTCGATGGTGCAATTATTCCAAAGTAGAAAGATTCTCAAAACAAACATGTAAAGACGTTTAATCAAAACTGCGCTGTCATACTAGCGCAACATTTCGAGTCGAAATCATGCAATCACATGATAATATCCATCGTTTAATCTCAGTTATAATGAACCACTTTCACCCATTCGAATCACTGACAATTAGGCTCAAAATGCAGTCACATGAAAGTGCATTCTCCCATAGCTTGTGGCAGTGAATCACCATTTCATTATGAAACTGGAGCCCTTAACTGCGTCTCTTGTCCTCAATCACTTTGGAATTGTCTGCTCATGTATTCTCGAGTGCGCGGCAGTGTCCGCACTAGTTAAAGTGCTCAACACAGTATGTGCGAAATGTACATGGAAGTACTACGCGTGGTGTCTCATACTATCGGCCATCTTTGTGGGAGTTCTGTCGACATGTAGATATGTATTTACAACAATACACCTTTTGTTTAATTATATTTTAATGACTCTTTGCTCACGCCCACCACACATAAGAATGTGAGAACTTGAACGTACATTTGCAATATAGAACAAGTGATATAAGCAAGATCACATAGTCTCTATACTTCAAGGGTGTGGTCTCGACAGTTCAAAACTGTAATTGGTGGCAGAGTGAAACCCAAGTAGGGAGCCAATCCTATGAAGGACATGTCAAGCAAATGTCACATAAATTGAAACACATTTTTTTAAAGATTGTTTAAAAAGATTGTGTAAAGATTTTTTAAGTAAGGAGCAAGGGGAGGATAATAAAGCAGGGAGAACTGATAGGCATCGGACTGAGGCATGCACACTCACACAGTAGCTTGATTACATAGAGGTCTTATACCCTATTATGCATCATCTATGATGTCATTACATGTGGCAAATTATAAAACCTACTGAGGGAAGGGCTTGGTAAAGGGAACATATCTACATATAGAACATATACAAAATAATACATCATTGGATGTCTCTTATCTGGAGGGCACTCCTTGAATTACCTCTAAATATGTATAGAACTGAATATAGCAGACAAAATAGCAGTGGATTGGTCTATGCAACATTATATGTTAGGTTGCCCCTTAGACCTACTGATTGGATGGTATGCATATCCCAACTGTGAACTTTCAGCTCTTTAGCGGCACATACATGAAATGAAACTAAGGTGCTTGAATCCCGTCAGATTAATCCCTGTTTAAACAATTAGTCTGTCTTCTCTCATCGGTCGGCAATAATATAAAGTCCTTGGTTTGTAGTTGACCTTGCAGCCTGCTCACTGTTCTGGAACATTCAAGGGAGTGTGAGTACACAACTATCGTCGTCTGACACTCTAATGAATAGCCCTAGTTCTCTTCTTCGAAATGTGTTAACAGACCTCGAATTTGTCAATTTCAACTTTCTATTTGCTGCTATTTGATTCAATTATGCAGGGTGCTGTTACTCATCTTGGCCTCTAGAGACTTGCTCACTCTACCTTGCATAGACCTCATACACATTTAATTGACCAACAGTTGGCTCTTACAGATGTTTTCTTCTTCTTCAATTTATGACGAATGTCCCATATTCAGAGCTTATCAATTTAACTCCCTTGGTGCTCTGTGCATATTCCTTAAAAGAGCATCCTTAATTCTCGGCCAACCTTGGCCTATCGTCAGTTCTGCACACGGAACTGTTCTCCCGCCTTCCCTGATTCTACATCCTTGGTCTGTCTCTGAAGTAGCTTGGTTGAATTCGACATGAGCCATCGTTCATTTTCCTATCATGCCCGTCCTTGCCGTGTTATATATTCCTCTATTGCAAGCCTCTATATGTTTCCATTCTACCTTGTGCTACTGCATATTTACACATATTGATCAGTAAGTTACTGCATATGCTTTGTATTCATGATTACTTTAGCCTTAGGTACACATTTTTCTTGGTGCTTCAGTTACATTGTTACTCTTACCTATTTTCATATTGTTTCAACATAGGTTTAAAAATCTTCTTCATGACATTACTCTGCCCTTGCCAGATTTCTCTTTAACGCTCCATGACGTCCATAGGTGCATGCTGACATCCATCCATGTGGCATCCTTCCACACTTTCAATGAAGGGTACATTCTGTACTGCTGTCTGAGTGCATAACATCTCTTATACACTCAATGAGGTATAGGAACGATACATGGGTCCCATTTACTGCTCTTCTCTGACTATTCCAGTATGACGATGCAGAGGGAGGAGGGGAACTAGTTAGAAAGCATCCACCTGCTCCTCTACAAAACCATCAACATTAAGGGCACCTTTGCCCATAGGAGAAGGTTTCTTCATCGTGAGGTCAGTAATGTATATGTTTAATACTATGACTACTTGGTGAGCTGCAGTAACAGACCATACAATAAGGGGCTGTTCCTCTGTTTAGGAAAATGAAAAAGTCTTTGTCCATCTTTCAAATAGAAGAAATCGAATTGAAAGCCTGCTCAGCATCTCACACATCAAGAATAAGGTTAGTAGTGTGCACAATAGGCAGAAATTGAGTAGACCGTTTTGTCAACAGAGCATATATGTTTAGTAGTGCTAAACCGTTTCTTATGTTTGTATTTTAGAGTGTCTGAGCTGAAAAAGTGGAGTTTTACTTGATTGACTCTAACATCAAATAAAATCCCGTCATGATGAAGGCCTAATAAACTACCAACCAAGAACATTTTGGAAAAACATATCATGGCCAAAGGGCAGAAACACGTGCCGACAAAAATATGGCTGGTCATCTAAGAGAGACTAGTCCAGCCTTTTTTCATAGAGGCCATATGTACATTGCTGTGCCAGTCATCATGACCTCTTGTCTATTGTTAACCACATAAGTAGAGATGTCAATTTAGGTTCAAAATCGCTGTTTGCCTCAAAAGTGGGAGCCCCGAATAGATGTGGCACTGTAATTCGCCTTTGTTGAATTTTATGTAATTCATCAAATTGCACTGCAGATATGGCGTGTTCTAATGGTTAAAGTTACATCGTACTAACCCCTCTTAATGCCTCTCTATAATTAGCTATATCCTCACCTAGTAGTAGAGTGGCCTTGACCTACAAAATGACTCTACCCGTGTCATACCAGTCTCCAGAAACACCGGGCGATTTGGGGTACACAAAGGTAAACCCAAGATATTGTTTAGTATTTAGTATTTATTTTCAATGGTTGACAATGTCTGACATTTCTTGTGTCCCCGCAACTCAGCACCCAATGTCATGGCTTGTCTGACCTTCTGCCTTGTAGGCCTCAAGTGAGACACAGACCGCTCTACTCCCGTGTTCATTCGAGAATCGTGCCAGAGCCCAATTTTATCTCATCAAAGTTACCCCGGGTTTATCCATTTGCCTTTTCCACTTACAGTTCGCTGTGACTATTGGACCCAGGTAATCATACTCTTCCACTTGTTCTACGGTTCCACTGTATAACACCAGCTTTAGGGATGTTCTTGCCTTCTTTCTATTGCCCCTGAAAATTAGGGATAGGGTCTTTGAGGTAGTAATGAATAATCCATTTACCTCACAAAAATCAGAAAAAACGTTTAACTGCTTTTTGAGGAACATTGGTGTAAGCGAGAGGAGGGGAGCATCAACAGCAAACATTAACACTGGTATTTTGCTGTCTGCCAAAACAAGGGCCTTCGTCTGATGTTTTATAAGTGTGTCAACGACATAATTTATAAAAACACAAAATAGTTTGGGTGCGAGGACACATCCCTGGCACACACCTATTTCAATGTCTATAGCCGAGATTGTCCTAATATCTATTCCCCATCTGACAACATCCTGATTGTTTAAATACAATCTCTGAATAGTTTGGGTGCGAGGACACATCCCTGGCACACACCTATTTCAATGTCTATAGCCGAGATTGTCCTAATATCTATTCCCCATCTGACAACATCGTGATTGTTTAAATACAATCTCTGAATGGCTTTCAGCACGTGGACTGGAATGCTAAGGCTCAAGAGCATTTCCCATAAGCGCGCCCCTGGAACAGTGTGAAAAGCTGTTCGTAAATCGACAAAGATGGCGTAAACAGAGCATCCTTAGCTGAACATATTTTTCACAAATCCGATACAGGCGCAGGTTTTGGTCAAGGGTGCTAATTCCATTGCGAAAAAACCCACCTGAAGGAGGTTTAGCACACCCTTCTCTCTATCCATGCTTCAAAGTGGAGGAGAATTGCCCTTGCGAAAATTGTACATTCACGTCCAACAAGGAAATGGGCCTGCAATTCTGAGGTTAGTCTCCTGAGCCTTTCTTGCAAATAGGAATCATTTCGGCCTGGACCCAAGACGTTGGAACCGCATTATGCTCAAGAGCCGAGTTAAATGATTTTGTGAAACAAGGAATCCAAATGCCCGGCTCTTGTGCATAAAAATCAATGTGAATTTTGTCAGGGACCAATGCTTTGCCTAATTTCTGTTCATAAGAGCGGACCCTTGCTCCATGCAGGTTAGTACAAGTGGCGTATAGTTATAATCAGCACCTACCCTATTTGGCACTCTTCCCTCTTGCCTGTTCAGGTTTCATGATAGATTTTTGCAAAGTATTCGTCCCAGGCGTCCCAGGGGGACTTTGAGATACCCTTGTTACCCTTGCTAAAGGTAGCATTGCCCTCTCCATAACTGCCCAGAGTTTGAGAGTCCCTATTATTAATAGCAGATGAAAGAGAACCAAATCTGGCCCACCCAGTCGGCTTTCTCCCTGGCAAGGAGAAAGCGATAATTCCTTCTAGCCTCGCAAAGTAAATCCCTCCCCTCCCCATGCACCACTTTAACCTGCCTAACTAACAGGGTCTTAGCCCACCAGCAGTCTACATCATATCAGGGCACTGTGCCTTGTGCATGCTGTGAGACTGCCTTGTGTGGTTTTGTTAAAAACAAAAAATCTGATAGGGTTAGTCAGCCTCTCATGGGTAGTTCTTAGCCTATAAAAATATTTCGAATACGCCAGAAAAAAATCCTCTAGTTCCATAAGAATGGATTCAGGCCTTGGGCATGACTTCCCCTATATTTAAACGTGACCACTTGATGGTTGCCTAGCCTGTCCTATGACCAATAAAATGACACTGAACTCTTGAGACCGGCTGGGAATCAATCCCAGCAAGGTGTCGTCATCCTCCAAAGTCAATGGGTGATGGTCACTTTCTATCCTCTGTACTACAGAGAAACCTCTCATCCACGCCCAGGCTTCAAGATTTACTAAAATATAGCCTATCCTACTCTTATATTTGCCATTATGAAACATAATGCCCACTGGGCTGTCCCCAGGGAATCTGATGTTACATGCCCTCAAGCTCCATCCCATAATGATGCCTGCAGTCTCTTCTGCATACCTATGTTGTCTCTTTGGTTTACATGCATTAAGCTCAGGGACACTCCAAATGGAGTCTTCATCTTCCAGAATTGATTCCATGATGTCCAAAGGCTCATGCTGTACATTAAAATCATCCATTATCACTGTCCTAATGTTGACCTTGAATGTTGCCCTCCAGGCAGAGACCCTTTCATTAAGCAGGGTGACCACTCTAATGACCCCCCACAAGTTGTCGAGTATATAACTTTACAAAGAGGGCCTCACTTCCATCACAAAGCTTGACATTTAGCTCTAAAAATCTTTGGAACCATTTTCGCGAACCCTTATTGAGGAAAATAATGCAGAGTGAAAACCAGACTGACGCCCTACCCTTAGGCCTACCATCAGGACCATGCGTTGAAGTAATTGCATATGTGAAATACCCCGGCAGGTGCAGTGTTTTGACTGTACAGGGCTCTTTCAAACCAATTATGCCAAACGTGCAGACAAAATCAAGCCAATAATTATCTGCGTAATATTCATCTGCCCCAGCGACATTCCGTGACACAATATGCACCCCAGCCCTCAGCAGCAGACTCTGCTCAGGGACCCCCTTGCAATATGATCCAGCACAGAAAGATCCCTAGCTGTGAGAGTAGAAGTTGGGCTGGGATGTGGGGCCCATCAGGCGGATGACCTGGAAGAAATGCCTCGCCCTGCATTGGTTGAACCACGGACTGCATCCAGTTTATATACCACAGCCTGGGTGAGTGGGGCAACTGTTGGATTCATACAGGCACTAGATGTCAATGCCATCAACTTAAAACTCCAGGGTAATCTGCTAGAGGCATTGACTGAAGCACCAGGTATCACAGACGAGCCTAATCGGTCTCGTGCTGGGCCATCGGTTGGATAGGGTGAGATGTTAGATGATCTTTTTCCAGTTATTGGGTGGTTGGCAATTCCACTGGCAAGTAAGCATTTAGGGACCGTCATCTTGATTGTAATTTCGAGCCCCACGGTTGGGAGAGCCCTTTGTTCCTTAAGAAGTATACTTTCCATCAACTGCTCATTCACCAACTGGACTCTACCAGTATCCCGTCCCTCCACTCCTGCAAGGTGCATATAAGAGACAATATCATTACGAATAATGGAGTAGCAGCCACGTTTTGCTCTCAACCAGTGCACCACCTTATTAATAAGACTATCCCGTGTTTCATGCCTCTACTTACTCTACTCTTGAGGAATTCCAGCCTGATATTGTATGCCTGACAGAAACCTGGCTTGCTACCACCTCTGGCCCAGACATAGTCCAAATGCTTCCTCCACAATGTAGTATTTTACATCTTAATCGACCTGCACCCAAAACAGGGGGTGGAGTGGCCATCACGTATACGAGTTTGTTGAGTTGTTCTAAAATGTCCTTGACTCACAAACTACCATGTGAAATGTTGCTAGTTAGTCTTCGGGCATCTCTTGAGAGTTCACTGTATTTTTAAATAGTTTATCACCTTCTTGGGCATGTATCTAATCAGTTTTTAGATAACCTTGCATAGTTAGTTGCTGATCTCTCTCTGACGTGTTCTAAATTAGTCATTTTGGGTGATTTTTAATCTTCACCCTAACAGCCCGAATGACCAGCAAGCCAACAGACTTGTCTCTCTTTTGGCAGACAGCACTTTTATTCTGAAAAATCACAGTCCAACCCATGTGGGAGGCAATCAGTTGGATTTAATTATTTCTGATTTTGATGCATATCCCCCCGGCCTTTGGTATGGTCAGACCACTACCTATTGCTGTTCTCCGTTTCTCTTCAAAGATCTAAACAAAGGCTGACAGCCCTACCTAAGACTCACCGACATTGGGCCAGGGTTTCTCCTGAGTCTATCTCAGACTCGATAACAGCCCTTACCTATGGTGGCATAGCAAATGAAATAGAAAATCCCTGTAGTGCTCTGATTGACACCATGCAGGTGACAGCAGATACCCTAGCCCCTTCCACACACTCAGCTGGACGTGCTGAGGCTTCTGCCCCTTGGTTTTTGCTTGCACCTATGCTGCTCAAACAACAATGTCGGCAGGCTGAAAGGAGGTGGCATAGCTATCTTGATCCTTCTGCAAAATTAGCCTATTTACAGGCTCGCACCATATATCAAACTGCATTAAAAAAAAGCCAAATCATGTCATTTTGCAGAGCGCCTACTTACTGCCTCCTCCTCCACTAAAGAACTGTTATGAGTTGCTAAGGGACTGACTACTCCAACACAGGCTCCTTTATCGATCTTGCAAATTCAGGCACAATGCGATCGCATTGCCGCCTTTTTTAGGGATACAATCTGTAACATTCTGGAACTGGTAAATATAGGAAGGCTGATCGCAGTAGACCCCCTGTTTTAATTTTTGCCACCAAAGAGACACAATCTAGTGCCTTTCAGTTCAGTACAGTCATTGACAGTATGGTTTCCCCTGCACTGCTAAAACTTTGCTCTGCTTCTCCCACGAATCCTATTCCCCTCCATACTCTCCAAGCGGCTTCTAATAACTCCATTTCTCTGTTTACTGCTGCACTCCAATGTTATTTTTTCACAGGGCATATTGCTGAGCCCCTTAAACATGCAGTGATTTCTCCACTATTTAAAAAGCCACATCTTGATCCTGCAATGCAGGAATCCAATCATCTTCTCCATTTTTTTCAGTCTGGATTTCACCCGGTATGGGTACGAAGTCCGTGATGGTTGCTCTTATAGATGATATTGCTTTGCTTCAGGACCGCAGAGAGGTGGGAGCTTTGATTCTCCTTGACCACTCTGCAGCCTTTGACACTGTTGATCATCAGAATCTACTTCAATGTCTCTAGGAGGCAGGAATTTCAGGCATTCCGCTGAAATGGTTCTCTTACTTTTTGTCTGAGTGAGTTTAAACAGTCTTTCTTCCTCCAGACTTAACGGAGATAAAATAGAGATCCTCCAGCTTGGCTCAAATATTGTAGGACAGCCTTGGACTTGTGACTTGTGACTATTGGCCTTCCTCCCTGGGTCCATGTCCGGAGCCATCACCAATAGTCAAGAGCCTAGGGATTAAACTGATGGCTACGGGCTCTAGAGAAGCCCAGATCCCTTCATTCTGCCAACTAGGCTACACAAAACTGAAAGTATTGAAAAATGTTTTGCCATTTCTATCGGTTCCGTCTAGGTTCGAAATTGTGACTGCATCTATCATGAGTTCCCTGGATCATTGCAATGGCATTTATCTGGGCCAAACCGAGGCGCTATTACAATGCCTTCAAACTCTCCAGAATGCAGAAGCACGCCTTGCTCTCAGAGCCTCTAGACTGACTCACTCTCAATACCTACTTTATCAACTACACTGGCTTCCCATTAGGAGCTGAGTCAAGTTTAAGGTTTTCTGCCTCGTTCACCGTGCTACTCACGATGTCGGGGCAGAATTCTTACATTCTAAACTTGAGCCTATATTCCTAGCAGACTACTTCACTCTGCAAATCAATCTCTGATGTGTTTTCCCAGGTTTCGCTGTGCCAGAGTGGGGGGAAGATCCTTTACTGGGCTTGCCCCTATGCTCTGGAACGCTTTGCAACCTGATCTTCAAAATCTTTCTGAATATCTTCCATTCCGAAAAACTTTAAAAACCTATTTGTTTTAGTCCTTGTCTTTTCTCTTACTTTAGCGCCTTAATGCCTTGCGGTCTTTGTTGCGCTCTATAAATATCTCTACAATACATCAAACTACATCTATCAAAACTAGGCTGCCCCAGAAGGATAGCCCCCTCCCCAAGGATTTGTTGATGTAGATCCTTATCAATGGCTCAGGGGGAGCAATCGGTTTGTCCACTTCCTGGGCTCTGGGCAGTCAATGGTAGGAATGTTTTTTGTATTATAACCTTTGGTGGGAATATCTCCTCCTCGTGGGATTCCACTTGTGGGGATTGGGTGGCTCCAGCTCTCACTACTTCGTCCCTCTGACCAGCTGACACCCCTCTCCCAGAGGTAGCCTTGTTGGGGGCATTAATTCCACTGGGATATTATTGGTTTTGCCTTCTTGTTGTGTGGAAGGATTGCTGTGTGGATGTACTTCATACCCCAAGAGTATTTCGCAATCTTCTGCTACGTCTGGGATCTGGATTTTATTCTTGCTCAAATTTGCAAGTGCCAGTTTGCACAGTTTATCAGCAGATGCCTTAGCGCAAGTGGTCTTCCTTCCCGGCATACTAGATGGTGCTACTACCACTCCTAAGGCAGAGGCAGCAGTTATTTCCTCCTCTTCACCCACTACTACACTGTTGGAGACTGCTTGCCCCTTCCATCCACCCTTTTCCCCTCCTTTTGCCTTTTGATGCATCACAATCTTTAACCTCTTGAGCCTTCTGGGGCTCAATATCATAAAGTAAACTTGCAATTTCGCTTAGCATTGCATTTGCCTCGTCAATGCAATTGGTGAAAGTGGCTTCCCTTTTACCAGCTTTACTATTTGGGAGGGATTTCTGCACTTTCCTTTTAGACATAATGTCACAATAATATCAATGCAATCCTAAAGGAATCACAACGTTCAATACAAGAAACGTGCAAAACGGTACCGTCTGACAATGCCAAGAAAATATTAAATGGTAATACAAAAAGATAAAATATATGCAGTGACAAAATACTAAGTTAAAAGTATGGTCCATATATGTGACCAGTGCAATAAAAATAAGTTTTAAAAGCTGAACTGATCTTTTATAGTTAACACCAGGTGCCCTAGTATGGTTGCTCATTAGTCCAATATCATGGAGTCTCGACTGAGATAAAAAGATTGACTCTGTCCTTAGGGATCATCCAAGAAGCTGGATTGGAAAATCGCATACAGTCCCCGGGGTATGTGAACCAACACAGTGCACCACATATGGCAGTGTCATTGCCAATCTGAGGTGAAACCCGAACTGGTTGATACTAACGTTGAGCACTGAGGCCAACCACGGTACAATGTAGCAAAATGGCAAAAAAGTACCAAGTTCGGATTAAGTCCAGTCCAAAGTGCTAGTGCTTGGATTCACACAGTGGATTCTACTATATAGTTTGGTAATATTACACAAGTCCTAAGGACTTGTAGCCCGTTTCCTTCGAATTCGCACAGGTATGTTAAACAGTAGGCCCCCTATACACGCCACCCTCGACTCACCGTCAAGGACTGGATGGACCTCCTTCCCAAGGCTGTTTAAGAAGGGCGGAAGGTGGGCGTATGACCAGCGGATAAACGAGTGACAAAAGTAAGTTACTGGAATAAATATATTGCAGCACCTGCTGCGGCAACACTATTGGCGCTAACACCTCACCCTTGGCAGCTCATGGGCTTTGCCGGGTTGGGCTCCTGTGCCCGGTTTTTGATGATGGGGGAGCGGCCTGGAAACAGCAATGGGCAACATTAAAGGGCTCCTGCCCTACACACATCAGCAGCATCAACAGCTTGCCCATCGCAGCTTGTGGGCTTCGCCACTCTGGGGTGCTGGGGGTGAAGTTGCTGTTGGTGGGACATGGTGGGACATGGCCTGGAAACAACAATGGACAACGCTGGGTGTCCAGCGAACTGTGAAGCTCTGAAAGTTCGCTTCACTTGTTGTACGTGACTCTGCCCTGCACAGCACTGCGAGCCTCAGCTCTTGTAGTCTCTTCCTTTTCCATTGCCACACGCCGCTTCCTGGAGGAGGCGGAGTTCCCTGGCAACACGTGACGGATCACGTGATTGTGCCGGCCTATTTCAGCTGTCGTGAGCCCCCCGAGCGGGGTTTCCAGCGAACTGTGAAGCTCTGAAAGTTCGCTTCACTTGTTGTACGTGACTCTGCCCTGCACAGCACTGCGAGCCTCAGCTCTTGCTGTCTCTTCCTTTTCCATTGCCACACGCCGCTTCCTGGACGAGGCGGAGTTCCCTGGCAACACGTGTCGGATCACGTGATTGTGCCGGCCTATTTCAGCTGTCGTGAGCCACCCTTGCGGCATTAAGCCCGGCGGGGAAAAGCCCACTGGCTGTTGTGCGGCTGTTTGGCGGATGGTGGCATTTGAGAAATTTTTCCCAAGGTACTGTTTAATACCAACGTTTCCATTTATTCCAGGTTCCCAAACCTAGTACTGTGGCGATCCTTGAAATTTTACTAGATATTAATGTTATTAACATATTAGGTTGTTGTTTTATATTTTAAACGCAACATAAAGTTTTAACAACTTTAAAAACTTAAGAAAGAAACATTTTTTAAAAAATATATATATTTTTTTGTATAACATTCTATGTTCACCCTAAAAACAGGCATGCCATCGGAGACAACTAGAGACCCGATGGCCACTTCATTATCTTTCATGCCCAATATACCGGACCTAGCTCCGCTCCCTCAAACTCCCATTAATCAAAACATTCCTAAATTACAGGAAAAGACCAAAAGTCACACTCATATTTTTTTTAAAAAAACATTATTTTAACTCCAATTAACAAAACTCCAAATGACATCCGTAATTTTTATGTAAAAAAATCACATGGCCCAATAACCTCCAATTCGACTGATTTGGCATCTTCTGTAACGATCCCTCCAGAGTAGGGTAGTAACGGTACAGCGGTATACCGGTATAAATACCGTGAAACATTTCATTTACAACTAATAACCGTTATCTGATCTACACCGGTTTACCGTGGGGCCTGCTGTGAAGCATTCCCCTGATTTTGCAGTTGTGTTCACAATTGGCTGCGCACAGAGTAAAGTCTTTAACACGTTCAGTGGGATTTATGGCACCCGAGCTGGGAGGCTGTGTGACTGGGCAGCTTCATAGCACGACTTGCACTGAAGATGGAGGTGGTGGCAAGCAGTGGCTCCGCATTGGAATTCACACAAACAGCCAATGTTGCTGCTGTTTAACACTTCGCCAACTGTCCAAGATAACAGTTGCAGGTCCGGGCCACCAGCCAGCAACATGAGAGGCTCACTGAGCAGAGCATGCATGCAATGGGCAGTTTGAAAAGTGCCCGAGGTCTCCTAACAACGTGCAGCGTGTAAAATACTGAAGGAAAAAATACTCACTTGGAAAACGAGCAGGGGAGTGCTCTGATCTTTGTAGCACGCTCTGTTTGCCTATCTCCCCCCTGGCCCCTGGGCAGGGCGTCTGCAATTTAGATGGTAATTGATAAACATCCCTGCTGCCTGCACCGTGACCCCGGCACTGACACTTGCAGGAGCTGCTAAATCGTTCCGGGCTGGCGCCGAAGGGGTGAAGTGAAGAAGCAACAATAAGCCATGGGTGAAGTGATCTCCTATTTCAATCATAGAGTTAACTTCCCCATGGCTTTATTGCTGGCTTCTTATCTTCATTTCACCGGCCCCAAGCCCTGCTGCTAAGTTTCCTTTCATGGCTGCGCAGCTCCACGAACAGAGAAGGGAAGGGTAACGCTGCAGAATAACCCAGTAATATTGATTTAAATACACCATGCATGAATATGTGGTTTATTTTCCAATCCTTTTCTGTATTTCCCATTTTAAGCATTGCTCACTTATCAGGTTTTTTGCACATCACGTGTTCCGCTCATTAGAAAAGGGTGCATGCTGGCTCACCCTTAATAACACTTTACCACACTATGTCAAGTCACCATTTAACCCTGTGACACCTTGTGCATGCAGTTTATAAACAATTCCACGGGCAATAGGTACAGGTAAATTAAGCGCCACATCATGGTTGAACCATCCTCGTTGTAGGTAGCACCGACCATCACTACCCAGAATTTCCAAATAAACGAAAATACCTCCATCGCAACCGATTCTAGGGGCTTCAATTGAAAGAAAAGCATCTTTATTCAGTCTGCTTTTTTGACACAAAGGGAAGAAACTGCCCCATTCCAGGAGCAACGTAAAGCAGCACCCTGTACTTGAAACCATTCCCCAATGCCCTCTTTTTGTAGGTTTCCAACTTTCCAGACTGGTAGGGCAATGAAAGCTAGGCTTTCTAGCACTATGCACTCAAAAGATCACCCCCACCTCGCCAGGCTGGGAGGGAGAAAAATTGACTGCAGCAGTATGACTGGTGCTAGTAGCCACAGACTAGTTATTTACAACACAGGCTGGGGATAACACTAGCAGCTCGCATGACAAATGGCACAAACCAAAGCGCACGCTGAAACCGGACGCAAGAAGTGCTTGGACATAAATCTAAACACAAAGACGAAAGCCTTGTGTGCTTCTACTCCACTTTCAGCAGCCCACAAACGCTTTGACCCCCATTGAAGGGTTCGTTTTTCCAGCAGCCCCCATTCACCAGTGAAAGCTGCCTGGAGAAAGTGGGCTGGGATTCCTGCAGGACGGTTCTGAAGTACAACAGCTTCCCCGAGCAGGCAGGTCCGAAGGCTCAGGACCGGAGAAGGACTATATTTTAAACTTGACAACTAAAAGGTGGAAGGAAAAGATACCCTGATCCTATTCCAAGTAAGTGTAAAGTCCACTGAAAACATTTAATTCATATATGAATTTAACAAGGTGGTTGGTTGCTTATCGAAAATAAAGCGGCGTTGTTCACATTAAAAATCTCACTTATTTTATTATGACTATTTCATCTTGGTCGAAGTTTGCCTTATTTACAATAATACCTTGTATTTCACGTACCACCTACACAGTAGACTGTGGCTTCGTAGCGCTGTAAATAACAGGCGTTACTATTATCCAGCACACTTAAAATATAGTAACTCTATTTTTTTCATTCTTTCCGTTTTCATGCTAGTGTCAGGGTTAGATGGAATAGCGCCCAGAGCCTTCTTTACTGACTGGGTGCAAGTCTTTATTAAATTGAAATATGCATAATGCAAGAGGTGATAAGGAAGAGGTGTGCTTTAGCGGTTATGTTATTGTTACCAAATGTGGATCCATGAGATCCGGGTCCTAATCCTGCCTTCCCCACTTGAACGACATTGTGTGATCCTGTGCAAATGGCTTGGCCTCTCTGTTGTTTGACCATGTAAGGCTTTCGTGTTAAGAGTGCTGGGAGAAACCGAGAATGATCGCTGCAATGAGCAGAGCTGCGGTGCTGAAGGGGTTCCCCAAAGCAATACATTACAGCTCTACAGAGGAGCGCTGGGCTTTTTTGGGCCAGATTATAATATTGGACATTTAGTCACACGCCACAAACTAATAATTTGGCGCTAAAACACGTGTTTTGTTTCACTTCGGCTAACCTAACTCAAGGGTCCTCATTTCAACGACCACTGAAGAACAAAAAGGCAGATTCTGCACTGATAGGATTCGAAACTCTTGGGACCATGTTACAATTGCGCCTCTACAGTGGGCACGCAATTCACTGAGCTATCTTTCCAGGGAAATGTATTCTAGAATGACACAGCGTAGGGACGCGGGTCCCCGGGGGGTGGTTGGAAGAAAGAATCCCACTGCCCAGTGCCCGCCCTCCTACAGCTGTTCTCCAGTAGTGTCTAACACTGAGCACAGACACACATTTACAGTACACAGTGCATAAATATTCTGTCACTCACACAAACACACACACATGCACACGAACGGCTATGCCTGCATAGCAATAAGAACGAGCTCTTTTTGTCTTCAAGTAATTAAACAGTTGAAATAAAAGAGGTTTTAAAATACACACAAATGAGATGCATTGGCACGCATACAATAGTTTTAGAAGCAACGTGAAAATGCTATGAAATAAAAAGCAAATGTGGGATGAAGGGAAACAACCAGGCAGAACCTGCAGTTTTAGTTGTTTATAATATACCAAGTACCTTCAGTGGCATCACTAGATTGCATTAACTCATGGTGTCACTCCTGGGGGGATGACACCAACCCTAATGACGCCACTGGGTAGGGGTCAGGCTCCCTCAATTTGTTGGCTTTCTTGCTTGTATTCAGGGCAGGGGGATTACTGCTCCTGTAGTGAAAATCAAAATTTGTCACCAATGGATCTGGTTCTGCATGTTCACTACACTGACCCACTTCGAGATAATAGAGCTATTGCCAGGAAGAAAGCTCCAATTCAGAGTGCTATCACCAGTGTCTGAAATTGAATTACACGCCTCATTGCCAAACGCCAGAACTTAACCTCGCAGAGAGAGTACTTTTGTTGCATTGGTGGTTCAGAGCCTGTTGATAAGAAGAGAACAGGTCTGTGAGAGCGGGACACTGCACAGTTTACACATGCGCAAATAAATTAAGGCAGCCTTAGCAAAAGATGTGGGATAGCGTTTATCTGATAACTTTATTTTTGCAACTTTAAGCGTGGTGGATTCAGACCAATAGGGTGTCAGTCAGAGCCGTATGGGAGAATGTAGTATGAAAAAAAGCTGCTTGTAATTTACTGACACACCCTTGAGAGCATGCCAAAACTGTGGCTCCCAAAAAACATTTAAAGACGGGTCGGTTAAGTCATATCAGCTCCCTTAGCAATGACTGAACAAGACAGGTACTGTAATCCCATTGAGTGCTCTCACTGCACAGCATTGTGAGAAAATATGCCATTTATTATATGTTAACCTTTGTTGAAGGAGCACAGCAAATCACTGAACAAGCACTGAACAGGGCACACACAACGAAAGTGCATCAGTAATGGGTACTAGTGCACGCTGCATTGTTCTGCAGAGCCTCGTCCTCCTGTGATAGGTATATAAACTTCTGCAAAGGTTGTATTTTATATGACAGTTAAACTGGATTACCAAACTACATTTGGATGACTTTTTCTAGCAATATAAAATTTAAGTAAATTTTTAAGCATGTGTGTGCTCTACTGCGATAACCACGGTATACCGTATTTTCATTGGAAGGTTATCATACCGTCAAAAAACCAATACCGTGACACCCCTACTCCAGAGTCATCACTACCTAATGATGATGTAAATGATTTGATCCCAATACAAAATCCCACTTTTAATAATGAGGCTTCTGCTCCTTCTTTGAGTTCTACCATTTCAGATCAAACTTTATTAACTTTACCCCATTCGCCTATTAAAATTATTAAACCTATGCAAATCTTCTCCACCGTTTTAGAAGAGTCATCTCTTGACTCTGAAGTGATGACAAATGAAAGCCAAAAAACAGCACAAGTTTCATCATCTGGGAATGTTTCATTGGCTTCAGTAATTATTGAAGACGTGGGACAAGTCTCTCATAATAAGTCTCTTTCATCCCCCTCTCAAAATCCCCCTGAATGTAGAGACTTTGAAAGCTCAAGACTCTCAATTATGACTGACTATGCACAACCATGTTCCATGGATTCAACAAGACAAGATGAGGAGATCTCTTTTTTGCAACCCACCCCTCGTCACTGTCAAACTTCTGATAAGAAACGACAATCATCTGTATCTTCGGCCAATCCTGCCCTATTAGAAGTCACCTTGGGGCTATTAACACTACTATGTCTACTTTATTTAAGCTTTTTAACTCTTTGGATCAGAAGTTAGCTGTCCAAACCGACAAGATAAATCACATAAGTGACTGGATGAGAGATACCTCGCTTAAATGTTCTAAAGGTCTTTCTTTAGTAAATCTGGAGAAAAGAATAGTACATCTTGAATCCTATTTGTCAGCCCATCAAGATTCAAACGTACACTCAGGAACATCTATTATACAGCGTGTCTCACACTTAGAGAGTTTGATCCAAGATCCTCTGACTATTACGCCAGCTTTACCAATATTTTCTAAAATTATTCGACCAATTGAATGTGTTGAGGAAGCTGATACGGTAAAACATAACGAATCCTGGATTAGTGTTGATTCTCCTGTGAGAAGTGCGGGTCAATCCATATCCTGTAAATCTCGTGGGGGCGTCAACCAAAATGCACAAAAGATAGGAGGATCTTTGTTAAATAATAGAAAAATAAAATTGATGTCATCTAAAGTTACACAAAGAAATGAAAAAGCTCTGACAGATTTAAAAAAATTACCTCAAATGCATCCTTCTTCGGATGTCACGAAAACTTTCACTCACAGTGCTGTTGGTCTGTCAGTTATATGTGATGAGATAATGAATACCGACTCGGTCGTTACAGCCAGCAATTCTCGTGTAGACGAAGTTTTGCAAGACATCTTTCCACCTCCTCAAGTTGTTTCTCCTCAAGGTATCCCAAAAGAAGTTCTCATTTCATCCCCTAATTATGATCCCTTGAATGAGCTGGTACTTCTCTTAACATCCAAGCCTGATAATATACAAACAAAACAATCTTGCCCGATTGTACAAACGAAATTATCTGCTCAACATGGTGTCGTTTCTACAGGTGCGGGCAAATTACCTCCTCCTCTCGCTCCTATGGCGAAAGTTGAAGATCGTTTAAGTGCATTAAGAATTGCGGTGGATTCTTCAGGTGCGGGCAAGTTACCTCCTCCTCTCGCTCCTATGGAGAAAGTTGAAGATCGTTTAAGTGCATTAAGAACTGCGGTGGATTCTTATTTACTCAATAGAATTTCAGAGGTGCTACCTGAAGCTCCACATGTCCTTGATCATTCCCCTCATATACATAATTTTAATAAAAATTTGCAAAATGAAGTCCGATCCCTCAAAAACAGATCAGACAATTGCACAAAAATCATGCCTCCTTCTTGTAATAGTCAGCGCCCTCAAGATCCGCCTAAAGAAAAAAATAGGAGTAACACTGATGTACGTAATGGTGGTAGTAAACACTACATAAATGACGACAGTGCTGCATTTTCAAAGAAACTTAAACAGTTTCATACTTTAATTCTGAAATGTTGCGATGGGTCCTTCCCAAAGTACGATCTATGTTGTGCTAGTGTCTTCAATATATTTGGAGATATAGAGGGACTGGAAGCCATTTCTTCATCAGATGTGGATCAAGTTGAGTTTCTCTGCGATAAGAATCTTTCCATCGTTAGGCTCTGGATAAAGTCTGGTATTGTTCGTAATACATTATGGAATGCCAGAATGGATTTGTTTAATCTTGGTTTCTTGTTAGCTCAAGACCCAGCACGACAGCAATCTGAGGAGATTGATGGTAATAAATCTATTGTTGGCACTATTTCTGAACCCTCATGTGCCTGCAATTATTGTACTAATCAATCACCATTAGACCCCAATGTGGGATCTAATACCCATTCATAACCACAAGCAACTATCCCCACCAACAAACTTTCACTTGCTAGTTGGAATACTAGAGGTTACTCTCATTTTCAGTGGAATTTAGATAATGGGTTGAATAGTTACGATATCGTAGCTTTACAAGAAACGTGGTTAATAAATCCCCTTATATGGGATGATCATGAGATTAGTTTACTGCCAGCAGTCCATGGTGGTAAAGGAAGACCTACAGCTGGTCTGTTAATAGCAGTGAAAGCGAGTAGGGGTTTGAAAATCTCCCCCTGGCAAACACCAAACAAATTCATGCAACTGGTTAAGATCCTCTTCAATTCACAGACATACGCACTTATTAATCTTTACAGAAACCCAGTAGGCATTACTGATGACAGCTTTTATGATGCTCTTTCCCTTATTTTCGAACATATCTCTGATCAAAATAATGTCTCTGGAATATTGTTAATGGGTGACTTGAACTTTTCTTGCTTTCATTCGAACAAAAGGAACAAGAATCGTGAGGGTGCAAGATGGACCTCCTTTATGGAAGATCATGGTTTAAAGATGGTAAATGGTGCAATCATAGGTGACATTCCACCTATGAATACCTGGGAAAGAGGCTCCTCAAAATCTACCATCGATTATATTTTCTTATCTAATACCATCTTCATGAATGCGAGCAAATTTGTTATAATCAAACAGACATCTAGTGATCACCACCTTTTAGCCTTATTTTGGGCAGTTGAAATCGGTGATCACTTGAAAACTGCACTTTACTATAAACATACTGTATCTGTTAATAACGGCAGAAACCGCTTCAAATGGTCTGTCAATAAATTACTAGCTCTGAATGATGCTATTCTAAAAAGTCAAAGTTTACATAAGGCTGGTTCCTATATAGATGTCTTAAGCACCTTCGCGAATCTTTATCCTGTTTTCAGTAAACCAGTTAAAAGACATGTTCATGGGTTTGATCTAGCTCTCTGTGAAAGAAAGAACGCTTACAGAAGAGAGATCACAAACTATCAGAAATTGCCCATGATTGATCGAATTAAAGCAGTTAAAGTTGCCTCCTCGAGATATCGAAATTGGGTTCGAGCGAGGAGAGCTACCTTGTACCAACTAGATGGCGAATACTTCCTGTCATCTTGCCGTAGTAAAAATTCTGCCATGGTCTGGGAGCTGTTGAATAAATGTAACATCTCATCCCAAGATCATGTGCAGCTCAATAGCGTTACACATTTTTCGTCCCTATACAACGATCCTATGATGAATTACTATATTTACAATAGCAACTCTGTAAACAGTTGGACTTTGCATTGTACAAGATTTGCTATTCAAGCCTTTATTAAAGCTTCTTCATCATCGAGAGCGGCAGGCTTGGATTGGCTGACCAATGTAATGCTCAAACAAAACATAACAGAATGGGCACTAATCTTGAACAATAATTTTCACCACATATTACAAACTAAAAATATTCCGCAATCATGGCGTTCCTCTGTAATCATTCCGATCTATAAAAAAGGTGATCAAATGAATCCCAAAAATTACCGTCCAATAACGTTACTAGACGTGCCAGGAAAATATTTCTCCAGGCTGGTGGTAAGAGATTTTAATGCTTGGTCAAATAAAGTAAATCAACGTGACCCAGCACAAACTTGATTCGTGGCAGGTCTAGGTACCGGCGTTAATTTAATTACTTTAAATGCTATAAAACAACAAGCAATTCATAAGAATCAAGACAGATACTTTGCGTTCGTGGATCTTCACTCCGCCTTTGATTCGGTCTCAAGACCACAACTTATAGATAAGTTAATCAAAGCGGACTGCCCATCCACTCTTATTGACATCATTTTTCACAACCCAAGGTCTATGTAAGACTAAAACTCTGAGGGTCTTCTATCAACCCCAATTCCAACGTATAGAGGGCTGAAACAGGGGTGCATTTTAGCATCTGCCTTGTTCAATTTTTTCATTAATGATCTATGTTGTATTTTTATCAAAGTAATCGCTGATGCTCCTAAACTGAACGATGTAAAACTGAACGATGTAAAAATTTGTGCCTTATGATATGCGGACGATCTTGTTTTAGTATCAAAAACTCCCAGTGGTTTACGCAATCTCTTGTCAGCATTATGCTCTTATTTCAAAGAAAATGAATTGGTAGTAAACACGAGTAAAACACAAATTGTCTCGTATGTTCCTAAAGGTTTACACAAACACTTGTTAAACTGGCAGATCGAGGGGACACCCTTAAAGATGGTACCAAATTATGTCTATTTGGGCCTTATCTTTGAGGGTGGTCCAACGTTAGACTCACATCTAAATACAATTAAGCAGAAGTTAACCACAGCAATCTGTCAGACACGAGTAATTGTTTCTAAATATGGCAAATTCTCCATCAAAGCTGGCATCACCTATTGGGACCAGAATGTCGTAGCAACCATTCTTTATGGTTTGGAAACACTAATTGTCCCCCCAGGGTTTCTTAATTTACTAGAAGCCAAGTTTTGGCGTGCAATTTTAAATTTACCCCAAGGTATTCCCGGTGTGTTAATACGATATGAATTGGGAATAATTTCTTTAACTGCATTATATAACTGGCGCCTATGTGCCTTATTTCGCAAATGCTTATTATCTACACATGATAACTCTACATTATCTACCATCTCAAGCTACTTGCTCAACTCTACAGAAGTATTTCCGAAATATTGGTCTACGAAAATATTAACAATTATGGTGCATGCAGACATATCACTTGATCTTCTTACGGTTCATCCGGAGCAAGCAAAGAAGAAGGTGTATATGATGGACTGGATTGACACCAGAACTCAGTGTTTAACTTATAAAGACTTTGATACTACAATCTTTGGTCCAAAGCGTTTTAAAAACATTGCCTCCTATCTATGCTTGGCACCATCTGCTGCCTTAAGAACTGCCATTCTTCGCTTGAGGCTTAACATTTGGCCCACCTGTGAGGTTAAAACAAGAAGAAAACAAATCTCTTCTGACCTCAACTGGTGTAGGTTCTGTAAAAATTTTTTGATTGTAGAAACTCTTCAACACCTAATATTGGAGTGTCCAGCACTTAGCACTTTAAGAAAATTGCACTTTGTTAATCACTTTGCATATTTTGCACAACTTGATCCAAAAAATAGATGGGTCGCCTTGGCAGCCACTGAATGTATGAGTATAAGAATTGCAACAATTAATTTTCTACAGGCCTTGAACTTAGAATGATGATTTTACAGCATGTTATGAATTTATATGGTTTTTTCTTATGTGGATTTTATGTTTATGAATTTTTCTAATCTATATAAATTGAAAAAGTTGATGTAATTTCAACTATATTCAATAAATAATAAAAAAAAACAATGGACAACGTTAACGGGCTCCTGCCATAAACACACCAGCGGCACCACCACTGAACCGTTAAGAGCTTGCGTGCTTCACCACTCTGGCCTGTTGGTGCCGGTTTTGATGGTGGGGGCATGGCCTTGAAACAGCAATGGACATCGTTAAAGGGTTCCTGCCTTACACACAACAGCAACGCCAACACTACACTCTTGGAAGCTTGCGGGCAGCAGCATTCGTGGAGCTGGTGTAATTTGGGTGTGCATCCATAATGTGCTCCTTAACATCACAAATGACTTTCACATTAATGGAATGCCAAATCGTCCTGCTGTGGTAGCATTGTTCTCTATGGAGGGGTGGTTGGAGTGCTATGGGGTTGAAATCAACATGGCGAAGGACCACCTTGGGGAATTGTACAGCAGCATAAAGACTTCGAAGACTCTTTTCCTTGCTTGCACAGTGTAAGGCATTGCAATGTGGTTGGATTGTGCATGTGATTTGTGAAGCACAAAGCACTTGATGTAGGCATTTGAATTAGGTGGGCTATGCTATAATCCGTGTGACAGCCGTGCTATCGAATGAGCCAGTCACAAAGAAGTGCAAGTATACTAGAACTTTAACATGGGGGTCTGACATGTTACGTTTGTTTTTGGAGATTAATGCTGCTGTCTACTAGCTTACCATCTCCAATATGACTTGCAGAAATCTCAATCTGGTATATGCCACCTCATCAAGCATTCGAAAGACGGGTGTCCTCGTGTGGTAAGTCCTCGCCAACCTTTTCTTTCTGGCATGGTGTGCTAATATGAGAGCAAGCAGTTTTGGATCAGCAACTGTGGAAACCTTTGCCAGTGGTGCTGCATTTCTACACTGCCCCTGCTTTGTATAGATGCACAGTTGTGGAGCTCTCCCACGTTTCCTGATGGCACTAATGGTTTTGTGAATCCGGGCATGTTTGCACTTTGGTGGGTGTGTCTTTGCCCAGTCCATCCTAAGGAACTCCCATAGAACTTCCCTTGATCCTCACATATTGAGACTTACTGCATAATATGCACCATTCTTCTCCCTTGCGTTTGCCCTTTCTTTGCTCCTAGGAGGCGCCAACACCTTTGGGCTATTTGTGCTTTGTACGTGCAAAGTGAGGAATTTGAATCACAATTTCACTACGTGCCACTTGCAGCACACAGTGTATAGATGCAAATTCACTCTGCGCTGTGCAAACCTTTTTATGCATTAAACACACTGTGCCTCATGACGACCCAGGCGGTAATCTGCCGTCATTACCGCCATGGCGTAATGAGCGTTTACGCCGTGGGCCGATGGCGTAAAGAGCACCACATTACGACCCATCGCGCACGAGCATTACGCCATGGCGGTAATGCAATTAACGCCATGGCGGAAAAGGCCCCTACCGGCATCGTAGGGCGAGCAAGGTGCACTTCCGCCACCGTAAGTAGCGGCCACCGTAATTAGTGGCCACCGTAATTAGCGGTGGCCGCAATTAGCGGTCACCGTAAAAAGAAGAACCGGAAATAGCGTCATCGCGGCGGAACGGGAAACAGCACGTCGGCGATCTTTAAAAACACAATCCATTGCCATCCTACCGAACAACACCAGATCCAACCCTGACACCTGTCCCAACCAATCACCCACCCATCCAACTACCCAAAAATGCCTAAAGTTGTTAAGAAGGCATGTGACCGCCAGCGCCAGGAAAGATTTAGCCGGGAGGAAATCTGCATGCTTGCGGAGACCCTGCAAGACAACGCAGCTGTCGTTTTCTCGCCGGAAATGACCAGGCCAGCGATAGCAAAAAAGAAGGCCATCTGGGCCCTGGTGGCCGAGCGTGTCAGCGCGGTGGGGACCGTACCCCGCAACCCACAGCAGTGCAGGAAGCGCTGGGATGACCTTCGCATACAGGTCAGAGCCGTCATCTCTGCAAACCGCAACCTTGCCCTGGGTACCGGTGGAGGTTCGGAATCCCCACTAAAACTCCAACCTTGGGAGGAGATTTGTGCAACCACGATTGGCATGGAAGGCATTGAAGGCATCGGAGGGATGGAAAGGGGAGTTCCGACATCAGGCGATGAAGGTAGGTGCCTCAAACAAGACATGCCATAGTCACTGCAGTCCATTCATGTGTAGCACAAGGTTGCCCTAGAGTGTAAATGCAACACATTAGCTCCACACTGCCCATAGCCACATGCGAGCACCACCCTGTATACACTGCTGGCACCCACATACCTGCATCCACATTCCACACAAAAAGGAGACAACCTACATGGCCCTGCCTGAAATCTGCCTCATCTACTGACCAGAATCATGTCAATCATTGTCATTCCAAAGTCCACAGACCCATCAATAACGCCCTCCCTCCTTTGCTCCATCACAGGCACAGATTCACACCCCGAGGACCAGGTCACCCCTGCAACGAAGAGAGCCAAGAAGGCCAATAATACCATCCCCTCACCCTCAACCTCAGCTGCAGTGAGGCAGACCCCACAACAAGCAGAATCCACTGCAAGCAAACCGGACGGCCCACCGGCAAGCACCCCTGTAGGCAGCAGGCCAGCAGCAGCAGCTCCACCTGTACCAACATTGCCTGCCACAGAAGGCACCGGGTCTGCGGCCAGCAGTAACATGGGTGAAACAGCTGCAATTCCTGCATGTTCAGACTCTGACATTGAGGAGCACGAAGTCAGAAGCCCCACTGACCTTCTACATTCCCCCTGTTTGTCAAACGCCAGCCCGCATGAGGATCACACACAGGGGCACACAGAGGAAGAGGAGTGGCCTTCTACCCCATGCCCAGTCCTCAGTCCACAGGAGGGGAGCAACCCTCCATCACACCACCAGCATTGGGCATGGCCCAGCAGGGGCAGCAGTCCCTCGAGGACATCATAGAACGGCAGCACCAACTGTCCACGATGCTGACTGAGCATGCCGCGGAATGTGTGGGGGCTAGGGCAACCATTGAACAGGCCACGGAGACCCTAAGGGCCGAGGTAGCGCAGAGCACTGCCACCGTGAGGGATGCCATGCAGGCCATGTCTAGGGACATCTGTGGTGAACTTGCCGGGTTGTGTCGTGCGCTCACTGAGCTCACCCACACCCTACAGGACGTGCATGCACGGGGGCAGGCAGGGACATCCTCCGCTGCCATTTCTGCACAGAGCAGCCCCGTCCGACGTTCCGGACGTAACCTGCGCTCCACAGCCAGGGGTGCCCCGGGGGCCGGGAGAGGGGGCTTGTAACAGCCTGTGGCCACTGTCACAGGCATCTGTTGATACTTACATGGGCTGTGTTGCGGTGTGCAGGGGGGAGGTGGGAGGGGGTGTGTTGGGGTGTGCAGGGGGGAGGTGGGAGTGGGTGTGTTGGGGTGTGCAGGGAGGAGGTGGGAGGGGGTGTGTTGGGGTGTGCAGGGGGGAGGTGGGAGGGGGTGTGTTGGGGTGTGCAGGGGGGAAGTGGGAGGGGGTGTGTTGGGGTGTGCAGGGGGGAGGTGGGAGGGGGTGTGTTGGGGTGTGCAGGGGGGAGGTGGGAGGGGGTGTGTTGGGGTGTGCAGGGGGGAGGGGAGAGGGGGGAGTGGTTGTGTCACGACGTTTTATGATTGAAATACACTTTTTGCTTTCCCGAAATGAAATGTGTGGACATTTTCATTGCATATGTGTGCTTTATTGGTGTACAGTCCACAGTGTGCATGTCCCAGAGACACACAGTGCCCCAAGTGCAGTCTCCATGTGATACACACCAGCCGTGTGTGCTAGAAGCAGTGGTCGATGATAGTTTGGCGCATTGAACGCCCCTCCTGTGCATCGCCTCCTCCATGGGGTGCCGCCCCATCTGCACCCTCCTCATCCTCATCGTCAGGTGGTTGCAGTTCTGCGTCAGGGGGCAGGGGCACATTCCGTCTGACGCACATATTGTGTAGCATGACACATGCCATGACGATCTTTGCCACCTTCTCATGGCGGTACAGGAGTGCCCCACCAGATCTGCTGAGGCATCGGAACCGTGCCTTCAATAGGCCGAATGTCTGCTCTATGACCACACCGGTACGTGTATGTGCACGGTTGAAGTCCTCCTCGTGCTGGTTCTGCAGGTTCCGGACTGGTGTAAGGAGCCACCTCTTCAGGGGATAGCCTGCATCACCTGTATGTAGTCAAGAATGTATGTGTCAGTCATGTCGTCTGATCAAGAACATGATGTGCCACCATGGCTTGCATCCAACTGTTACTTTGGCTCACTTCTACATGCACGCAATGCAACCAGTATATGCTCATGGCTCCCATGGCCTGTTTTGCATGCCATCACCCAATGTATGCAGAGGGGTTGAGTGCAGTGTGAGTGCCCATCCACTGTGTCCATTCATGCCGTTTGGTTAGTTGGCCTGGCACATGTCCTGTGATGGCAATGCGCACATCATTGCAACATTGCTGTGGGCCTCATCATGACCCCAGTGAGCAATGCTGATGTAGACAGGGACATTTTGCGGGCCCTGCTGTCTGTGTAATGGTGTGTTGATGTTTCTGTCCGTCATGTGCCTCCTTCGTGGGCAGTTATGGGGGACAGGCCTATCGGTTGATGGTGTTTGGTGACGTGCATGTAGGTGCTTTTCATTGTTGACAATGTGGTCTGATTTGGTAGAATGCACTTGCAGATGGTTGTGTCATGGTTGGGACACAACCTCATTCACATGGTAGGGCTGCATACATTGGCTATTGGCTTTACTGGTGTTGGGTGGAGTATGGGTTGCTTCAGGGTATTCTCTGTCTCCGTTCTCTCTGCTACTCACAGCCAGGTGGAGTATGCATCACCCCCCCCCTTTCAGCCAGGTGGAGTATGCATCATTCCCCCCCCCTTTCAGCCAGGTGGAGTATGCATCATTCCCCCCCCCCTTTCAGCCAGGTGGAGTATGCATCATTCCCCCCCCCCTTTCAGCCAGGTGGAGTAGGCATCACCCCCCCCTTTCAGCCAGGTGGAGTATGCATCATTCCCCCCCCCTTTCAGACAGGTGGAGTATGCATCGGTACATCATTCACCTGCCCACTTCCATGACATTGGACTCACCGAGTAGCCAGGATCTTGGGCCTGCATGTCGCTCAATGTAGCGTGGTATCGTGGAGTTCCTCAGGACCATAGAATCATGGGTTGATCCGGGGAATCGGGCACAACAATGTGTGATGATCTTGTTGGAGTCACAGACCATTTGCACGTTGATTGAGTGGAACTGTTTCCGGTTGCGGCACGGTACCTCCATGGCACGTGGAACCACCAATTCCACATGGGTGCAGTCGATGGCACCAATGCAACCGGGTATGCCGTCTAGTGCATGGAAACCCACTTTGGTTTTTGCAATCTCCTGGGCAGTCCGTGGTAATGAGATGTGGTCGTCTGTGTGCTTGAGGAGGGCATCGAGCACTTGGATGAGTGTTCGTGAGAATAATGGTTGTGAAATGCCATGCAAGTGCCCCACTGTGTGCTGGTAGGTGCCTGTGGCCAGGAAGTGGAGTACAGACACTACCTTCAGTAGGGGTGGGATGGCGGTTGGAGTTTCTATCATGCTGACGATGTCGTTGTGTGTCATGTCTACGATGGCGGTGATGGTGTCCCGGTCCAAACGGTACAGGGTGTGGATCTGCTCAGCAGTGAGGTTGAATGGATTGGCTCTGATGCGTGGGATTGGGGGCTGCCTGCGTGGTGGCACTGGCTGTGCTGGTGGGGCTTGCTGGGCCTGCCTTGCCCTCCTTCTCCTCCTGCGTCTCCTCTGTGCTGCCTGTTGTTGTTGTTGCTGTTGTAGCACTTGCATTGCTATCAGGTCCTCCAACCCCAACATTGCTAGTCGTATTGGTATCATTGTGGAGTGTGACTGGGTGTGGGAAGGGGTGGGGTGTGCTCTTTTTGTACTTCCTGAGTCTGTATTGCCTTCACCTGTGCTGTTTCTGTGCACCAATGGCAGCTGCATTCACTTTACATGGCCCTTTACGGTTGGTTCGCGATGGCGTAATTAGCACCATGGCGGTAAGGTACTTAACGGGCTGGGTGATGGCGTTAGGTGCATGTCCGCTTGGGTCGGCATTCACGTACCTTTCCGCCATGGCGCTAAGTACGGTGTGAGAGGTTGCGTGCGCGCGCCGTTGGCGCAGTTAGCGGCAGTTTTAACTACGATGCCGCTAATGGCATCGTAGTTAACGGTCACAGGTCATGATCGGACCTGGCGGAAAACGATGGCGGTAACCATTTACCGCCATCGTTTTTCACTTAGCGCCAGGGTCGTAATGAGGCTGACTGTATTTTCTTTTTAAAGTTTGCATTCACACACTGGACATTTCATGTATCATTCAGGCGCTCACTTCGAGATATTTTTTTTCATAGTGCAACCCCGCATCTAACCGAACCCCAAACCAAATCTAGAGCACTTTCATGTACATTTGTTTATTGCTGATCCATATTGCGCCCTTTGTGAACCAGGACAGAGTTCCACAAGCAAGGACAAGCAGCGGGCTACTGCTCGACATGCTTAGTGGCAGTAGGGAGCGCCATTTTGTCTACTAAACTTCACATCTGGCTGTATTTTGAGGTAGAAGATTGGTGCCAACTTGTCATTTTGCTTGAAGCAGCATGCATACTTGCACCGGCCCTGATTAAGATCTGGTTTTCAATGATCTGTTATACATTTGGTTAACTTTGCAAGGTCTCTGTCGGCGCAGAAAATGGGCCGGAACACGATGGAACGGATCCTCTAGCAAGACATGTCGTACCGCCCTGTCCCCAGACCCAGGGCCTTGCCCACGACAGTCACACCTGTGCTACAACGAGCAGGGTGATTTCAGAAGACTCTGCAGCACTGCTAAGTCTTCAGAAAGCAGTCTGCTTGATGAAGCGTGGGTTGCTTGTGCATGTGGCAACTCGGCTTCAGAACAGAATGATCCCAGTGAGATCTGTTCTGAAGCCGAGTTAACACATGCACAAGCAAATGCTCCTTCATAATCCACAACAGAAGTATTTCTAAATGATCAAAATGCAGTGTGTTTGGAGTATTGAACTAGAGCATACTGTATTTTTATGTGACGGATTCAACAAAAGTTTGGCGGACCCCTCCGCCTGCCTCTTGACATGAGGGGGGGGGGGACATTTTTTGTCAATAGGCACCAATGAGAAATCATCAGTGCCCTATTGTTGTTAAATGTGCACCCCTACCAAGAGCTGAGAGTATTTGATTTCAATAGGGCGCATGGCGCTCCTTCTCCCAACACGCCAGCTTGGGGAGACCTTGAAAGACTCCCCCGAGCTGGTGTGGTGGGGGACTAGTAGCGCCCCGGGCAGTTGCCTGCGCGGTCCTACCCTAAGGCCGAGCCTGCCTTTACTGAACGTAGGACATATTTTTACATCCCTATAAAGTGGTTCCGGTTACCCCAAAAGATGTATATGTACGTCCTAAATTTGGGGAGGAGGGATACAGTGCAGGGACAGCGGATGATCTGTGTAGCTCCTCCCAGTTGCAGGTATCTCCAGCCAACACCTTTTTTTGCAGGAGCAGCCCTCAGGGTCCCTAAGGAAGTATATGCAGTCAAACTGATACTAGACAAATATTCTACAATGTACCTGCCACTGGATTTGAACACAGCTTTCAATTATATATACTCTCTGTATTTGGTAGATGACATTTTGTTACAGAAGCAGGCCATTTTAGTCAACATAATTGAATCTTTTGTTTGCTGACGCTATACAAAAAATATGACTTTGGGACTAGCCAAATAAATGAATAAGCGGCAGCAGCTTTTTCAGTGTCACCGTTGTTAAATAATCATGACTACAATACATATATTTTGACTTTCAATGTTCTGACAGCAGAACCTGTAACTGAACTAACAATCCAGAACATTAGGAAGTCTTTGTTAGCCCCTTAACACTTTTTCCATTCATTTTTTAAAAAGTAATTTCGAATTTAATTTAAGAAACAGAAGAGAAGAGAGGCTACTTGTAAGAAAAGAATTAGAAACTTTGATATGGAGAATTTAAATTAACGTTTTTGATGGGTTTTGCAATTGGCCATTAATCATGAACAGAAAAAAAGGAGCATTCATCACCAGAAAAGTAAGTGGGTTTATGAAAAAAGGACCAGGCCGACAATGGACGCGCAGTAATGAAGTGGCAGGCATATTTGTGCAGGATTCTCTCAGCTTATGTAAAGCTTATTTGAGTTGTTTGAACGTGACTTTTAACACTTACATGTTGGGAAAGTATTGCTAGTGACTTAAGTAGAGTGATACGATGTGCTGTTTTCACATGACAATTCAGGGCAGTGGTTTACCAATAAAGACTACTGTAGATGGCACTCAAAGGAGCCCGTGCTCTTCGTCTAAACTACCGCAGTTCACCTCATTACCATGCCACATACAAGCTCTCTCACTCACTCATTCACTCACTAACTCGCTCACGCATTCACTCACTCGCTCTCCACAAATCACATTTGTATAAACCAGACTTCCTCCACACCTGGCACCAGATTACAGACACTTTGCACTGGTGCATGTGAAAGGTTTTCACAGTATTAGCACTAGGGCAAACTTTGCCCTATTTTTTAAAAATACTGAGACACAATAAAAAAACATTGCACCTTGAAAATTGCAGTTTGGCATATTAAAAGCACCAGGGCAAACATTGCTGTAGTGCAAAAAAGATGCATTTCACTACATTTTTGCACCAGAGCAAAGTTTGCCCTATTGATAATACGGAATGGTATTAGCACTAGGGCAAACTTTGCCCTGATGCAAAAATTCATCAAAAATGTATCTTTTTAGCACTAGGGCAATTTTAGCACTGGTGCTTTTAATATGCAAACTGCACTTGTTGAGGTGCAATGGTTTTTTAATGTGTCCCAATGTTTTTAAAAATAGGCCAAATTTTGCCCTAGTGCTAATACCGTGCAAACTTTGCATGTGCACCAGTGCAAAGTTTCTGTAATCCGGCACCTGGTATCCAATATATCTTACAACACTGCAATAACCTCTCCAAGCCCACACAGACCACGGACTCAGCATGTCGAAATGCCTGCCTGTCACTTTGAGACCATTCATCATCACACTCTCTTTCACAAACATTCTCCGGCCACGCCTCCACTGACGGGCAGGATATCCGGAAAGCCCCATTGCCCTCTGACCGTCGATTCTCAGATCATGCCCCTCCCACCACCATTACTTTAAAGCAGCAACATTTATGCCGTCGTGGGTGTCATGTACTGTCTGTCACACAATTTCACTTTGCAACCAATGTTACTACACACTAACGAGTGAGCAAACTAGTTCTGGGTAATTTAAACAACCTCGTTTGGCTGGTTTGAGCATCGTTTTAGACTTAACTGTTGCATAGTCCCGCTACGTGGTGACGCAGGGTGCGTAAATAAAAGCCCCGCCCCTGAAAACAGGAGGCAGTTCCGGGCAGACCATCGCTGGGTGTGCTGCGTGTTTCTTTGAGCTCCTGCTGGAGCTGCGACACAGGCCGGGCGGCCTACCTTTGCTACGCCAGTCCCCGCACGCGCACGGCCGCGGGGCCTGGAACATAACAATGGCGACGAGGTGGAGCTCGTATCAACACGCGCTTGGCATATAACAGCACGCGGATGGCCCGCAACCATCGCGCACAATTTTTTGGACACCCGGTGGTGGGGGACCGCACAAGTGACCCCCCCGCCCAAAAATAAAAAAGAACATATTTTTTTTCTTTTTCTGTTCTTTCCTTTGGTGCCATCCGTTCACAAAAAAAAGGAGACATGCAACTCTCCAAATTGCCACAGCCGCGACGTGGAGGCACCTGATTCCACATACTCCTCCCCAGAGACTGGGAGCGGCAGCAAACTCCAAGGAAGGCCCAGAACAGGTTTCATGTGCCTAATCTGAAGGTAACATCGGAGGTGTGTGCCGGACTTGGGCTACCACGGTGCAGTGGCACAATCTGAAGGACTCACACCAAGACAAAACGTGTGCATGACAACATAGCGGCCGGAACATCTACCCCTGGGCCCAGCACGCCGTCAAGAATCGCGGCACACTTGTCAATGACATCACCACAGCCTCGCCCACAAGGAGGTTCATCGGCACTGGTCCAACCTTTTGACCCCTTCACAGACCCATCATCAAGTGGACCCAGATGGCAATTATGGATCCAAAAGTTCGAAATGGCGATGGAATGCAAGGACATAACGACGGCCAGGAATATGAAGGCACACCTGCTGCTCAGTGTGGGCGATGAGGTACTACGCATTTTCAATTCCCTAAATGTTGACGATGGCCAAGATGCATATCTGAGTGCAAAAGATGCCTTAACGGCTCACTTCCTCCCACAACTAAACCCGGACTATGAGACTTTCATTTTTTGCACAACCATTCAGGCAGTGGATGAAACTCTTGATGCCTACCACACACGGTTGAGGAAGTTAGCCATGTTCTGTTAAGCGGCTTCACTTCAACACAACAGCTAAGTCAATGCCTAGTCTGGGATGCTGAGGGAAACCCTTATTGATGTATTTTTAGGTCCAGTTCATGTACTCTGGATGACAACCCTTATATAACACCCCTCTCTTAGAATCCCCCTGACACCACTGAGCCAAGAAGTAGGTCTGTTTTGCAAATTTAAAAGGTTTATTTGAAAAATTAAACAATATATATATCACACTTTTATAATAAATTAAAATCTGATAGTACACTGAGACATATGATGTGGATCCACAATGGGTAATGTTACAGCGGTACACTTGATTACTTAGGAGTAGTATAGAGGATGAGGTAGCTGAAAATGCTTGATGGTTTCAAGGAAATGCAAGGTGGAATAAAATGCAGTACAGCAAATAAACTTGATATGATTTCAACCAACAACAATGTAATCACTTTTTCTCTGGCAATTCACCCCCCCCCTATATGCAATGCAAGGAGATGGAAGTAACACACACAATGTTCGGGAATACAATCAAATACAATACGGAATTCAGTTCCCTCCCCAGCAAGCTTAGAGGAAACAGGCAGAAGTTTGAAACACAGGCCCAAAATGCTGTTAAATGTGATGGCAATGGATGGGAAAATGTGCTAACTGATTTTAATTCCCCCTAGAGATTCAGGGTGAGTGGGAGATGCTTGTTGGTATTAGTTCAGGCTCACTTTAGCAATGCTCTATGAGTTATTACCAGGTTGCAAACGGATTTTAACAAAGGAAAGAATGGAGCTGCTATTTTGACAAGTGGAGAAATTGAGCCAAATCGCAAATCGCAGTAAATGTGCGTAAAAGTATAGGGAGTAGGAAGTCAAGGTTCTAGGTTCGTTGGAAAGCCTAGAATCACAGCTTTAAAATGAAAGTTAAACCACGTTCCTAGCCCAAACGGTTCAAGAGATACGGACGATTTAATAAAGGTAGATTTTCAGATTTAAAGTAAAACTCAAAATGACAGGTGACAGTTTGCAGCTTTAGAATGTCAGATGACAGCTCGCAGCTTTAGAATGACAGATGACAGGATTACTGGGAGGCAGTTCTACTTAGGTTAAAATAGTTTGAATTAGATTATTTTCACTAAGAGATTGGTTCTGCACAGTTCTGCTAGGTACTCACAATATAAATTTGAAATAGGCCTGGTCAACACGTCCAGCGGCGGTTCTCTATGCTCGGTGGGTCAATCAGGCACCGGTTCTGCTCACAGCTTTCCGGATCTCTGGTTCTGCTCACAGCAGTCTGGGTCTGGTCTGCGGTTCCGGCAAAAGTTCTTGGTACAGAATTCAAACAGCTCGCCCGGCTGTGGAATAGTTTGCAGATGATTTTAAGGATGCTGAGGCCTGCTGAGAAGAGTTCTCAGTTTGTGGGTTTAGACCCTTGCTTTAAGTTCTGAAGTAAAGTTTTCTGGTCTTTGATGGATGTGAAGTCTGGAGTCTCCCGGCAGAGCATCCCACAGAAAATGGAATTGAATGTCCTACCTGGGTTTCAGTGGCCCTTTTTATGTGTTTTGAAAATGGGTGTGTGCCTGGGCCCAGCTAAGCCTGCCCCTCTCTACTTGTCATTGGCCCAATTCTCCCCTCTCCCATGATTGGGGGAAGGAAATGGATTGTCATCATGATGAGGTCTGTTTATGGGTCAGAGTATCCTCCCCTGGTCAATTTGCCCACAAATCTATATTTGATTCAAATACATATTTCCCAGATACACAATTTGTTGAAATTACATGTACACATTATATATTCCTTATGGTCCATGCTTGTCCGCCTCTGATCTTCCCGGGGGCTTGCACTCAAAAATTACAACATTTTGCGCTTTTTGACTGGTTTACCAATATCGGACATTTACCAAAAATTACACACATGTGCGCAAGGAGTATGGACATTAATTGATGAAGTGTCAGATTTTTAACATGCAGACATTTGGAGTGAGACCCTATTTTCCGCTAGCAACCCCCCAGAATACACCACAGGGTCCTAACGCCTCTTAAAACGTGCACAGAAAAATCACAAGAATAAGGATATTACTTATATAATTTTGACCAGTCCGCACTATGAGTTATCTATCTTTTTAACTTATGCCCTGGTCAAAAAGGGGTGTGGCTTCCCACATCACATGGTGGAAGAACTGGTTTATCCACTTCCCCCAAGCTCAGCTGGCTCTCACAGGCACTTCTCCTCCCACTTCTCCCAAGAGGAAGCCACTATACGGCCCCCCCAATATAACATTTGCCTGAGTCCATTGTTCAGTTTCCTGCAGTGCCCCTCCCCTAATCTAATCAGAGAGGCGTCAACTCCTTTTGGTGGGGAAGCAGGATGCAGCTAGGCCTGGGAGGAGTGGCTGAGCAGGTTTCTCCTGTCGGGGGTAGTTGTCAGGCAGAATTCAGCTAAATGTCACTTTAGTTCCCAGTTTAAATCAAACTTACAATTTTTACCTATACATTAAATAATTACTTCCTTCAGGTCATTTCAGAATATAGTTTTACATTGTATCCACCTCTTAGCAAGTCTTTCCTTGGTCTGGTTTGGGTTCCTCTGTTCAGTTTTACACAAAAGTCTGGTGGTTTTAAAACGCTGGCTTTCTGATAGTGGTGAGTACCGGTATTGCAACCATTTTTGGGATTAAGAAAATGAATTCCCCACAGTCCTGAGTTGCTTTTTGGCAATCAGCATTGCCATTCCCAATGGTTTCAGGCTACTGTGTGTCTCCATGTTTTCTTTCCCCTAGGACGACAAAGGAAAGCGGCAATACCTATTCATAGACATTTCTACCCCACTATTGATATAGTGGGGCGACATATACATTTTATACTTTAATAGACATAGCATTCCAATTTTTAAAAACAAGATATAACTCAGAGACAGTGGCTTACAAGCGTCATAATATTTTAGAGACTATATATGGGATATTTTAGGGTTGGAACTGAATTACTCTGGAGCGGCACCCTCTGGTATTGCAGAGGACTCCTCCAGTTGCTGCAGCGTGTGCCTGGGATGGCAACACTTTAGCTGATTTATATGTACCCACTTGTCTTCCCCTTCCGCCAAACCGCCTTTGGGGATGCGGATCTTGTAGGCAACAGGGGAGATCTTGTCTATAATTTCAAACGGTCCCTTCCATATAGGCAAACATTTTCGCTGTTTGGCTTGGTTCCTTTGGAAATTGTATAGATAGACCCGGTCCCCCACAGTATATTCCTTCCTGGCGGTCTTCAAGTCGTAGTGGGTTTTCATGCTATCAGCTGATCGTTCTAGATTCCGCTGAGCATAGGCAAAAGCATGCTGAAGGTGTTTCCTTAAATTCGCCACATACTCATGAGTTGTGGAGGCATTTATCAGTGTCTGCTCTTGGGTCCTGTAGAGCAAATGCTGGGGAAGCACCATCTTGCGTCCGGTCATCAACTCAAATGGTGACATTTTAGTTGCAGATGAAGGGGTAGATCTGATGGCCATTAGGACCAGAGGTAATCGGATATCCCAACTTGGCCCAGAATCTGCCACAAACATTTTTAGGATGCTCACAATGGTTCAGTTGCAGCGTTCTACTGCCCCAGAGGAAGCTGGCCGGTAAGCAATATGTAACTTCCTTTTGACCCCCAGTATCTCCCACATCTTTGTCATTACTTCACTGGTGAAGTGGCTACCTCTGTCTGACTCAATCCTTTGAGGTAGACCAAAACGGGAAAAGATGTGGTTAATCATCAGGGCAGCTGCTGTTTCTGCCTTGCAGTTTGGGGCTGGGAGACATTCCACCCACTTGGTAAACAAGCATGTAACGGTCAACATGTACTTGTTTCCTCTAGACGAGCGAATTACAGGGCCTACAAAGTTGATTTGCAAATCTGACCATGACAGTGTCATCCCCCTCTTTTGGAGAGGCGCACAGTGTGTGAGGGATGATGGCTGAAATTGTGCACACACAAGACACCCCTTCAAGTATTGGTCGAGGTCCTGCCCCATGTGTGGCCAGTATGCAACCTCTCTTAAGATTTCCAGTGTTGTGTGAAACCCCCTATGACCGGCGGTGGCCGCATCATGGGCGTGACTTAACATCAGGCTTCGGAATGATGTAGGAACCACCCACTGATCATGGCCAGCTTGGGATTTCCTTACCAACAAACCGTCTTGGATTCGGAACATCTTTGGACATTTCATCAACACTCTAAGGTCCTCCTTCCCAATGTAATCGGTATCCATCAGGGGAAAGTTCTCAGGGTCCTCAATGTGTTGGTAAAACTTACCGATTATTGGATCCCCCTTCTGAGCTGTAATCAAATCAGCATCAGGGGTCTCCTTACTCCATTGGGCAGATGAAAGATCATTTTGAGCATTGGTCTGGGACCCAGTGATAGCCGTGACCTGGATTTCCCCCAACAGGGATTCTATTTCTATTAGATCCCCTTGGATGGCCCCAGTTTTGGCCAGATGATCAGCTAAGTCATTTCCAGTTTTGTCTGGTCCCTCTATTTTGGAATGGTCCTTGATCTTTTTCCAGTAGATGGTCATCCCATTCGAGGTGACCAGATCATCAATATTTTGGATTAACCTCCCATGTTTCAGGGGTTTGTTATTAGCACATAACATGCCTCTGATTTTCCAGTTAACCAAGTGCTCCACAAACCCTTTCCGTATATAATCCGAATCTGTGATTATGACCAGTTAGTGGAGTTGATGTTGGACAGCAGTGAGGAGGGCCTGATGCACAGCCATCAATTCTGCCACCTGACTACTTCGGGGACCAATTTTGTATCCAGCGGAGGGTTCTGGAAACTCCTTCACCCATGCATTCCCTACGCCGGCCACCAGTTCTTTCTCCCCGCTGTTGTCAACATGGTAAGAACATCCATCCACATAGACAGTGGGCATTCCCTCACACTTGTCTTCTTCAAAGACTTTGTGTGGGGAATTGAGGTATGCCTCCATGTTGTCCTTGATTTTTAGACTTTTGTCCTCGAGACAGTTTTCTCTGGCAAAATCATGCAAGTCAGCCAGACCTTGCGCGAGGGGACTCTTCTTGTTTTGGCCATATCTGACCTCTACAGGAAAGCCTTGCATTGACAGAATCCAGGAAGTGATTCTGGAATTACTCACATTTCCGGCCCGGATTCTGTCACTTTGGAGGTATTGCAGAGGCTGGTGTGGAGTCTCCACTATGATGTGTTCCCCCTGGATAAACGGGCGGTAATTCTTCAATGCCCACACCGTTGCCAGGAGTGCCTTCTCACAATCGTTGATTTTTTCCTCCACAGAGGATAAAGTTTTGCTCGCATAGGAGATTACTTTATTGACCTTGTCATGCTTTTGGTATAATACTGCCGTCAAGCACGTATTAGAGAACCCTGTCTCCAGGAAGAACTCCTTGTTTCTGACAGGGTAAGGTAGGCAAGGCACTTGTGAGAGGCTTCTTTTGAGTTGTCTTACTGCCTCAGATTGTTCTGGACCCCATTCCCACTTGACCCCCCCCTTCAAGAGATGAATCAGAGGTCTAGGGATCTCTGCGTAGCCTTCAATGAACTTTCTGCTGTAATTAGTCAGTCCAAGGAGGCTCCTTAGTCCCCGCAGAGTGGTGGGGTCTTTCAGTTTCTGGAGTGCTTCCACTTTCTTTTCTTGGGGACAGAGACCCTGAGGAGTAATCTCATGCCCCAAGAAATTAACACGGGTTCTACACCACTGTGCTTTCTGAAAGGAAAGTTTTGCTCCGGCGGCCCTCAACTGTGTCAGAACATAACGGATTTCCGCTATGTGTTCCTCCACAGATGAACTTTTGATGAGGACATCATCTACATAAGCCAGGTTACCCCTCGCACCCAGGTCGGACATGGCCTTGTGTAGAAAAATGTTGAATTCATTGCCGGAGTTGAGGTATCCGAAGGGAGTCTAGGTCCATGTGTACTGCTGGCCCCCAAAGGTAAAAGCCAGTTTGTATTGGTCCTCCCTACTGACAGGCACGGTCCAGTACCCATTGGTCAGGTCTATTGCAGTGAATACCTGTGACCCCTGGATCTGGGCCAGCCCTTGGTCAATGTAGTGAAGAGGCCATTGGGAAGTATGGACCCGTTTGTTGAGCTCCCTAAGGTAGGCGCAGAGTCTCCACTGGCTGTTTGGCCTCAATATTCCCAGCACCGGATTATTGAAGGTGCTCTGTACTGGACGGATTATTCCCCGGGACTCAAGGTTTTTAATTATTTCAGTAAGGGACTCCATGGATGCGAGAGGCAAACGATATTGCTTCACAAACACTGGAGTCATTCCAGGGTCCTTGGGAATTGTTGTGGTGTGGATGTCGGTGCGACCACAGTCATATGAGTCTACCGCAAAGAGATCTTGGAAATCCAAGAAAACTTGTTTCAACTTTTGCTTCTGTTCCAGAGTCACGCAGGCATCAGCTAGGTTGACTCTCTCTTCCACCATCTGCCTGAAGCCTGGAAAGACTTCTGGTTTGGCTATCTCAGCGGCCTCCTCCAGCTGGGTGGAGAAGTCCCTGGTCAGAGTGCTGATTTGGACTGGAGGCTTCAGGTGGGAAAGGCAGCCCTCATGGACCTGGAAAATCACCTCGTCCCCTCTGAAGTCACAGGTCACATCTTCCTTACCATAAGGGCAAGAAGTGTACACCAGGAAGTTCCCCCCATGCCGGGTGAAAATCCTGTCTGGTGTTGTATTGTCATCACTGTCACTGTCAAAACAGTCCTTGGGGATAGGTTCTAACAGTTCATTTCCTAGATCAATGGAAAAATGTCAGTCATCAACCGCCATTCCAATAACGGTGCCTGCGGCTAGAGTAATACTCTTTAAGTCGCTGTTATCCACCTCTATTGGAATGGTGTCATGTTCTATGTTGACTAATGGTGTTGGGTTTACCCCCAACCCTTGCTGTTGGAGAGAAGCATTTAGATGTATGTGAGCATCAGGGTTTTTCAATTTTTGTCCTCTTTTAACTTTCACTTCCATGGAGAATTGTCGGGTCCTTTCTGGGATGGTGACTTCCTCTTTAAGCTGAATTTCAACTGCATAAGGTAGCAATTGAGCTGACCTAAATGCTTTTTCTTGATCATCAAAGTCCATGGGATTATCTGCTAATCGGGACCAAGCTTTGAAGTTTATTAGGTCCAAACTAATGGCGAAGCGATTGAGAATGTCACTGCCTAAGTAAAAGGCGGCAGTGACATCTCGCACGACCCAACAATTATGGACTATGCTCTTGTTGCCAATGGAGATTTTGAGCATACACCTGCTTGGCAGGAGATGTTTTGAATTGGGTGCTTCCATGTCCATTTCCCATTTGTCTATCAGTTTGAATGTGGGAATGGCTGGATCTTTTGGGAGTTGGCGGAACATGGCTTCACTGATGAAGCTCTTACCGTTGTTCACACACACTCGGGCGAGAACAGAGTCCTCCCCATCATTTAACTGAACAGGGATCAACAACTGCTCTCCAATTTGCTGAATATCAGCCAGGCTCTGAGCTGATTTCACATATTTCTGGACTATCGGAGTGGGAGTTTCTGATTGTGGATTAGTAAAGAATTTCAGGGTGTTTCCTTCCAGTGTGGAATACCACCTTAAACTGGAAGGAAGGTTGATTTTTAGAAATAGAGAGGACCCCCCATCACCAGTCTGTTGTCCTACTGCTATTACTGTCACGTCTGGAATTTGGTTGTTCTGGAAGTGAAATTCTACTTGGTCAGATTTTTGTTCAACCATGTGGCTGGTGCCGTTTAAACTAACATCGTTGACACTCGGTTTTAATTTTATTGGTCGGCTAGTCTGGGTCCAGAGGACCTTGTTTACACAATCTATTAGGGGTGACAACCTTCTCAGGAGGTTGTTCCCTACTAAACAAGGGGTGCCCTCTGGAGTCACTACTATGACCGGGTGTTTCACCTTGTGTCGCCCAATCTTGATGTCCAAATCTGCAGTCCCCTCGACAGGAATTTCCTTCCCGTCAAAGTTCTGCAGTTGTCCAGGAAGAGAGGTGAGAGGAATACGGTAATTCTCCCCCCTTCCTGCATTTAGTTCATCAAAGGCCCTTTTGGACAGAAGGGTAGCTTGGGATCCAGTGTCCACCAGTGCCGAAATTGTACCCTGCCCATGTACTTGTACCGGGGCATAATATCTTCCCTCCTTCTCCTCAAGGGGGCACAGATGATGCACATTTTTGGACAACTGGTGGGCTAACTTTCTGGTTTTGGACATTGCTAGCGAAGAGATTTGGGCAGAATTCTGTGGAGAGTCTTGGGAATCTGAAAGAAAAAGTTGGCAACTGGAGATCAGAGCCATTGTGGGTTCCCCTGGTTCCAGTTCTGGGCCACCCTCCCCCCTTTTTGGAGGCAGTCACCAGGATGGGTTTGAACCAGGGGATTTCGGTATTGTGGGTTCTGGGATGAGATGATGGGCGGCGGTAGCTCAGTCTCCATATCTCCCCAGTCTGGATTGGAATCTCTTGGGACCCATTTTACCTTGGGAGGAATTCCCCCATCTCTGAAGGAGAAGTTCCTTTTCCCAGGATCTTCTGAGGATCCCTCTCCCTCAAATTGGAAGACCTGTACCTCCTCTACAAAGTGGGTCTGTTTGGGTCCTTTGTTTCCCCTACCCCCCCTCTGCTCCTTGGGAGGCAGGCTTTCAGGGGCAGGAGATTTTGTTTCCGGTTCCTGGTTTTCCAGGGGCTGTTTACAAGTTGGGAAGGAAGCTTCCTCCAAGGATTTACACCCCCCTTCCCCTTGTGCCTCCTCCCTGGGAACCGGTGGGTTATCGGGGTGCTGTCCCCGTCATTGTTCTGGAGCACCAGGTCCAGAGTTTGGGGCATTCTGCGGTGGCATGCTCATCTGAGGGTTCTGTTGAGCCCTCAGTATGTGACCCAGATCTCGTGTCATATTTTGGACCTGGCGCTCAAGTTGTGAAACCCGCTCAGGCTGATACGGGGCTCTATTTTCTCCCCTGGGATGATCCTGGGAAGGGTAGCTATCCCTTCTCTGGTAATACCCCGGATTGGGAAGATTTGGGTACCCCTCCACCCTTGGCCTCCCCTCTCCCAGATTAGGCGGTCTGGGCTCAGGGAATTGGGGAAAGAAGGATGGATGGTTTTGCGGTTGGAAATTGGGAGGATACCTGGGGAAAGAGTTCTGCCCAGGATTTGGAGAATTTCTGCCCTCCTGTGGGAAGTTCGGAGGGAAGTTCCCTGGGTTAGGTGCTTGGCTGAATCCCCCCCCCCCCTTGGGCTGGAGGAGTCCACACATAACCCAGTATGGGTCGGTTTCCCTTGTAGCGGGGACTTACATAATCAGGGGAGCGAGGGACCCCATTTGTGGGACTACCTCCTCGAATCCTTGTCTGTGACTGGCCCGAGGGCCTTCTGGGCTGTGAATTATTTGGCGCAGGCAGGTTTTTAGGCCCCCCCATATCCAAATCTAAAACGGGGGCAACCTTTACCTCTGCCACCTTGGCAGCAGCAGGGGTGCTGTTGGTTTTGGGGGTTTTCTGCGCATTATTTTTATTTTCGATGGGCTTCTGCACCTCATAGATCCGGGTAGTCTGTTCAATGACCCAGTCTAAAGATCTTTTCTCATGAAAATCTCTCACGAGCTGGGTCATTATGTATTTGGGTAAGGCATGGAAAAACGTATTGATAAATTCTCTGCTATCCGTGCGCACCCTTCTGGTGGTCTGCGCAAAAGCACGCTTTATTTCTTGCACAAACTCTTGTGGGGCCTGATCCTCCCCACATTGCAAATTGTAGGCTGCCTTACGAGCCTCTTGAGGATTTCTGTGCACAGAAAAATGTTTCAAGATGGCCGCCCTGTATGTGGACCACCTTGAATGGTTTTGATCCTCCAGCCCTGCAAAGAAACTGGAGTATTCTGGTGAGAAGGTCCATTTGACGTACTGGATGCAGCTACTGCTGTCCTTCAAATGGAAAGTCTCCATCATTTGCTCATAGAGCTCCAAGTGTTCCCAAACAGAATACTTGGCGTTCTTATGATAAGGCGTGATGACACTCCTTATTGCCTTTATTTGTTTCAATGGGTCCTTAAGCAAGGCCATTTTTGCCTTATTGGCCTTTTTGGTTCGGGTAACCCTGGTCCATTCATCCTCTGACTCAGAAGCACTGCTCCCAGAGGTGCCCGTCTGATCTTCCAGGTTTTCCCGGATTCTGCGAGCCTGGGAATGGCTGGCAGAATGTGGGGACCTGGTCTCCTGTGTTCTGTAATGCTCAGAGGAGTCTTCAGATCCCTCCTTGCTGCCAGGATTTGATGGGTACCCCCCCCCCACTGACCTAACTGGGCAGAGGTTTCCAGGATGCCCTTAATGGGCCTACTCTCCTGGGGTTCCCCACTAAATTGCACTGTGCTTGGGTGCCCATACCCGGATGCCCGCCCATCCATTCCTGGGAGGTACTGGCCAATGAGCCCCATACTTCGAGCTGGATTGTAATCTGCCATCCCCGTGGCCCTGGGCTCATGTGCGCGAGGGGACATGGGGGTGGCAGAGTCCAGGGACTGGGAGAGATGAAGGCCTCTGGTACTAGGGCGCCTGAGGTTATGCTCAGGAGTTTCTCTTTCCCAGCGAACCTCATCTCTACCCGCCCCTGCTTCCTGTTGCAATGCAAGAGCCTGCGCTTTCAGTTCCTCAGTTAAGGCCTTACTAGACTCTATCAGTCTCTCCTGCATCGCTACCTGTTGCTGGAGCCTATCATTGTGCTGGCAGAGAGCCTCATTCTCTCCCTGTGCCTCCTGATTGGTCCTGGAGTACTGGGCCAGTCTCTGCTGCAGGAGAGTTACCTCCTGAGTCCCATCCCTACTGGCCTGCTCCTTTCTTGCCAGAGCCTCCTCCACCCTCCTGGTGTGCTCTAACAAGTTCTGGCGTTCTTTTTGGAGGTCACCCAGTCCCTGGAGGGCCAGGTGATTTTCTTCCATTTTCCTTTTGAAGTGGCAGGCTTCCTGGCCTAGGGTATCCCTTTCCTGACTAAGAGCCTGCATCTGTGCCGCCAGGTCGTCCCTTTGCCTTTGGAAGGCACCAGCTTTCTGGCGCTCCTGGTCAAACTCTGCCTGGGTATCCAGGTCTTTCAAAATCAGTTTATTGCTTTCCTCTTTTTCCCTATCTAGGTGGCTTTGCAGGGTGACTACCTGCTCAGCACATGCCCTATTGAAATCTAATTGTTGCTCCAGCTTTTTCTGGCTCTGCAGTAGGGAGTCCAAACCTCCTTGGTACTCCCTCTGTAAGGCCAGAAATCTGGTATCCTGGTCAGCCTTTTCCTGTTGCAGCACATCAACATCCTCCTTTATTTTAGTGATGTACTGTCTGCTGTCCTTTTCTGACTCCTGGCTCCTGAGCAGCCTCTGCACAGAAGAGTCCAGATCAGATTGGGCCTTCTCTAAAGCCATCCGTTGCCTATTTGCCAGATCTTGGCCTTCAGCACATTTGTCCTGCATGCCTCCCATATATAGATACAAATATGCCGCTATCCTGGCAATCGTATTATGTTCATCTTTGGCTTTAGGGGCCATATATAGTTCACTCAGGGTCACATGTAGGGGACCCTGATCTCCTCATATATCTGACCCTGTTTCAGTGACCTGTTGCGCGATTGCCTGCAACCAGACCGTTTGGTCCTGATGAGTCCACTCACCTCTCACAAATAGCTTATGTAAGAAGTGCTCTCTGTCTATTTTGACGTCTACCAGTGTCGTCATTCTGGAATTTGAGTTCCTTCCTGACTTACAGAAGTTTGTATTTTATTTTTGCAAAACAGACCGTTTCCTTAGAGCGTTCCTTTGAGGAGTGCTTTACAGCGTAACACAGCGTGGTGATCCGACCGGATGTATGTCTCCTGTCAGTTAGCACACTGTATTAATCTGCACAAGTGATAGATCAAACCCAGAATCTCCAGCTATGAGCCCCCACTTTGTTAAGCGGCTTCACTTCAACACTACAGCTAAGTCAATGCCTAGTCTGGGATGCTGAGGGAAACCCTTATTGATGTATTTTTAGGTCCAGTTCATGTACTCTGGATGACAACCCTTATATAACACCCCTCTCTTAGAATCCCCCTGACCCCACTGAGCCAAGAAGTAGGTCTGTTTTGCAAATTTAAAAGGTTTATTTGAAAAATTAAACAATATATATATATATCACACTTTTATAATAAATTAATATCTGATAGTACACTGAGACATATGATGTGGATCTACAATGGGTAATGTTACAGCGGTACACTTGATTACTTAGGAGTAGTATAGAGGATGAGGTAGCTGAAAATGCTTGATGGTTTCAAGGAAATGCAAGGTGGAATAAAATGCAGTACAGCAAATAAACTTGATATGATTTCAACCAACAACAATGTAATCACTTTTTCTCTGGCAATTCACTCCCCCCTATATGCAATGCAAGGAGATGGAAGTAACACACACAATCTTCGGGAATACAATCAAATACAATACGGAATTCAGTTCCCTCCCCAGCAAGCTTAGAGGAAACAGGCAGAAGTTTGAAACACAGGCCCAAAATGCTGTTAAATGTGATGGCAATGGATGGGAAAATGTGCTAACTGATTTTAATTCCCCCCAGAGATTCAGGGTGAGTGAGAGATGCTTGTTGGTATTAGTTCAGGCTCACTTTAACAATGCTCTATGAGCTATTACCAGGTTGCAAACGGATTTTAACAAAGGAAAGAATGGAGCTGCTATTTTGACAAGTGGAGAAATTGAGCCAAATCGCAAATCGCAGTAAATGTGCGTAAAAGTACAGGGGGTAGGAAGTCTAGGTTCTAGGTTCGTTGGAAAGCCTAGAATCACAGCTTTAAAATGAAAGTTAAACCACGTTCCTAGCCCAAACTGTTCAAGAGATACAGACGATTTAATAAAGGTAGATTTTCAGATTTAAAGTAAAACTCAAAATGACAGGTGACAGTTTGCAGCTTTAGAATGACAGATGAAAGCTTGCAGCTTTAGAATGACAGATGACAGGATTACTAGGAGGCAGTTCTACTTAGGTTAAAATAGTTTGGATTAGATTATTTTAACTAAGAGATTGGTTCTGCACAGTTCTGCTAGGTATTCACAATATAAATTTGAAATAGGCCTCGTCACGGATCTGGTCAACACGTCCGGCGGCGGTTCTCTCTGCTCGGCCGGTCAATCAGGCACCGGTTCTGCTCACAGCGATCCGGATCTCTGGTTCTGCTCACAGCAGTCTGGGCCTGGTCTGCGGTTCTGGCAAAAGTTCTTGGCACAGAATTCAAACAGCTCGCCCGGCTGTGGAATAGTTTGCAGATGATTTTAAGGATGCTGAGGCCTGCTGAGAAGAGTTCTCAGTTTGTGGGTTTAGGCCCTTGCTTTAAGTTCTGAAGTAAAGTTCTGGTCTTTGGAGATTGATGGATGTGAAGTCTGGAGTCTCCCGGCAGAGCGTCCCGCAGAAAATGGAATTGAATGTCCTACCTGGGTTTCAGTGGCCCTTTTTATGTGTTTTGAAAATGGGTGTGTGCCTGGGCCTAGCTAAGCCTGCCCCTCTCTACTTGTCATTGGCCCAATTCTCCCCTCTCCCATGATTGGGGGAAGAAAATGGATTGTCATCATGATGAGGTCTGTTTATGGGTCAGAGGATCCTCCCCTGGTCAATTTGCCCACAAATCTATATTTGATTCAAATACATATTTCCCAGATACACAATTTGTTGAAATTACATGTACACATTATATATTCCTTATGGTCCATGCTTGTCCGCCTCTGATCTTCCTGGGGGCTTGCATTCAAAAATGACAACATTTTGCGCTTTTTGACTGGTTTACCAATATCGGACATTTACCAAAAATTACACACATGTGCGCAAGGAGTATGGACATTAATTAATGAAGTGTCAGATTTTTAACATGCAGACATTTGGAGTAAGACCCTATTTTCCGCTAGCAACCCCCGAGAATACACCACAGGGTCCTAACGCCTCTTAAAACGTGCACAGAAAAATCACAAGAATAAGGATATTACTTATATAATTTTGACCAGTCCGCACTATGAGTTATCTATCTTTTTAACTTATGCCCTGGTCAAAAAGGGGTGTGGCTTCCCACATCACATGGTGGAAGAACTGGTTTATCCACTTCCCCCACGCTCAGCTGGCTCTCACAGGCACTTCTCTTCCCACTTCTCCCAAGAGGAAGCCACTTTACGGCCCCCCCCAACATAACATTTGCCTGAATCCATTGTTCAGTTTCCTGCAGTGCCCCTCCCCTAATCTAATCAGACAGGTGTCAACTCCTTTTGGTGGGAAAGCAGGATGCAGCTAGGCCTGGGAAGAGTGGCTGAGCAGGTTTCTCCTGTCGGGGGTAATTGTCAGGCAGAATTCAGCTAAATGTCACTTTAGTTACCAGTTTAAATCAAACTTCCAATTTTTACCTATACATTAAATAATTACTTCCTTCAAGTCATTTCAGAATATAGTTTTACATTGTATCCACCTCTTAGCAAGTCTTTCCTTGGTCTGGTTTGGGTTCCTCTGTTCAGTTTTACATAAAAGTCTGGTGGTTTTAAAAAGCCGGCTTTCTGAATGTGGTGAGTACCGGTATTGCAACCATTTTTGGGATTAAGAAAATGAATTCCCCACAGTTCTGAGTTGCTTTTTGGCAATCAGCATTGCCATTCCCAATGGTTTCAGGCTACTGTGTGTGTAGCCCAATGGTGGTTTTAGGCAGTGCCCTCCTGTGCTCACAACATAGGCAAAAATGGGTGGCAGCCTATTCTTCATGTTTTCCCTGTTCACTCTCTGGGGAGTTCTGGCCATCATGATGTTTTCCATGCCAGTACTGCACAGTTTTATGGTAGTGCTTGGATGCATGGGTAAAAACATCCCACAGTCCTGTGAATTTACAAATGTCGAGAAAGAGATCTGGAGGCAAATCATTAATGGCATCCATTCAGAAAAGCTAAGGCGGCTGGTACTTAGTGAAAAAGGCATCCCCCTACAACGGATCCTTGAATTGGGACGACAAAGGGAACTGGCACACACCAGGGCTGCCAACATGGAGGCCACACTACACAAATTGCAACCTGCTCTCACCACAGCCTTGGTGTCCCAGATCACCAACAGACAAGTTTCAAGAGACAAGGTCAGTGGGGGTTCTGCTCAGAACAGGTGGCAACCACGCATCCCGGGCCCCACGGAATGCGGTTGGTGTGGTGGACCGTGACATGGCCGACGGAACTGTCCCGCGCAAGGCACCACATGCGGAGCATGCGGCAGGAAGGATCACTATGTGAAATTATGCAGGTCAGTGGGCACGACGACACAGCCCTCACAGAACTCTCAGGAAAGGAACGCGACCAAGAAGAAAAAGCAGGCCAGCGCAAGGAGGAAGAGGGTGATGATGTCTCGGGCATGCAACGTGACCCCGGTAAGGAAAATGACAGAAAAGGGAGGAAGGTCTACCTGGTGTCTGCACTGAACCAGGGCCAAGCACCACAGAGAAAATCGGTCCGAAGGCGCAAGTGCGTGGTCACCATCCAAAACCAGCAAGTTCTGATGACCATTGACATGGGTGCCTAGGTGAACGTCATGCCCACAAGCGTATTCCAGACTCTAAACCCACAACCAGATCTGAAGAGCACAGACACGCTGTTGTTTGCATACGGCAGCCGGAAGCCCCTACCAGTCGTTGGCAGGTTCCGCACCACTCTGGGCCATGGCGAAAACAGGCTATTGTCGAAAGTCTATGTCGTGAAAGCAGAAATTAAAAGCCTTCTGAGTGGGGACGCAGCGGAAGACTTGGGGGTGGTCAAATTCATCTGCCATGTCGATGAGGTCACAGAGGTGGAAAACATTTTAAGTCAATACCCCAAGCTGCAAGACGGAATAGGTTGTTTGAAAGGCAAAACCATCAGACTGCATATTGATGAATCGGTACAGCCAAGAGAAGTGAGGCACAGGAGAACACCATTCCACATGCGGGAACAAGTGGAGAAAGAACTCAAAGCACTGGAAGACGCCGGCATCATAGAGGAGGTCACAGGCCCCACGCCATGGTTATCTCCAATGGTGGTAACAAGGAAACCAAAACAGCCTGGAAAAGTCCGTATTTGCATCGACATGCGTCTCCCGAACACCGCCATTAAAAGGGAACGCCACACCACACCGACGATCGATGAAATTGTGGCCGACCTCACGGGGTCGTGTGTGTTCTCCAAAGTGGACCTGAAGGTGGGGTACCATCAGCTCAAACTTCACAGGGACTCTCGCTACATCACGACGTTCTCAACGCATCTAGGGCTGCGAAGGTACAAGCGCCTGAGCTTCGGGATATCGTCAGCGGCCGAAATGTTTCAGGAAACCATTCAAGAAGTCATCAGGGGTATACCTGGCGTCCTGAACGTGAGTGATGACATTCTAATTCACGTGCCTGACAGGGAAGAACATCTCAAAAGACTACAGGCCCTACTGAGCAGGTTAGAAGATGCTGGTTTAACCATACACAGGGAGAAGTGCGAATTCCTCAGACCTGAAATTACATTTTTTGGCTATAAGTTTGGTAGCACTTGCACCTCCCCTGATCCCCAGAAAGTCGCAGACATTCAGGCTGCAAGCCCGCCAATGACTCCCACTGAAGTACGTAGTTTTCTTGGCATGGCCACCTACTGCGTCAGGTTCATCCGAAACCTGGCTACTCTGTCGGAGCCCCTACGCGACCTGACCAAAGTAAACACAAAATGGGATTGGGGGCAGGAGTGCCAGAAGGCTTTCGAGAACATCAAGTAGTCTCTGTCCGTCGACACAAAGATGGCGTACTACAATACCGAACTCCCTACAGAACTGTTTGTCGATGCGAGCCCAGTGGGACTCGGAGCCATCCTGATGCAAGTAACTAAAGAAGGGGCGAGAAGACCCATCGCACATGCCTCGAGAGCCCTCACGGCGACAGAGCAGAGATATTCATCTCTACCTATATGGACGCCGATTCACGGCGATCACTGATCAAAAACCCCTTCTACCTATTTTCATGGGTACGTCGTCACACCCGCCGGCAAGGATCACCAAATGGCTGCTCCATCTTCAGCAGTACAACTTTGAACTGGTTTACCAGCCGGGCAGCGGAAACCCGGCAGACTTCCTGTCAAGGCATTCTCGAGCGGCAACCCCACAAGAAGTCTAAGTGGCTGAAGAGACCGAGGAACACATATGCCAGGTGGTACGCGCCATGAGGCCCAAGGCCGTCAGCATCGAAGACATTGAAACGGAGACCCACAGGGATCCTTGTTGTGACCTAGTGAAGAATGCCATCATTTCTGGTGATTGGAAGACATTCATGAAGCACACACACAATAGAACGGTGGAAGCGAAGGGTTTTCTATCCGTCATGTTCACCGTCTGACAAGATCTGTCAGTCACCGAGAGCGGACTGCTGCTGAGAGGTAACCGCATCGTCATCCCATTGAGCCTACAAGACAGGATAGTGGCATTGGCTCATGAGGGACATCAAGGGATGGCACGAACAAAGGCTCGGATCAGGCACAGGGTTTGGTTCCCACAGATTGACGACCGGGTCGAAACACTCATAAGCACGTGCCTACCGTGCCAGATCACTGGGGCCCCACCGGAACCAGAACCAATTCTGTCAGCAGAACGTGGACGTGCCCGATGGGATGCTATTAGCATTGACTTCTGCCAGCTAAGTGAAGGCCTTTACCTGTTGGTGGCAATTGACGACCATTCCCGTTACCCAGAAGTTGAGATAGTTGAATCCACAGCAGAGGACGTGGTCATCCCTGCCTTAGAGAAAATGTTCGCAACCCATGGGCTCCCAACCTCCATCAAAAGTGACAACGGGCCCCCCTTCACGGGGTTAGAATTCAAACAGTATCTGCATGATCTCAACATAAAATATCATCACATCATGCCAGGGTGGCCACAGGCAAACGGGGATGTCGAACGATTCATGAGGACCTTAAACAAGGTTTTAAGAGTGGCGAGGGCGAATGCCAGCCCGTGGAAAATTGACCTGTACCGGTTCCTGCAGAACTATCAAGTCACCCCACACAGCACGACAGGCGTGCCGCCTGCCGACCTCATGTTTGGAACAGTCATCAAATCTTCAATTCCGCATCACCCTAGCAGGACCCCGGAAGACTTCAACGAAGAGCGGACCGAAAGAAGGAGAAGGAGTGCCAACGCCCACATGAGCGACAAGAGGAGGGCTAGGCCGTCCAATCATCAAATAGGTGACCAAGTGGTCATGTTGCGTAATCCAACAAAATCGAAACTGGACACCAGATATGAAGAGCTCCCATGGACCGTCAGTGACAGGCAAGGAACCATGGTGACTGTGACAAGAGGACGCCGTCAAATGACGCGCAATGCGTCGTGGTTCAAGGTGGTGCCACGGAATCTGTGGACCGATGGTGAGTGCCACCAGGAAGCCGAAGAAGTTTAGCCCAACGAAGGAGAGCCCGTGTCCATCCAGGACGAGGCAGGAGCGTGTGACAGAGTTTGGGAACAGTTGAGTGAGCCGGACCTGGGGGACCCGGACAGTGAAGGTGAGCCCCCCACTGAACCAGCAGAGGTGAGTCCCCGAGGAAGGAGGTATGGCCTGAGAACTGCCACAAGACCGCCTGGCCGGCTCAAAGACTATGTGTGGTAGTTTAGCCCCCGCAAAGTATAAGCAGAAAGAGTGGGGGGGGTTTCGGACATTTGGGGAGTTGTTATGAGGTAATGATAGTAGTTGCGTTAGTGTTGTTTTTGTTTGAAATGAAGGAGGAATGTTGCATTCGCCCTGCGTCCCGCTACGCGGTGACGTAGGGCGCGTAAATAAAAGCCCCGCCCCCGAGCACGGGAGGCAGTTCCGGGCAGACCATCGCTGGGTGTGCTGCCTGTTTCTTTGAGCTCCTGCTGAAGCTGCGACACAGGCCGGGCGGCCTACCTTTGCTACGCCAGTCCGCGCGCGCGCCCGGCCGCGGGGCCTGGAACATAACATTAACCAGCGGTTCATCTAGAAACATTTCTGATTTATCCAGAGGTGGATAATTAGGGCCCTGCAAGAAAGGGCGGGTTGGATCCTTCTCCTGCAGGGCCCTTTAATATGCACCAGAGCATTAACAGGCAATAGTGGACTGGCCCGTAACAGTATCAGGCATATGCAGGTTGCCCAAGTGCACACAGGCCTAAAAGGCTGGCTTCCTTTGAAATGGAACTGCATCTCTATTGTAATTTGCACCCACACTCCTCATTCCACCCGCTCAATGGCTGCCCCAAGAAAATGTCCCTGGCTCCTGGCATCCCAAGCAACTCCTGCTAGTGGGGGCTGTCGGGCTTCAACAGGGCAGTGTGGGATGTGAAACCTCTTTTCCTATTTCCAGTGCTCTTGCTGTAGAAATAAAACATATGTTTAGCGCACTTCTTGGGGCGCTGAGGGGAGGGAGGACAGGACAGGAAAGTGCCTGGCAGCAGTGTGGGAGAGGGGACTATGTCAGGTGGTGCTGGCTTGCTAGTCTCTCAAAACGCGACCCATGAATATTCAGTGGTGAAGGTGTGCCACATTTTGCAGGAGACGGCAGAGCGGCTCACCATTCACCAGACAGGGTTGCATGTACACAGCTTTGTGACCTTACATGGAAACTCTGTGGACACTATTCCGCACTAAGATCTTCTGAAATCTACATGCCAGAGGATGTGAGGGATTCCAAGAGTAGCCTTAGATTCCTTACTCATTATTACAATGAGTTGTGACCCTTACCCTGCCAGGGCTGGTCATTGGGCCGGCTCTCGCCGGGATCCGAGATCCGGCACCAGATGTGAAGCCGGATCTCGGGATCCGGCCAGAGTCAGCCGCCCAAACACCAAACCCATGCACTCCAGCTGGGTTTTGAAAAAATAAAAATAAAATAATCCTGCAATGGCATGGCGTAGGGGGGCGGAACAGCTGATTGCCGCCATGAGCGCTCTTCTGGCTCCGACCCCCCTACGTATACACAACAGCAGGACACCGGAATAGGCCTTCTTAAGGAAGGCTGTCCTGCACTGTCACTACACCTTGTTCATGCCGGCACCACAGCCGGGCCCACGAAGGTGGGGGCTGGGCTGCTCGGAGCAGTGTGCTCCTAGCAGCCCAGGCCCCACCCTCGTGGGCCCGGCAGATCCAATCTGCCCTGTGTGAAGACAGTGCACACAGAGTAGATTACTCTTTGTGCTCAGTGCTCGCAGAGGGCATTGCTTTTAATCCACAATTCAGGGTTCCTATGCTTTTATTTTAAAATGAAACCGCTCCAGAACGGTTTCATTTTAAAATAGTGTAGGATGAAATTGAAACTTGCACTTTCAGTGCACTGCACGGAAAGTTTCCCTAAACAGCAGGCACGTGTGTTTTGGGGTTTGTATTGGGCGTGGAAGGGTGCGGGGGTGGCGGTGGGGTTTGTGGGGAGTGGTAAACATATCATATTTTGGGTGCACCAGCACCATGGAAGTGGTTTAAAGTGGAATTGATATATAGCTTGAAAAAGAAGTAGCATGAAAGAAATTGCGCTGTTTCAAACTGTTATTGTGGACATTTCCTTTGATCGGAGGTCACCGGCCAGCTCCACCCCTCTAAACCCCACATCCTCAGACACTGCCCACCCCCAAAACTCTGCCCCCATCCTGGGTCTTGTGAGATCCCCCACCAGTTTTTTTCCATTTCCACCACTGTACCCTGCTTTCCCCCAAGCAGTGCCTATATTCCAGTATATCTCTGTGGCGGAAGTGAAGCAGATCCTGCTATTCTCTTCGCAGGGCTGGCCTTAGCAGCGGCAGCACCATGGGCAGCAAAACAAAAATGTGACGCCCTCCCCATGCCCCTTGCACGCCCCAGCTCATGCAGGGGAGGAGGGGGGACATTTTACAATAGGCACCTATTGTTATTAAATACGCCCGGCTCCCAAGAGTGGGGCGCATTTAATTTCAATAAAGCGCTTGCCGTGCCTTCTCCCACCATGCCAGCTCGGATGAGACCTTGAGGGACTCCCCCAAGCTGGTGTGACAGGGGGCTACTGGCACCCCGGAAAGCCACCCGGGGGGCCCTGCCCTAAGGTGGGCCCTGTCTCCTCACCCCATAGGTTCCCGAAAAAAAGACTATTAAACTTCCATGTGTGCTTTGGGTCTCATTACAGGTATGGTGGTAAGGTTAATAGCAAGTAGTATTATTTTAAATACCTCCTATTTTTAAAATACCACTGAATTAAAGGTTGGGTCTCAGAGACATATTTACGGTATGGGTACACAAACAAAACTGCATGGGTAAATAACCCACCTTTACTCCATTGCCTAAATATGCCATGAGATCCCAACCTTTATTTATCTGGCATGTCCCAAAATATTTGTTAAAAGGAAGTATTTATTATTAATATACCAATTGTTTACGCCATGACACTGCTACCGTAACAGAGCCCTCATAGGACTGTAGAATAGAAAGGTTCACATTCATTACTGTGCTGGTCCGCGGAGCTTCATTCAGAATCCCCTATTCAAGGGTTTTCAGAGTACATGGTCTAGGGAGAATAGCTCAGGGGCAACGTGCTCCCCTTGGAAACAAGACGACATGGAGCAACACTGGCTCGATCCCCGGGTTCATGCTTAGAAACCTTTGTGTATTAAGTGTTATAAATAACCTGTCATATCAACACAAATAACCGATCAGGATGGGAGTGCATATTTTTTAAGATTAAAAAAAAATACATTTTAGATGCCAAAGATCCATGTACGGGAAAGATTGATAACTTAGTCTAAAGGCATTTCCATTTCGGCACGTCCCTGTAAGCCAAAGCTCTGTCAAAGTCGATCAGCATTCCCAGGCCAGTGCATCCTCTTGGGCGTAGACGAGTGCATGTTGCTGTGATACTGAGGTAAGGACGCTTAAGGTGTAGCTCATGCAGTTCTAAGCATTTGAATGTAATGTTGAATGTGCAACACACATTGTGGAAAAGTCTGTGCTGTGATATGCAGTGACCAGGGCTGGCCGTAGGAATTGCAGGGCCCTGGGTGGCAAAATATGAGTGGGCCCACTTATTTGAATAGCCGAAAATTATTTCTATATTTTTGTAGCACACATAACCCGTATCGAGGCGCTAGTTTCATTGTAGAAGAGGAGGTTATTTATAACACACTCATTGTTTTTTTTTTTTTTTTTAAGCACAGTTCCGGGATTTGAACCAGTGTTTAAGGAGGTCTTGTTTCCCAGACCAGCACGCTGCCACAGAGCTATCCTACCTTCACAAAATTCGTCTTTGATATCTGTGGAAATCAAATAAACTGAGGATTAGTGTATACATTTTAACTGTTAATAAAACTTATCGAGGCAATTGAAGCAAAACCTATTTACTGGGAAAGTATTAAAGCAGTCAGAGTAAGCAATTCCACAGGTCTTCAAATGTTATCAATAGGGCTATAGTCTAAAAAAGTGGAAAGTGGGGCGGGGCTCATCAACACACGCACAGGGACTGAACATTCTGTGAAATACGCAAATTTAATTCAACTGGCCTTCCCTAATAGAAGGAAATTCACAATACAAATGAGCGTTGTCTTTCAAAACATGGATCATAAATAACCAAAACATAAACAGATAGCGGAGATTTTCCTATAACGCTGCTGGCAAAGTATAAAAGGTGCGCCCCTGTCAGGGGCAGACCCAAGACAAATTGAAACATTCAGACAAAACGTGTAAACAGTGTTAAGAAAGGTAATATGTCTGTGTTTTGCACCATGGGCCATGTATAAACAGTATGCACTCAGTAAAAACAATCAGGAGAAAGGTGCTGCCCTACAGGAGACTGCTTTGTCCTCTCTATAGGCTAAAGGCACATCAGGACCACATTGCCCAGCATGCTTTGCGCATGGGCAACCAATCAGGAGGCGGATTCGGCATGGCGCGCGTCAGCACGCATGCGCGAACACTTCAGCATGGCGCTTGTGCTCGAGAGTCTCGAGGAGGAGGACGTGCTTGGAAGAGCTCCGGTGAAAAACACGTGCAAGGGGCCCCACCCCACCAGATTGAGAATCCAACCCCTCGCCAGCCTACAGATAAGATTGGGACGTGCTGTGCAGGGAGTGGGAAGCCGCAACACAGAGATCCGGGGAAGCCCACAGAGGGAGCTGGGGGAAGCGCAGGGGGTACATTGTCTTAGCCCATACCGGTTGCCCCTGTGCCGGCACCACTAGATAAGTAGCCGCACTGGGGGTGTTGTACTAACCGCGCTGTTGCAGTAGCCTCCACGCTCCGGAGGCCATTTGACCAGGGGTGAACCACGCGTAATAACACGAGTAACGGCCACTAAGAAAACGCAGCGCTGACATTGCAGAAGCAAGGGAAATAATCCAATGCTGCAAGCCACGCACGGCGAAGTTCGCGCTGGCATTAGTGAACAATTTGTTGTTAGAGTCAAGTACAACGCGTAACACAGTTCGTGGGAAGCCACGTTATTAACCTTGGTGGGAGTGTGAATGAGCGTATGAACACGGCATGAAGAGCGAATGACCGGGTGAGTGCACAACAAGGAATAACACAGTATTCTTTCTTTGTAGCGTGAACCCAGCCTGCACAACCTTCAAGACGCAGCACAAGACTGACCGCTTGCGACTGGTGACACCAAGGACCACGTTACCGGAATGGACAATGAACAGAGCTAAGTGTTGCATGCATGACTAGCCAATGTCTATGGACTACCCACTGCCATATCGTATATTGGAATTGTATAAGGTGTTTAAGCTTATTTCTACGTGATTTATAACATAGTGTGAGGTTTCTTGGAGGGTGCTACTAAGGGACAAAATGTCAGTCCGCAAGCAGTGCAGAAGCTATCATATCTGGCATTTAATGAAGGTGTGCAGCAGTTAAACCTCTCCCATTCTCCCCAGACCTACCTACAACCTCTACCTAACCCTTTTCCCGGTTTCCCTAACTCCCCTAACCTATCCAAACAACAAGACCCTAACCCTCTTTCCCTGCCCTGGTCGCGAATGCCTGCATAAACTTTGACTTGCAGGTATCAAGACCAGTGTGGGGGTGGTTGGTTAAATCCACTCCTGCGCCAGGGATTAGTGTGCCCTTGACAGCCCCTTTTAAACCCACAACTCTATATTGAACTATTCAATTAAAAGAAAAATACCAATACAAGACATGTGCTTTGAAGGTCTTGTGGGTAAGTGTGTGCCCAGAGAACTCGAGGAACTGGGTTCAAATCTTGGTGGATGAACACTTGAGCAAACAAGCTTTTCTTGCTTTCCGGCCTCAAAAACACCTAAGGAGCCCAGACTGAAAAAAGTCAGGGGAGGCTGTCAACCCACATGTACCCTCAACTTGTACCATGATAATTACCAAAGGACCTGGGAGAATAACCTCTTCAGTATCTTCATTGATGAACCTGGTAAATCATCACAACCACTTTGCCCTCTGATCCTGTCCCCTCCTCAGCCCAATGTTTGGCTTTCAACAATATTCTTTTCTTATACTACAACTAATTATTCTATATTACAACTAAGGTTATAACACACCCTGTCGGCGTGCTATCTATCATTATGCAACACTATGATCTTACCCAACTTACTGTCCCTGGGGTCTATATTTATATTTTTTAAGGAAATCTGCTTGCTTTATCTTGTATGTCATTAGACATAATAATTGTTGTTCAACATTAAAATAAATACAAGTCTGATTTCTAAGGAGTGCTTGAACTATTCATTGTTCACAGTATTTGTTATTTTACATAGTCATGACAGGAAAGATGAACGGGATATCAGGTACAGATACCCGAATGTATTAAATCAAATTGATAAAAAAGTGAATTAATACTGTCAAATGGTGGAATAAAATGTTTGGCGCATGAGTACTTTACCCCAGCCACCATTGGGAGAAGAGGTTAACCCTACCTTTGTAAATTAATTGGGTACATGGTGCGTCATTATAAGTAGCCTAGTCCTTGTGTCTAGCGTCTGAAGGACAATGGTGACTCCAAATCTCAATGGCCAGAGGTCAATCCACTTAGTATTTTAATTCTAAATGTAATGTAAGCCGGTTAGTCGGCCTATTTGAGTAAACTGGTGATTCTATGTATTGGTTAAAATCTGTTTTGCCTACAATGGTGTTAATTTGAATCTAATTCTCTGAAAGTGACAGAATTGTTAAATAGAGCCAGCAGGTATGCTGTGGAAAGGAGTTATATCTTGTGTTCAGAGTCTAGTGTGCAGGTAAAGTACAGTTGATGAGTGTGTGTTGGGTTAGGGGAGCCTTATGGTGGACAGAGAAGAGACGTGGACCAATCAACATTACCCCAACCTAAAAACTGATGTTATAGTTCTCATAACAAATATTGCATCTCTGTGTCTAAGTTCAGACCTTGTGATGTTGCTCCGAATTTACAAATATATTAAGCTTCCATTTTTCGCAGTTCATTTTCTCTGTTGCATCCTCAGTCTGCGGTTTTCACTTGGTCGATTGCCAGGAATCTCTGCTTCTTTGTATCGTCCCCATTGTGCAGGTTCACCCAATGTTGTGATAATGGCAACCGTGGGTCTTGTTTGTAATGGAATTCAGATGTTCCCTCATCGTAAAAAATGGACCTGTCTGATGGTGCTGCCCACATATAACATATTTCAGACACATATGATAAGGTAAACTAAATTGGTGCTACAGCAATTTAGAAAATTGTCAATATTTACTGCGTAGCAATTGTTTCCATATTTCATTGTTTTGTCCAAGGTGTGCATACATAGTGAGCAGAAACCACATTTATGAAAACCTTTCATTTTGTTACGTTGCTCTGTAAGCCAGTTAACTTCTGGTTCTAAGCTTCTTGTGTTACTTGGGCATAGTTTATTTCTCAGTCTCTGGGCTTTAGTAAAAGTGATAAGTGGCTTACCCCCAATGTATTCTCTCAATTGTTCATCTGTCTTTAGTATGTGCCAGTGTCTGTTGAGGCTTTGGAAAATCTTGGTACTGTTGTTGCTGTACTGTGTGATGAATCTAACTGACTTATTGGTGGTAGTTTGTATCACTATACTCTTGTCTGTTGTTAGTTCCTCTCTTGTTCTGCTGTTGTAAGGCTAGTTTGCTCATATCCTCTTTTCATAAATCTGCGTTTGACCAGGTCTAGCTCCTGTTTGCAGACTTCATTCTCACTGCAATTGCGTTTAGCCCTTGTCATCTCCCTCAGTAGGATGTTGTTAATTACATGTCTTTGGTGACAGATATCAAAGTGTAAGATCGAATTGACTTCAGTGCGTTTGCAGAAGGTACATGTTTGTATTTTGTTCTCTTTAATATAGATATGTAGATCAAGGAAATCAATTGTGATACCGTTGATCTGTCCTGTAAATTCTATTCCAAAGTTTTTTTGGTCAATATGGTCAGGGAATTCTGTAAAATCACTCTCTGTGCCATTCCATATCAGAAAGATATCTTATATGTAACAATGCCATCCCTTTATGTGTTCCGTCCAATCATTATTAGTCATTGGATGCGTCTTCTCAAAATGGGACACGAAAAGGTTGGCCAGTGACAGTGCTTAGCATGCCTCCATTGCAATGCCTTTTATTTGTTGGAATTCAGATGTTCTCTCATCTTAAAACCCACCTGTCTGATTGTAATGCCCACATATAACATATTGCAGGCACATATGATTAGGTAAACAACGTAGGTGCTATTGCAGTTTAGAACATTTTCAATATTCACTGTGTGGCAATTGTTTCCATATTTCATTGTTGTGTCAAAGGAGTACATACATAGTGAGCACAAACCACATTACCAGGGTACTAATAGCATTTTTTCTCGAGTTGAGAAAGGGCATTGAAACCATTTCTCAACTCGAGAAAAAAAAAACAGAGAAAATGGCTGCCAGGTATCGGGGAGAAGGGACTACATGTAGTCCCTTCTCCCTTTCAATGGCAGCCATTACATTTTTATTTTTAAAGTAACCGAACAAAATGGCCACCATGGAACGGGGCGATGAGACTGCATGTGGTTCCTTCTCCCTTTCCATGGCAGTCTGACGAGGAAAGCAAAGGAATTCTGTGGGACGCAAAGCTCTGGAATAGCCAATGAGTCATTGTCGGCCGGGTAAGTACCCGTCGAGGGACCATCAAATCGTTTGTAACAATCTGATTGTCCCTCGCCAGTTCTCATCTAAATTAAAGTACTGCATAGTGTCTTTCTGCAATTATGGGGTGCCAGCTGCAAATTACAGTGCTCACATTTCTAGGAATCTCTAACATGGCAGTGGAAGCTGGACCATTTCCTATTGACACATGTTTTTGAACAGCACAGTACATATGTTTTTGAGCAGCACAGTGCATAGTCTGGCTCAAATAAAAGCATGATGGCCTAGCAGGAGGAAATGTTAATAAAGCAAGGTGGTCAGAACTATGGCACTCACACCAGGAAAATCACGACTCAATGTAAAACCCAACTGTAACGTCTGGCGGCAGAGCATGGGTCAGGTGAAGTACACCTCACAGGTAGGAGCTGGAGGGAAATGGGGTGGGTATAGTGGTCTCATGCAAGATCAGCAAACAGAGGTAATGGGCCATATCCACATGATCTTTGAATAGGTCAAAGTGTGTTGTGATTACAGCATATTTACTCTGAAACATTTTCATTAGCATAACCAATCTGGTAAATATAGGTTTTTAAGCAATACTGGAAGGGCTGACCTACAATATTGACCCCACAATTGAACCTTTGCACCGTTTGCTCTCAAGTGGAAGTAATACATATTTATTCGTGCAACTTTAACACTACTTCATGAATAAATAGACTTTATTTTCGGCACACACGCTATTTGAAAGTTGAATTTCTTTATTTTTGGGTGAATTCACAGTTGCAAGCATTATCTTGCATTGCTTGGAAAGTTAACATAGAGGCTCAATTTGCAATGTGCTGTGTTTACTTTCAAAGCAATACTTAACCTTCCTGGTAAAGCCTGGCTGACTTGCCAGTGTATTTATATCCAGCATAGCCAACGCCATTATGAATCCAAGATAAACATGCTAGCTGAGAATATGTGCATGGTAAGGGTAATACATAAATGCATAGCACTCAACCTGTCAAGGCTTTATGTGTATCTTCTGATATTAAAATGCAGGTAAAATGTTAAACTTACTGTGAAAAGTATTACATAAATTGAACAACTTGGAAGGTCACACTAGCAATTTGATGAAGGAAAAAAAAGCCTGACCCTCCAGGTTGATTGCACTTAAAGCCAGGGGGAGGGGAATAGTAATCCACTGGGTGTGCTATTGAACATAGGGGATGCTGATGGCACATTCCCTGCAGTGCACTTGCGCTCCAAAGGGCCACATATGATCTAGCCAAGCTGTACTGCCCTGTAGTCTTAGAACTTGCTCCATGCCCCCCCCACCTCCTTGGACAGCCTGAGATTGACTAGTGGGTACACTGGGCAGACTAGGTAGTGGAGACTTTTTGCAATGGGCAACGGTTGTGTGTATATGTTGTGCTGGGCAGCAACAGCTGCCTTACCAACTCATCTTCTTCACCTCACCCTTCCACCCACAACCAAGTAAGTCTGGAAACTATTGACGAGACAGAGTGCAGAAAGCAGGCACGTTTGCAGAGTGCACTTCCTGTATCTGCTCCACTCCACTGTCAATGTGCATGAGAGAAACAACAGTCCTAGCGCATGGTCACATGGTCACTAGTAAGAGTCGCTGATTTGGTTAGAGGACATATAAAATAGGAACTCTAAACATCCATTTGAGCTAGCTGGCTGCATGGATTATAGCTCAAGCTGTACCTGTTCTTTGCAAATTAAATGCGCACTGGCACTGTCTATGCTTTGCCAGTTGTCTGTTGAGGGAGCTAACTCTGGATCTGACCATGCTGCACCTGTACTATTTTAGGAGAGCAAACTGCACTGTCCCTACCCATGCTGTACATGTTCCCATTTGCCAGGGAAGCATGTAATAGGCTTGTCCATGCTGTATTTTCACCCACTCGTGGGTGATACATGCACTAGCCTGTCCACTCTAGAACTGTACTTTTTAAGAGGGATGCTTGCATTGGCTTTTCTGTGCAGGAAACTTCAACTTGTCCATGCTGAACCTTTTATGAGAGAAATTAACTCTTGTATACATGCTCTATCTGTTTGGGATGGAATGATGCACTAGCCCTGTCCATATTGTATGCACCTGTTTGTGGAAAGCGTCCACTGCCGCTGCCCATGCGGTTCCTAATGGATTTTGAGGAAAGCTTGCAATAGCCTGGCCTATGTTGTACCTGTTACAGGAAAGCCGGTGCTGGTCTTGCCTATAGAATGGAAAGAGCACAGAGCACACCCCTCTATAAAAATGTGAATACAAATCTCTTAAGGTTTAAGTGAACTCAGGTAAAGATATGTACAAAATATGTCAAGGTGCATGGGATAAACAACAGTCCTAGCACGTGGACTGTACAACAACATGATAAAGAAAACAGGTCCTACATTTTGGGAACTCCCGTCCCCTGCACTCTATTTGTGGCCTAAACAAGCCAAAAGATTCAATATATGAATAATAATAGTGATGATGCATTTTAGATTATTGTGATGTAGTAAATAATTGTACAATGTTAAAAAAAAACTTATTTGGCATCCAAATCGTTATTAGCAACACATTTTTAGCAATTTCAAACGCAAACAGCTGAATCCAATTATAAGCAACGAAAGCTGAACCCAACGTGTTTGATTGATTGATTGTTTATTTACTATACGCTTATACACAGGTGTTTCAAATCGCAACCATGCATGGGAGGGGAAGACATAAGGAAGACAAGACAACAATCTTACTAGGTGTGGTACATTCAGATCATGCAGGTGCACAGAGCACAAAGTGCTTAGGGGCGGCAACAGGGACCAAATGCGCCCAGCCTCGTCAGAACATGGGTTAAGTGCAGAGAGATACTACTGTCATGGGTTGTAACTGGAGTCAAGTAGCGCTGAGGAAAGTGCAAGACCTGGAGGCAAGTGCAGGAGACTGGCAAGGGTAGCTTGGGAACTGTGGGACTCTGAAGGTACACTAGGCAACCAGTCAGCAACACTGAGCAGAAATAGAGGAAACAGAACGAGAGAGCAGAAAGAGGTCGTTAGCAGAGAAGAGGGAGAGAGAAGGAGGAGGCAAAGAGAAAAGTCTTGAGTTTCTGGAACTTAAGGAGATCTGACTCAAGACAGAGAGAGTCAGGGAGGCTCTTCCAGAGGGAGACACCTACAGTGGATAAAGACCTCCCCCAAGACTCTTCTTGAAGAAGCCGCTCACCCGCAGAGAGTTGGAGAAAGACAAGCGGAGGGCTCAGGAAGGAGAGTATATAGGAAGAGAGCATTACGTATAGAGTGGGCCCTGGCCCCAGAAAGCCTTGTGGACAATGCAAATGGTATTGAACTTAATCCATGGAGCCACAGGGAGCCAGTGAAGGGATTTCAGAGCCGGGGAGATGCGGTCCCTGGGCTTGGGGACTAGGTACACTATATAAATGTAATAAATAAAATAAAATTGAGGACAAGGATAAGTCTTGCGGTTCTGTTCTGGATGAGTTGAAGAGGACGGAGAGTAGAAGAAGGAAGGTTGAGAAAGAGGCTGTTCCAGTAGTGCAGTCTAGAGAGGACCAGGGCTCCGGAGATGGTGAGCCTAGTGGGACTTTTTAGAGATGTCTGCAATGTGAGACGAGAAGAAGAGAGTAGAGTCGAAGATGACCCTGAGATTTTTTGCCTTGTTGGTAGGTAGAGGCGCAGGGCAATGGGAGGCTGGCCAGAGAGAAAGAGGGAAGGCGTAGCAGGGGTCCCGGTGAGGACATTCTCTTTTTTGCTGGAATTGAGGCAGAGGTCGTTTGCAGCACACCACAACTGAATAGCGGATAGGCACTCAGGTATGATTGAGGAAGAGGAAGAAGTTGAGGGTAGCCTGAAGGAGAGCTGTGCGTTATCCGCTTAACACTGAAAGTTGGAGGTGAAAGTGGCAATTCTATGGGCCAGGGGGGGCATGTAACCATTGGAAAACCAGAGGGATAGGTTAGGTCCCTGGGGGACTCTGCACGTAGAGAGAGTGATGGGGGAGAGAAAGGACCCCAGTTCCTCCTGGGATGGGCGGTCAGAGACAAATGAGGTTAGCCAGGGCCTGATCAGTGATGCCCAGGGTATCACAGAGAGAAGCAATCAGGGTGTTGTGGTTTGCTGTGTCAAAGGCAGAGGAGAGGTTGCGTAAAATGAGGACACAGGGAGTGTTAGAATCAAGATTTAAGAGCAGATCTTCACAGGTGTTCAGAAGATCAGTTTCTGTGCCTCTGGATGCGTTAAATCCAGACTGGTGGTCATGGAAGCAACCAACAGATTCACTGTGGGGGGTAAGCTGAGAAATAGACAACTTCTCCAAATGTTTGCCCAGGAAAGGAGTGAAAGAGATTGGGCGATAACTTGCTGGAATGGATGGGTCAGCAGAAGGTTTTCTGAGTTGAGGGTGCACAAGGGAGTACTTAGGAGCGGTCGGGAGACTACAGAGGTGAAGGAGAGGTTGCAGAGGACAGCCAAGGCTGGGGTGAGAGAGTCAATGTCGTTCTTGATGATTTTGGAGGGACAGGGGTCCACCTGTTTGGAGGAGTCTTTCATAGACTGGACTTGTCTAGTAACCTCTTCAGGTGTGACAGGGGAGACAGAAGAGAGAAGAAGGGGAGGGGTGGGAGTGGCCAAGGGAGGTACTAGAGATGTTGGTGCATTAGGTGGTGGGGAGAGAGAGAGGATAGAATATCCTGTGTTTTTGAGGTGAAATGTGCAGCCAGGGCTGATCAGAGAGCCTGGGTGGGCGCAATGGTGAAGGAGGCTGCGGAAGGATTGGCTAGTTCCTTGCAAAAGTTGAAAAGTTTGTCTGTGTTATTGGATGCCACAGAGATGCAGGCTTGAATGAAGACTCTTTGCTTGGAGCAGATGCAGTCTGTACTGCCTTTGAAGGAGGCGGCAGGCCAGTTTGTCAGAGGGTGCACCGGAGAACTCCCATTTGTGTTCGGCTGCCCTGCACTTGAGTTTAAGAGCAACCGATACAGAGTCATACCAAGAGGTGAACCTTTCTGTAGGATTCAGTCGTACACTTATGATAGGGCAATAGTATCAAGAGTGTTGGAAATGGAGAGGTTAAAGTTAGAGAGGGCTGTGTCAGGGTGGGAGTCAACCGCAGGAGTAGAAGGAGCAGAGTAGGTGGAGGCAAAGGCAGCCACTGACACTCTTTTCATGGGTCGGGTGACCTTGTAAACAGGACGCAGTGCCGGGTTTACCGATACAAGAGGAGAAGAGAGCTTCAAGTGAGAAGTGAGAAGAGAGTGATCAGTCCGGGAGAGAGAGGTAGTGAGGGGGATAGATAAAGGGATGTCAGTTGAAATGAGAGCATCAAGGTGTGGCCAGCGGTGTGCATTGAGCCAGAGGGTAAGATAGAAAGAGAGAGAGAGAGTCACAGAGATTGCAGAAAGGTCCTGAAGAGTCAGGGGAGTCAAGATGGATGTTGAGATCACCCAGTAGGAGGAGTTGAGAAGAGGAGGAAAGGAGAGAGGAGGCCAGGTCAGCCCAGTCTGAAAGATAGAGGGATGGCTGACCAGGTGTCCGATAGAAGGTGGGCAGAAGGAGTGAAGGGCTAGGAGAGAGGGAGAGCCTGCAGACCAGGTACTCAAAGGATGAGTAGGTCTCAGTGGGAATGACAGACACAGGAATCCACTCAGGAAAGGTCAATGCTACTCCCCCAACTGGTCTGTTTGGTCTAGGCAGAGAGAGTATCTTGTAGCCTTCTGGGAGAAGTATGTAAAAACTCGTGACAGAGCTATCCTTGAACCAAGTTTCAGTGAGGGCAAGAACATCAGGATCCAGGAGTTCAAGGAGGTTGCAGATGTCAGCGAAGTGCTTGACAGGTGAGTGAGTGTTAAGCATGGCAATGTGGAGCAGGTTTCCCTCTTTGAAAGACTTATGGCGGAAGAAGGGGATAGTGGTCCCGCCATAAGTGGCGAGAGTGCCTGAGGGACAGAGGTAGAAGGAGGCAAACGGGGCCAGGACCGGAAAGGGAGCTGGGACTGCAGTGGATGAACAGGAAGCTAGACTGGGGGGTGGTGTAGGGGGCAAGGGTGCCCAGATACGGTGTTTGTGGGTGGCAGGTTGACCAAAGAGGAGGAAGCTGATGAGATTGTCAATGTGGGTGGTGACGGCAAGGAGGCCATGGTGAGGTTAGAAGGGTGATTAGGAGGTGGCAAAGGAGCCAAGGTGGGGACAGCTGGCAAGGGAGCCAGGGATGCTGAAGGAGCTGGTGGCGGGGGAGCCTGTGCAGAAGGATAAGGAAGGTTGATAAGGCGAGGTAGGAGCCTATCAAAGAGTAGAAGGTTGGGTTGAGGGCCCTGTACCATGATCATACCATTGCGATAGACATTGCTGATGACCCTGGAGGTGGAGAAGAGGGCAAGGAGGACCTCCCAGCGGGTGCGACCATTAATGAGTGAGGACGAGAAAGGAGAGAGAAGAGAGATCCTATGGAGAGTCCATAGGTCGGGTGAGGGAACGACAAAGAGGATGTTGATGAGAATCTCTCTGGCGGAGAGAGTGACATAGGTGTCTGCAATAGGAAGGCCTGAGTTGGAGCCCAGTATCACATTCTTCAGTTTCTTCCTGCCGGACTTAGTAAGGGGTTAAGGATAGGAGATAGAGAAACAGTTTGAGAAGATAGGAGAGATAGAAAGGTACACTTACCAGGCTGAAGCAACAGATGCGTGGGGAGGGCAATAGCCAGTGGGGGGGGCAGCGCACAGGTCTGGGAAAAAAATGGGAGCTGGGACTAAGTAGTGAGCACAGAAAACAGTGAACACGAAGGAAAGGAAATAGCAGGTGTAGTGCGGAAGGGACTAACAGCACAGAGACAATGGGAAATGAGTGGGGGAGGAAGCAGAAATCAGACCAGAGCAGAGGGCAGCGGGGGTAACCAATCACCTTATTTCCACCAATGAACCATGTGAACACATATAAGTACAATCTTTGACTGGCAGCAAAAGCGGGATGTGGACAAACCTAAGTAGATGTGAACATATCTAAATACGATTTTAGATCAACCACAAGGTTAATGCAGGATTTAAGATAGCTAAATTCAATTTTAGAGCAACAGCAAGGTCAATGCACGATGTAACACAGATAGATTCAATTTTAGATCAACTGCTGGTCAATGCAGAATGTAACACAGCTAAATTCGATTTTAGTGCAACAGCAGCATGGTCAATGCAGGATGTAACACAGCTAAATTCGATTTGAGCTCAACCACAGGTCAATGCAGGATGTAAAACAGCTACATTCATTTTTAGAGCAATAGCAAGCTCAATGCAGGATTTAACACAGCTAAATTTGATTTTAGAGCAACAGCAAGGCCAATGCAGAATGCAACACAGCTAAATTAAATTTTGGTGAACAGGTATAGTAGTACAATAGTACATGTTACACAGGGATGTAGGTGATGGGGGGTGAGAAGGCCAGGAAGGATGAAAAAGTGTTATGGCCTGGTGCTTGACAAAAAAGGTGTTTTCAGAGTTAGATTTAGAGAGTTAGTTGGGAGTGGCACGGGCACAGAGTCCAGATGGTGCTGGAGGCAGTATAGCAACAGCCCACACTTATGTGATAGCTCAAGGGGGGTTCCCAATACCCCAGGCCACCTGGATGCAGTACTCAGCCTCACGATGTATAACAGTGTAGGAACAGACAGGGCCTTAGAAATGTGGGCTTTTGCAATGTGGGCCGGTTAATCGCCTGCCGGCTACTGATTGGCTTCAAGTGCAGCAGGACAGCCAATCATGCTGTGGCAGGGCTAGGAAGCAGAGCACTCGTTGCTTGTTGGAATAATGCAGTCATCTTGAAGGTGAAGTGCGGAAAAAGGCGGACAAAGGCACTCCATCGCACACTGGCCAACAAACAAAGCCACAGCATGAAACACCAAGTGGTGGGGGGTGGAGGGGCCGTGGTAGCAAAAGTGGAAGGCAGCAATGCCAAAAAGAAAGATATTGCGCACCCACTACGCACTCTGCAAAAATGATTATTAAGAGACCCCTTACGTTCTTTGCAGCAGTGATGGATTCCGAATTGGCTGCAGCTCGCAGGATCAGCTGCTCATGAAGAGGTGGTCAAGGCTCAAATGCCTGAAGTAGTGCAATTTTCGTGAAGCAATTCTCTTCATCAGGGGTATAATCATTTACAGGTTCGGAAAATAATCACAAAAAGATTATAAGCAAAAACTCTTCCAGATAACCTAATCTCTATGTAGCACAAAGGGGGAAAAACAAGATTGGATGGCCTTCCCACGCCTGACTGCTGGAAACTTGAGAATTCTGACAGTTTACTTGCAAAACACTCTTATCTCAAATGAAAGTAACCATAGAATTTCCAAATCCTTATTGAAACAAGTCAAGCCAAAATAATATTGTTGTAGTTTTATTTGCCGCATCCTGAAAGGAAATCTAGAAGTTGCAGAATGCAAAATAATACAAACCTGAAAAATACTTTCCTTTAAATGCACTTTTATCACTTTAAGAATCGCTAAAACGTTCTGTTGAAAAGTCACTAGGATAAAGGTGAAATGTGTCACAAACTTCAAGCTTGTTGTGCAACTTAGTAAGAACATTTGACTATCCATATAAAGCAATCCAATGTTTCCATGTTAAAGTAGTAGACTTAATTACTAACTTTGAAATAATAAGCTTTCTTGTGCAACTTTAAATAAGTCTTTCAGATGAAACACAGGACTCATCAGTGCCAAATATTCAAACATATGCAAGAGGAGGGCACATTGATAAGACAATGGAGTATTTGCAGCTCATTAAGGCCGTGATTGCACTTCATTAAAGGGCTGCCTGCAGCCCAGTCAATGAGCTCTGTTCAGCCGCAAGTGTAATGAATGGGCTGTGCTGCAAAGTAAACAAGCCTACTTTAAGCAGACTTGCCAACACTAAACCTGCCACCGAAGGAGGGTGGGCTGTAAGGGGGCACAACATTTTGAAAGAGAGGGTGGTGACTCTGCCCCCCCTCAGCCCTACCCTAGCAACACCACTGATTTTTTTTTTATTTTTTTTTTTACCGTTGTTTTATTAGTTCGATCAACAAACTTTTACAACATTTATAAAAATATAAATTCTTTTCATATTGCATAAAATATTTCATTTTTCATTTTTTACAATTAGACAAAGTTAATCTACAAACTCTCGTGTATACAATATGTTAGAAAAGTTTTTAAGAACAGTTTTCATATATAACGAGACAAACTGAATATACTAATATCTTCTTAAAACTTTCAACACAATTTTAGAATATTTTGAGTAGATATTGCTAGTGTGGTGGGGAGGGTTGCAGTCATGTTTAAATTTTCGTATACAGAGCGTAACATTCAAAAAATTGCTAGGGATTACAGTATTAGAGGAATGCAAGTACACATTTTCTTGCATTACAAGTTCCCCTGGGGCTTACTCATTCGAAACCTTGTCTCAAGATCGGTATTTATAATCGTTAGGAATCTACATAGAGCTAATATAAAACTCGTTCGCGTTCCCCACATCGAGGCCAACCAAAGCCATTCTCTGTTGTCCTCAGTTGGTACACCATTAGATGCAATAGTTAGTGTACGCGTTGTTTCAAAATGAGGGCACAGTGTAACTAGATGTTTTAGTGTTTCCTTAGCTGAGCAGTCATTGCAGAACCTACATCCGGCCTCTGCAATAGCCTTCCAATACGGACTCCATCCACAAATTCGTTCTAAGGTGAGACATTGATTCAATTTAAAACGAAGATATATTTCTCTGGCTTTATTGCAGGGAAACTGAATTAAATAGGGTTTGTGCGGTCTTCTAGTGGAACAAAAACGAGCCGCTTCCTTGTAACTCTTTAGTGATTCAATTTCCATTACTGTTCTACACCAGTCATTTTCTATGAGACGATGTTTCACATATCCCTGTCGGAATTCTAAGTCAGCTGGTAAAAGTGCAATTCCATCGAGTATCTGCACCATTTGAGCATAGTAGATTGTAAAAGACGAGCATTCTGGCGCTATCATCAACTGTCCCAGATCCTCATATAAGCAATTAGAAGGAGGATATAACATTCTGGCAAAGTTAGCTAATAAACGCCAATTACGACGTGCAGATAATGCAGTGATACCAAGTTCCTGCCTTAATATGCTATTCGGTGTCGATTTGGCCAATCTTAAGGCTCCCTTCCACATACATCCTTGTATTTGATCAAGATGGCTGTTGATGTCCACTAAACACATATCTAAAGCATAAAGGATGATAGATTCCACTTTTAGGATATAAAATTGGAGTAATGGTAGCAGTGAGAATTTGCAAAACTTTAGATATACCAGCCGCATCTGTGTGGCGAGAGGTGCCGCTTTTTTGTGTAGTACTTCGCACCACATAGCGATAGAATTGCAATCAGAAATAGTATAGCCAAGGTATCGGATCTCCGGCACAGTGGCTAAAGGAAAGCTTTCAATCTTCCAATTGCGTGTGAGATTCTTTCGCTTGTGGTTTCTAAACACTACTATATTTGACTTTTCCACATTACATTTCAGAATGTGAGTCGTGCAGTAGGATGCGAATAGATCTAATTTAATTTGCATCCCTTTAGGCGTGCGATCAAATAATACGATGTCATCAGCAAAGGCTAGCCATTGTACTTTAAGATGGCCGAGCCTTGCCGGATACGAGATCAAAGAGTTCCAGATGTCGTTTATGCCACATATATAAAGATTGAATAGTGTAGCAGCTAGGTTGCAGCCTTGTTTCACGCCAACAGCGATGTTTATTGGGTGGGTAGTGGCACCTTCGCTATTTACTCTTACCAAATAAGTGGTATTTGTATGAAGTTTCGCTATTAGTTGTATTATATACTCAGGTATATTCATTACAACCATTTTTTTCCATAAAAGTGCACGAATAACTGAGTCAAACGCAGAGGTAAGATCTATAGATGCCATATATAGTGGGCCAGAGTCCTTAATCTTGTGCTTAGCTAAAAGATGGGCCATGATTGTAGCATTTAATGGGGTACCCATTCTTGCTCGAAATCCAATTTGGTACTTGGAAAGAATCTTGAGATCACTGATAACCGTCTCGAGTTCCCTTAAAAGCAGGATCGCAAACACTTTAGCAGCGGTATCAATTAGAGCTATCGGTCGGAAGTTGGAAGGCTGGGATCTTGCTCCTTTTTTATATATTGGAACAATAATGGAGGCTAGCCAAGACTGGGGAGTCTCTAGAGATGTCAACATATTATAAAAGAGGGTCTTGAGTATTTCAGCCCACATGTCAGGATCGCGTTTTAAGACACAAGCTGGAATCCCGTCAGGGCCTGCAGCTTTTGAAAATTTAAGCGTACTTATCGTTGCTGCAATGGCGGTGGTGTCCCATGGAAGAAAAGAAGGATGTGCTAAGCACGACCATTTGTATTCGATCTCTACAAAATACAGAGGGAGAGCAAATTTTTCTTCAAAGTAGGCTCGCCAAACCTGTGGAGAAATCGATAGGGATTGATCAACCATAAGGGCTGAGGTTCCCACCCTCAGTAAAGCCCAAGTGGATCGTCTATCCCTATGGCATAATGTATTGAACATTTTCTGATTGTCCTGATTGTGAAGAAAACGTTTGTGATCTCTGCACTTGTTCCGATATCTCTTCACTATGCGTTTTTTTTCTATCAAGTACTCAGACCATGAGGAAGCCACTCTCGCGATCTGTCGCAGTGCTAGCCGCATAACTCTTCTAGCCTCACGAATGAAGCCAGAAGAGTCAGCGGTTGACCTTGAGTTATCCCGAAGGGCATATGCCCGTAAGGACTGTAAAACGTCCGATGTTATTTTAAATAAATCCACCCTCCCTTGAGTAGGCAACTTCCAATTTTCCCCGATGTTACAAGCAAGATTCAGACGTGCAGAGATCATTTCGTTAGCCCTGTCACAAAGTTTCGTGGCCCATCGGAGAGACAGGCCAGGCCGATCCCCTTCTATAAACCCTTGCTGATGATCAATAGGTAAATGCACTATATCCATTTGAATCTTCAAATGGATAATGCAGTGGTCCCCATACCCAGGTTCATGAATTGTAGCATTGGCGGAGTGTAAACCTCGGGAAGTGGCAAAGTAATCAATACAAGTCGCTTTGTCTGCTCTTCTCCATGTGTGGAAATCGCCCTGAGTGCAGAAGGGGACAATATCAAGTTCCCAAGATTTTAGGTATTCTTGCCATAACTTGCCTCGCTGCCATGTTGGATGCGTACCCTGCAGATCTGCAGATTTAGAGCTGAAGTTCATGCAGTAGGCGTTGAAGTCCCCTCCCAGTACAATATCGCAGGTTGGATGTAGGGTGAGGATGTCATCAAGTAACTTGTCAAACTCATTAAACACATCTCTTAGAGTAAGCAGTACTGGATTATGATATAAAGTTATCAACAGGAGAGGGTTTGAGTGAGAGCCTTTAAACATGATTAGTACAGCCATTATTGCTTTTGCATTGAGTACATCTAAGACCATGACATCTAAGTTGGTGGTTATGCATATAGCCAGGCCTCCATGAGGTCGTCCACCTGCGCCACGTTTGGCTTTTAGTTGAAAAACAGTGTAGCCAGGCAATATAAGTTCGTGAGTACACATGGTTTCCTGGCATAACATGATGTCAAAGGCGATTTTCACACGAGGATTACAAAACCATGCCTTTAAGTTGGTAAAGCCACATGAATTCCAAGAGAGAATAGATAGGGGAACAGGTTACTTAATGAGGTATGTTATTCATGGCTGGGTTTCGGATATTTTGTAAGGCGGTCAGCCAGGACCAATCTTTACTGGTATTAGATAAATTTACCAGTTGCGCAATTACATCTGTGCCTTCCATTCTGGGCAAGTCACTGATAATCAACTTCGGCGGTGGAATGGGAGGAGGGGGAAGGGGCATTTCATTAAAAGATATAGCATCGTCAATTGAGTCAAACGGGTAGAGCATTAGTCCAATAAAACGAAACTCCTCTGTGTATTGCAATAGTAGGTTGGTGATAATCGCTGTTTGGACCTTACACACCATACGATGATTTTGAATTGGTGGCAGTGTTATCCATTCAATATCGGTCGTGTGCAAGGTGCGGAGCCCCGGAATGCGATTGAATGCTTGCATTAGGGCTGAGCGATTAAGTCGCTTTATACCATTTTTGAATGATATGATCTCCCATCCTATAATAGTGGTGGACTGTTTTGGTAATCCTCCCGTTTGCAAAACAGGGTCCCTAGACTGGCCTGGAGATGCTTCCTGCTGGTTTTGTTGCTGGGCTTCTCCCTTCGTGTCCTGAGTGATGGAAGGTCTGCTCAAGCTCTCCCGGACATTGCCAGGATGCATGGGCTGTTGCCGTTCCATGACTGGTTCACTTGTGCCAGTAGCCGTGTAAAAGTCACATTCCTGAACGTTGTTACTGGGTGGAGGAGCATCAGCCCTACTTTTCTGGGTGGTTTTATTTTCGATGGTTTTGAAGAAGTTTGGTAAGTGGGACTGGGCCAAAACAAGGCCGGGTCCCTCATTAGGGGAATGTGGCGGCTGTAAGGGACATTTTTTTAGGTTTTTATTAGGAGTTATTGCATCCGAATTTAAGTCATTTACAGCATTTTTCAATAATGGAGGTTTGGATATATCCTTTTCCACAATTTTACTTTCATTTTTGCCTTTCTTTTTTCCATTTGCTTTAACTTGGAGGATCGGTTCATCATGTACAGATTTAGACAGTTTTAGCCGATCTGCTTTCCTTTTTAAAGCACGGAAAAATAGTCTTTTTTCCTTTCTTGATGCAAAGGAGTATTTAGCCTGGGGCGGAGAGGATTCCTCATCTGCAGTTGGCATATTTTCAAGCACGATTGGAGGATTCTCAAGTGACGGATCAGACTGAGTGGTAATAGCAAATAGTTGGGTTAATGCTGAGGGGCTATCCGGATAAAGCTCTTGCCCTGTCTCAATCGTGGACGAAGAATGCCCCACATTTGCTGCTTCTTGGCTAGGTTGGAGGAAGAATAGCAGCTGATCTAGTTTTTCTGCCTGTGCTGCCACCTCTCTACATAGTTGGGCGTGGGTGAGGATTTTGCAAGTGTTGTCGGGTTTAGGGGCAGTCAACGTTTGAGCAAATGATTGCGGGAATGCGTAGTTAACTAAGGAGGGTTTCACAGTGTGAAGTTCTTTATCAGGGGCATCTAAGTCATCTGTTTGAGTAGTCACTGATGTTGTGAGGGAGATTTTTCGGGGCGTCATTTCTTGACGGGCCACCCCCTGTCTAAGTGAATCTGCAAATATGAAGCCCTCTAGTTTATTGATTTTCGTTAGAATATCTGTGAGTGTTGATTTGCAGTCCCTCAATTCGTAATGTGTGTATTCGTGGCCACGATCTAACAGGTTAAGTATCCTTGTTAAGACCGGGTAGGATGCTTCAAGAGATTGCATATCCCCCGAAGGTTCCAGCATGTCAAAGCCCATCGGATGATTTATATCTTTTTTAGAGGGGAGGTGCCCTATATTGGTATCACATTTATTGATGTCAGGCGAAAGCTGGGTAGGGGGCATTGGCCATGCGCTGGCTATCGGAGAGTTGGAGGTCTCAGGTGCATTGGCTGCGGATGCTGTGGAGATATTGAAATTCTCCATGTGTAGCTCGTCATTACAGTGTATGTGGACATCAGCCCTTTCATAGCCCGTGTGGGTAACTGGGGTAGACGGCCCAAGGGATAATCTGACACGTTTCTCCAGAGCAGCGAGCACCACCGGCGCCAATATGGAAGTGTCCGAGGGGGATAAGGGCATGTCATCAGTTGTTGGTTCTGTTTGGACAGAGCCGGTGTCCATCCGCATACTCATAAAGCTTTTACGAGGGGCTTTGAGATTTGGGCCACTACAAGATGGTACAAGCTCAGGTGTCACAGAGGTAGTTGCCCCCATTGGTAAGGGTTGGGCACGTGCATAGGAAGAAGCCATCTCATGTTTTAGTAAATCATGATCAGTTATTGGTGCCCAAAATGCTGGTACTTCTGCACCCTTATTTAGTACCGTTTCGGTATTTTTTACAGGGTCTTTAGACATAAACATTTTTTTATTTTTTGAATTTTTTTTTTTAGGGTTTTTGCAGGGAGACGATTCCAGGGGGCGCCCACTACGGAGACTTGAAACCATTGAACCCACACATACAAAGTAAAAAATTATGTGATGTAATACCTGTCCTCACTTTTGTCCAGGCTCCCAGCCTCACTGCCTAACAGCCCAACAGCCACTTGGAGCCCACTTCGATGCGCACGCGCGATGCGCGTGCGCGAGGGCTATATGGAGTAGTAGAGGCTGCAGGGGCGGGCAGATGGGCGGAGTCAGGCCGAGAGTGACTGCAGTAACAGGGACACAAAGAAAGGACAAAACAGACCGTTAGGAAGTGGGGCAGAAAAATGTTCGTAATAGGTGAAACATAGAGGAATGGCTACAGAAAAGCCACACCGGCGCTTGTGGCAGAAGACACTCTAGCACGTTTATGAAAAGAGATAGTCAATGTTCATTTACTTGTAGGTCTGGCCAATACTATGTTTCGCTTGCAGTGGTCCTTCCTCTTGCGCATGGCGCGTGTAAGCAGGACGAGAAACAGTCGCAGAGAAGTTCCACAGGTTGTTGAAGTGGAGGGATAAGTCCGGGCAGCCCAACAGCCACTTGGAGCCCACTTCGATGCGCACGCGCGATGCGCGTGCGCGAGGGCTATATGGAGTAGTAGAGGCTGCAGGGGCGGGCAGATGGGCGGAGTCAGGCCGAGAGTGATTGTAGGTCTGGCCAATACTATGTTTCGCTTGCAGTGGTCCTTCCTCTTGCGCACGGCGCGTGTAAGCAGGACGAGAAACAGTCGCAGAGCAGTTCCACAGGTTGTTGAAGTGGAGGGATAAGTCCGGGCAGCCCAACAGCCACTTGGAGCCCACTTCGATTTTAACGACCACAATCCAGACTCCATGCTAGTGAGCTTTTCTACCTGTTGGGGTCTTAGTCCCCTTAGAAAGTCCCTGGTTGTCATGTGGGTATTTCCCATAGCTTGGTCTCTGCTGGAGGGTTCCTGCATGAGGTGGGTCATGGGTGGGAATGTTTTGCTACTGAAAATGTCATGCCCACCCTCTCCTCATCGGCTCTGTGGCTTCCACACATCCACAGGGGAGCTTCTGCTTATTGGGAGGCACTCCCATTGTTGCTTCTTGTGTCTTCACCTTTCAACCTCCATCCTTCCGCTGCTGCTGTACCTCCACCGGCCTCCTCTGATGTCTAGAGACACGCTGACACATAACAGGGAATAACAGGGCATTGAACTGTCATGCTTAGACCAGGCCCAGCGATTGGACCGGCTCGGGACTTCGATCCCTTTCTGTATAATGGCATTGCCACATTAACCTTAGCTATAATGTATTTTACCACTGCACATTACACTTTAATATGTATCATCCTGGGTTACACATACCAGAAACATTGACATTAAACAATTGCCTCCACTGTTTCTGCGCCGCAGGATTTTCATTACTTTGGCAGGAGAATTGGGAGCGCAGAGCGGATTTAATACACGTGCCTGCGCTTTAAGCTCTGCCAGCCTGAATCTGGTCTACAAATAGGCCGGATCCCATAGGAATCTATTGGAAATTCCTCCCGCAATCATTCATTTTGGGAGGCATTTTCACTTTTCCGGCAATGTAGTGGAAAAGTGAAGGCGATTGCGTCTGTTTTTTTTTGTTTTTACATTTTCACTGTGTAATGGGAAGGATTACATTTGCATGGAGGTGAACATTTTGCACAACAGAGCCGATCCCCTCCAGGCCATTTCCACTTTAGGGAACATCCATGATGCTCTAAGCATCTTTGGAACATCCATGTTTTTCAGGATTTCTGGGACCATTTCTGGGACCATTCCTAAGGAAAATCTTGATAAAAACGGACGATTCAGTGTCTGATGAAATCTCAGCTAAAATGTAAAATGTGCAGACCTGGCACGTTGAAACCCCTATTCAAATGTACCTTCCTTCCACAAGGACTTACACCGTTTAATGTCTCCATTATCTCACAATTCGTTAGGATTTGGATTAATTAAAATCTACCTTAGCTGTGGCAGAAGGTATCTTTATTTGTAGCTATTTGGTTTAAAGAAATATGATGGAAAAGTTGACATACATATTAATGACATTACACCATATTTAGTTATTTTTTTTGGTATTTATAATGCTATACAGCAAATGATGTTTCAAGGCGCAACAAGACAAAAGAAGGGGTGGGGGGATAGGGATGAAGAATAACAAAAACTGTCCTACTAGGCCTTGTGACATTCGGATTGTGCAAGTGCAGTAACACAATGTGCAAGGGAGTGGGGAAGGTGGGGGAAGTGACGGTCAGTAACACCATTGGAGTGGGTATACAATTGGGGAAAGCCTCACCTCATGGTGCGGGGGCTACATCAAGTATGCAGTTAATTGTACCCGGCAAAGATGAAGGTGCTGCATAAGGACTGTGCGCTGTTCTTCGAAACCCCAGAGGATGTGAACAAATGGATGGACTTTCAGAACATGGCTTCGGAACAGCGTGACCAGAAGGTGGATGAAAGTGATAAGTGAAACAGCGATGAGTATTCTAATGTACATTTCCGGAAGGGGAGGAATGATATATGCTGTGGTGATAGAGACACTCGGACTGTTATGCAACCATGTTTATACCCTATTAACAATAGCATAATGCAGGAGTATCACGCGTCGCACGGGAACGGGTGGAGCTAGGTAGCCTTCTTACCCCTCAGTAGATAGTTACTTAGTTAGAATACTGGTAGCACAGTATCAGCCCGCTGCACTTCGAGTACTGGCAATGGGCCAGGAAAAGAGGGAGAACCGGGGAAGCCTGAGATTCAGTTTTGGATCAGGGCTAATGTTGGTGTTGTTGGGGGGGAGCTGGAGGGGGGGTTGGGGAGTTTATGAGGAGTTGGCCTATATACATGCACTACCTACAGGGGGGAGGGGAGCAGGAGCTGGGAGGAAGGAGAAAAAGACTGAGAATTACTGGGGAACTTAAGATAGCAACCTGGAACATGAGGGGGTTAAATAGCTATATTAAATGGAATCGGGTGATGATATATTTGAGGCGCCAGAAGATAGCACTACTGCAAGAAACCCACTTGACCAGGGAGAAACAAGATAGAATTCTGCAGAAATGGCGGGAAATGACCTTGGGTGCAGCCTACTCGGCATAGGCCAGGGGAGTCTTGATTTGGATAGGTCCCTACATAGATGGGGCGGTTATATGGCGGTGGGGGGAGACTTTAATTGTACTCTAGACCCGAAAATGGACAGGTCGGATAAAAGAATTGCTCACCCGACCCCGTCAACTAAAGCGTTGAGCACATTGTTGCAGGCCTTTCAATTAGTGGATGTATGGAGGGAGCAGTACAAATGAGGTCAAATCAAAACAAAAACAATCCCCACAGCAAGGTCCGTTACATAAACCTACTGTTTTCACTGTCTGGGGACCCCAAGACAATATTTTATAGTATAGAAGAAAACAGTTCAAATTCACATTTTAATGGGAACGAAAGGTGTAACACACAAAAGCTATATCATTAAGAAAAATATTTTTATTATAGAAAAAAAGACATAATTCTCATTAAAACTGTGTTAAATAATACACAGATTAAGTAACAACCCTAAAACCAGGTTATCAAAAAACAGGACGATTGCATACACAACATCAATGTAAAAATAAAAAAACAACCATACCACATTAACTAAAAAAACAACATTTACCACACAAATATCAGTGAAAAATTAATTTGTTGCAATCTATATATAACCCAACATGTTTCTGTCTGTTGACTCTTAGATGTCTGACATTCATCAGGGGTAGCTCTTCTTAAAATTCTGCAGTGATCGTCCCTTCCAGTCCTGGTGGGAATGGATCTGAACTTGATCCTTAATGCAATCTATAAAAACATACAACCATATTAAAAAATGGTGTGTGCACCAACATTTCCCAAGATTTACCTACTTTTAATGTCATATGTCAACATTACACAAACACGGAAGCCTGAATTAATAAAGCCACCCGTACCTAGTCCCCATTCAGGAACACTTAGCACCAAAAATCTGCTGTAAACATATATACCTTGGGATCTGTGCATTCCAAGGCTCCAATGTCGCCAATAATACAGTCACATCCAGCCGGATATAAGCCGCTTATATTAGTAATCCTTTTCAATGGATTTGAGTAAGAACACACTAGAGAAGAAAACATAACGACACTCTGTGTCACACTATAATCATACCGGAGTATAAAAAGTCAAACACCCCCTAAGGAACATGCTTGCACATACCTTGCAAAATGCGGTAACCAAATGTGTTCCCAAAAGAGAATAAACCTTTGAGGAGAATAATCAGTCTTTAACGTGAAATGGCTACTGTGTCAGGTTCTAACTCTTCAAACACAATCTGTGGAGATTAAACACAATAAGAAGTAATCAACCGCTGTGTTCACTAGTGTTCACTATGGTATTATTTAAACAAACAATTTTTCTGCAGTTCCAAGGCCACGAAAAAAGGCACATAAATGATCTACAAAGTGCATCCCCAAATAAAGGCATATACGCCAATCGTGAGCCTCAATATACACATCCTAAGCCCGAGCTCAATATTTTATTTAGCCCAACAAAAACACATCTCCATTTAGCCTAGCATAACAAAATGCTACACACTGCTGAGCCTCTGTATAGTGTTTATCTCAAAAAAAGGGGTTTACATGCCGCCTGTCAAATGTTGTTAACCTTCGTGCCGCCTCCAAAGTGCAATATCACTCCGTTTGAAAAGAACACATGCACGTTATGCTCCACACTCGTGAGCCTCTGAAAACTGTTTAACTCAACGACTCATCTCCATACTGCATCGCAAGAATTCTTAAAATCAGTGCTGCATCCACTGTCCAGTTTCTACTCAGTTTCAAAAAAGAGCCTGCATGCATGTAACCACATTACCTAAGAACTACTGCATGCATCCCCAAAACAAAGCACAAGTTACAACACCTCATAACGGTAAACTTACCCGTAATGGGCCAACAAAAGCCCAAAGTTCTTTTTCAACCGCCGATTGCCGTGGTTCAGGCGCCACCATACAATCCTCTCAACGCCATTGTTGTAAACACACAAAAAACACCAGGAAAAACTGTCTACAAGTAGCTTTAACCCATAATGCATATGGCAATGTAAAACAACACTAAAAAGGGACTCATCGCCAGGAAGAACTGTTTACAAGTAGCTTTTACCCATAATGCAAATGGCAAGGTAAAACAACACTAAAAAGGGACTCATGAAGTAGAAAACGAACTGTGAAAAAGGCACTTAACACTTCTACATTTTGCAAATTCATGCCAACCTACAAACTGACTAAAAAAGAAAATAACTTGGACAAGGAAGAAAACAACCACTAATGGAAAAGACTCTGTCAAGGCAATCTCCCACAACAAAGGGCATGGAGAAATACCACACTTAGTCTAAAAAAACGGTGGGGAGCGACACCCGCAAGATTGGGGGTATTCACACTATTCTGCCTCACAGAACCTATACACGAGGCTAGATTATGTGTTCACCAGGAGGGACACGCTACAGGAGATACTTGCAGAATATAAAGCTATAGTTCTGTCGGATCCTGCCCCTCTGTTAGTGACTTGGTAGGCCCCACCTCTACGTGCGAGGATGCAGACATGGAGACTAAGGGCAGAGGCACTAAAGGATACAGGGTTCCGGGAGGACCTGAGGGTGGAGGTGAAGGAGTATTTCAAACATAATACTGGCAGTGTGGACTCATCCAGGGTGTTGTGGGAGGCTTTTAAAGTGGTGGTGAGGGGGGCCGCGATGGCCAAGACCAGGGGGTTAGAGGAGGTCATAACTCGGGAATTAAAGAGAACGGAAGAGACCTTGGAAACGACTATGCGGGACGGTGGAAGATCCCCGGAGGAGGACAGGGTGGTATCCCGATTGCAACAGGAGTCTAGAGATCACTGGGAAAGGCTAGGTAACTTAAGCTATAAAACAAATGTTGAGGGACAGTATGCTGAAGGAGATAAACCGGGCAGATTCTTAGCCTGGTTATATAAAAGAGAGATCCCCCTGGTAGACTATCAGGGCGGTGAAGGGGGAAGATGGACAGTTGCAGGAAACTCAAGAGGGAGTTAACAAACGCTTCTGCGAGTATTATAAGCGGTTATATGATGACGCTGGGGGAGGGGAGGAATTGGATATACAAGATGCATTAACCGAGATTACGCTTCCCAAACTGGATGTAACGGAGAGAGAGAGCCTTAAAGTCCCTATAACGATAGAAGAATTAGAGGATGTGATAAAACAACTGCCTACCAGCAAGGCCCCGGGGGCAGAGGGTCTCTCCAGTGAATTTTTATAAAGCATATAGGGCAGAATTAATGCCCCCACTACTAGCGATGTTAAATGAGGCACTTAGAGTGGGTAGACTGCCTGAGTCTCTGCGGGAGGCGATAATTGTCCCACTCCTCAAACCAAATCAGCCAGATACAGATTGTGGATCTTATAGACCCCTCTCACTACTTAACCAGGATGGGAAGATTCTGACTGCAGTCATGGCAAATAGGTTGACACCAGTGATAAGCAAACTTATACACCCAGACCAGACTGGCTATGTTACACACAGGAATATAACTAACAACTTAAGAAGACTACACCATATAATTGACTACACTCAGAGAGTGGGGCAGGAGGCGGCAGTGATCTCACTCGATGCAGTTAAAACGTTTGACTCCGTCAAATGGCCCTGGCTGCTGGTGGTCCTGGAGGAGTACGGGATCGGGCCTACATACCTGAAGTGGGTGCGATTATTGTACAGCGAGCAGGTAGCGAGGGTCAAAACAGGTGCTACAATTTCATAACAATGGCACCTGAGCAGAGGTACCAGACAAGGCTGCCTGTGGTCCCTGATGCTGTTCATACTAGCATTGGAGCTGTTGGCGGTGTACCTGAAGAAGGAGTATGGGGAAGCGGGAATCAGTATTAAGGGGAAACAACACCTGATATCATTATATGCAGACGACATGCTACTGTACCTGCAGCATCCGGAGGAGAACCTACAGTATGTGTTAGATGTAATCACAAGGTACGCTGTACTATCGGGTATAACGTTAACCCGCAGAAGTCAAGCTTATGTCCCTTGGGGGCGAATGTAGGGACACCTATACACAGACTGCCAGTGCTACCAATAGCCTGGGAAATGGTGACATTTCGATATCTAGGTATTGTCGGAATAAAAAGTATATTGTGCCTCCTACTGTAATAAATATATTAATATTGGCCTACGCCAAGCTGCTCGAAAGTCACTTGCGAGATCTGTGTTACAAGGTCCTGACCTTTAATCCATGTAGGCTGCCATTTCAGGTCAAACCGCCATTTTAGGATTTATGTGGAAAAGTCACCCTGTGAGCTAAAATGGAGGACGATGTCATTGCAAAATACAATATGGCCGTCTTGACCTCTGTACATCGCTAATGTGTAATCTGCCTACAGGTTGAGGTCATGAACTGAGACCTCGTCCTACGTTGACCGATGTGTAAAAGGATTACTCACGCAATGAAACAAATCCATGAGTATATATTATGAATATATATTATGATAATGTAGTGAACAAAGAACATCTGTTTTACTATATTGTATTGAGCATTCCCGATATCAGGCCACATCTCTCGCCTATGCAACCACCTACTAATAGCTCTATCGCCCTATGGCCCTATGGTGGGCCTAATGCTGGGAGATAGCAGTATCAGAAAAAATCATAGCAATACGCTCAGACTCCCTAAATAGAACTATGAATATATGGGACCCATTCTTAGACTATGCGACCAAATATACAACTCTCACCAGGAGGCCCCCACTCACAAGGTGGCTCCAATGCAGCCCCCTCTACTGACCCCTGATCAGCCCCCAATCATTTCGGAGTTTAATCGGACAAGCACCCGAGATCAAGCCACTCAACTGCCGCAGCCAGGAACCAATCCACCATCTCTCTTACCCTCAACCCACAAAAGCCTATAAAGACACTATTTGTTGTTGATGCTAATATGCACTGCTTTGTTGTATGCAATATAACATTTTGTAAAATCAATAAAATGTTGTTATGAAAAAAAAAAGACCTGCAAAACGAGACTTAGAATACACAGTTAATGCATACACTTATTGTTACATGTAATAAAGAACAAACCAGTTAGATGCGGTTATTTGAGACTCGGCAATGAACCCTAGAATTGGTGATGTATAAAGTAGAATATTAACCCGAAGAGGGGTTGGCCATAGCGCTCACAAAAGGTATGAAAAACGAATGCATTCTAATGTACAGTCTCTCACTGAACACACTGAACCACGCTGGAGTTCGTTGTGTTGTACTGAGGGCCGATAGCTATCTGACTTTGCACTGTTCTGTAACTGAATTCGATAGAGAATAAAGTACTTTGTATATTCCTTTGTAACCTGTGTGTGGTGTATTTCCTTTTGGGGTACTCAGCCTCGATATTTTGTTTCTGTTTTCACAGTTGGCACCCGAATAGGGACCCTCAAGATTGATGCCGGATTGTTGAAGGTTGACACTTGCTATCGGACCGGGATCGGACGGTGTAAAAAAGTAAGGGGCCCCTGGATGAGACGCGACACCTCAGCAGCGCTGCGCGATCTGATCCCTGGATGACTAGCCTGTGGTCTGAGACGGCATCTTGACGAGGGTCCACTTATCGAGGCGGGCAGATTTGCCAAAATCACTGTACACGAGGTAAGATTAGTTAGGTAAGATTTTTAGAAGTACCGATCGGTCCTCTTTAGGTTTGATTTTTGGCGCATTGTATCTGCAGACACAATTATTGACCAGGTAACACCAAGAATTTGAGATATGCCTGGGAAATTGTCTACCTGCTTTAGGGCATTATTCCGCAGTGATAGACAATCTTTGGAATTTAGCCGTCCCGCACCACAGGAGGGGTCGCAGGCACGTACTATGTACTGTAAGCATGGCATTGGAAGTATCGTATTTAATGATATTTGGCACAGACAAACCAGACATGCCTCCGAACTTCAGTGGCCAATCAATGGTAGTTTCGAGATCCCACGCATTGAATATTTGGAGTCAGTATTGTTAAAGAAAAAGAGTAGACCTGCAGCATTTGATGTTTTACAGAATTGGAAAAAGGAAGCATTACAACAGCTTAAGAGTAGAGAGAAACATGCGCGCCGTCATAAGACGGTTGCCGAAAAAGCGTTATTATATGATCAGGATAAACAGGCTGAATCGGCAAAAAATATGGAAAGGGCTTTTTCACTTGGTATTCAGAAAATCTATCCTTCCAAAGATCTTCATGATTCTGATGAGTTTTTTGAGAAAATATTAAATGAACGAAGGCCTGGTGCCTCTGCGCCACCTCTGTATGTTCCTCTTCCCGTTGCTGTACCTTTTCCTGCTGTTATTCCTACTCTTCCTGCTCAACCTGTTGTTCCTATTTCTCTGACTGTTGTTCCTCCACCTGCTCCTCTGCCTCTTCCTGTCGCACCAGTTATAGCTCCTCCATCGAATTTGCCTATCCCCTCTCTTCCAAGTGGTCTTGGGCCGCTTGTAATCGATCATGGTGCAGGCTCGAAGGTTGTCACTCACAGTACTGTACCACCGGAGAAGAAACGTGAGTTAATTGCATGGGCTAAACATTGTATGGAGAAGGATGATCAGGCTAGTGTTTTTTCCAGACTTTTTAATATGGATAATTTTCCTGAGAAAAATGTTTTTATTGAAGGTTTGGGGATTCAGTTATGTATAATGTGGGGAAGATTAAATAATGCGGATGTTCCGCAAGAGTTAAGGGATCTAAATACTTTAGCACTTTCCAGAGATACTGCGGAGAAGGTAAATGAGCATGTCGAGAGGTTATTTGAGTATAGAAAGGAGTTAGAAAGGATACGGAATGAGGATGATGGAGAGGAAAGTATGTATGTACAGAAACGGTACCCCCCGTGTCGTAAACCGATATTGGAAGAAACGCGAATTTGTAAGAAAGATGCGATTAGATGGATTTCAGACATATCGATAACTCCAGTTGAGGTATATGACACATATAGTCAATATACGTTGGAAATGCAGAGAAAAGTGATACAGGTAATGATAGAGTACCTGCAAGATGAATGTGTAAAGAGGAAGATTAGTTGTCCCACAGAGTTGTTGAATATTTATAATAGAGCTTTTTCGTTTGACACTTCTTCGACTGCCTTAGCGCTCGACTTAGCTCTGTTGCTTAGTAAGCGTTCGGAGTTGCCTACATCTCAGTTGCCTATGAGAGAGGTTCCTCCCACATTTGTCCCGAAGGTTGAGGTTGCGGCCGATGCTGCACGAGGTATAGTCGCTGTGGACATTCCCGCACATTATGTATCACAGTTTGTTCACGTCCCGTTTTCACGACAGGAAGTGAACAGCATTAGAAAGTCTATTCCTGATATTAGGAAAAATCCGACAGGGTTCTATAAAGAGATGGAATCTGTTTTGTAATCCTCAGTGTTCACCTTAGGTGACATTGATTTGTTGTTTCCAGTACTCCTGCCCGTAGATTCATGGAAACAAGTTAGAACTATTGACGATGTACCCGGGTTGGGAGATACATGGGCGAATTTAACTAGACTTGATGGGGAAAGGCCAGCTGGCGAAAGACCACAACAGGTGATATTAACCTTGCGTGATAGAATCATTGCTAAATTAAAAACCATAATTCCCGAAAAAAGAATTATTTGGGACAAGCTTAGGGCCTGTATCCAAGGAAAGTCTGAGGGTGCTACCGAGTTCTTTAGTCGGTTTGAACAGGTATTTTCAGATTTCAGTGGACAAGACTTAGGCACAGAGTCTGGGAAAAGGTTATTTGTGGACAAATTCGTACGTGGATTACTGCCTGACATCCAGTCACAGATTATGTCCTCTGAGAGCGCTTGGCAAGCAAAATCGCAATCAGAAGTACTGCATATTGCTCAGTACTATGAGAATCGTGTCAACAATGAAAAAGATTGGATTGAAAAACGGAAGGGTGATTTAAAAACAAAGGTACTATTGCAGCAAATTGTTAGAGGCCCCAGAGCGGGTAACTCTCAGGTTAGAGGTCAGTATGCCCCACAAGGGAATGTGCCCTTGGGTCCTGTGAACATTAATCAATGTGCTTATTGTCGACGAGAGGGTCATTGGCGAGCACAATGCCCCGTCCTTCAACAGAGGTCGAATAATAACATGGGTAGGCGATCTAGAGGTCGCTCGGGCATAGGGGGCCCTGGTAGAGGTCAGTTCACACAGGACCCTCAACAACCTTTTTCGCAGGACAATCAGACTCCGAGTGTGGATACTAGGAACATATTCAATCATCCTTCTGCTGCATATTTGTCTGAAGAGCTTCCTTTTGACAATATTCTGTTTCGTTAGGATTGCCCAAATCAGGGTTTGGAGCCTACACCTATTCCCGTCAATCAGAAAGGTCCCTACGTTGAAATGATAGTGGGAAAAAGGAAACATCAGTTTTATATAGATACTGGAGCGCAGAAGTGGTACATTGATCATTCACGGGTTCCAAACGTTCCACTGTCAGGGCAAACCAACGTTTCTGTAGGGTTTTCCGGTACTCCAGTTATTTGTCCGGTCTCTATACCAGTACCTATTTCTTTGGGTCCCTTTACGGACCAGTGTCCTTTTCTATTGACCTCGGATTGCGGGGAAAACTTGCTTGGATTGAACTTGTTAAAAGAATTAAATGCAGTGATTTATTGTTCTCCCGATGGAGTACGCTTGACAATTTCACCACAGCAATCTTCCGCCTCGCAATTTCTGACTAGACCTTTGCCTCCAAAATTCATTGATGTACCAGAGACCTTATGGGCTGTTGACGACAATGATGTCGGTGTTTTGCAGAAAGAGCCTGTTAAGATAGTTTTGAAACATGGAATTGAGCTGCCACACATTCCCCAGTATAAGATTTGGGTTGAGGGCGAGCAAGCTTTGAAATGTATTGTTTCTGATTTTTTGCACCATGGTGTGATTGAAGAAATTTCAGGAAGTTTGTGTAATAGTCCGATTTTACCCGTGTACAAGAAAGGCGATAATGTAATTCCGTTTCATTTTATAATTGATTTACGCACCATTAATAAAGTTGTGGGACCGCAATTTCCAATTGTGCCTGATGTGACAACGATCTTAACCATGATTCCAGCTACAGCTACTTACTTTAGTGTTGTGGACCTAAAGAATCTGTTCTTTAGTATTCCTATACACAAGGATAGTAGATATTTGTTCGCCTTCACCTTAGGGCGACACTCGTTTACATTTACTCGTGCACCTCAAGGGTACACAGAGAGTCCTAGTATTTATAGTAGGGCTTTGAAAGAACAACTTGATGCCCTTGAATTACCCTCTACTTGTACTTTGCTTCAGTACGTTGACGATTTGCTTCTGGCTGCAGACTCTGAGAGTGCCTGTAAGGAGGGCACCGTGTTACTACTTATTCATCTAGCTAAGCATGGTCACAAAGCTTCGCTTAAGAAATTTCCATATTGTTGTCAGGAGGTCGCCTATTTAGGCTATCTCCTGTCAAAGGAGGGAAGAAGATTGACACCTGAAAGAATAAAACACATTTCTGGTATGTCTGTCCCAAATATGCAGAAGGAAGTTAGGGCCTTGATAGGTATGGCTTCTTACAGTAGGTTGTGGATCCCAAATTTTTCACTAGTGATAAAACCGATGTTGGCCTGGACAAAGAAGGGCATTTCTTCGCCGTTGCCATGGTCTTCGGAACACAAGCAATTGTTTGACTTGCTTAGGACTGCATTGTGCTCGGCACCAGTTTTGGGCACACCAAACTATGAAAAGGCCTTCGTATTGTTTGTGCATGAACGTCATGGATGTGCTTTGGCTGTATTAACGCAGGAGCATGGAGGGAAGAATAGGCCGTGCGGTTACTATTCCTCCGCCCTTGATCCTGTAGCATGCGCTTTGCCAAGATGTTTGCGCGCTGTCACTGCTGCTGCTGCGTCTGTAAAGCAGAGTGAGGGAATGGTCCTAGGCCATGATTTGACCCTGATGGTGCCTCACTCTGTAGATGTTCTGTTGAACCGAACTCAAATGCAACACCTCACTTCCGCACGGTTGACGAGATACGAATTGATCTTGTTTGCCCCTCACATTCAAATTAAGAGGTGTTGTGTTCTTAATCCGGCTGAACTCCTACCTTTCCCGCAAGATATTACTTGCGGCGATGAAGATTCACATGATTGTTTGTATACGACCGAGCAAGAAACAAAGGGCAGGATTGATTTGAAAGATACCCCTTTGGATAATCCACAAGTAGAGCTGTTTTGTGACAGCTCTTGCTTTAAACTTCCGGATGGTACATCCACAGCCGCTTATGCAATCACTACCTTGAGCATGGTTGTGGAAACTAAGAGAATTACGCATAATTCTGCGCAGGCCGCAGAGATTATAGCATTAACCCAAGCTTGTGAACCTTCCTAAGGGTTTGCAGTAAATATATATACTGATAGTCAGTATGCCTTTGGGGTGGTTCACAACTTTGGGAGACTTTGGTCGGAGAGAAGAATCCTAACCTCGCACGGTACCAAGATCCAACATGGCACCCTAATAGTACAACTACTTTCAGCACTTGCGCTCCCTACCCAGTTAGCAGTTGTAAAATGTGCAGCACATCCCAAGATTGTAGATAACATTGGAAAAGGGAATGCTTTCGCTGATTAAATAGCTAGACAAACTGCCACTGATCTCTTTACGGAGATATATGTTTCTAGGGAGACTGAAAATGCTAATGTGATGGATGAGGGAGTGGGGTCTGTACGGGATATCCACAGTAGAAGAAGCCAAGAGGTTGGCTGAGGGCTTGGGAGAACTTGATGACGATGGGTGTTGGGTGGACACGGTGGATGGGAAGTGGTTACTCCCCGATGCGTATGTGATAATGATGGTTGTAATGGCACACGGTGCTACGCATGTGTGTGCTCAACAAATAGCAAAAATGTTAGAAAGAGTGTGGGTAAATGACAAAATTTCAAAAATTGCTCAGCACTATGTCCAGAATTGTATGATTTGGCTACAACATAATATGGGAAAGGGGACAGAAACCCCGAGGGGAAGCTTTGGGCCACCCTCTGTCCCATTTGAAGTAATTCATTTTGATTTCATTGAAATGGAGCGATGCAATAATTTAAAATATGTATTGGTAGTCATTTGTGCCTTTAGTAAGTGGGTTGAGGCTTTCCCTGTTAAAGATGCCACAGCTATGACCACTGCGAAAACTATGTTAAAATAGTACTTTCCCTGGTTCGGTTTGCCTAGAGTTATCTGGTCGGACAATGGTCCACACTTTGTCGCCGCTGTAATCCGACAGATATGTACAGCGTTACAAATTGACAAACGGTTCCATTCGGCCAGACATCCTCAGAGCGCCGGACTAGTAGAAAGACACAATGGCATCATCAAGAACAAACTCGCTAAGACATGTGCAGGCACCAAACTAAAATGGCCGGACGCCTTACCGATTGTGTTATTAGCGATGCGTACAACCCCTCAAACTAAGACTAGGCTCTCTCCATTTGAGGTGGCAATGGGGAGACCTGCCAATATCTGGAATTTGCCAAAATGTCGAAAGTTGAGAGATATCGAAAATGTATTACTTTCAGATTATTGTAGCCAATTGACTAAAAACCTGTATTTGATTTACCACCAGGTATGAGAGGCCTTACCTGTGCGGTACAAAGGCCCGGGCCACGGCATACGACCTGGGAGCTGGGTGCTCACTAAGTCATTTGAGCGCACCTCCTGCCTCGCGCCTCGCTGGCGTGGGCCGTTCCAGGTCTTGTTGGTCACCCAAACAGCGGTGCGGGTAGCTGGCCGAAAGAATTGGATCCACGCGTCACACATCAAGAAACTTCCTCACCCTGTGCCACACGTTACAGAAGAAGCAGAACCCCTTGCTGATAATGCAACCAATGATCCCAAAGCAGTAAACAGCACCGAGAGTGTGTCGGAGAATATCTCTAAGCCCGAGAGGCTTGGGGAAGCTGCCATTTTGTTTCCACACTCTCCACCGATTTTGCACCCGGGAGCGGCTGTTTCAAACGCAGCCCCTTCATTTGTCCCGGATACGTTGCTTCCAACGGGAAGTGACGACACATTGCTTCCGGATCAATCAGTGCCAGGAACAGCCAGATATCACTTGCGTCCAAGGAAATAGACATACGGCACGGTTCGACTGTGCATTCAAGGAAGGAAAAGAATCATCGAGGGCTTACTTTTGCCCAAATTTGAGAAAGGGGATTCTGTTGGCTAGGGTTTTGGAAGGACACAGAAATCGCGCGACCGGGGGGTCGCCAGCAACGAACGTTGGGGTTTCCATCTGAGGACTGCAATGCCTGCTACCGCCGCTGCTCGTATTGGACTTGTAAATAAGGGGGTGACCAACCGGGACAATGGACAATATGCCTGGGCCCCGAAAACGTACTGCTGTGTTTTTATAATAATATTTGGTTTTATAATAGGCACTGTTGTAGGCCTTTGGTTTTTAGAAGAAGCTTATCCTTTAGAGTTTTCGCTACCGACTGTAAATGTACCCACTGTTCATACACCTTTTGTGCATTCGCATACTTTGTCCCCTAGAGATTCCCAGCACAGACAAAAGTATCATACTTTGTTACTTATTATGAACGCTACGCATGCCATTTTTAATAGGTCCAATTGCTGGGTCTGTTCACATTTACCGCAACACGGGGACAAGGGGCTAGGGTGGTATATTGATCCTTTACCGTTGACAACTGCTTGCTATGCTTCTCTTAGAGCATTGTTCTTTGGCCGATGGAATGATAGCGTCTCAGAGAACTTTGATGGCACCAATTTGAATAGTTTTGAGAAACTTGTTTTGACTCCCCTGGGATGCTCTCTTTTTTCGAATAGGAGTAGACCGAATGTTGCTTCTATTAGGCCTTCTGATAGACTGTCTCATCCCTTTCAATCTTTGATTTCCTTTAAAATGGCTCTGATAGGCAATAAGGATGCCATTATTACAAACACAAAAGAGAGATCAAGGGGTATGTGCCACCAGCATACCCTTAACATTAAGGGGTTCTCCCTTCCAAATTTTTAGACAATAAGGCTGGTGCTAAAGATTGCTTCCCACTGGTCATAGGTTATCAACCTCTATATTTGGTTTGAATCCTATGGTCATTTTGTGCACTATATTAATAAAATAGTGAGCGTTAATTTGTAGAAAAAAATATATATTTTATTTAATCAAAATACACTCAAATTTTAAGAACATCATCGGTGTAGGCACTAAATTAATGAATTGTCCTTCACCATGCATTAAAAACAAGCAATTCATTGACAGAGAACGGATACATCAAATTTCGACTTTCATTTGGAAAGCTCATAGAGACAAATTCTAAAGTTGTATTTGGCTTAACACAATGATTTATTCTGTTGTTTCTCACATTCATTCAGACATTGTTTCACACATCTCATTTGGACTCATTCCATACAGTCTCATATATTAACATTTATCCCATTTCCATTCAACACGCAAATAATGCCCGACATGTTTCTTCCCCCTTTTGTTGTGGCTATAGTTATTATTAGGGAATTCTTCAGGGGCTAATAAAGAAAGATCTACCAATTTGGCAAAGGCGTTTCTGTCAATAATACAATATAAAACAGTGTTGTTGAAAATTACAAACGATCTTATAACAGTATTTTCGAATGAGATTTTGCTAGTCTCTTCATTTTGTAGGGGTATTATTCCTCAAATCTTCCATTCAGTTGGACAAAAAGAGGTAACCACTTGTAAATCTGATCTTTTTCGAATTTCTTATTATAATGGAGTTCGCAGAAGACCGGAGTCTCTACACTCTATCCATTAGAGTGGATTTAGAGGGTTTTGTGGACTTTAAGCTTTGGTATTCGTCTGGGTATTGGGCGTTCACAGAAGTCAATGTAGCGCCAAACTTCAAGGATTACATCACACTTATCGCATGGTTGGTCGGTTCTTCCGTGTTGTGTCTGCACTTGTGTGCTTTTGTATATTCTTTCGATGATCAGTTCACTCCAAAGCTCTGTATTTCAGTATTCTGCGCTCCTTCCGTGATCGAAGCGTCAGTGCTTCCTTCTTCTTACACTGTTAACCATAGCCCCGATTTAGTTTCTTTCTGCATACAGAGGAATGGCACTCGGTCAATGGGAGATTTCAAAGGTTGTGCCAACGTTGCAAATTTGACTGGGGAAGACAGACCTTTGTATGTAGGCGAACCTGTCTATTTTGTTTGCGGTAATATAGCGTTTCCATGGTTGCCCAGGGATTGGCAAGGAACCTGTTATTTAGGGATCCTGTTACCTGGGGTGTTCACAGCGAGTACTAAAGAAGTTTTGAAGGCTCGTCCACGACGGGATGAGAATGGTGATACCCCGGCACAAGTATTGGGAGATTTAGCAAAATTAGTTGTGCCATTTTGGGGGCAGATAGCGAATTCAGAAGATATTAGAAAACTACGAGAGTACTGGAGAGAACCATCAACTGGACCACACATATACTCTACAATATGACATTAGAGCAGAAAGCAATAAGATTAGTAGCACTCCAGAATCGAATGGCATTAGATGTCATTCTAGCTGAGCGTGGTGGAGTATGCAAATTAGTGGGGTCCGCTTGCTGTGTTTTCGTACCAGATTCCTCCCCAACTATCTTCAAGGCAATACAAAATCTGCACGTCTTTGGTTCTGAAGTGCATGTTTCCGAGGGAAACTGGGACCTAAGCGCTTGGTTCTGGGACTTCTTGCGATCTTGGGGTTGGAAGGTACTTTCGGTTTTATTAACTATTTTAGGAGTTCTGTTGTTCCTTTGTTGCTGTATTCAGTGTCTGCCTGGTATGTGTTCGATGCTAGGGGGATGTTGTGCACAAGCGATACATTCGATAGGAGATGAGGTGTATGCCTCAGATAAAACTTCCAAAGAATATGTGTTAAAAGATATATTGGTAAAAGACCTAATGGCAATAGATATTTCAGATAGTGATTCAGGGTACATGGATACTGATGCATGGAGTTATTCATAAGGAGACCCAAAATAGTTTTTAGCACTTGGCATACGCCAAAAGGAGGGTTTGTCAGAATAAAAAGTATATCGTGCCTCCTACTGTAATAAATATATTAATATTGGCCTACGCCAAGCTGCTCGAAAGTCACTTGCGAGATCTGTGTTACAAGGTCCTGACCTTTAATCCATGTAGGCCGCCATTTCAGGTCAAACCGCCATTTTAGGATTTATGTGGAAAAGTCACCCTGTGAGCTAAAATGGAGGACGATGTCATTACAAAATACAATATGGCCGTCTTGACCTCTGTACATCGCTAATGTGTAATCTGCCTACAGGCTACTTGTTGAGGTCATGAACTGAGACCTCGTCCTACGTTGACCATGTGTAAAAGGATTACTCGCGAAATGAAACCAATCCACGAGTATATATTATGATAATGTATTGAACAAAGAACATCTGTTTTACTATATTGTATTAATGTTTAAAAAGACCTGCAATATGAAACTTAGAATACACAGTTAATGCATACACTTATTGTTACATGTAATAAAGAACAAACCAGTTAGATGCGGTTATTTGAGACTCGGCAACGAACCCTAGAATTGGTGATGTATAAAGTAGAATATTAACCCGAAGAGGGGTTGGCCATAGCGCTCACAAAAGGTATAAAAAACGAATGCATTCTAATGTACAGTCTCTCACTGAACACACTGAACCACGCTGGAGTTTGTTGTGTTGTACTGAGGGCCGATAGTTATCTGACTTTGCACTGTTCTGTAACTGAATTCGATAGAGAATAAAGTACTTTGTATGTTCCTTTCTAACCTGTGTGTGGTGTATTTCCTTTTGGGGTACTCAGCCTCGATATTTTGTTTCTGTTTTCACAGGTATAGATATATACCATGACCCTGAGGCGGAACACAAGTATAACACTGAAAAGGTGTTAACTAGAATTGAGAAATGTATGGCATTTTGGACCAGACTACCATTGTCCATGATGGGTCGAGTAGCATTGTTGAAGATGGTGGTGCTGCTCACACTACTACATTACTTTGCAAATATTCCACATGCAATACCCAAAATGTTTTTTTTTTAATGAAAGTACAGACTATATGCAGGAGCTTTATCTGGCATCATTCAAGATATAGAGTGGCATTATGGAAACTACAGAATCCATACGCACAGAGAGGCATTCGACTACTGAATTTTGAGGTATACTACATGGCTAGTCAGCTCCAATTTGTGGCTAGATGGTTATCAGAGGAACAGACGCCGGAATCTAGGCTGTTGAGTGCTGAGAGCAACTCCTACTTCCTAAAAGAGGTAATATGGCTACCAAGAACACAAGGGGATGAGGGGGGCAGGCTGCTAAGATTGGGAAGGATGATGTGACGAAGGGCTTGCCAGGTGATTCATAATCCTACCACGTGTTCCCCAGAGATCTCATTGGTGTCACTGGAAGGAGTAGATGCACAGGTTAGGCTGAATGTTAGAAAGAGGTGGGAACTGGTTGGGATAGCGATGGTGGGTGACATGCTGGTAGACGGGAAGCTCAGGGACTTTAAGGGGTTGGTGGAGAACATGGGATTACATCGAGGACAGCACATCACATACTCTATGCTCCTAAGGATCGATCATAAAGAGCACGTGGCTCGAAGCAGATCGGGCTCTACCGCCGGATATGGTAATAGAAACATTGTATGATGTATCGGAAGGCGGACATGAGGTATCCCGCATATATGAGTTATCGATGTCCAGGGTGGGCAAAGAGATGGTCCGCACGAGACAGCTTTGGGAAGAGGACGTGGGGGAACCAATGTCGGATGGTGTGTGGGGCAGAGCACAAGGGTACCATAAGAAGGTATCAAGAAATGTGAGATTGCAACAAATTCAGCTATCTGTAACCCACAGAGTATACCTAACCCAGATAAAATAGCTCAGTTTAATCACGCTAGAATGCAGACATGTCCGAAATGCGGGGTGGTGAATGCTGGGTGAGTAAATATGTTCTGGTCCTGTGCAGAGATCGGCGGATTGTGGGAAGAGGTAGCTTGTATCATGGTTAAGGTGGAGATCATATTGGACATAAGTTCCCCAAGGGTGTGCATGCTGGGAGGTTACCCAAGACCACGTAGAGCTAAGCATGTGAGTAAAGTGAGGGACCTCGCGTACATACTGGATAAACGCAGAAACGACATGAGTTGGAAAGCACGGACGAGACCGTCTGCACAGATGTGGTGAAGGGACATAAAGAAATGGGCGAATGCGGAAACAGCAGTATGGCAAGAAGCCAGGGGGAGAAATTAGGATTTAGAGGATGGGGGGGCTAGTCACCTGGAGACAACTGGTGGCCGCTCTATCTGTATCGGACCAAACCAGTTGGGACGAATATTAACCTACGGATAAAATGTTATTGTGACGGGGCATGGTGAGACAGGAAGAAAGGCTGTGTGGTGCGATATAGGCCCGGGTTGTGGGGGGGGGGTTCTGGGCGCGAGGAGAAAAGACATAAAACAAATGCATATAACTATATGTGTAAGCTTGTGGTGATTAATGGTCTGTAAAGATGTATGGTTATGTGCTAAACAAAAATTGTTTTAAAAAAAGTATGCAGGTACAAGTAGGAATATATACAAGAGTGTGTGCAAACTGTCAAAGCCTCACCTCATGGAACAGGGGGTTACATCAGGTATGCAGGCAAGCAAATGAGACAAAATAGGTATGAGTGAATGCAGACTTGTTAAGCCTCGCCTCATGGTATGGGGGGCTACATCAGGCATGCAGACAGGCAAATGCGACAAAGTAGGTAAGAGTTGCAGTATGATAAAATACAGATCTGGCCCTCATTACGACCCTGGCGGAAAGTAACTGACCTGACCGCCATAGCGTAAATAGCGTTTCCGCCATTGCACGACGGAGTAAAGTGCGGCTAATTCTGACCCATCGGGCACGAGCACTACGCCATGGCGGAAGTGCAAAGTCCGCGATGGCGGAAATGTCCCCAAAACGCCCCTCACCGCCGTCGTACGGCGCCCTAGGTGCAATTCCGCCACCCATCATAGCGGTCACCGTAATGAGCGGTAATCGCAAAATACGGTGACCGTAAATATACGGAAACGGAAGTAAAAACATGGGCCCGGAACGGGAAACAGCACGCCGTACACCTATAAAATCAGAATCCCAACACAACCATCAAAAATCCTACCCTGAGACACATCCCAACCCGTTAGCCACCCTAGTGAAAACAATAAAAATGGGAAAAGTTGCTAAAAAAGCGTGCGACCGCAAGCGGCAGGTCCACTTCTCCCATGAGGAACTCACCGTGCTCACAGAGACCCTCCAGGAGAATGCTGCCGTCGTCTTCTCGACGCAAATGACCAGGACGGCACTTGCGAACAAGAAGGCCATATGGGCCCTGGTGGCACAGCGGGTAAGTGCGGTGGGGACCGCACCCCGCAACCCACAGCAATGCAGAAAGCGATGGGACGACTTGCGGATACGCGTACGGAGCATACTATCAGCCAACCGTAACATTGCCACAGCTACCGGGGGAGGATCGGAATCACCCATCAAGTTGACCCCCTGGGAAGAAATCTGTGCCTCCACCATTGGAATGGAGAGTATAGAGGGAGTCGGAGGGATGGAGAAAGGAGTGCAGACATCCGAAGAATCAGGTAGGTGGGCCAAATAAAACAATGCTAAATCCACAATGTCCAATCATGTGAAGTACCATGTGTCCACATAGTGCAACAGAAACACATGTCCAGGAGAACGTCCACATACATTGGCCTGATAGCGCACTTTAAAAGTCACTTTAAATACATAAATAATTAAAAATCCTAAAAACACCCTCTACACGTGCAGCATGCACACCCTAACTGCAGGCTGCAAAACAACTGCATCCTCAATCCACACAAAAATGAAACCACCTGCAAGGCCCTGACCCAAATCACCCTCAGGTACCACCCCGATGCATGTGATACATTGCCATTCCAATTTCCACAGACCCATAAATAACGCTCGCCCTCCTTTACTCCAACACAGGGTCCGATTCAAACGACGAGCTTCAGGACACCCCTACCAGCACACCTGCAAAGAGGGCCAAGACCAACGGCCAAAGACCCTCCACCTCAGCTGCACGGATCAAGACACGGCAGCAGCACAAATCAAGTGGCAGCACACAGGAGGGGACTTCAACAGGCACCCCAGCAGCCAGCATGCCCACAACAGCAGCACCACAGGTCCCCCCAATGGATGCCACAGAAGGCACTGCTTCTGGTGGCAGCAGCACCATAGGTGACACTGCATTAATGGCAGCATGCTCCGACACAGAAAACGGTGCTGTCGATGTAGGATCCATCCATGACCTGTCTCAATCCCCCTGTTTGTTTCATCCCATACACCATGAGGATACCACGCAGGGGCACCCACAAGACGACGACTGGCCATCCCCCACAAGCCCTGTGGCAAGGCAACATGAGGTGATCAGCCCCTCTGTGACACCACCGCAAATGGGCATGGCCCAGCAGAGGCAACAGTCCCTCGACCAGGTGATTGTGCAACAGCAGCAACTGGCCACGCTCCTCAAGGAGCATGCTGATGAATGTGGGGGTACTAAGGCAGCCATAGAAACATCAACTGAGACACTTAGGTCAGAAATGGAGAGAAGCACAGAGACACTAAGGGCACAAATGGAGAGAAGCACAGAGACACTAAGGGCACAAATGGAGAGAAGCACCGAGAGCCTGAGGGTACAAATGGAGAGAAGCACCGAGAGCCTGAGGGGGGAACTGCATGCGACGTCCAAAGACGTATGTGCTGAACTTGCCGCTGTGCGCCGTGTGCTCACTGAGCTCTCACAAACCCTTAGGGACATGCATGGACGTGAGCAGGCAGAGACATCATCCGTTGCAAGTTCCGTCCAGGGCAGCCCCCAACGTAGATCTGGGAGGAACCTGTGCTCCACGGGCAGGGGTGCCCCTGATACCCGGAGAGGGGGCTTGCAATAGCGTCTGCCCACTGACAATGAGCATCTTTGGACACTGGTGTTCGGGGGGGAGGTAGGAGGGTGGAGGGGGTGTGTTGGGCTTTCTTGGGTGGCGGGTCGATGGGGTGTGTAACATAATTTCACATATGCTATAAACATTTCACAATCATCCAATGAGATGTGTGGACATTGATCTTTGTGTACGAGGCCTTTATAGGCGTAAAGTCCATATTGTGCATGTTCCAGACACACACAGTGCCACAAGTCCCGTGTCCATGTATCAGCCACCAGGCGTGAGTGCTAGAAGCATGAATCTATGAGAATCTGACGAATTTCACGGCCCTCCTGTGCCTCGCGGACTCCTTGAGGTGCTGCCACATCCCCACCCTCATCATGACCATCTTCAGGTGCTTGCAGTTCTGCGTCAGGGGGCATGGGCACATTTCTACGTACGCACATGTTGTGTAGCATGACATATGCCATGACCATCTTTGCAACCTTCTCATGGCGGTACAGGAGTGCCCCGCCAGACCTGCTGAGGCAGCGGAAACGAGCCTTCAGTAGGCCGAATGCCTGTTCTATGACTACACGGGTACGTGAGTGGGCATGGTTGTAGTCCTCCTCATGCTGGTTCTGTGGGTTCCGGAGTGGTGTAAGGAGCCATCTCTTCAGTGGATACCCGGCATCACCTGTATGTGGACAATAAAGGATGTTTGTGGAATGACATTGCTACGTACGCATCCCCCCCCCTTCCTGCCAGGTCATTTCCGCATCACATACCCCACATTATCATGCATGAAATGAGACTCACCGAGTAGCCAGGATCTGTTCCCTGCGTGTCGCTCCATGTAGCGTGGTATTGTAGAGTTCCTCAAGACCATAGAATCATGGGTTGATCCAGGAAATCGGGCACAACAATGTGTAATGATCCTGTTGGAGTCACACACCATTTGTACATTAAGAGAATGATATTGTTTTCGGTTGCGGTACTGGGCCTCCATGGCATGTGGCACAACCAATTCCACATGGGTGCAGTCGATGGCACCAATGCAACCCGGTATGCCGGCAAGTACATGGAATCCCACTTTTGTGTTCGTAATTTCCTGCTCCGAGCGTGGTAGAGAGATGTAGTCGTCTGCGTGCTTCAGGAGGGCATCGAGCACTTGCGATAGTGTCCGTGACAACAGTGGCTGTGAAATGCCATGCAACTGTCCGACTGTGTGCTGGTAGGTGCCTGTGGCCAGGAAGTGTAGTACAGACACCACCTTCAGTAGGGGTGGGATGGCGGTTGGGCTATCTATCATGCTGGCAAGGTCAGCGTGTGTCATGTCCACAATGGCGGTTATGGTGTCCCGGTCCAAACGGTAGAGGGTGTGGATCTGCTCATCAGTGAGGTTGAACGGATGAGCTCGGAGGCGTGGGATTGCGGGCTGCCTGCGTGGTGGTAGTGGCTGTGCTGGTGGGCCTTGCTGGCCCTGCCTTGCCCTCCTCCTCCTCCTGCGTCTCCTCTGTGCGGCCGGTTGTTGTAGTAGTTGGTGTTCGTCTTCTTCTTGAAGTTGGAGCACTTGCAGTGCTATCAGGTCCCCCAGGGCCAACATCGCTAGTACTGCCGGTAGCATTTTGGAGTGGGTGTGGTTGTGGGAGGGGGTTGGGTGTGCAATTTATGTGTTTTCAGGCAGTATAGCCTCCACCTGTGGTGATTCATTCCACCTGTGCAAGCTGCAATCCCCTTTGGGCGAGCACGTCCCGCACACAACGCTGCAATTCGACGCATGGCATCTTGCTATTACAATCATGTATTTAATCCCGATGGCAGTGGAATATTGGTTCATATGTTCATTCTGCTATGGTCCCATTGTTTCACATACTATCTTTACAGTCGCGAACAAACTTGTGAAGGGTCAGTGGAATGTAGTACTCGATTAACGCTGGACCCTCATGCAGCACTGTACCGAGGTTCACCGACGGGCGGGGCGTCCCATTTGTGAGTGAAGCCAGTTGCCATTTTCACACACTGCCGCACTACATGGATGAATTTGTGATTTCAAGCGGTCACAGATGCCTTTTCGACGTGATGTTGCAAATGAGGAATTCGAAGGACAGCGCTTTCGGTTTTCAGCTAGCGGCGAGGAGACGCCCACAGGTCTGACTGCAGATATAAAGTTCTATTGTTTAATGTCCTTCGGACAGGGGCCATGGCGAGAATGCAATGATTGATATGAATAGTATGGGATGCGCAATAGCGTAGTGGACGATAAGGCAGGACGTTCCCAAATACATGTTACTTCACAACACTAGAATTCCGGGCTGGAGCACAGTGGATTTTGCAGACTGCATTACGCACAGACTCAATGGAAATTTCACATGTTATGTGAGTAAATAATCAGGCGTTTTCATACCGGGATGAGGGTATGATGTATGGATGCATGGACAGATGATTTAATTGAGAGTTTGCCATGTACATGGCTTTTTGGAATCTATCCACTTCCCCTGCGCTATGTGATGCAGAGCTGCCATAGTGGGACCATCGTCTATCTGCCCTTGTTGAACCCTCCCTGTCTCGACGCGCCTTCAAACACTTGTGTCTATGCACGTTACTAATCCCATCTAATGGATTCTGTTTTAACAGACGTATGCACACAAAGACTCGTTTGTAATAGTGTATTCACCTCGATTTATATAGTTATGATTCGCAAGTGATTTTTGGGTGGGAATAATCCTTTTGAGTGGGCTAACATGCATATGGCTGTAGATTTAGTGTGATCATTGAAGTGAGTAATTCAAATTAAGTTATGATGCCCATACCATTCTTTTTCATTTCATTTGGGTGACAGGTATCTCCTCCCCTTTTGCCGCTGCCATCTGTATGCCACTCCTGCAGATGGCTTTTACTCCCGACACCTGCTGCTTCGTGTTAATCAGTGGAGCACCATTACGATCTTATGGGACGATCGCCAATGGGCCACATGCCCTTACGCAGTACTAGTGGCTAGGAGCAACATATCGACCTTTCAGCTGGACTAGTGCCTACCTAATGGGACGGCCCTGCGGTTCTAGGCGCTTCCATGTTGCCTTTTTGAACGTGTATGTAGCCCCTGTGTACCATGAAGGAACAGGGCATCACACAAGCAGAAGCTGGTCATTTATTGCGGATGCAGCCCACAATAATGAAATATATTTTGGAGTTCATGACCTAATAGCTGTATGGGCTTGGTGATTTTGTTGTGCATTAAATTTCTATTATGATATTAACCGTGTAGCGTTATTCTTTGCAAGTAATGTAGCATATTCCTATTTGTGGAGCGATGTATTGTGAGAAGATCTGCATTGGGTTCCGGCTTCTGAGTATAGTTGCGTGGTACTGTACTTGGCGCGTTTGCCTACGAAGCCCAGTAAGGTCAGGGATGGGGCCTGCCATTATGACTGTTTTAATGATGTCATGCTCAGGGGCGGGGGATTAGCTTTTGTGTAACAGATGCCGGTCAGCCAGGTGGATTGGTGGAATGATGTGATTATCAGAATATGGCTGGTCACAGGTGCCTGTGTTTGCGTGCGTTTCTTGGAGGGAGACTGAGGTCATGTCCATTGGAATAGCTTCTGTATTCGTGCCATCTGTGCCCTGCAGCTTCCATTGGCCCCTCTTGAGATGGGCCTGGCTGCTCAGTCACTCTGCCAACTTGTGTGGTACATGCTTGTGCTGATGGTTGGTTTGTTTACTGGCAAGAGTACAGGGCTGGTGCAGTCTCCCTCAGGTTACTGCTTTGAATGTTGCCTTACACTGGTGTCAAGCGATGGGGGCCTGTTGTTGTTTTGTCTCATATTTCAGTTCATATTGCTGTACTTGAACCTTCACATGCCTGTGCTGCATCAGTACGGCAATGGTGACATGGCAAATATGGATGGCCACTCACAAGGCACTTGGAGCCCCTACATTCATTTGTTCGTTGGCATGCATGGGTGACTTGTACATTTCACTGGTTGCATTGTGTAACTTCATTGCACCTACGAGGAGTTGTGCAATGTGGCCAGGGAGTGGTGTACAGGCACTCAGTAGGGCCATTTACGGTTGGTTCGCGTTGCCGTACTTCTCACCATGGCAGAATGGTACTTTCCGCCATGCTTGATGGCGTTAGGTAAATGTCCGCTAGGGTCAGAATTCGCGTACCGTTGCGCCATGGTGGTAATTACGGTTTCGCATGGCGCGCGTGCGCGTACTTGGTGCAGTTAGCGTTGGCGTTCACTACGGTGTCGCTAATGGCATCGTACTTTACGGTGACGGGTCATAATCGCACCGAGCGCTATTCGATGGCGGTATTGCATTTCGTCCATCGTTTTTCGATTTCCGCCAGGGTCGTAATGAGGGCCAGAGGCAGCATAGGGCTGAATGAAGAGCCATGATTAGTAGTTACAAGCAGAAAAATTGAAAGGCTGCACAAGGCTGAGTGTTACAGGCAGATAACGTGAGAGGCAGCGCAAGGCTGAGTGTTACAGGCAGTAAAAGGTCAGTAGTTGCAGGCAGGTAGGCATGGAAGATGCCACCCGAGGCTGACGAGAGATAATGCGGTAGTCAGCATGGTATGCAAGCTGCACTAGTCTGTTGTGGGATCAGGAATGCAAGATTTGAAAAGAAGTAGTGGCCATGTAGTTATGGTTAAGTTGCTTTTTCCATAGGAAGAGCACTTTTTGGGCGGCTTATAAATTCGCTCCCCCTGGGCAACAAAAGTATATGGCCCACTCTGAATTTTCTTGCAAAGTTTGGTGAGGATTCGTCCAGGGGGGGAAAAGTTATAGGGGGGGTCCCAAAACTTTATTTTTTTCCCATAGACTGAATGGGAAAACATTTTTGCTCGCGCCTACAGCCCAAAACCCTGGACGGATTTTCACCAAATTTGGACCAGGAGCAGCGGCTTGGTTCCGAAAGCGTGCTTTTGCAAATTTTGTGAAAATTCGTCCAGTAGTTTTTTTTAAAATGACCAAAAAGTAGGTAAAAAAAATTAGTGATATCTGTGTTCGCTTCGCGGACACATTTCCCTGTTCTCTCCGCGGACAGGACAGGGATTGGATAAGCGGGTTGCGTGATGTCTGCGGACATCTGACGTGCTCTCTCATTGGATGCGGTGAAAGCGTGCAGTGCGTTGTGGCTTCAGAGACGCCCGCCATCTTTCTTTCTCGCATGAGAGGCTTTAGGCTTTGCCAGTCCAGCAGGAGCGGGATCTGCCACCTGCACAGTAAGTCCCCCACCCCCGCTCATGCCCGTGTCTGCCCTATTCTGCCCCACTCCCGCTCATGCTCCGTGTCTCCCCTGTTCCTCCAGCCCCTGCTCACGCCATCGGCACACGGTGGCCAGCGGAGGGCCGAGGAGTGGGATCTGCCGCCTGCACACAAACTCATGTCAGTGTTTTTGTCTGTCTCCCCTTCCTCCCCACACCCCGCTCATGCCCCGTGTGTCTCTCCCCTTCCTCCACCCCCTGCTGATGCTCCGTGTGTTCCTCCCATTCCCCCTACCCCCCACTCATGCCCCGTGTGTGCCCCGTTCCCCCACCACCCCCCGCTCATGCCCCGTGTGCGCCCTGTACCCCCCACCCCCCGCTCATGCCCCGTGTGTGCCCTGTTCCCCCCACCCCCCGCTCATGCCCCGTGTCTCCCTTGTGTTCCCCCACCCCCGCTTATGCCCCGTGTCTCCCTCCTTCCCCCCCAACCCGCTCATGCCCCATGTCTCCCTTCTTCCCCCCCGACCCCCCGCTCATGTCCCGAGTCTCCCTTCTTCCCCCCCACCCCCCGCTCATGCCCCATGTCTTCCTTCTTCCCCCCACCCCCTGCTCATGCCCTGTGTCTCCCTTCTTCCCCCAACCCCCCGCTCATGCCCCGTGTCTTCCTCTTTCCCCCCACCCCCTGCTCATGCCCCGTGTTTCCCTTCTTCCCCCCGACCCCTCGCTCATGCCCTGTGTCTTCCTTCTCCCCCCCACCCCCCGCTCATGCCCCGTGTCTCCCTTCATTCCCCCCGACCCCCCGCTCATGCCCTGTGTCTCCCTTCTTCCCCCCGCCCCCGCTCATGCCCAGTGTCTTCCTTCTTCCCCCCCGCCCCCCGCTCATGCCCTGTGTCTCCCTTCTTCCCCCCACCCCCCGCTCATGCCCAGTGTCTCCCTTCTTCCCCCCTACCCCCGCTCATGCCCCGTGTCTTCCTTCTCCTCCCCACACCCCGCTCATGCCCCGTGTGTCTCTCCCCTTCCTCCACCCCCTGCTGATGCTCCGTGTGTTCCTCCCATTCCCCCTAACCCCCATTCATGCCCCGTGTGTGCCCTGTTCCCCCACCACCCCCCGCTCATGCCCCGTGTGTGCCCTGTCCCCCCCACCCCCCGCATATGCCCCGTGTGTGCCCTCTTCCCCCCACCCACGCTCATGCCCTGTGTCTCCCTTGTGTTCCCCCACCCCCCGCTTATGCTCCGTGTCTCCCTCCTTCCCCCCAACCCGCTCATGCCCCGTGTCTCCCATCTTTCCCCCCACCCTTGCCCATGCCCTGTTTCTCCCTTCTTCCCCCCCACCCCCGGCTCATGCCCCGTGTCTTCCTTCTTCCCCCCACCCCCGCTCATGCCCTGTGTCTCCCTTCTTCCCCCACCCCCCGCTCATGCCCCGTGTCTTCCTCTTTCCCCCCCACCCCCGCTCAAGCCCCGTGTTTCCCTTCTTCCCCCTGACCCCCCGCTCATGCCCTGTGTCTTCCTTCTCCCCCCCACCCCCCGCTCATGCCCCGTGTCTCCCTTCATTCCCCCCGACCCCCCGCTCATGCCCTGTGTCTCCCTTCTTCCCCCCACCCCCGCTCATGCCCAGTGTCTTCCTTCTTCCCCCCCACCACCCGCTAATGCCCTGTGTCTCCCTTCTTCCCCCCCACCCCCCGCTCATGCCCCGTGTCTCCCTACTTCCACCCACCCCCCGCTCATGCCCCGTGTCTTCCTTCTCCTCCCCACCCCCCGCTCATGCCCCATGTCTCCCTTCTTTCCCCCCCACCCCCGCTCATTCCCCGTGTCTCCCTTCACCCCCCACCCCCTGCTCATGCCCCGTGTCTTCCTTCTTCCCCCCCACCTCCGCTCATGCCCCGTGTCTCCCTTATGTTCCCCCACCCCCCGCTCATGCCCCGTGTCTCCCTCCTTCCCCCACCCCCGCTCATGCCCCATGTCTCCCATCTTTCCCCCACCCCCCGCTCATGCTCTGTGTCTCCCTTCTCCCCCGCACCCCCGCTCATGCCCTGTGTCTTCCTTCTCCCCTGCTCATGCCCTGTGTCACTCTTCTCCCCCCCACCTCTGCTCATGCCCCGTGTCTTCCTTCTTTCCCCCTGCACCCCGCTCATGTCCCATGTCTCCCTTCTCCCCCCCACCCCCCGCTCATGCCCCGTGTCTTCCTTCTCCCCTCCCACCCTCCGCTCATGCCCCGTGTCTCCCTTCTTTCCCCCCCACACCCCGCTCATGCCCTGTGTCTCCCTTCTTCCCCCCACCCCCGCTCATGCCCCGTGTCTTCCTTCTTTCCCCCACCCCCCGCTCATGCCCCGTGTCTCCCTTCTTCCCCCACGCCTGTTCATGCCCCCTGTCTCCCTTCTCCCCCCCACGCTCATGCCCCGTGTCTCCCTTCTTCCACCCCACCCCTTGCTCATGCCCCGTGTCTCCCTTCTTCCCCCCCACCCCCCCGCTCATGCTCCATGTCTCCCCTGTTCCTCCAGCCCCCGCTCACGCCATCGGCACACAGTGGCCAGCGGAGGGCCGAGGAGCGGAATCTGCCGCCTGCACACAAACTCATGTCTGTGTTTTTGTCTGTCTCCCCTCCCCCCACCCCCTGCTCATGCCCCGTGTTTCTCTCCCCTTCCCCCCACCCCCCGCTCATGCCCCGTGTGTCTCTCCCCTTCCCCCCACCCCCCGCTTATGCCCCGTGTGTCTCTCCCCTTCCCCCAACCTCTGGTCATGCCCCGTGTGTCTCTCCCCTTTCCCCCACCCCCCGCTCATGCCCCGTGTCTCCCTTCTTCCCCGACCCCCGCTCATGCCCGTGTGTCTCTCCCCTCCCCCCCACCCCTCGCTCATGCCCCGTGTGTCTCTCCCATCCCCCCACCCCTTGCTCATGCCCCGTGTCTCCCTTCTTCCCCTCCACCCCCCCGTTCATGCCCCGTGTCTCCCTTCTTCCCCCACCCCCCGCTCATGCCCTGTGTCTCCCATCTTTCCCCCCACCCCCCGCGTCTCCCTCCTGAACCCCCCCACCCCCCGCTCTTGCCCCGTGTCTCCCTCCTGTATCCCCCACCCCCCGCTCATGCCCGTGTCTCCCTTCTTCCCCCCACCCCCCCGCTCATGCCCCGTGTCTTCCTTCTCCCCCCCTCCCGCTCATGCCCTGTGTCTCCCTTCTCCCCCCACCCCTGCTCATGCCCCGTGTCTCCCTTCTTCCCCCCACCCCCCGCTCATGCCCCGTGTCTCCCTTCTTCCTCCCCCACCCCCCGCTCATGCCCCGTGTCTCCCTCCTGTACCCCCTCACCCCCCGCTCATGGCCTGTGTCTCCCTCCTGTACCCCCCACCCCCTGCTCATGCCCTGTGTCTTCCTTTTTCCCCCCACTCCCCGCTCATGCCCCTGTCTCCCTTCTTTCCCCCCCACCCCCGCTCATGCCCCGTGTCTCCCTTCTTCCCCCATCCCCCGCTCATGCCCCGTGTCTTCCTTCTCCCCCACCCCCCGCTCATGCCCCGTGTCGCCCTTCTTTCTCCCCCACCCCCTGCTCATGCCCCGTGTCTCCCTTCTTCCCCCCACCCCCGCTCATGCCCCATGTCTTCCTTCTTCCCCCCACTCCACGTTCATGCCCCATGTCTCCCTTCTTCTCCCCACCCCACGCTCATGCCCTGTGTCTGTCCTGTTGGAACAGGGCACAAACGGGGCATGAGCGGGGGTGGGGGACCCACCGCTCTTGCCCCGTGCCTCTCTTCTTCCCCCCACCCCCCTTCATGTCCCGTGTCTCCCTTCTTCCCCCCACCTCCCGCTCATGCCCCGTGTCTCCCTTCTTTCCCCCCCGCCCCCCGCTCATGCCCCGTGTCTCCCTTCTTCCCCCCACCCCTTGCTCATGCCCCGTGTCTCCCCTGTTCCTCCAGCCCCCACTCATGCCATCGGCACACAGTGCGGGATCTGCCGGCTGCATACAAACTCATGTCTGTGTTTTTGTCTGTCTCCCCTTCCCACCAACCCCTGCTCATGCCCTGTGTGTCTCTCCCCTTCCCCCACCCCCCGCTCATGACCCGTGTGTCTCGCCCCTGCCCCCCACCCCCCGCTCATGCCCCTTGTGTCTCTCCCCTTGCCCCCACCCCCTGCTCATGCCCCGTGTGTCTCTCCCCTCCCCTCCCCTCCACCCCCTGCTCATGCCCCGTGTCTCTCTCCCCTCCCCTCCCCCTCCACCCCCCGCTCATGCCCCGTGTGTCTCTCCCCTCCCCCCGCTCATGCCCCCACCCCCCGCGTGTCTCTCCCCTCCGCCCCACCCCCCGCTCATGCCCTGTGTGTCTCTCCCCCTCCTCCCTACCCCCGCTCATGCCCCGTGTCTCTTCCCTTCCCCCCCACCCCGCTCATGCCCTGTGTCTCCTCTGTTCCCCCCCAACCCCCGCTCATGTCCCGTGTCTCCCTCCTTTCCCACCCCCACCCCCCGCTCATGCCCCGTGTGTACCCTGTTCCCCCCCACCCTCCCTCATGCCCCGTGTGTGCCCTGTTTCCCCCCGCTCATGCCCTGTGTCTCCCCTGTTCCCCCCCACCCCCCGCTGATGCTCTGTGTGTTTCTCCCATTCCCCCCACTCCCCGCTCATGCCCTGTGTTTTCCCTGTTCCCCCCACCCCCGCTCATGCCCCATGTGTGCCCTGTTTCCCCCACCCCCCGCTCATGCCCTGTGTGTGCCCTGCTTCCCCCACCCTACACTCTTTTGCCCCATGTCTCCCTTGTGTTCCCCCCACCCCCCGCTCATGCCCTGTGTCTCCCTCCTTTCCCGCTCATGTCCCTTGTCTCCCATCTTTCCCCCCACCCCCTGCTCATGCCCCGTGTCTCCCTTCTTCCCCCCACCCCCCGCTCATGCCCCGTGTCTCCCTTCTTCCCCCCACCCCTTGCTCATGCCCTGTGTTTCCCGTCTTCCCCCCACCCCCTGTTCATGCCCCGTGTCTCCCTTCTTCCCCCCCACCCCCTGCTCATGCCCCGTGTCTCCCCTCTTTCCCCTCCACCCCCCGCTCATGCCCCATGTCTCCCTCCTGTACCCCCCCACCCCCCACTCTTGCCCGGTGTCTCCCTCCTGTACCCCCCACCCCCCGCTCATGCATCGTGTCTCCATTCTTCCCCTCCACCCCCCCGCTCATGCCCCGTGTCTTCCTTCTTTCCAGCCCACCCCCGCTCATGCACTGTGTCTCCCTTCTTCCCCCCCACCCCCCGCTCATGCCCCGTGTCCTCCCTTCTCTCCCACCCCCCCGCTCATGCCCCGTGTCTCCCTTCTTTCCACCCACCACCCCCTGCTCTTGCCCCGTGTCTTCCTTCACCCCCCACCCCCCGCTCATGCCCCGTGTCTCCCTTCTTCCCGCCCACCTGCCGCTCATGCCCTGTGTCTCCCTTCTTTCCCCCCACCTGCCGCACATGCACCGTGTCTCCCTTCTCCCCCTCACCCCCCGCTCATGCCCCGTGTCTCCCTTCTCCCCCCCACCCACCGCTCATGCCCCGTGTCTCCCATCTTTCCACCCCCCACCCCCCGCTCATGCCCAGTGTCTTCCTTCCCCTCCCACCACCCGCTCATGCACCATGTCTCCCTTCTTCCCCCCCACCCACCGCTCATGCCCCGTGTCTTCCTTCTCCCCTCCCACCCCCGCTCATGCCCCGTGTCTCCCTTCTTCCTCCCCCACCCCCCGCTCATGCCCTGTGTCTCCCTTCTCCCCCCCACCCCCGCTCATGCCCTGTGTCTTCCTTCTCCCCTGCTCATGCCCTGTGTCTCTCTTCTCCCCCCCACCCCTGCTCATGCCCCGTGTCTTCCTTCTCCCCCCCACTCCCGCTCATGCCCTGTGTCTTTCTTCTCCCCCGCTCATGCCCTGTGTCTCTCTTCTCCCCCCACCCCTGCTCATGCCCCGTGTCTGCGTTCTTTCTCCCTGCCCCCCGCTCATGTCCCATGTCTCCCTTCTTCCCCCCCGCCCCCCGCTTATGGCCCGTGTCTTCCTTCTCCCCACCCAACCTCCGCTCATGCCCCGTGTCTCCCTTCTTCCCCCCACCCCCCGCTCATGCCCCATGTCTCCCTTCTTCCCCCCAACCCCCGCTCATGCCCCGTGTCTCCCTTCTTCCTCCCCCACCCCCCGCTCATGCCCCTTGTCTCCCTCCTGTACCCCCCCCACCCCCGCTCATGGCCTGTGTCTCCCTCCTGTACCCCCCACCCCCCGCTCATCCCCCGTGTCTTCCTTTTTCCCCCCACTCCCCGCTCATGCCCCCTGTCTCCCTTCTTCCCCCCCACCCCCGCTCATGCCCGTGTCTCCCTTCTTCCCTCCACCCCCCGCTCATGCCCCGTGTCTTCCTTCTCCCCCCCACCCCCCGCTCATGCCCCGTGTCGCCCTTCTTTCCCCCCCACCCCTGCTGATGCCCCGTGTCTCCCTTCTTCCCCCCACCCCACGTTCATGCCCCATGTCTCCCTTCTTCTCCCCACCCCCCGCTCATGCCCTGTGTCTGTCCTGTGGGGGCCCCACTGCTCATGCCCTGTGCCTCCCTTCTTCCCCCCACCCCCCTTCATGTCCCGTGTCTCCCTTCTTCCCCCACCCCCCCGCTCATGCCCCGTGTCTCCCTTCTTTCCCCCCCACCCCCCGCTCATGCCCCGTGTCTCCCTTCTTCCCCCCACCCCTTGCTCATGCCCCATGTCTCCCCTGTTCCTCCAGCCCCCACTCACGCCATCGGACACAGTGCGGGATCTGCCGGCTGCACACAAACTCATGTCCGTGTTTTTGTCTGTCTCCCCTTCCCCCCACCCCCTGCTCATGCCCTGTGTGTCTCTCCCCTTCCCCCACCCCCCGCTCATGCCCCGTGTGTCTTGCCCCTTCCCCCCACCCCCCGCTCATGCCCCTTGTGTCTCTCCCCTTCCCCCCACCCCCTGCTCATGCCCCTGTCTCTCTCCCCTCCCCCTCCACCCCCGCTCATGCCCGTGTGTCTCTCCCCTCCCCCCGCTCATGCCCCGATTGTCTCTCCCCTCCCCCCATCCCGCTCATGCCCTGTGTCTCCTCTGTTCCCCCCACCCCCCCTCATGCCCTGTGTCTCCCTCCTTTCCCCCCCACCCCCCGCTCATGTCCCATGTCTCCCTCCTTTCCCACCCCGACCCCCCGCTCATGCCCCGTGTGTGCCCTGTTCCCCACCACCCCCCTCATGCCCCGTGTGTGCCCTGTTTCCCCCCCGCTCATGCCCTGTGTCTCCCCTGTTCCCCCACCCCCCGCTGATGCTCCGTGTGTTTCTCCCATTCCCCCCACTCCCCGCTCATGCCCCGTGTTTGCCCTGTTCCCCCCCACCCCCGCTCATGCCCCGTGTGTGCCCTGTTCCCCCCCACCCCCCGCTCATGACCCCTGTGTGCCCTGCTTCCCCCACCCTACACTCTTTTGCCCCATGTCTCCCTTGTGTTCCCCCCACCCCCCGCTCATGCCCCGTGTCTCCCTCCTTTCTCCCCCGCTCATGTCCCTTGTCTCCCATCTTTCCCCCAACCCCCGCTCATGCCCCGTGTCTCCCTTCTTCCCCCCCACACCCTCCGCTCATGCCCCGTGTCTCCCTTCTTCCCCCCACCCCTTGCTCATGCCCCGTGTCTCCCGTCTTCCCCCCACCCCCCGTTCATGCCCCGTGTCTCCCTTCTTCCCCCACCCCCTGCTCATGCCCCGTGTCTCCCATCTTTCCTCCCCACCCCCGCTCATGCCCCATGTCTCTCTCCTGTACCCCCCCACCCCCCGCTCTTGTCCCGTGTCTCCCTCCTGTACCCCCCACCCCCCGCTCATGCATTGTGTCTCCCTTCTTCCCCTCCACCCCCCCGCTCATGCCCCGTGTCTTCCTTCTTTCCCTCCCACACCCCCGCTCATGCCCAGTGTCTCCCTTCTTTCCACCCCCACCCCCTGCTCATGCCCTGTGTCTTCCTTCACCCCCCCACCCCGCGCTCATGCTCTGTGTCTCCCTTCTTTCCCCCCACCTGCCGCACATGCACTGTGTCTCCCTTCTCCCCCCCCACCCCCGCTCAATCCCCATGTCTCCCTTCTTCCCCCCCACCCACCGCTCATGCCCCGTGTCTCCCTTCTCCCCCCCACCCCCGCTCATGCCCCATGTCTCCCTTCTTCCCCCACCCCTTGCTCATGCCCTGTGTCTCCCGTCTTCCCCCCACCCCCCGTTCATGCCCCGTGTCTCCCTTCTTCCCCCCACCCCCCGCTCATGCATCGTGTCTCCCTTCTTCCCCTCCACCCCCGCTCATGCCCCGTGTCTTCCTTCTTTCCCCCCACCCCCGCTCATGCACTGTGTCTCCCTTCTTCCCCCCCACCCCCCGCTCTTGCCCCGTGTCCTCCCTTCTCTCCCACACCCCCGCTCATGCCCCGTGTCTCCCTTCTTTCCACCCCCCACCCCCTGCTCATGCCCCGTGTCTTCCTTCATCCCCCCACCCCGCGTTCATGCCCCGTGTCTCCCTTCTTCCCCCCCACCCCCCGCTCATGCCCTGTGTCTCCCTTCTTTCCCCCCACCTGCCGCACATGCACCGTGTCTCCCTTCTCCCCCCACCCCCCGCTCATGCCCCGTGTCTCCCTTCTCCCCCCCTCCCACCGCTCATGCCCCGTGTCTCCCATCTTTCCACCCCCCACCCCCGCTCATGCCCAGTGTCTTCCTTCCCTTCCCACCACCCGCTCATGCCCATGTCTCCCTTCTTCCCCCCCACCCACCGCTCATGCCCCGTGTCTCCCTTCTCCCCCCCACCCCCGCTCATGCCCCGTGTCTCCCTTCTTCCTCCCCCACCCCCCGCTCATGCCCTGTGTCTCCCTTCTCCCCCCACCCCCGCTCATGCCCTGTGTCTTCCTTCTCCCCCGCTCATGCCCTGTGTCTCTCTTCTCCCCCCCACCTCTGCTCATGCCCTGTGTCTTCCTTCTCCCCCCCACCCCCGCTCATTCCCTGTGTCTTCCTTCTCCCCTGCTCATGCCCTGTGTCTCTCTTCTCCCCTCCACCCCTGCTCATGCCCCGTGTCTTCCTTCTTTCCCCCCGCTCATGTCCCATGTCTCCCTTCTTCCCCCTCACCCCCCGCTCATGCCCTGTGTCTTCCTTCTCCCCACCCACCCTCCGCTCATGCCCCGTGTCTCCCTTCTTCCCCCCATCCCCCGCTCATGCCCCGTGTCTCCCTTCTTCCCCCCCCACCCCCGCTCATGCCCCGTGTCTTCCTTCTTTCCCCCATCCCCCGCTCATGCCCCGTGTCTCCCTTCTTCCGCCCCACCCCTGTTCATGCCCCCTGTCTCCCTCCCCCCCCCACGCTCATGCCCCGTGTCTCCCTTCTTTCCCCCACCCCTTGCTCATGCCCCATGTCTCCCTTCTTCCCCCCCACCCCCCCTCATGCCCTGTGTCTCCCTCCTTTCCCCCCCACCCCCTGCTCATGTCCCATGTCTCCCTCCTTTCCCACCCCGACCCCCCGCTCATGCCCCGTGTGTGCCCTGTTCCCCACCACCCCCCTCATGCCCCGTGTGTGCCCTGTTTCCCCCCCGCTCATGCCCTGTGTCTCCCCTGTTCCCCCCCACCCCCCGCTGATACTCCGTGTGTTTCTCCCATTCCCCCCACTCCCCGCTCATGCCCCGTGTTTGCCCTGTTCCCCCCCACCCCCGCTCATGCCCCGTGTGTGCCCTGTTCCCCCCCACCCCCCGCTCATGACCCGTGTGTGCCCTGCTTCCCCCACCCTACACTCTTTTGCCCCATGTCTCCCTTGTGTTCCCCCCACCCCCCGCTCATGCCCCTTGTCTCCCTCCTTTCTCCCCCCTTTCTCCCCCGCTCATGTCCCTTGTCTCCCATCTTTCCCCCACCCCCCGCTCATGCCCCGTGTCTCCCTTCTTCCCCCCCACACCCCCCGCTCATGCCCCGTGTCTCCCTTCTTCCCCCCACCCCTTGCTCATGCCCCGTGTCTCCCGTCTTCCCCCCACCCCCGTTCATGCCCCGTGTCTCCCTTCTTCCCCCCACCCCCTGCCCATGCCCCGTGTCTCCCATCTTTCCTCCCCACCCCCGCTCATGCCCCATGTCTCCCTCCTGTACCCCCCCACCCCCCGCTCTTGTCCCGTGTCTCCCTCCTGTACCCCCACCCCCCGCTCATGCATTGTGTCTCCCTTCTTCCCCTCCACCCCCCCGCTCATGCCCCGTGTCTTCCTTCTTTCCCTCCCACACCCCCGCTCATGCCCAGTGTCTCCCTTCTTTCCACCCCCACCCCCTGCTCATGCCCTGTGTCTTCCTTCACCCCCCCACCCTGCGCTCATTCTCTGTGTCTCCCTTCTTTCCCCCCACCTGCCGCACATGCACTGTGTCTCCCTTCTCCCCCCCACCCCCGCTCATGCCCCATGTCTCCCTTCTTCCCCCCCACCCACCGCTCATGCCCCGTGTCTCCCTTCTCCCCCCCACCCCCGCTCATGCCCCATGTCTCCCTTCTTCCCCCACCCCTTGCTCATGCCCTGTGTCTCCCGTCTTTCCCCCACCCCCCGTTCATGCCCCGTGTCTCCCTTCTTCCCCCCACCCCCCGCTCATGCATCGTGTCTCCCTTCTTCCCCTCCACCCCCGCTCATGCCCCGTGTCTTCCTTCTTTCCCCCCCACCCCCGCTCATGCACTGTGTCTCCCTTCTTTCCCCCCACCCCCCGCTCATGCCCCGTGTCCTCCCTTCTCTCCCACACCCCCGCTCATGCCCCGTGTCTCCCTTCTTTCCACCCCCCACCCCCTGCTCATGCCCCATGTCTTCCTTCATCCCCCCACCCCCCGCTCATGCCCCGTGTCTCCCTTCTTCCCCCCCATACCCCGCTCATGCCCTGTGTCTCCCTTCTTTCCCCCCACCTGCCGCACATGCACCGTGTCTCCCTTCTCCCCCCCACCCCCCGCTCATGCCCCGTGTCTCCCTTCTCCCCCCTCCCACCGCTCATGCCCCGTGTCTCCCATCTTTCCACCCCCCACCCCCGCTCATGCCCAGTGTCTTCCTTCCCTTCCCACCACCCGCTCATGCCCCATGTCTCCCTTCTTCCCCCCCACCCACCGCTCATGCCCCGTGTCTCCCTTCTCCCCCCCACCCCCGCTCATGCCCCGTGTCTCCCTTCTTCCTCCCCCACCCCCCGCTCATGCCCTGTGTCTCCCTTCTCCCCCCACCCCCGCTCATGCCCTGTGTCTTCCTTCTCCCCCGCTCATGCCCTGTGTCTCTCTTCTCCCCCCCACCTCTGCTCATGCCCTGTGTCTTCCTTCTCCCCCCCACCCCCGCTCATTCCCTGTGTCTTCCTTCTCCCCTGCTCATGCCCTGTGTCTCTCTTCTCCCCTCCACCCCTGCTCATGCCCCGTGTCTTCCTTCTTTCCCCCCGCTCATGTCCCATGTCTCCCTTCTTCCCCCTCACCCCCCGCTCATGCCCTGTGTCTTCCTTCTCCCCACCCACCCTCCGCTCATGCCCCGTGTCTCCCTTCTTCCCCCCATCCCCCGCTCATGCCCCGTGTCTCCCTTCTTCCCCCCCACCCCCGCTCATGCCCCGTGTCTTCCTTCTTTCCCCCATCCCCCGCTCATGCCCCGTGTCTCCCTTCTTCCCCCCCACCCCTGTTCATGCCCCCTGTCTCCCTTCCCCCCCCACGCTCATGCCCCGTGTCTCCCTTCTTCCCCCCACCCCTTGCTCATGCCCCATGTCTCCCTTCTTCCCCCCCAACCCCCCGCTCATGCTCCATGTCTCCCCTGTTCCTCCAGCCCCCGCTCACGCCATCGGCACACAGTGGCCAGCGGAGGGCCGAGGAGCGGGATCTGCCGCCTGCACACAAACTCATGTCTGTGTTTTTGTCTGTCTCTCCACCCCCCCACTTCTCCCGCTCATGCCCTGTGTGTCTCTCCCCTTCCCCCCACCCCCCGCTCATGCCCCGTGTGTCTCTCCCCTTCCCCCCACCATCCGCTTATGCCCCATGTGTCTCTCCCCTTCCCCCAACCCCTGGTCATGCCCCGTGTGTCTCTCCCCTTTCCCCCCACCCCCCGCTCATGCCCCGTGTCTCTCTCCCCTTCCCCCCAACCCCCTGCCTGTGTGTCTTTCCCCTCCCCCCGCCCCTCGCTCATGCCCCGTGTGTCTCTCCCGTCCCCCCACCCCTTGCTCATGCCCCGTGTCGCCCTTCTTCCCCTCCACCCCCCCGTTCATGCCCCGTATCTCCCTTCTTCCCCCCATCCCCCGCTCATGCTCCGTGTCTCCCATCTTTCCCCCCACCCCCCGCTCATGCCCCGTGTCTCCCTCCTTTACCCCCCCACCCCCTGCTCTTGCCCCGTGTCTCCCTCCTGTATCCCCCATCCCCCGCTCATGCCCGTGTCTCCCTTCTTCCCCCCACTCCCTTGCTCATGCCCCGTGTCTTCCTTCTCCCCCCCACCCCCGCTCATGCCCCGTGTCTCCCTTCTCCCCCCCAGCCCCCGCTCATGCCCCGTGTCTCCCTTCTTCCCCCCCACCCCCGCTCATGCCCCGTGTCTCCCTTCTTCCTCCCCCACCCCCGCTCATGCCCCGTGTCTCCCTCCTGTACCCCCCACCCCCTGCTCATGGCCTGTGCCTCCCTCCTGTACCCCACACCCCCCGCTCATGCCCCGTGTCTTCCTTTTTCCCCCACTCCCCGCTCATGCCCCCTGTCTCCCTTCTTTCCCTCCCACCCCCGCTCATGCCCCGTGTCTCCCTTCTTCTCCCCACCTGCCGCTCATGCCCCGTGTCTTCCTTCTCCCCCCCACCCACCACTCATGCCCCGTGTCGCCCTTCTTTCCCCCCACCCCCTGCTCATGCCCCGTGTCTCCCTTCTTCCCCCACCCCCGCTCATGCCCCATGTCTTCCTTCTTCCCCCCACCCCACGTTCATGCCCCATGTCTCCCTTCTTCTCCCCACCCCCCGCTCATGCCCTGTGTCTGTCCTGTTGGAACAGGGCAGAAACCGGGCATGAGCGGGGGTGGGGGCCACACCGCTCATGCCCCGTGCCTCCCTTCTTCCCCCCACCCCCCTTCATGTCCCGTGTCTCCCTTCTTCCCCCCACCCCCCGCTCATGCCCCGTGTCTCCCTTCTTTCCCCCCCACCCCCCGCTCATGCCCCGTGTCTCCCATCTTCCCCCCACCCCTTGCTCATGCCCCGTGTCTCCCCTGTTCCTCCAGCCCCCACTCACGCCATCGGCACACAGTGCGGGATCTGCCGGCTGCACACAAACTCATGTCCGTGTTTTTGTCTGTCTCCCCTTCCCCCGACCCCCTGCTCATGCCCTGTGTGTCTCTCCCCTTCCCCCACTCCCCGCCCATGCCCCGTGTGTCTCACCCCTTCCCCCCACTCCCCGCTCATGCCCCTTGTGTCTCTCCCCTTCCCCCCACCCCCTGCTCATGCCCCGTATGTCTCTCCCCTTCCCCCCACCCCCTGCTCATGCCCCGTGTCTCTCTCCCCTCCCCCTCCACCCCCCGCTCATGCCCCGTGTGTCTCTCCCCTCCTCCCACTCATACCCCGTGTGTCTCTCCACTCCCCCCCACCCCCCGCGTGTCTCTCCCCTCCCCCCACCCCCCGCTCATGCCCCGTGTGTCTCTCCCCCTCCTCCCCACCCCTGTTCATGCCCGGTGTCTCTCCCCTTCCCCCCACCCCGCTCATGCCCTGTGTCTCCTCTGTTCCCCCCACCCCCGCTCATGCCCTGTGTCTCCCTCCTTTCCCCCCCACCCCCTGCTCATGTCCCGTGTCTCCCTCCTTTCCCACCCCCACCCCCGCTCATGCCCCGTGTGTGCCCTGTTCCCCCCCACCACCCCTCATGCCCCGTGTGTTTCTCCCATTCCCCCCACTCCCCGCTCATGCCCCGTGTTTGCCCTCTTCCCCCCCACCCCCGCTCATGCCCCGTGTGTGGCCTGTTCACCCCCACCCCCCGCTCATGCCCCGTCTGTGCCCTGTTTCCCCCACCCTACACTCTTTTGCCCCATGTCTCCCTTGTGTTCCCCCCACCCCCCGCTCATGCCCCGTGTCTCCCTCCTTTCTCCCCCGCTCATGCCCCATGCCTCCCTTCTTCCCCCCACCCCTTGCTCATGCCCTGTGTCTCCCGTCTTCCCCCCAACCCCCGTTCATGCCCCGTGTCTCCCTTCTTCCCCCCCACCCCCTGCTCATGTCCCTTGTCTCCCATCTTTCCCCCCACCCCCCCGCTCATGCCCTGTGTCTCCCTTCTTCCCCCCCGCTCATGCCCCATGTCTCCCTTCTTCCCCCCACCCCTTGCTCATGCCCTGTGTCTCCCGTCTTCCCCCCACCCCCTGTTCATGCCCCGTGTCTCCCTTCTTCCCCCCACCCCCTGCTCATGCCCCGTGTCTCCCATCTTCCCCCCCACCCCCCGCTCATGCCCCATGTCTCCCTCCTGTACCCCCCCACCCCCCGCTCTTGCCCCGTGCCTCATTCCTGTACCCCCCTCCCCCGCTCATGCATCGTGTCTCCCTTCTTCCCCTCCACCCCCCCCGCTCATGCCCCGTATCTTCCTTCTTCCCCCCCCACTCCCGCTCATGCACTGTGTCTCCCTTATTCCCCCCCACCCCCCGCTCATGCCCCTTGTCCTCCCTTCTCCCCCACACCCCCGCTCATGCCCCGTGTCCCCCTTCTTTCCACCCCCCACTCCCTGCTCATGCCCTGTGTCTTCCTTCACCCCCCCCACCCCCCGCTCATGCCCTGTGTCTCCCTTCTTACCCCCCACCTGCTGCACATGCACTGTATCTCCCTTCTCCCCCCACCCCCGCTCATGCCCCATGTCTCCCTTCTTCCCCCCACCCACCGCTCATGCCCCGCGTCTCCCTTCTCCCCCAACCCCCGCTCATGCCCCATGTCTCCCTTCTTCCTCCCCCACCCCCGCTCATGCCCCGTGTCTGCCCTGTTTCCCCCACCCCCCGCTCATGCCCTGTGTCTCCCTCCTGTACCCCCCACCTCCCGCTCATGCCCCATGTCTCCCTCCTGTACCTCCCACCCCCCGCTCATGCCCCGTGTCTCCCTCCTTTCTCCCCCCTCCCCCGCTCATGTCCCTTGTCTCCCATCTTTCCCCCCACCCCCCGCTCATGCCCCGTGTCTCCCTTCTCCCCCCCGCTCATGCCCCGTGTCTCCCTTCTTCCCCCCACCCCTTGCTCATGCCCTGTGTCTCCCGTCTTCCCCCCACCCCCTGTTCATGCCCCGTGTCTCCCTTCTTCCCCCCACCCCCTGCTCATGCCCCGTGTCTCCCATCTTTCCCCCCACCCCCCTCTCATGCCCCATGTCTCCTTCCTGTACCCCCCACCCCCCGCTCTTGCCCCGTGTCTCCCTCCTGTACCCCCCACCCCCCCGCTCATGCATCATGTCTCCCTTCTTCCCCTCCACCCCCCGCTCATGCACTGTGTCTCCCTTCTTCCCCCCCGCCCCCCGCTCATGCCCCGTGTCCTCCCTTCTCTCCCACACTCCTGCTCATGCCCCGTGTCTCCCTTCTTTACACCCCCCACCCCCTGCTCATGCCCAGTGTCATCCTTCACCCCCCCACCCCCCGCTCATGCCCTGTGTCTCCCTTCTTCCCCCCACCTGCTGCACATGCACTGTGTCTCCCTTCTCCCCCCCACCCCCCGCTCATGCCCCGTGTCTCCCTTCTCCCCCCACCCACCGCTCATGCCCCGTGTCTCCCATCTTTCCACCCCCCACCCCCCCAGCTCATGCCCAGTGTCTTCCTTCCCCTCCCACCACCAGCTCATGCCCCATGTCTCTCTTCTTCCCCCCCACCCACCGCTCATGCCCCGTGTCTCCCTTCTCCCTCCCCACCCCCGCTCATGCCCCGTGTCTCCCTTCTTCCTCCCCCACCCCCCGCTCATGCCCCGTGTCTGCCCTGTTTCCCCCACCCCCCCGCTCATGCCCTGTGTCTCCCTCCTGTACCCCCCACCCCCCGCTTATGCCCCATGTCTCCCTCCTGTACCCCCCACCCCCCGCTCATGCCCTGTGTCTTCCTCCCCCCCACTTCCCGCTCATGCCCTGTGTCTCCCTTCTTTCCTCCCCCCCACCCCCCGCTCATGCTCCGTGTCAGCAATGTTGGAACAGGGCAGACACGGGGCATGAGCGTGGGTGGGGGCCCCACCTTGCCCTACCCCCGCTCATGGCCCGTGTCTCCCCTGTTCATCCCAACCCCCGCTCATGCCCCGTGTCTCCCTTCTTCCCCCCAACCCCCGCTCATGCCCCGTGTCCCCCTTCTTTCCCGCTCATGCCCCGTGTCTCCCTTCTTTCCACCTCCCACCCCCTGCTCATGCCACATGTCTCCCTTCTTTCCCCCCACCCCCTGCTCATGCCCCGTGTCTCCCTTCTTCCCCCCACCCCCTGCTCATGCCCCATGTCTCCCATCTTTCCCCCCCACCCCCCGCTCATTCCCCATGTCTCCCTCCTGTACCCCCCCACCCCCCGCTCTTGCCCCGTGTCTCCCTCCTGTACCCACCACCCCCCGCTCATGCATCATGTCTCCCTTCTTCCCCTCCACCCCCCCGCTCATGCCCCGTGTCCTCCTTCTTTCCCCCCCGCCCCCGCTCATGCACTGTGTCTCCCTTCTTCCCCCCCGCCCCCCGCTCATGCCCCGTGTCCTCCCTTCTCTCCCACACTCCCGCTCATGCCCCGTGTCTCCCTTCTTTACACCCCCCACCCCCTGCTCATGCCCCGTGTCTTCCTTCACCCCCCCACCCCCCGCTCATGCCCTGTGTCTCCCTTCTTCCCCCCACCTGCTGCACATGCACTGTGTCTCCCTTCTCCCCCCCACCCCCCGCTCATGCCCCGTGTCTCCCTTCTCCCCCCACCCACCGCTCATGCCCCGTGTCTCCCATCTTTCCACCCCCCACCCCCCGCTCATGCCCAGTGTCTTCCTTCCCCTCCCACCACCCGCTCATGCCCCATGTCTCCCTTCTTCCCCCCCACCCACCGCTCATGCCCCGTGTCTCCCTTCTCCCTCCCCACCCCCGCTCATGCCCCGTGTCTCCCTTCTTCCTCCCCCACCCCCCGCTCATGCCCCATGTCTGCCCTGTTTCCCCCACCCCCCCGCTCATGCCCTGTGTCTCCCTCCTGTACCCCCCACCCCCCGCTCATGCCCCATGTCTCCCTCCTGTACCCCCCACCCCCCGCTTATGCCCTGTGTCTTCCTCCCCCCCACTTCCCGCTCATGCCCTGTGTCTCCCTTCTTTCCTCCCCCCCACCCCCCGCTCATGCCCCGTGTCAGCACTGTTGGAACAGGGCAGACACGGGGCATGAGCGTGGGTGGGGGCCCCACCTTGCCCTACCCCCGCTCATGGCCCGTGTCTCCCCTGTTCATCCCAACCCCCGCTCATGCCCCGTGTCTCCCTTCTTCCCCCCAACCCCCGCTCATGCCCCGTGTCCCCCTTCTTTCCACCTCCCACCCCCTGCTCATGCCACATGTCTCCCTTCTTTCCCCCCACCCCCTGCTCATGCCCCGTGTCTCCCTTCTTCCCCCCCAGCCCCCGCTCATGCCCCGTGTCTCCCTTCTTCTCCCCCATCCCCCGCTGATGCCCCGTGTTTCCCTTCTTCCCCCCACCCCCGCTCATGCCCCGTGTCTCCATTCTTTCCACCCCCCACCCCCTGCTCATGCCCCGTGTCTCCTTTCACCCCACCCCCCGCTCATGCCCCGGGTCTCCCTTCTTTCCCCCCACCCCCCGCTCATGCCCCGTGTCTTCCTTTTCCCCACCCCTCGCTCATGCCCCGTGTCTCCCTCATGTTACCCCCCACCCCCACTCATGCCCCGTGTCTCCCTCGTGTTACCCCCCACTCATGCCCCATGTCTCTCTCCTGGTCTTCCCGACCCCCTGCCGATGCCCTGTTGTGTTCTCTTTATACACCCCTCCTTCCCTTTCGATGGTGTCCATCTTGATAAAAGATTTTCCTTCCTACACCGGGACGCCTGCCTGCCGTGTCCCGGTTTGGGAAGAAAAATCTTTTTTTTACCACCCTGGGTTTCCACTTTGAGAACCTAGGATGCTAGTGGTCTTCCTCCATTGAAAAGGATGTTATGGTTACGTTGCACTAATAAAAAACTATGAAATTCAGTAAAAAAACTTTGTTAAAGGGACGTTATGGTTAAGTTGCGCTATTAAAAACCTATGAAATTCAGTGAAAAAACTTTGTTAAAGGGACGTCATGGTTAAGTTGCGCTACTAAAAACCTATGAAATTCAGTAAAAAAATGTTGTTAAAGGGACGTCATGGTTAAGTTGCGCTACTAAAAACCTATGAAATTCAGCAAAAAAACTTTGTTAAAGGGACGTTATGGTTAAGTTGCGCTACTAAAAACCTATGAAATTCAGTAATAAAACTTTGTTAAAGGGACGTTATGGTTAAGTTGCGCTACTAAAAACCTATGAAATTCAGTAAAAAAACTTTGTTAAAGGGACGTTATGGTTAAGTTGCTCTACTAAAAACCTATGAAATTCAGTGAAAAAACTTTGTTAAAGGGACGTTATGGTTCCAAGTAAAACAGAAAAACCCTTGAAATTCACCAGTTATGGTAAACTAAGCAACCATAACTCGCGCCACCACCATGCACTGCTAAGACTAACACCCACGGCATCAAAGATGACATCACAAATGTCATTGATGACATCACTGATTACATCACATGTCTGGCTCACTCTTTTTTCTTTTGCTGACATATCTAGGCCACATGGTTTTCTTCAGTAACAGTCAGAAACTAAAAATTGTATTTTATTTGTAAACGTATCCTTCAAGTAGGTTCTTATAGTAATTCCCTTAGAGTCCAGTCACATCATATGAAACATATAGATAGGGGAAGACACAAGCTTTAAAGACAGCAATCCTTTTTGTGCATAAAGATAATCAATAGACTTATCAGCACTTTCTGATAGCTCTGTTGTTTTTTTATGGCTGTACTTTCCCTGTATATGGTCATATTTGTATACATTGTACTCACACTACTTTCCTTAGGGTCCAATCACATCAAGTGATCATATACATAGGGTAAATAGCAGCTTTGAAACAGAGCAATCATTTATTTGCATGAAAATAATCAGTTAGCTTATGAATTGTTTGTGCTACTACTTGTGCTTTTTTGCTAACTTCACTTTCCCTGTATATACCCATATTGGTATGTGTTCTTGTCTCTTTGTGTTTTGTCTATAGTAATGCAATTATGTAATACATGGGTTTTATTAGCTACTTATTACATATTTCACAGTACACAAAAATCTATTAAGAAAACAATTATCATTTCATTATTCAACATATTAACATTACAAATATTATACCTTCATCTTGTACGCTGCACACAATGCTATGTTTCTGCATTAGTAGCTTAGTATACTAGATTGAACCCCATAATAGAATGCTATTTATATCAATGCATCGTTCAATGCACTAATTAGGGTATGATATTTATTGCAATGATCCTTGACACTTTTTTCGCAACATTATAATAAGAATACCTTGTACACATATTTCATGAAAAGTACATACACATGTGATGTCATCAGTGATGTCATCAATGACATTTGTGATGTCATCTTTGATGATGTGGGTGTTAGTCTTAGCAGTGCACGGTGGTGGCACGAGTTATGGTTGCTTAGCTTACCATAATGTGCGAATTTCAAGGGTTTTTCGGTTTTACTTGGAACCATAACGTCCCTTTAACAAAGTTTTTTCACTGAATTTCATTGGTTTTTAGTAGCACAACTTAACCATAACGTCCCTTTAACAAAGTTTTTTTTACTGAATATAAAGATGTTTACATTCGCCGCCTGTTGGAGATCCCATTAAATGTGGTAGGCGGGTGGGAATGCAACAATCAACAGGGATGCTGAAAAATGGAGAAGTTAGGCAGGCGCAGGTCGGTAAAGCCTTGCCCTGCTCTCTGTGTCGGGAGGCAGATAAGGTAGGGGGGATTGCAGCAAACAATAAGGCTGTGAGACAAGGGGTGAGCAGCCAGAACATGCAATGCAAAACTAACAGGATTATGTTGGCATGGCTGGTGCAGTGATGGTACTGCATACAAAGCAAATAGGGAATAATAGTATCAGAAAAGTAGCCGAAAACTTTTGTAGAGTCTCTCACTGATACAATATTCCCACAGGCGGTCGAATCAGCAATGAGGACTCCTTACCTCCTTATGCTAAGGTATGTCCGGATATAAGATGAGATGAGTGTGCCCCACTATAGGTTCAAAAGTGAAGGAAGTCCTCTAGTGTTCAGTCCATGCCTGGACAGGCCCAGACAGGAGCTGCAACCAGACCCTTAAATGGGGGCCTTAGAGGTCCAGACAAGAGCTGCAACCAGACCCTTAAATAGGGGCCTAGATGTCCAGACAGGAGCTGCAACCAGACCCTACAATTTCTTTCTTTAAAAACATAATTTTCTTATAGGGGGCATCTATACACTTTAGGTTTCTTGATCAAGCACCCGAGCAACGATGCTGGGATTCGAATCTGCAGCTCACAATGTGATCTCAAAGTCAACCAAAAACACTAGAGCACATCCCCTATGCCTGTGAGGCATGCAAGGTTATTTCAACCCTTCTTTTACTTCAGTTTTATACATCATCCTGATTCCATGTTTTTTGCTGCAGTGAGAGCAGTGACCCAGATTCCTAACTTGAAACTATTTCACTTGCAACCTATATTCAGACTTGGGAGATGGGACTCCACAGGGTTTCATAACTCGGCAACTGAGTACACCCGACATCCTCTGCTGGGACTCAGGTAAGATACATTTTGCATCTTTAAATTTGTTAATTGAATTTTAACAGACGAAATCCCTCTGTCTGTCAAAAGGAAAAAAAATAATTATTGAAATACCTTTCTCGTGATTATAACCCTCCTTAGTGAATGCCACTTACTGATCAAGTATATAGAAATAACGACATTAGGATGGGAATAACATGATAAAGGGGCTGTGGGGTGGCCGGGAAAAAATACATATTTGCTAAACACAACAGACACCTTGATCTTGTTATTCTGATTAAACTGATAAGATAATATAATGACTGAAAAATAGCAGAAAGTCCGCAAAACACATGTGTCAGTAAAATCTATATGGCCTATTTTGCATAAAATTTGAGAACCCCATATGGCAGTGAATCAAAAATGAAAAACGTAGTAACATGGTGCAAAGGAGATTGATGAATTTGGAATGCTCATGCAAAGGACATCATTTGGATTAAATATGTTAGAGGGACTGATGCCCTATCGAAAATGGTGGTGGCCTCTCCATAATGGGAGACCGGGCACCGACCTGCCACCCACTTTGCAGGAGCAAAGCCAGCCCAGTGTAAACACAGAGTACTCCCCCAGCTGCAGCAAACAGCTGAGGACAGGCTCCTGGCTTTGCTTTTTATGTTAGGGAAGCCATGTCTCCCTTGTTACAATTCCCCAGCCATACATGCCTAATGGGACAAGAAAGGCCTGAGCCTTTTGCTTTCCCACCATTTGATGCCCTATTGGTGCTGCAGGGCAAAGAGCTGCTGGTCCAAACGTACATAGCAGTGCTCATGCCCCTTCCTGTGCTTTGAAAGGGCTTCAAGCAGAGAATGTGTGTCACTCCAGCACCATTCTGAATGAACAGAAGCTGAAGGAAGATGTATTTGAGGAACACCATCCCCTGCATCTTGTTCCTGTGTACTGAGTGAGTTGGAGCTCAAGGGCCGGTTCTATGTGATATTTCTGCATTTTGAAGGCCGGCCTCACCCTCTCTTGTGATTTCTAGTAAATCGCATGTTTTCCCCTGAGTCCCCCTTTCATTGCCCGCCACCCAGTTCCCTGCCTATCACAACACATTCCCCCATTCTCCACCACTCATGCAAACACACTTTTACCTGTACCACTGATGTCTCCCTTCCCTGTAAAAACATTCTCCCACCCCCCCCTCACACACACACACACACACACGCACAAAAAACCACTTACCTAACATCTACGACTTGCCTCTCCTGGCCGTGCCTGTCAGCCCCTGCGTGCACTCGTTTGTGTTGCAGGGAGCAACTGTCATCCAAAGATGGCAGGCACATCTAGGAAGCCTCGCTGAAAGTTAGGCAAGTGAAATGGGAGGAGGCCTGTTTATGGGATTGGGGGTAGGTGAAGGGTTTTTCTCATGAACGGTTTAGGAAGACTGAATAACCACTTTTATGCGGTCTTTCTAAAGTGATCATGAATGGGGTCGGGAAAAAAATCATTGTTTTTTTCATTTAGAAACGTAGGGACATCTGCAGCAGGGTGGCAGTCATCCGACACAGAAACAGGTAAGAGAAACAACATTTTTTAATGTTATATGTGTATGCATATATTTACAAGGGAATGCAAGGGGTAGTGTCTGTGTAAGTGAACGTGTAGACGAGATGCAGTGTGTATACTGCAGCAAAAGTTTAAGTATGTGAATGAGAGAATGAGAGTGCAGTGTGAATGTGTCTGAATGGAGAGGAGAGCCTATGGTTGGAGGAATGAGGCTAGAGGGGCTGTTTGGGGATTTATAGGTCCCAAATGGGCAAAGCCAACATAATGAGATTTCTTTAGTGGGAGTAGTGTCCAACATTGGTGCAGCCAGTATGGGCATATTTTGTTACAATACATTTTACTGACTTGAGGGGCAAAGTAAACAGGATGAGCATTCTTATGTGGGGATACTTGCCTTCATTGGGACAGCCAGCATGTCCATCTTTTATTAAAGTGGGGAACCATTTTTACTTGCATTATGGGTCAAATAAACATGATGAGTGTTCTTACAAGGCATACTGGGCTATATTGTCACTCAGAGTATGGACATGCTTTTGAACAGTGCAATGATATTTTTACGCATGTTGTGGTCAAAATAAATATGATGAGTTTTCTTATGAACAGATACTGGCCTACACTGGTGCAGCCAGTATTGACATATTTTCTTACAGTGGCATATCATTCTTACTGGCACTATGGGCAAAGCCAACATGATTTGTATTTGTATTTATTTAAGCACAAGATGCCATTTCAAACAAAATGTTTTATAAAGCAGGCAATAAAAGAGGGCAGAGGCAGCCCTGGGATAAGGTTCCTTTACATAAAAGCATTGTTTTATAAAATTACATGTGTTGGGTGCTGAAATGGTAACAAAGATGATGTCCTTGGCGGTTCGTTGTGTGATAGGCCCTTGTGTGCCTTTTGAATTCTCAACAGCCCAGGGAACAGTTAGTTTCTTCTTCCATCTCAAAGATATGGAATAGTTGATGTCCAAAATACAGCGATAACATGAGAACAGGTTGACATGGTAACCAGCATAGTCATATTGGCCTCTAACGCATATTCATCAAACTGTGGTAGGTTGGTTAACTCATGCTTCTTATGCTGGTATCCTGTGTGTCCTCTGCCCCCCTCTAATAAAATGTGACACTTTCCACAATGCAAGCACAACTTCTCGTTTCCTCCTTTGTCTTTTTTTCTTTGCTAGTTGGTCTTTGGATTCCACAATCTGTATCAGTGTCAGTCCCCAATATCTTCCAACTACAGTAGAGACTGCAGGGTATCGACTATCCCTTATCTGCAATGAACCCTTACTTGAGATGTATCTTTCCCTCCCGGGTTCCAACATTCAATTCCCTGGGGTCTCTGAGAGTGCTCCAGTGCATGGGAACAAAGCATGGAGGCACTAGCAAGGTGTTCTGTTGTGGCCACTTATATTCACGTGACAGTGGGCCACGCCTGAGCGTAGCTTGTGGAATACATGTAAGGCTGCCACTTCATGGGCGTGCATCGCAGATGAGTAAATAGGTGCCACAGTATGCAGTTAGAAGAGCAAGGTTGTGACACAGGAACTTCTCCCCTTCACTGGCTAGGTTTGTTGAACATTTATTTTTGCTGTATAATACAAGGTGAATTTCACCATTAAATTGGTTACTGGCCATCTTGGAACGCCTCTTTTTGCATTTTTTTGGATTACGTTTTCGGGGGATTGTAGTGCTGGGATTTTTTTAACCTTGGAAAATGTGGGAGTCGTTTTGTAAACTTTGGCTCTTTAGGATTACATTTTAAATAGTGGAACTCTGGGACTATTCCTGGAAACAATTTGTCTTTTGGGATTCTTTTAACTGTGCATGGCTCTTTTTTGGTTGGAAATTAATGTGCTTCTCAGCTGCATCTGAGCTATGCTCAATATCTGCCAGACCTTTCTTCTAGCTTGCTCCCACGTCCCCCGGCCCCTTCAGAAGGGGATGGCTAATGAGCTAATTGACCCTCAGGCTGGCTGGGCTGTTGCTCCCTGGGCTACAGCTGCAATATGTAAAACATAAATCATTGAAAAAGACTAAATCCTTCACAATCCAGCCTGCCTCAAAGGAACCGAGTGCTGCACGGCCTGCTCTGCTTCTGTATAGATGGGGTGAGGCACTTCTCTTGATTTCAATCTCTCAACCAATCAATCATTCAACGTTAATTTTGGAAAGAAAGAAACTTTTCATAAAACATTACAATCTCAAAACACAATACAAACGTGATACAAAACAATCAACACCAATCAACACCATATGAGATAATAAATACATATTCAGTGTTTTTTTTATCATAACCTCCTGTCGTCTTTCCAATCAGACTTTAGACCAGGGCACTCAAATGAAACTGCTCTTTTGGCTGTGACAGACGGTATTCTTAATGCTCATTATCATACATTTCTTCCATGTTGGTGCTTTTTTTTTTTTACCTTTGAGCTCTCTTTGATGCTGTCGATCACACTACTGTACTATGTTGCTTGGCTTCATTGGGTACTTTTGGCACTGCTTAAACACAAAACATTTGGAGACTTTCTGGAAATGGGGCTAGAAAACATCTCAACAGGCAATAAGCGTTATACACCTCGTTCCTTATATTTAAGTGCCAATAAAAGGTTCCTTTTGTACAAGGAATGCTTCAGATATATTAAAGGTGCCCATCCTGCCTTTGGAGATTCATCCCATAAGAGATATACTAATGCACGAGTGTGTGTCCCTCTTTAACACTTGAAAGGTTTGAATATCACTGATATAGAGGAACCTTTATAGGGTCACAGATTTCTGATGTGACCTGCAGTGTCCTTATAGTGTACATAGTGGGGAATTTAACCCTTTATTGCATGCTGATACCATCATCAGGCCTCTTCGTTGGCCTGTGGCAAGAATATTACAGTTCTTGATATGCTGAATGTATAAACAATCTGAGGAGCTGGACAAAATACACATTATGCAACTTGTAATGTGTTACGAAGAAAATATGTTAAACAGTTTATGAAATCAATGTAAAAGCTGGTGTTGTGGTTTATAATAAGTGGTATCATGCAAATCGATTCGTGCTCTTATGCGGTAAAGCAATGCAGTGCACTAAACAAATATACCACCGTAACCAGCTTCATATTTACCAACTAATGCTTCTGACTTGACAACACTGAATTTAGAAGAAAGACATGTGAAAAGGTTGTCATGGCTTAAATTTGGTGTTTAGTGGCAGCTGGAATTCTGCTAAGAGCTGACATTCACACAGAGTGCGGGCTCTGGCAGCAGCCCTTGTGATGTCAAAACACAACTGCGATATGCCACTAGTGATGTCATTCTTCTTACAGGCGCGGACCTGTAGTAATAATACTACGTACAGTCTGTAATCATGGTTTTGCAGACTTCATCTGTTATAACTATCTAATGTATGCCTGTAGCGCCTAGCGATAGACAGCTCAGCACACTGTTGCTTCCAGAAATGTGCTTCACATTCAGTAAATACCCAAACCAACATAAATGATGAAATAAGGAGCGGATCATTGGAAAAGACCCTTGAATATTGTTGGAGGCCTGAATTCTCTGCCCCTCCCCCAAGACTGAAATGTGAATCATGACTCTTTACTTATCTACATGCTGCCTTTGTGATTTACATACTGCATCCCTTACCGTCTTGTCGCACCTGCCATCTGCATGCCTGATGTAACCCCTCTTGCCATGAGGCGTGGCTTTCCAGTCTGCATTCTCGCATTTTTACTTTTTTACTTGTCACAACGCTTGTCTGTTTGCCTGATGTAGCCCCTCATGACATGAGGCATGGCTTTTCCAGTCTGCAGTCACTCTTACCTTCTTAGTCGTAATTGCTTGTTTGCATGCCTGATGTAGCCTCTCGTTGCATGAGGTGAGGCTTTTCCAGTCTGTAGTCACTCTTACCTGCTTGTCATAATTGTATTTCTAGTTTTCCTTAGTGCAGTTTACCTTCTTGTTCCTGCACCTTTTTTTTTACATTTAATGTACCTCTCACCGCTTCCCCTCCTGCACTTCCCTTCCCCTCCCCCTTTTTTCAAGTTTCAGCACTTGCACCTTCCAAATCGTCTCATGACATAGTCAGAACGCTTTTGTTTGCTTTCTTACCTTCTACCCCGCTTCCTGTATTCCCTTCTCCCCTGCTCTCATGCTATAGAACTTGTACATTCTGAATGTTTCAAGACCTTTTAAGAACTTTTTTGTTTTCGTTTTATATCTTTGTCGTCATCCCTATTCCCCCCTTGTCTTGATATGCCTTGAAACACAATTTTTGCAGTAAAGTGTGCATTACAAATAAACAATAAATAAATAAATGTAAATAGGAGATTTTCACTCGCAGCAATGGCGGGAGTAGGTTCCACTGCTTGGCTGGAATGGTTGGAAAACTTGCGCCTCCAGCTTTCGCCCGTTTAAATTTGGGCTGAGCAAGGCGATGGCCATAAGCCGATCTTGTGGGTCTGGATGAGGTAGCTGTGGTGATTTTCTGTGAGATGTAGAGGGAAGCTTTCTGTGATGGGCATCTGTGAGTGATTGATAGTGTCTTGAATTGAATCCTCTCCCGGATAGGGAGCCAGTGTACCTTTCTTCTTGCTGCACTGATGTGTTCAGGTTTTGGTATCTTCAAAGCTGCTCTGAAGGAATTGTTCTGGATGATCTGAATCTTCCTTATATTGTGTCCTGATGTGCCTGCAAAGAGTGCATTACAAGTCAAGCATTCAGCCAACAATGGCTCAAGCAATTGTAAGGCAGCTCTCCATGGATAAGAAGGGTCTAGCTGCATTAATACGTTTGGTTGTATAAGCAGCGGAGGAGACGCAGGCACTCACTTGGTGAGTGAGGAAGAGTGTGGCATCCAGGTAAACTCCCAGTGTCTTCACTGACTGTGAGAAAGGGATTGAGATGCCCTCAATGACAAAGGTGGAGCAATGGGGCGGTCAAGTTTTTTGATCAATGCTGAAGGTGCCACCAGGAGGAGCTCAGTTTTTTAATTGTTTAGGCAGAGACAATGGGTTGTCATCCAGGCCAGGGAGATTAAGTCATCGAAGTAGTTGCAGGAGAGAGGGAGCAGGGTTTGCGTATCATCCACATAGTAAGTATGTGATACACCAATAGAATCCAGGAGTATGAAAAGGGTTTTTGTGAAGGTATAGTCTCAGGTTGGAGAGACACATGATCCTTGCGGGACACTCCATGAAATGGGGCCAGGAGGGGCATTAGCTCTCTTGGCGAATACTCTGATGGATCTCTCGCAGAGGAAGGAGATGATCCAGGAAGTGGCTTCTGGCGAGAAATTTGCAGCAAATGTAAGATGGTGGCAAAGGTTTTTGTGATCCATCAAGTCAAGTGCCGCTGATAGATTCAGGAGGAAGAGTAAGATGGGATTGCCCTCCTCCCTGAAGTCATCCAACTGGTTCTTGAGTTCCAAGAGGGCATATTGTGTTTCCGTGCTGGATTTGCAGGTAGGCTGCTCTATCTAGGATCTTTAAGAGGAACAGAACAGTTGTGATGGGGCGGTAGTTGGCAGGGTTTGTAGGATCAAGTGTAGGTTCTTTGATGAGGGGGAGGATCCAAGCTTCCTTGAGGCTGGACGGTACTATGCCAGTAGCAAAGGATGTGTTGATGAAGGAGGTGATAAGAGGTGCAAGGTCCTCGGAACAGTCCTTAATTATGGCTGCACAGCATATATCTCCCTTACATCTGACCTCTGAGTCTGAGACATCGCCAAAGCAAACAATAGGGAGATTATGCAAGTTGGCGGGAGGGGAGAGCATAGTGGGGGGGAGAAAAGCTGCCTAGGGGTGAAAGCACGAATTGTTTTAAGTCTATTTTGTTTTGAAGGGTGTTGATTTCGGCTAACATAGCGTTTGAATGTTCAAGCACCATGATGTTATTGCCTGCCCATAATGCTGTTATAGCTCTCAGAGCAAGACAATTAAACCTTGCCCTAGTCAATAAAACTCTCTGGTGGGTTACATGAGCACAATAAATATTTTTGGAAAGTACATGCAAGGATAATAGCATGCCTACTGTTTAATGGTTTTGGAGCTCTACCAGCTCTCTTTTTTCTTGAATGTTGGCTACAGCCCCCTTTTTAAATGTGTAATGACAGGTTGAGTTAAAGTGCCTGGTGCATCAACGTACAAGTGCACATTCATTTCATCAAGCTTAATTTTGGTATCCTTTACCCAAGATATGCTTACAGCAACATTCTTCAGAAGTAGAAACCTGATTTCTGCATGCTTAGCTTTTTTATTCCTCTACAGATGTAGTGTGAGGGGTCAGAAATGTGAGACAGACACAAAGGTATGGATTTCTCAATGTTTGCAATTTGTTTATATAAAAAGGGTTAAGATACACGCCTATCTTTCCCTATCCTAATGAGAATTTCCCTACCTAGCAAACTAAAACTAAGGAAAGGTGAGCTAGTGTCCAAAAAGCATCTGACCCTCACACTAATACACACAACAAATGTATACAAGAAATAAATGTCTGTCTTAAGTTTGGCAAAACAATGCAAAAGTCCCAAGTTATAATTTGTAGAGTACTCTTTGTGACCAGGGTGTGGCTCCCCTCCCCTGAATCAATTCAGGAATACCCTTGGGAAAGTTCTATTTCAACAAGTTCTGTTCAGTTCAACACAATATGTCTTTTACATCTATTGAATCGATCCACCTGATAAAACAAATGTCTCTTTCACAAAACACTTGTTCATAAACCAAGGCAATTGTTTTCCTCCACACAAAGATTCTTTGAATGGAATACTTTGGTCAGGATAGCACAGCAGCAACCTTTGATGTAGCAACAGTTTGTCAGCATGATAAAGGTACCAATGTCTTTCCATGACACCTTTTCACCACAACCACATTTCTTCAAAGCAACAGTTTTGTTCCTGGTGTACTCGCCTGCCGGGACTAACTACAAGTGGTCCCTTTCCTGGTTCACTCAACTGCCAGGAAGAAAACTCCTACTACTAAAGTTGATCTCTTCTTAGTGGCAATATGAATTACATATTTCCCCAAAATGATGTCTCAGGAAAGAAGAATTTTGCCCTTATTGCCCTTTTATCTCTTTGTTATAGTGTCATGATCTCTGCTTCCAAAAGGTCAGGGTTTTCCCAACTCCCTTGGAAGCAGATCCATAACCCAGGTTCCGAGTGCCAACCAGTCCCAATTGGGACCTTTTGGACCCAGTCCTGGCGCCAGTGGCACCAGGCTCATAAATATGCCCAGTCCCAGCGCTGGAAGCGCCGGGCTCATAATGCTTGGGTGGACTTACCTGCAGCAGACCATGCTGCTTACTTGCCTGCCAGTTGAGTCTCTGATCCTCTTCTGTTTGGAACTACTTTTCCTGTTGGATGGGGCAGGAGCCACTCCCTAGATTCAGAACACTGGAACTCTTCTGGAAAGCAGGAACTCTTTTCTTAGGCGTGGCTGTGGAAGGAGACACCTAAGCACTACACGAGGCTATTTAAACCACACCCGATGGATGAATCTTGCTTTGCGTTATTCTGCATCCTCAGCAGCAGAACGCTCATCGTGTCTTCTGCATCTGATCCTGGGCCTAAGGAAAAAGGCTTACCATTCTGAATCCAGTCTTCAGCAACACCTATAAAGACAAGAAAGAACAGGTTAGCATTACGGTCTTCAGTGACAGCTCTTCACTTACCTGGTCCATCGGCTGTCACCAACGCCTCGCGCTGCATTCCGGCATCTGAAAGACAAAGGCTTACCTACTCTTTGTGCGCTCCGGAGGTCTTCACACTGCATTCCGGCATCTGAAAGACAAAAGCTTACCAACTCTTCGCACGCTCCGGAGGCCTTCGGCGCTGCATCCCGCACCTGAAAGACAAAACAAGGTGCGTTTAAAGACATTGGGGAACTTTAATACTCACGTGCCATTACTCCTTTCCACATCTAACCCACTGGGTATTCTGGCACCCTGCAGCCGCCCCGAACTTGTACCTGCAAAATAAAAAGACAGTTAGAGCGCATCGTGAAGCAGGCAACAAGCGCTTACTTACGTGCTTCCAGGCGCTTCTATTCATCACACGGGCTCCATCTTCAACTCACTTCAGCCCGCCATCCGCCATCGCCGGAACCCTGCAAAACAAGAGACATCATTACTAAAGACTTTAAAGACATTAGAATTACTCAAAACTTACCGTTCGTGCAGTAAACGACGGACAGCAGTCCTCTGAAGTCAAGAGGCCTGCCCCCTTTATCCAGTGAAGAAACTGGTTACAGCACCCTGCCTCGAGGCAGATGGAGAGCACGGCGTTCACTTACCTAAGACATCTTACCCTTCGAGCCAGACATACAGTGCACAGAGGTCCAGCCCAAAGAGCCAGCCGTGTGTTACACATCACCTTTGAAGATACGGTATACGCCCAGTCAAGACCGGCGCCTCTACGGGAATCAGGTGAGCGTTACAGAACGCAAAGCCTTCCACAAAACTCCCGTCCAGGCGCTATGGAAACCTCGGATACCGACCAGCTAGCCCAGTTACTTGGGGAACTAAGGGCAGAAGTGCATGCAGCCCGTCAGGAAACGAACGCTCTATGAAGGGAACTGATTATTTCCAAGGAGCGAACAGATGATCTCGCTAGACAATTGCTACAGTCACAAGCCGGACAGACCTCGTTACCCGCATCTGGGGGAAATCTTCCTTCTACATCCTCTATGAATCCAGTGCAGATCAACCTACCTGGGAATGTACCTCTGGCTCCGCCCGAACGATTTTCTGGTGACCCAAAGAGGTTTGCAGTATTTATCAATCAGTGCCGATTGCATTTCTTATGCCGGCCAACAGCCTTTCCAACTGATCAAGCTGAAGTAGCTTTCGTGCTTTCGTACCTTAGTGGCAATGCGGCAGACTGGTCGATCCCTCTAGTAAATCAAGATGATCCGGTCCTCCATGATTTTCAAGCTTTTCAGCTCAGTATGGAAAAACTGTTTGCAAGACATTCACAGGGGCAGGCCTTGGACAATGAGCTTCTTTCGTCGCGACAAGGTAATCAAGACCTTTTGGCTTATATTGCGTCTTTCAACAGACTCATTGTGGAAACTCACTGGCCTGAGGACAAAAGGATTACGCTGTTTTATAGAGGTCTACGCGGAGAGCTCAAAGATGTGTTAGCCCAAGTAGTGAATCCCCCACAAGATTGTTCGGACTATATAGACTTAGTCGTTCAAATAGATCACAGACTGCAGAACAGGAAGGCCGATCGTTCCAAGTTTGATGCTCGAGTATTTTCCAAACCGCCAACTCCTTCCAAAGCAGTAGACTCCGGGGAACCCATGCAAAAAGGGGGTCTGAAAGGTCCTCTAACACAAAAGGAGCGGGAAAGGAGAAAACAGTTGCAATTATGCCTCTATTGCGGAAACTCAGGGCACTTTCTTCGAGACTGTCCGGTGAAACCTGCCAAGAAGGCAGTAGGAGCTGAAGTTACCAAAGTTACAAACTCTGAGCAGGGAAACGACCTCGCCCGACAAGAATAGAGGTCCTCTTGCCGAGCGTGAAAACCAGTTCCGTGACCTCGCATTTCGTGATACCTATGGTCCTCATTAGCCCTGATAATCCTGATCGATTACATGCAATTGAAGCTTACGTCGACAGCGGTGCCATCGGCAATTATGTGGATCATGAAATGGTTTTGAGGATGAATCTAACTCTTTGTCCCAAGGCTGTAAAGGACGTCATTACTACGGTGGATGGTACGGAGATAGCCTCCGGGCCAGTAACGCATACCACTCAAGAAGTGACGCTAGTAAATCAAGATGGACACCATGAGAAGATCGTGTTCGATGTGATCAAGGCCCCTCAGTTTCAGATTATTCTAGGAATACCTTGGTTAGAGAAACACAATCCTCTGATCGATTGGCGAGCAAGAACGGTCCAGTTTCCAGAATGTGTCTCTACTTGTCACCCTCCACCTGGTGTTGCACTGGCAGCAATTTCTTCAGAGACTCCCCAGTTATCTCCCGAATACCTAGAATACCAAGATGTTTTCCGGAAGGATCAGGCTAACTCTCTACCTCCTCATAGGTCTTATGACTGCCAGATCGACCTGATACCTGGATCTACTCCTCCTTGTAGTAGAATTTATGCCCTCACCGAGCCTGAGAACCTTCACCTTCGACAATACCTGGATCAATACCTGGCAAATGGGTTTATTCGTCCTTCCAAGTCCCCTGCTTCTTCAGCTTTGTTCTTCGTTCCAAAAAAGGAAGGAGACCTTAGAACTTGTATAGATTATCGCTCCCTGAACCAGATCACCGTTAAGAATAGATATCCGTTACCTTTGATCCCTGAACTCCTGGACCAAGTCAGAAAAGCATGCATATATACAAAGCTGGATCTTAGAGGAGCTTACCACTTGGTACGAGTAAAAGAGGGCGATGAATGGAAGACGGCCTTCCGCACCAAGTATGGGCTATTTGAATATCAGGTCATGCCCTTCGGACTTTGTAATGCCCCGGCCGCCTTTCAATATTTTATGAACGATGTCCTCAGAGAGCTCATAGATGTGTGTGTTGTTGTTTACATTGACGACATCCTCGTTTATTCTTCATCGGAATCTGAACATCGGAAACACGTGAAAATGGTCCTCGAAAGATTGCGTCAACACAAACTTTTCGCTAAGTTGGAAAAATGTGTTTTCAACGTGACTGAAGTTGAATTCTTGGGATTCATATTATCACCTGGCGGAGTGCGTATGGATTCAAAGAAGGTCGATGCAGTTCTGAAATGGCCATCACCATCCTCCGTAAAAGGTGTGCAAAGCATGTTAGGCTTCGCTAACTTTTACCGCAGGTTTATCCCCGAATTCTCTCGAATAGTCCAGCCCATCACTGCCTTGTTAAAGAAAAACAAACGTTTTGAATGGTCTACCGAGGCGGAACAAGCTTTCCAGGATTTGAAGACTAAATTTATCTCTGCACCAATCTTAAAACACCCTCGCCCCGAACTCCCCTACATCGTGGAAACTGATGCTTCAAGCCTTGCCATGGGGGCAGTTCTATCACAAAAGGACCCGGTAACCAATCAGTTGCATCCCGTGGCATTTTGGTCCCGCAAATTCTCGCCTCCTGAAATCAATTACACGATTACTGACAAGGAACTTCTGGCTATCAAGTCTGCCTTTAAGGCTTGGCGGCATTATCTGCTGGGGGCCCGACACACCGTTACTGTGATTACGGATCACCGAAACCTGCAATATTTGAAAACCGCAAAAGCCCAATCCTCTAGACAACTCCGTTGGGCATTATTCTTTGCCGAGTTTGACTTCATAATTACCTATCGACCTGGTACAAAAAACGGTAAAGCTGATGCCCTTTCTCGGATGGGAGTGGAAGAACACTTGATCAACCCTAAACCTGTACCAATCATTCCCGAACAAAGAATTCTGGGTGTAATCGCCACAGAATCCATAGAGGAAGTTAAGGATAAAGCCAGGCAACTTGTAACTCCAGCAGACATACAGAATTGGCATCTGCAGGGAAAGGACTTTGCAGTAAAGGACAACTTATTGTATTTCCAAGAACGATTATACCTACCCAGCGCAGATTTACAGAAAAAAGTAATCTCTTGTTATCACGATTCTTTAATGGAAGGACATCCCGGTATAGCCAAGACCTCAGAAAAGATCAAGCGCTACTTCTGGTGGCCGTCTTGGAAAAAAGATATCAGAGACTTTATAATGTCCTGCGGAGTATGCGCCCAAAACAAGAGTCAAAAGGAAAGACCAGCAGGCCTCTTACGCCCTATTGACATCCCACCTCGCCCTTGGCATACGCTTTCTATGGACTTCATCACCGATCTACCTCCATGCTCCGGATACAATATGATTCTAGTAATCGTGGACTTATTCTCCAAGATGGCGCATTTCATTCCGCTCAAAGGCTTGCCAACAGCAGCAACTCTGGCCCGAGAATTTCTCGAAAACATCGTCCGACTGCACGGTTTTCCTTCGGTTCTAATTTCGGATCGAGGTAGTCAATTTATTTCTAATTTTTGGCGAAGTTGCTGTCGGTCGGCTCAAATTGATGTGTGACTATCGACCAGTCACCACCCTCAGACCGACGGACAAACCGAGAGGACCAATCAAACTCTGGAACAGTATTTACGCTGCATGCTGCAACAAACTGAAAAAACTTGGAAAGACATCCTTTGGATAGCCGAATATGCCTACAATAACTCTGTCCATTCGGGAACTGGGAAAACCCTTTTTTTTCTTTTGTTCGGCAGTCACCCTCGAACCTCGGAGTTGGATCCCCTCCAAGATCTTGAAACACCAGCAGTAGACTACCTGCATTCTACAATCACCCAAGCCTTTAAGGAAGCTGTTTCTCACCTTCAAAGGGCTAAAGAACAATAAAAGAAAGGAGCAGATCAACATCGGAAGGAAGCCCCTCAATATCAAGTAGGGGATCAAGTCTGGTTATCCACCAAATATCTACCTCTAAAAGGGCCACGCACATTCAACCCAAGATACCTTGGTCCCTATTCCATCACTACCATAGTAAACCCAGTAGCGGTCAAGTTGGACTTGCCCCCGCACATGAAGATACATCCGGTCTTCCACGTCTCTCTATTAAAACCCGTGCAACCTCAAACCCGACTAACCAAATCTCCAAAACCTATCCTAGTTGATGGAGAACTCGAGTTTGAAGTCAAAAGCATTCTGGACTCCAAGATCTCCAAATCTAAACTATTCTACCTAATTGACTGGAAAGGCTACGGCCCCCAAGAGCGATCCTGGGAACCTGCTGAATATGTCCACGCTCCTCGCCTAATCAAAAGATTTCACCGAACATTTCCTGACAAGCCAAAACCCCCGGAGATGCCCGGTTTGGGAGGGGCCTTGAGGGGGGGTACTGTCATGATCTCTGCTTCCAAAAGGTCAGGGTTTTCCCAACTCCCTTGGAAGCAGATCCATAACCCAGGTTCCGAGTGCCAACCAGTCCCAATTGGGACCTTTTGGACCCAGTCCTGGCGCCAGTGGCACCAGGCTCATAAATATGCCCAGTCCCAGCGCTGGAAGCGCCGGGCTCATAATGCTTGGGTGGACTTACCTGCAGCAGACCATGCTGCTTACTTGCCTGCCAGTTGAGTCTCTGATCCTCTTCTGTTTGGAACTACTTTTCCTGTTGGGTGGGGCAGGAGCCACTCCCTAGATTCAGAACACTGGAACTCTTCTGGAAAGCAGGAACTCTTTTCTTAGGCGTGGCTGTGGAAGGAGACACCTAAGCACTACAGGAGGCTATTTAAATCACACCCGATGGATGAATCTTGCTTTGCGTTATTCTGCATCCTCAGCAGCAGAACGCTCATCGTCTCTTCTGCATCTGATCCTGGGCCTAAGGAAAAAGGCTTACCATTCTGAATCCAGTCTTCAGCAACACCTATAAAGACAAGAATGAACAGGTTAGCATTACGGTCTTCAGTGACAGCTCTTCACTTACCTGGTCCATCGGCTGTCTCCAACGCCTCGCGCTGCATTCCGGCATCTGAAAGACAAAGGCTTACCTACTCTTCGTGCGCTCCGGAGGTCTTCACACTGCATTCCGGCATCTGAAAGACAAAAGCTTACCAACTCTTTGCACGCTCCGGAGGCCTTCGGCGCTGCATCCCGCATCTGAAACACAAAACAAGGTGCGTTTAAAGACATTGGGGAACTTTCATACTCACGTGCCATTACTCCTTTCCACATCTAACCCACTGGGTATTCCGGCACCCTGCAGCCGCCCCGAACTTGTACCTGCAAAATAAAAAGACAGTTAGAGCGCATCGTGAAGCAGGCAACAAGCGCTTACTTACGTGCTTCCAGGCGCTTCTATTCATCACACGGGCTCCATCTTCAACTCACTTCAGCCCGCCATCCGCCATCGCCGGAACCCTGCAAAACAAGAGACATCATTACTAAAGACTTTAAAGACATTAGAATTACTCGAAACTTACCGTTCGTGCAGTAAACGACGGACAGCAGTCCTCTGAAGTCAAGAGGCCTGCTCCCCTTATCCAGTGAAGAAACTGGTTACAGCACCCTGCCTCGAGGCAGATAGAGAGCACGGCGTTCGCTTACCTAAGACATCTTACCCTTCGAGCCAGACATACAGTGCACAGAGGTCCAGCCCAAAGAGCCAGCCGTGTGTTACACATCACCTTTGAAGATACGGTATACGCCCAGTCAAGACCGGCGCCTCTATGGGAATCAGGTGAGCGTTACATATAGTCTCTGTGTTGTTGGCAATCTGGGTTACAGGTTTCCCCAAGTTGACATCCCAGAAATAGAGAATTGCACACTTTTTGCCTTCTTACTTCTTCTGGATAGCATCTTGCCTGTTGGCAATGTGGGTTACAGGTTTCCCCAAGTTGACATCTGTAAAGGGATTTCAATCAGGCACACACGAAAGTCTCGCCCAGCATGTAGTGCGCAACTGAAACCCTTATTTATTTTTATCTATAAATTCAATATTCTGAATGATATACCACTCATATCACACCCTTCTCCTGATACTCCCCCGGTCACACTGAACCAGGAATCGGGCTAGTTTGCAAAGGTAAATATTTATTTATTTAATTAAAATTTAAATCACAATATATTTTAACAGGTAACAACAATCACCAATGGGGTGATAGAACACTGAATACAATCATTAATGCACTGGGAATCAGGTAATGAACACAAAAAGAATGCAGCACAGAAAAGAATACTTTTAGGTTGGTTTGGAACAGATAGCGCTATGGTTACAGGTTCCCCCTGCAACACCCTTCAACCCACCAATGGATAATTAAAATAGATGTGAGTAGAGAGCAGTTACTCAGCGAAAAAACAAATCAAACAGAATATCACTCCCACCTTCCCCCTTTAAACACAAGAGAAAAACGGATTTGACTTTTCAGCTGTCAGGAAGGCTTTGAAATTGGCTGAGCAAAAACACTAAATGTGGTCAAAAATGCTTAAATTATTATAAAATTCTATGGCAGCCGCTTTGAACAGATGCAAGCAATCACAAGCAATGATTTACTCAAAAGAAAACATATGAAATCTCCAAGGCAGGGTGGGAAATAATTTAAAGGTAATTCACATGTGTAAAACATTTGCTAAATGGAAAATTGTGGCAAACTTTTACTTATGCAATTTTTGATATAACGGGTCAATCGCACTGTTTTGCACTGCGGTTTTGGGTTGTGGAGGTAGCCGAGGATGTTAGGTATCAGTAGGAAGTGGAAATTTTGTTTCTATCATAAAAACTGAGGGAGTTATGGAAGTTTTAGTGAGAAGTGTTTTTCGGAAATAAAGATACAAGTTTTGGACAAGAACTTCAGTTTGAAATCAGAAAATATGGGTTATGCTCTTACTTAAGACTAGAACGTGCAGGCTAGACAACCAAGTATGGATACAATAAGCTCTGAGACTGATTCATGACTTCAGTAACAGATCCCCAGCGCCTTCCCCGGCGGAACCAGTGCACACACTCAAACTGGGATTTTTGGATGAGAGTTACACAACTAAAAATGACTAAGAAAATGATGCTTTGGCAAATAGACAGAATAAGATAGCACTAAGATTTTGACACTGTTACTGGTTATGAAATTAAGGATAGTTCAGAAATTTAGAGTGGGACAAGATAATGCAAGGTATACAATAGTTCTCTAGCGTCCTATTAATACTCACAATCCACTGGGATTTAAGATTTTAGGCCCGTCAAGATTCTGGCCAATGGGTCGGGTCTATCAAGGAAGGACAGCACATCAGGCACGGGACTGAATCGGCTAGGCCGGTCACCGGAACTGCACAGGATCGGCCCTTCTTGTTTCTGGATATTTCAGATCAGCGGGATTGCGAGTTCATCAGGCAAGCCTTATGGTAGCAACCAGATAGTTTCAGGATGCTTCCCCACACAACAGCGCTTCACTGGGTTGTAAGGATAAGTTGAGGATTGTGGCCTAGCTGAAAATGGTTCAGCTACTGCTTGGCCTGGTCCTTAGAATCTGGATCTGGAAGGATGTTAAAGGCAGGATGTTGGATGTTGGAACAAAGTGCTTCGCCGGAATCAGAAGAGAGAGTGTCTATGTGAGGTCAGCTGTCTCTATTTATCCTTTCAAATGACATCACAAAAATGGGTGTATGGGCCGGCTTAACTAAACCTGCCCCTGTGAACTGGGATTGGATCAGAGCCTCATCTCTGCCTTACATTCGGGTGATTGGCTCAAACACAGATGATGTCTACTAATTCCATATTTACACATGTGTAACCTCTATTAAAATTACATACAAGGATTGCATATATTATGGAGTATCTGTTCCTCAAAATCCCACAGCTGTGAGAACTTGTTTCGCTTTTTCACAGCATTTTGTCCATTTCGCCATAAACACATTTTCCAATTTTTCTCCAAATTTCCATAACTATGCATGTTCACCCTAGGAATGTGAGTGCAAAGTTGAACAATTCTAGCATAAACACAGTTCACATAAAACAACATATATTGCAACACAATTCCACTACATCTTGAAATGTAAAACCAAAAATGTGACTAACAAATCTGTCCTTTTTATATTTTTCACCATTTCTGATAGCAAGTTATAAGTCTTTAAACAAATGTTCATTATATATTCTTAGCAGCAAATGGCCATCCTTTTGTCTGTCTCGGGAGCAAGGAATAACCCCCACCTTTTTTTGATTTCCTTCTGCAGGCCAAGTTTACGACCCTTTCACACATCCATTTCCTGGCCTGGAGGATCTGTCATTGTTCAGTCCTGGGCTGCAGACAAAAGTCTGTCCTAACCCACGATTATCATGTGTCGGTGAGTTTCTGCTGAGAGGAATGCCCACCCCTTAGGTGAAAACCTGTTTTGCAACTCTGGCAGGCCCAGCAAGCCTAAAACAAATTTCTAGCATCAAATGACATGGATAAATTACATTCTTAAATTTAAACCTGTGGGCTCAAAAACAGCTGAGGTATGTGTTCCTTTCAGCAACAATCTTTTTATATTTGCTAATCCGGCATTTCTTTAGTTTTAGGCAATATTTAAACTTTAATCAGGAGAGCCCATTTGACAGGAGCTGTCACTCAGGTAGCCCAGGGTGGCTGCACACAGATTTTTGACAGGAACTGTCATTGACAGGCAATCCAGTTTTGCTTAGAGAATGTTTTGCTCTTAACATTTTAGGACTTTGTAAATTCATAGTGCTTCATTAGATTAAATGGATTTTAGCGCCAAGCAAGATTTTGAGTGTTGGACAGTGTTTTGTACAGGCATTTTGGAGTTTTAGCAGCAAAGTAAATGTCATTTACAGGCACATTTTTGGAGTTTCATTTGCAAAGTGCTGCTTCTCCCTCTGTACTCCAGGTTTACTTATCATGGAGTCCACTGGCACTTTTTCTGCATCATGTGCTCTGTTCCACCACACATGCACGATGGGTGTCAGGTTGCACAGCCATCTTTTTGTGTGTTGAAACACGGTTTTGAAGGTTTTGATGTGCACAAAGGGTTTTGCCACCATTTACTGTTTCTCGCACCATAGGTAGAAGAGTGAGGCCGCATAGTATATCAGAGTGGGTCAATACATCCCACAAATCCCCCCTCACAACTTCATTTTGACTTTCAGTCGAGAGGGAGTGGGCCGTTTTGGATTGTCTTTTCTGTCCACGTGGAGAAATTCAGTTGCTTTTCCCATCAGCGATTGAGGCGACACGCTCTCCTCGCCGGTTCCGGTTGGAATGGGACGATACTCCGGATTCCTTGGGTTTTTCCTCCCAGTCCCCGAGTAGTCCTCCTTGGTAATTGTTGGGATTTAGTGCCAAGACTAGAAAACAGAACATCACACGGTTATGAAAATGTCCCACTACCGTGCCCACACATCTTCGTGGGATCTCAGCAGTGGGAAAGACACTGGCATTCCCTAACAATTGGCAATATTGCCCATCTATTATTCAGTGATCATTGCTCATTTTCTTAGGTGTAATCGATGAATATTTAATAATTTTTCTAAGTGTCCGGATTTTCCCCTGTGGGTTTCCGGTACACTCCTCTATCTGCCGCAAAGTATGCCTGGGGTGGCAACTCTTTAGCTGGTTTATGTGGACCCACTTGTCTTCCCCTTCTGTCAAATTGCCCTTGTGGATGCTGATTCTGTAGGCGACTGGCGATATTCTGTCCACAATTTCAAAAGGACTCCGCCAAGTTGGCAAAAATGTGCACTCTTTGGCTTGGTTCCTTTGGAAATTGTACAAGTAGACCCGGTCTCCTATTTGATATTCCTTTTTAGTTGTCTTAAGGTCATAGTGGGTCTTCATACTGTCTGCAGATCTTTCTAGATTCCGCTGAACATACGCAAAAGCATGTTGAAGGTGTTTTCTTAGATTCTCAACATACTCATGAGTTGTGGAGGTATTTATCAAGGTCTGCTCTTGGGTTCTGTAGAGAAGATGCAGGGGGAGCACCATCCTTCGTCCAGTCATCAGCTCAAATGGAGAAATGTTTGTTGCAGAAGAAGGGGTAGATCTGATGGCCATCAGGACAAGGGGTAATCGAATGTCCCAACTTGGCCCAGAATCTGCCACAAATTTTTTAATATGCTCACAATAGTTTTATTTTACCTCTCAACTCCACCACTAGAGGCTAGCCGGTAGGCAATGTGTAGTTTCCTTTTTACCAAAAGTATCTCCCACATCTTTGTCATCACTTCACCACTGAAGTGACAACCTCGGTCTGACTCAATCCTTTGGTGTAGTCCAAAATGCGAGAAGATGTGATTGATAATCAGTGCAGCTGCTGTTTCTGCCTTGCAATTTGGGGCAAGGAGACATTCCACCCATTTAGTAAACAAGCATGTTATGGTCAACATGTACTTGTTACTCCTAGAGGAGCAAATAATGGGCCCGATAAAATCGACTTGCAAATCTGATCAAGGCAGTGTCATCCCCCTCTTTTGGAGGGGTGCATGGTGTGTGAGTGATGTTGGCTGAAATTGTGCACACAAAAGACACCCCTTCAAGTACTGGTTGAGGTCCTGCCCCATGTGTGGCCAGTATGCAACCTCTCACAAGATTTCTAATATTGTATGAAACCCCTGATGACTGGCTGTGGCCGTCTCATGGGTGTGACTTAGCATCAGGCTTCGGAATGAGGTAGGGACGACCCACTAGTCATGGCCAGATATGAATCTCCTCAGCAACAAACCGTTTTGGATTCGGAACATTTTTGGACATTTCATCAACACTCTGAGGTCTTCTTTCACAATGCAATCGGCATCCGCCAGGGGAAAGTTCTCAGGGTCCTCAATGTGTTGATAAAACTTACCAATTATTGGATCCCTTTTTTGAGCAGTAATCAAATCAGCATCTGGGGTCTCCTTACTCCATTGGGCAGTTGAGAGTTCATTGTGAGCATTTGTCTGGGACCTAGAGATAGCAGTGACCTGGATTTTCCCCCAACAGGGACTCGATCTCAAGTAGTTCCCCTTGGATGGCTCCGGTTTTGGCCAGCTGATCAGCTAGGTCATTTCCAGTTTTGTCTGGTCCCTCTACTTTAGAATGACCCTTAATCATTTTCCAGTAGAAATTCATCCCATTTGAGGTGACCATATCATCAATATTTTGTATTAATTTTCCATGCTTTAGTGGTTTATTGTTAGCACATAGCATGCCACTGGTTTTCCAGTTAACCAGCTGCTCCACGAACCCATTCCGTACATAATCTGAATCAGTGATTATGACCAGTTCGTGGAGTTGGTGTTGGACAGCAGTGAGGATGGCTTGATGCACAGCCATCAGCTCTGCCACTTGGCTACTATGGGGACCGATTTTGTACCGAGCGGCGGGCTCTGGGGTATCATTCACCCATGCATTCCCCACGCCCTCCCCAAGTTCCTTTTCCCCGTTGTTGTCAACATGGTAGGAGCACCCATCCGCAATCACAGTGGGCATTCCCTCACACTTGTCTTCTTTATAGACCTCTTGTGGGGAATTACGGTATGCTTCCATGTTGTCCTTCATTTTTATACTTTCATCCTTAAGACAGTTTTCTCTGGCACAATCATGCAAGTCATCCAGAACTTGCGCGAGGGGACTCTTCTTGTTTTGGCCATATCTGACTTCCACAGGAAAGCCTTGCATTGACAGAATCCAAGAAGTAATTCGGGATTACTCACATTTCCGGCCCGGATTCTGTCACTTTGAAGATATTGCAGAGGCTGGTGTAGAGTCTCCACTATGTTGTGTTCCCCCTGGATAAACGGGAGGTAGTTTTTCAATGCCCACACCGTTGCCAGGAGTGCCTTCTCATAATCATTGAATTTTTCCTCCACAGTGGATAAAGTCTTACTCGCTTAGGAGATCACTTTATTTACCTTGTCGTGCTTTTGATATAATACTGCTGTCAAGCATGTATTTGAGGACCATGTCTCCAAGAAGAACTCCTTGTTTTTGACAGGGTACGCTAGGCAAGGCGCTTGTGAGAGGCTTCTTTTGAGTTGTCTTACTGCCTTGGCTTGTTCTGGACCCCACTCCCACTTGACCCCCTTCAACAGATGGATCAGGGGTCTTGTGATCTCTGTGTAATCCTCAATTAACTTTCTGCTGTAATTAGTCAGTCCAAGGAGGCTCCTTAGCTCATGCAGAAGTGTGGGGTCTTTTAGTTTCTGGAGTGCTTCTACTTTCTTTTTCTGGGGACAGAGGCCCTTAGGAGTTATCTCATGGCCCAAGAAGATGACACAGGTCCTGCACCACTGTGCCTTTTGGAAAGAGAGTTTTGCTCCTGCAACCCTCAACTGTGTCAGAACATAATGGATCTCCGCTATGTGTTCCTCCACAGTTGTGCTTTTGATTAAAACATCATCCACATTGGCCAGGTTACCCCTTTCACCCAAGTCGGGCATGGCCTTATGCAAAAAGATATTGAATACATTGCCTGAGTTGATGTATCCGAAGGTAGTCCGGGTCGAAGTGTAGTGCTGCCCCCGAAGGTAAAGGCCAGCTTGTATTGGTCCTCCCTACTGACAGGTACAGTCCAGTGCCCATTGGTCAGGTCAATGACAGTGTATACCTTTGACCCCTGGATCTGGGCCAGCCTTTGGTCAATGTAGGGTAGAGGCCATCAGGAAGTGTGGACCCATTTGTTGAGCTTCCTTAGGTCAGCATAGAGTCTCCACTGGCCATTTGGTTTCAAAATCCCCAACACCGGATTATTGAAGGTGCTGTGGACTGGACAAATTATCCGACGGGACTCAAGTTTCTTAATTATTTCTGTAAGGGACCCCATTGATGTGAGAGGCAAGCGATATTGCTTCACTAACATTGGAGTCATGCCAGGGTGCATGGGAATTGTTGTTGTGTGGATTTCGGTGCGACCACAGACATATGAGCCCACCGCAAAGAGATCTTGAAAATCTAAGAAAACTTGTTTCAATTTTTGCTTCTGCTCCAGAGTCTCACAGGCATCAGCTAGGTTGACTCTCTCTTCAACCATTTGCCTGAAGCCCGGAAAGACTTCTGGTTTGGCTATCTCAGCGGCCTCCTCCAGCTGGGTAGAAAAGTCCCTGGTTAAAGTACTGATGGCTTCAGGTGGGGAAGGCAGTCCTGGTGGACTTGAAAGATCACCTCATCCCTCCTGAAGTCACATGTCACCTCTTCCTTACCATAAGGGCAGGAAGATTACACCAGGAAATTCCCCCCATGCCGGGTGAAGATCCTGTCTTGTGTTGTGTCTTTGTCGCTATTACTGTCAAAACAGTCATTGGGGATTGGTCCTACCAGTTCGTTACCTAAATCTATGGAAAAATTTTGGTCATCACCGCCATTCCAATAATGGTGCCTGCGCCCAGAGTGATACTCCTAAGGTCGCTGTTATCCACCACTATTGGAATGGTGTTGTGTTCAGTATTGACTAGTGGTGTTGGGTTTAACCCCAACCCTTGCTGTTGGAAATGGGCATTGAGGTGAACATATGCGTCAGGATTTAGCAATTTCTGTCCTCTTTAAATTTTTACTTTGAGTGAGAATTGTCAAGTCCGTTCTGGGATGGTGACTTCCTCTCTAATCTGAATTTCAACTGTGTAATTGAGCTGACCGAAATGCTTTCTCTGGGTCATCAAAGTCCATGGGATTACCCACTAATCGGGACCAGGCTTTGAAGTTTGTTAGGTCCAAACTAATGGCAAAGCAATGGAGAATGTCACCGCCTAAATAAAATGCAGCAGGGAGATCACACACGACCTAACAATTATGGACTATGCTCTTGTTGCCTATGGAAATTTTGAGCATACACCTGCTAGGCAGGAGATGTTTGGAATTGGGAGTTTCCAGGTCCATGTCCCATTTGTCTATCAATTTAAATGTGGGAATGGCTGGATCTTTTGGGAGCTTTCAGAAAATGGCTTCGCTGATGAAGCTCTTACCGTTGTTCACGCACACTCGGGCGAGAACAGAGTCCTTCCCCCCATTTAACTGGATGGGGATGAACAACTGTTCTCTAATTTTATGAATGTCAGCCAAGCCTTGAGCTGGTTTCTCGTCATTTTGAACTATAGCAGTGGGATTTTCTGATTGTGAATCTGTATAGAATTTCAGAGTATTCCCTTCCAGTGTGGAATGCCACTTAAGACTGGAAGGAAGGTTGATTTTCAGAAATAGAGAGAACTTCCCTTCACCAGTTTGTTATCCTACTGCAATTACTGTCACATCTGGGATTTGATTGTTTCGCAAATGGAATTCAATCTGGTCAGGTTTTTGTTCAACCATGTGGCATGTGCCATTTAAACTAACATGGTTGACACTATGTTTTAATTTTATTGGTTGGTTAGTCTGGGTCCAGAAGACCTTGTTTACACAATCCATGAGGGGAGACAATCTCCGCAGGATGTCATTCCTTAGTAAACATGGTGTGCCCTCTGAAGTCACAACTATGACTGGGTATTTCATCTTGTGTCGCCCAATTTGAATGTCTAAATCTGCGGTCCCCTCGACAGGAAATTCATTCCCATCGAAGTTCTGAAGTTGTCCAGGAAGTGGGGTGAGAGGGATTTGGTATTTCTCCCCCCTTCCCGAATTCCGCTGATCAAAGGCCCTTTTTGACAGAAGGGTGGCTTGGGGTGGCTTGCGATCCAGTGTCCACCAGTGCCATAAATGTACATTGCCCCTGTATTTAGACCGGGGCATAAAATCTTCCGTCCTTTTCCTCAAGGGGGCAATGATAATGCGCATTTTGGGCCAATTGATGGGTTCATTTCTTTGCTTTTGATTATGACAGAGGGGTAATTTGGGCACGATTATGGTTGGGATCTCGGGAACCTGTAAGAAAAAGGTGACAGTTGCATATTGGGGAAGTTTTGGACTCCCCTGATTCTGATTCTGGGCTGCCCTCCCTCTCCCCCTTTTGGAGGCAGTCATCAGAACTTGTTTGGGCAAGGTGATTCTGTTTGTCATTCTGGGGTTCAATAATGGGCGGTTTTAACTCGGTCCCAACATTTATCCAATCTTGATTTTGGTTCCGGTTCCTGGGTTCCTGGGTTTCCAGGGGCTTTTTACAAGTGGGGAAGGAAGCTTCCTCAAAGGCTTTACACCCCACTTCCCCCTGTACCTCCTCCCCGGGAACTGGTGGGTTGTCGGGGTTCTCTCCCTGTCGTTGCTCTGGAGTACCAGACTCTTGATTTGAGGGGTTCTGGGTCGCCATGTTCATCTGAGGGTTCTGCTGAGCCCTCAACATGCGACCCAGATCCTGCGACAAGTTCTGGACCTGGCGCTCCAGTTGGGACACCAGCTCTGGCTGGAACGGTGTTCTCTGGTCCATCCTAGGTCGATCACAGGAGGGTAACTGTCCCTTCTCCCATAATACCCTTGGTTGGGATAATTCTGGACCCCCCCACCCTTGGCCTCCCCTCTCCCGGATTGGGTTATCGGGGCTCAGGAAAATGGGGGAAGAAAGAAGGGTTGTTTTGGGGGTTGATGTTTGGCGTGTACCAGGGAAAGAAACCCAACCTGGCATTTGGGGATTATGCCCTCCTGGGGAAAGTTAAGAGAGAGGTTTCCTGTGTTGGCAGCTACCTGGTTGAACCCCCTCCTTGGGCTGGGGGATGTCCACACATAGCCCAGTATGGGTCTGCTGCCCTTGTAACGGGGGCTGATATAGTCAGGGGAGTTAGTGGTCCCATTTGTGGGGTTACCTCCCTGAACACGTTTTAATTCTTGTACAAATTCATGTGGGGCCTGGTCTTCCACACATTGCAGATTGTAGGCGGCCGTGCGGGCGTCTTGAGGGTTTCTATGTATGGAGAAATGCTTTAAGATGGCCGCCCTATAGGTGGACCATCGTGAGTGGTTCTGATCCTCCAGCCCGCAAAGAAGCTGGAGTACTCAGGGGAAAATGTCCTCTTGACATATTGAATACAATTCTGGCTATCCTTCAGGTGGAAGGTATCCATCATTTGCTCATACAACTCGAGGTGCTCCCAAACTGAATATGTGGCATTTTTATGATAGGGCGTTATGACGCTCCTAATGGCCTTGATTTGCTTCAGGGGATCTTTCAGTAGGGCCCTCTTCATTTTGTTGGCATTTTTAGTTTTGGTCACCCAGGTCCACTCATCCTCTGACTCAGAGGCACTGCTACATGAGGTGGCTATCTGATCCTCTAGGCTCTCCCTAATTCTGCGAGCTTGGGAATGGCTCTTGAGACCTGTGGTGCTCAGAAGAGTCTTTTGACTCTCCCTTGCTCCCAGTATTGGCTGAGTACCCACCCCCCCCCACTGCCCTAGCTGGGAAGAGGTTTAAAGATACTCTTGATGGGTCTAGTTTCATGGAGTTCCCCACCAAATTTGACGGACTGATCCCTTGGTAGGCGATATATTTGAGCATCCAATTCTCTGATTCTCCCCTCACTGGAGTCTTCCTGATCAGAGAGGTGTTACGCTCACCTGATATCCACGAGGGCACCACACGATACTGGATGGAGGTCTAAGCGCTATCACGGACCCCTCTCTGCTTAGTTATGTGCCAGACGTTGGGTAGCGCCTATAACAGGAGAATGGAGGGTTAAGATACTGGTTCTGTGATGGGTGGACTCCCACCTTCCTCTGGTCCAAATCCTCCTCCCTTGGGGTTATTGTTGAACTCTCCGTCCCGCGTCTCTGTGAAGGGGCGCTTGGTTGGTGCGGGCTTTCTGTGGACCTAGTTGCTCCACTGGTCCGTGTGACCTTATGTCAGGTCCAGACCGGCTGTGACTCTGACTCTGCTTGTTGTCTTCCAAGTGAGTTATAATGTCATTTCTGTCTTTATTCTGTCTCTTTCTTTCCCTCCGTTTTCTCTGTCTTCTCGGCATTTTGCTCCACTACGCTGTTCCGTAACAATGTCCCTTTTTGTTTTGACAGGGATGATTGCTATCTCGGAGTTGGCGTGCCGATGGCGAAGACCACAGTGAGTTATTGATGCGTGAAACGCTGTGTTGTTTATTGGTGCTAATTGCTAACCTGTGTTCTCTTCTCTTCTTTGTACAGGTTGCGGTGATGTTCCGGAGTGATGAGCGATCAAAGCGCTGCTTGCTCATGTATGTGCTTTGTTAATGCTGACCTTGTTCCTTCTCCCTTGCAGGTTGTGGTGAAACCTGGAGATGGGCGAGGTAAAAGAAGTGCAGGGTGCTGCTAGGACTCGCTGCTTGCCCAGGTAAGAATTGTTATTAATGCTGTCCTTTTTTCTTTATCTTTGCAGGTTGCGGCGAACTCCGGAGATGGGCAAGGTAAGCGAAGCGCAGGATGGATTCAAGGCTGGTTATTTCACAGGTAAGTGTTCTTGATTGCTAATGCTGTTCTTGTTCTTACAGGTTATTAATGGAATCCGGATCTAGGGCTTCAGGATCGGGCCGCCGGAGAAGCAGATGAGCAGGAGCTGAACATGGCGAGCATCGCGCTGCAGGAGTGCAGAATAACTTGAAGCGTGTTCTGCTGTTTGGGTGTGGTTTAAATAGCCCAGGTAAAGTAGTTCCAGGCCAAGTAGTTTCAGACTCAGCCACACCCAAAACACTAGACCGCATGGCTTGGTTCTAAAGAACTGAGCTGTGTAATATGCCTCCATGTTGGATTAAGGTCCAAAACTGGTATTGCTTTATTCTTGATAATGAGCCTGGCGCCAAAGGCGCCAGGACTGACTCCATGTATGTTTCTGATGGAGTATTAAGGCCCGTGGGGCCAGTGTGAAGGGTTTTAGCCCCATTGCTGCCAGGGGGCTGTTATACCTGAGAGGGTCAGGGGCATGGATCGTGACAGCACTCCCCCCTATGGCCCCTCTCAAGGTATTTCCTCCGTCTGGCCCTGGTTTGGTAGGATGGTTCTGATGAAATCGTCTTACCAGGTGTGGCGCATGGACGTGCTCGCTAGGCTCCCATGTCCTGTCCTGAGGGCCGTATCCCTTCCAGTCCACTAAGTAATATAACTTGGACCTGGTGAGTTTAGAATCTAGGATGTCCTTGACTTCAAATTCGGGTTCTCCGTTAACCAGTACCGGATTTGGTGGTGTTTTGACCTGAGTTCCAGGCTGAACAGGTTTTAAGAGTGACACGTGGAATACGGGATGGATCTGCAAATTTGTTGGTAAAGCTAGTTTTACTGCCACAGGCTTTAGCCCCATTGCTGCCAGGGGGCTGTTATACCTGAGGGGGTCGGGGGCATGGATCATGACAAGAGGCTAGCCCTAATATTTGGGAATCTGTACATAGATGCCCGCCCATCCATTTCTGGGAGGCGCTGATCTGTCAGTCCCATATTTACCATTGTGGTGAAGTCTACCATCTCGTGGCCCTTGATTCATATGAGCCTGTGGACATGAGGGTGACAGAGTCCATGGAACTGAAGGGATTAAAGTCCCTGATGACAGGGATCTTGAGGTTATGCTCAGGGGTTTCTCTGTCCCTTCTTACCTCATCTCTTCCAGCCCCTATTCCCTGATGACATGCCAAAATCTGACCCTTTTGCTCCTCTATTAAGGCCTTACTGGTCTCAATGATTTGCTCCTGCATGACTATCTTTTTGTGGAGCCTGTCATTCTTTTCACAGAGAGCCTCATTGTCTCTCTGTGCTTCCTGACTGAATTGGAAATACTGGGCTAATTTTTGCTGCAGGAGACTCACCTCTTGAGTTTGGTCATTATTGGTCTGTGTGAACTTTGCCAGAGCATCCTCCACCCGTCTGGTGTGCTCTAGTAGCTTTTGATAATCAGTTTTGATTTCGCTAAACTACTGAAGGGCCAGCTTTCTTTTCCCCAATTTAGTTTTTAATTGGCTGACTTCCTGGCCTAAGGCGTCCCTCTCCTGAGTTAGAGTGCCCCTCCTTGCAGCCAGGACGTCCTTCTGTTTTTAAATGCACTAGATTTCTGGCACTCCTCATCAAATTCCTCTTGAGAGTGGATGTCTTTAATAATTTATTATTTTCCTCTTTCAAGGATTCTAGGCAGTTTTGTAGGGTGACTGCCTGCTCTGCACAGGCTCTGTTAAAGGTTAATTGCTGCACCAGCTTTTGTTTACTCTGTTGTAAAGAGTCAAACCTTTCCTGACACTCTTTTTGCAATGTTTCTTGGAGTTTGGTGATATACTGCCTAGCCTCTGTTTCAGATTCTTGGCTATCCTGGAGCCTTTGCTCTGCTGAGTCCATATTAGTCTGGATTTTATGCAGTTCTTTCCCTTGCCTCTTTGTCAAATCTATATTGTCTGCATGCTTTTCCTGTACAATTCCTATGTGGCGGTACAGGTAGGCCACTATTTTGGCAATTTTACACTGCTCATCTTTTATTTTTAGGGCCATGTACAGCTCGCTAAGCGCTTGATGCAATGGACTCTTGCCCTGCCAGTTATCAAGGTCGATTTCAGTGACTTGTTGTTTTGTTCCCTACAGCCATACCTGTTCGTCCTGTTCTGGCCATTTGCCCCTGACAAACAATTTGTGCTGGGGGTGTTCCCTAGCAATATTAATTTCCACTGGGGTAGCCATTTCAGAAACATTAATTTCCTTCTACTTGTCTCAGGGTTAATTTACTTTTGCAAACAGGCCCAATTCTTTTGAGTATTTCTTTTGAGGGGTGCTTGTACAGTGTAGCATAGTACGCCAATCCAACAAGGTCTATGTACCCTGCCGGCTAGTATTATGTGCTAGACTGTCACGAGCGGTAGATCAATTTCATGATCCCGGACACAAGCCCTCAAGCTGTAAAGGGATTTCAATCAGGAACACACCCAAGTCTCACCCAGCATGTAGTGCGCAACTGAAACCATTATTTATTTTGTATCTATAAGTTCAATATTCTGAATGATATATCACTCATATCACACCGTTCTGATACCCCCGGTCACGCTTAACCAGGAATCAGGTGAGTTAAAGGTAAATATTTATTTATTTATTTAAAATTTAAATCACAAAATATTTTAATAGATAACAACAATCACCAATGTACTGGGAATCAGGTAATGAACACAAAAAGAATGCAGCACAGAAAAGAATACTTTTAGGTTGGTTTGGAACAGATAGCGCTATGGTGAGAGGTTCCCCCTGCAACACCCCTCAACCCACCAATGGATAATTAAAATAGATGAGAGGGGAGAGCAGCTGCTTAGGGAAAAAAACAAATCAAACAGAATATCACTCCCACCTTCCCCCTTTAAACATAAGAGATTTGACTTTTCAGCTGTAAGTATGGCTTTGAAATAGGCTGAGCAAGAACACTAAGGGGGTAATTCATAGAATTTAGCGCAGAAGTGGCGCACGCGGCTGGCGCACAGTGTGCGCGTGCGATTCTCTGCGCCAGCTGCGTGTGCTAAAATCCATTTCCACTCACAGCGTATTCATGGATTTCAGCTACCAAAACCAGCCGTGGAGCACAGTGGCGCAGCGACCCTGCAGCAGCGCCAGTTATGCCCCCAAGAACGCCCCTCGCGCAGGGAAAAGCCATCAAAATCCCCAATCCAGCGCAAAGGGCTGCGCTAACCCTGTACCAGCATGGCAAGCGGGGAACGTGTATTACTGGGGTTCACGGGAAGTTCCACATGCGATTGGCCCTGTGCGAGCGGGGTACGTTATTACTGGGGTGCGCGGGAAGTTTCACACGCGATTTCAGCAGGGTACGTGTATTTCAGGGGTGCGCGGGAAGTTTCACACGCGATTTCAGCAGGGTACGTGTATTACTGGGGATCGCGGGAAGTTTCACACGCGATTGGCCCTGTGCGAGTGGGGTACGTGTATTACTGGGGTGCGCGGGAAGTTTCACACGCCATTTCAGCAGGGTACGTGTATTTCAGGGGTGCGCGGGAAGTTTCACATGCGATTCCAGCAGGGTACGTGTATTACTGGGGACCGCGGGAAGTTTCACACGCGATTGGCCCTGTGCAAGCGGGGTACGTGTATTACTGGGGTGCGCGGGAAGTTTCACATGCGATTTCAGCAGGGTATGTGTATTTCAGGGGTGCGCGGGTGGTTTCACACGCAATTTCAGCAGGGTACGTGTATTACTGGGGATCGCGGGAAGTTTCACACGCGATTGGCCCTGTGCGAGCGGGATACGTGTATTACTGGGGTGCGCGGGAAGTTTCACATGCGATTTCAGCAGGGTACGTGTATTACTGGTGATCGTGGGAAGTTTCACACACGATTGGCCCTGTGCGAGTGGGGTAAGTGTATTTCTGGGGTGCGCGGGAAGTTTCACACGCGATTTCAGCAGGGTACGTGTATTACTGGGGATCGCGGGAAGTTTCATACGCGATTGGCCCTGTGCGAGCGGGGTACGTGTATTACTGGGGTGTGCAGGAAGTTTCACACACGATTTCAGCAGGGTACGTGTATTACTGGGGTTCACGGGAAGTTTCACACGCGGTTTCAGCAGGGTACGTGTATTTCAGGGGTTTGCGGTAAGTTTCACACGCGATTTCAGCAGGGTACGTGTATTTCAGGGGTTTGCGGTAAGTTTCACACGCGATTTCAGCAGGGTACGTGTATTTCGGGGGTGCCGGGGAGTCCTATATGTGATTTGGCAGTGTGGGTCATCCCAGGTGTTCCCTGTACACCCTCCACGGCCCCTGCAGGCAGCCCACACCACAGGGGACTACCCTGCACCCCTGGTCATGTCCCCTTGCACCCCCACCCCCCAGCAGTGCGGGGCACCTGCCAGCAGGCCCCCGCTCATGTCCTACTCATGTCCTCTTGCACCCCCACCCCCCAGCATTGCGGGGCACCTGCCCGCAGGCCCCCACTCATGTCCCCCTCGTGTCCCCCTGCACCCCCACCCCCCAGCAGTGCGGGGCACCTGCCCGCAGGTCTCCACTCATGTCCCACTCATGTCCCCCTGCACCCCCACCCCCCAGCAGTGCGGGGCACCTGCCCGCAGGCCCCCACTCATGTCCCCCTCATGTCCCCCTGCACCCCCACCCCCCAGCAGTGCGGGGCACCTGCCAGCAGGCCCCCACTCATGTCCCACACATGTCCCCCTGCACCCCCACCCCCCAGCAGTGCGGGGCACCTGCCCGCAGGCCCCCACTCATGTCCCCCTCATGTCCCCCTGCACCTCCACCCCCCAGCAGTGCGGGGCACCTGCCCGCAGGCCCCCACTCATGTCCCCCTCATGTCCCCTGCACCCCCACCCCCAGCAGGGCGGAGCACCTGCCCGAAGGCCCCCACTCATGTCCCGCTCATGTCCCCCTGCACCCCCACCCCCCAGCAGTGCGGGGTACCTGCCCGCAGGCCCCCACTCATGTCCCACTCATGTCCCACTCATGTCCCCCTGCACCCCACCCCCCAGCAGTGCGGGGTACCTGCCAGCAGGCCCCCACTCATGTCCCACTCATGTCCCCCTGCACCCCCACTCCCCAGCAGTACAGGGCACCTGCCAGCAGGCCCCCACTAATGTGCCACTCATGTCCCCCTGCACCCCCACCCCCCAGCAGTGCGGGGCACCTGCCCGCAGGCCCCGACACATGTCCCCCAGCCAACATGTCATCGCAATCTCAATCCCTGGCCTTTACGGGCAGCCTCCACATGCCAAACACCCACCCAAGTATTGCATCCACCCACTTAGAAATGCCAATTACATGATACAACCCCAGTAGCAAGTATGTAAATGAACACATGTCCCTCACATACACACAATGGGTATAAGTGAATGTCAAAACCCATATCATGACATGCATGAAACCAATGAGATGATACTACACATTGAAGTTTGATGAAAAAAATGTATTAAAAGCAACATAAATGGAATTAAAAATAAACAAACGACAATGGGAATTAAAAACAAAAAGCAGCATATCCGTAAAATAGTGAAAAACAACAAATCATAATCCAAAGGAAAGGTGTCCAAAGTCACAGTTCAAAAAAGTAAATCCAAGGGAAAAACAAAACGGAAAACCATTGCTCCATCGGTAAATCCAAAAAAAAAAGTATAATCCAACAGTCAACTATATACAGATAAACAATCCAGGGTCCATGATCCCAACTGAAGAAATGAAACCTATCTAAAAATACTACCTAATAAAAAAACTATATACAAAAATGTGGTCCATTGTCCAAAAGGTCCAAAATAAATAATAAAGCAAAGGAAACCTAACACTAACTACATAACTATTTACAAGGGCAGCGGGCTAGTCCGACGGCTCACTGGTTGATGTCATGGTCCAGGGCATCATCGAACTCCTGTTCAATGGCTTGGAGGCGGGCATGTTCCCTGGCCCCGAGGTCTCGCAGGGATAATGCAGTGTCCAGCTCCAACTCCCTGCGAATACCCTCGAGGCACTCAGCCCGCCTCAGCGCCCTCGGCATGGAGTTCTCCGCCCTGACCATTGTGAGCCGTTCCTCCTCTGCCCACCACCGCACCGCACCTATCTGTTGGCCCAACCGCTCCCACACGGAAGACACTCCCATTCCAGGGTTCTCCTGCCCTGGCCGATGCCTACCCCCCTGATGTTGATGGCCCCGAGCCATGATGCCTCCCGCGTCGAGCCTGCCGCTGCCTCCGATGCAACTGCCTGTGCCAGCACGACGGCATCCAGGCTGATGGAATCCACCGACCCCGTTGTGCACGTGCCCTGCCCGATGATGCCGTCACATCCTCCATCTGCTGGGGTCCAGTTGCTGGTGTGTCCACCCCTGCTGGACCTCCGACTCCTGACTGTGGCAGGGATGGGATCCCCACCGAGTTAGCTGCATTGGTCGGGGCAGGTCCACAGGGGGCCCTGGTGGCATCTGGGCCGGAAGACGGCATGGAGAACGACTTGCGCATAGCCTCCACAGAGGAGGAGAGGGTCGCCAGAGTGGCCGACACATGTACGAAACCCCCGACCACGGCCGCTCCCAACTGGGCCACGTTGGCACGGTGCTCTTCGTGATGACGTGCGTGCTCCCCCCGGGAAGCACGCACATCATCACGAATGACACCCGTGCGCAACGCGACACCAATCAGGACCTTCTCCATACGGCCAGAGGTCCCCTTGTCCGCAGGTGGAGGGGAGTCAGATGATATGGACATCCCCCCTACCTGCGGACGGGCCTGGGATGGGGCATCCCTGCTGGTGCATGGCGGTGCAGTCACAGTTTCAGGGACAGTGACATGCACAGGCCCCTCCATGGCGACCTGTGCTGCCTCCTGCCCCTGCCCCTGGACTGCACCACTTGCACCAGCAGGGATGCCTCCACCAGGCCCCATGTGCGGCTCAGTAGCGGCCTCCTCCTCCTCTGTGGAAACCACCAACCTGGGTGGCTCCACCCCGTCTTCCGCCGTTGCAAGCCCCTGTGGGGGCTCACCCACCCCTTCCGCTGCAGCCGTGGGGGCATCCCCGCCGCTTTGCTCTACAGCGCCGTCTCCACCCTCTTCTTCACTTGGCGCTGTGTAGAGGGAGACATAGAACAAAAGCATTAGGGTACTGTACAATGGTCCCCTAGACAGGAAGCAATAGCAGATGAGTGCCACTGTCAAAGATCACTTCCATCATGTCCCTCCACAACACATGGGTCAGTGCAGGCAAAACACATGCAGTAACAGGCATGGCGCATGCTATGGACATTAGCATACATGTCCAAGGGACTCTTGAAACATACAATGTTGTTTTGGAACTCACATGCATCATGGGTCATGCCTATCACATGCACACACTTCACCGTAGTCTCATCCATCTGGACTCGTATACCCCAGCCACAGTGGATGGAAGGATAACTAGGCTGCATCAGTGATTCTGAACATTGTCACAGACATGTGTCATGCATCCATGGCATTCACAAGTCACAGACACGCAGGGCAGACACACAGACATGGACACCATACATGTACATGGCATCAGCACCCATCCCTCACCCCCACCCATGTCCAGGAACAGAGACTGGCATGCTCTCATGTGTCCATTCCGCATAGGGCTCCCCATGTTGCATTTAAACACATACACCAACCGTGTGCTTCACACATTACTGGTCTCACATGCATGACCATGATGTCCCTGCACACACACATGCGTACATGGCCTATGTCACACATACAGGCAAGTATCAGACAACCAGCACACTGCAACATGCCCTTCTCACACAGCAATGCTTGGCCACTTACCGCTCGACTCCAGATGGGTCTGCCTCTCAAGGATCTGGGCATGGAGTGCTGGGCGTAAGCATTCCAGGACCGTCATCTGGATGGTACTCATGCTGCCCCGGCCCCCCTCCACGAGGCGGCGGGCCTTTATGAGGGTCCTGGACCTCAAGTCCTCCCAGCGCTTCTTGACTTGCTTGATGTTGCGGGTTGCCACCCCCTCCGTGTTGATGGCAACCACAAAGTCGTCCCAGATCCTGTCCCGTCCTTCCTTGTCGGCGCGTGATGATCCGAAGAGGGCATCATAATGCCCCAGGACAAGCTCCACCAGGACACCAACTTCCTTCTGACTGAAGCTGGTGGCCCTCTGCCCCTCTGGCTGGGGGTCGCCAGTGGTCTCAGATGGTGTTTACCCCGACATGGCGCCCCCCGAGGCAGGCGTGGGTGCGCAACTGGGTCCTGGGGCTCGGCTGTGGAGCGATGGTATCCCAGTTGGGAGTCTTCTGTTCCAGCAGGGGTGGGCACCGCAACTGGACCCCTGCAGATGGCTGATGTGCAGGCACCAAATGGCAGGGCACGAGGGCAGCAGGCAGCAGCAGATGGCATGTGGGAGCGTGCTCGGGGCTCTTGGGGGCAGTGATTCGGCCTTTTGGGCAGGAGCGTGGTCTTCCGTGTGTTTTGGTGTGGCCAGCTTGATATGGAGTGATTTGGCACGTGAAAAAATTGCACGTCAGTGTGTAATTCGAGGAAAGGCCCTTAGCGCGTAAGCACGTCTGCACGCATACGCAATTTCATTGGACCAAAGGCCCTTCAAGCGTAAGCGCCTCTGTAACGTGAGGCGCGCGGGCATGCACGGGCGTTTCAGCGCGCGTGAAAAACTGCACGTCCGCGTGGGAATGCATGTAATCCGAGGAAAGGGCCCATGCGCGTAAGTGACGTGACGCGCGCGTGCGTTTCCCTCAGCATGGGTTAAAGGTGAGCGGGGGCAGCAGTTCACTGTACGTGCCTTTCGTGGAGACCGACGTGTGTTGCTGCTTCCTGTTGTTTCGCACGCCATCACAACTTCACAGCTATCAAGGACGTATCTCTTCTTTTGGCGGGGGTACTGGCTACGCGTGTTTTTCTGCTTCGCGCTAGTCAGACGGTGAGTCGCACACGCTATTTTTCCCACTGCGGGAGGTTGATTCCACGCACGTAGGCTGCAGGGTTGCGTGCACGGGTTTTACTGCAGTTTTGGGGTGCCTGAGCATTTCGTGACCTGTCACTACATCACTGGGGTCACATACAGCCTTGCAGGTGCAGGGGGGCTGTTAACATCTTGCTTCCCACGCCCTTCACCCCAATTGCCCAGGTCAATTGTGGTGTACACCTCCCATTGGCACTACTCCATCTGTGCCGGCACTACTACATCTGTGCCATGGTTGGGAGGCCACCAAAGGTGAGGACGTGGCCGTGGTGACCAGGGAGTAGGGGCACTCCAGGGTGTCCAGGGCGTGCCCCGTGTCTCCCTTCTTCCCCCCAACCCCCCGCTCATGCCCCGTGTCTCCCTTCTCCCCCCCCACCCTCGCTCATGCCCTGTGTCTTCCTTCTTTCCCCCACCCCCCGCACATGCCCCATGTCTCCATTCTTCCCCCACCCCTGTTCATGCCCCCTGTCTCCCTTCTCCCCCCCCACGCTCATGCCCCGTGTCTCCCTTCTTCCCCCCCACCCCTTGCTCATGCCCCATTTCTCCCTTCTTCCCCCCCACCCCCCGCTCATGCCCTGTGTCTTCCTTCTCTCCCCCTCATGCCCCATGTGTCTCTCCCCTTCCCCCCACCCCCTGCTCCTGCCCCTTGTGTCTCTCCCCTGCCCCCCACCCCCCGCTTATGCCCCGTGTGTCTCTCCCCTTCCCCCCAACCCCCTGCTCATGCCCGTATGTCTCTCCCCTCCCCCTCCACCCCTCGCTCATGCCCTGTGTGTCTCTTCCGTCCCCCCACCCCCGCTCATGCTCCGTGTCTCCCATCTTTCCCCCCACCCCCCGCTCATGCCCCGTGTCTCCCTCCTGTACCCCCCCACCCCCTGCTCTTGCCCCGTGTCTCCCTCCTGTATCCCCCATCCCCCGCTCATTCCCGTGTCTCCCTTCTTCCCCCCACCCCCCTGCTCATGCCCCATGACTTCCTTCTCCCCCCACCCCCGCTCATGCCCCGTGTCTCCCTTCTCCCCCCCACCCCCCGCTCATACACTGTGTCTCCCTTCTTCCCCCCCACCCCCCGCTCATTCCCTGTGTCTTCCTTCTCCCCCGCTCATGCCCTGTGTCTCTCTTCTCCCCTCCACCCCTGCTCATGCCCTGTGTCTTCCTTCTTTCCCCCCGCCCCCCGCTCATGTCCCATGTCTCCCTTCTTCCCCCCCACCCCCCGCTCATGCCCTGTGTCTTCCTTCTCCCCACCCACCCTCCGCTCATGCCCCGTGTCTCCCTTCTTCCCCCCCACCCCCCGCTCATGCCCCGTGTCTCCCTTCTCCCCCCCCACCCTCGCTCATGCCCTGTGTCTTCCTTCTTTCCCCCACCCCCCGCACATGCCCCGTGTCTCCCTTCTTCCCCCACCCCTGTTCATGCCCCCTGTCTCCCTTCTCCCCCCCACGCTCATGCCCCGTGTCTCCCTTCTTCCCCCCCACCCCTTGCTCATGCCCCATTTCTCCCTTCTTCCCACCCACCCCCCCGCTCATGCTCCATGTCTCCCCTGTTCCTCCAGCCCCCGCTCACGCCATCGGCACACAGTGGCCAGCAGAGGGCCGAGGAGCGGGATCTGCCGCCTGCACACAACCTCATGTCTGTGTTTTTGTCTGTCTCCCCTTCCCCCCCACCCCCCGCTCATGCCCCATGTGTCTCTCCCCTTCCCCCCACCCCCTGCTCCTGCCCCGTGTGTCTCTCCCCTGCCCCCCACCCCCCGCTTATACCCCGTGTGTCTCTCCCCTTCCCCCCAACCCCCTGCTCATGCCCGTGTGTCTCTCCCCTCCCCCTCCACCCCTCGCTCATGCCCCGTGTGTCTCTTCCGTCCCCCCACCCCTTGCTCATGCCCCGTGTCGCCCTTCTTCCCCTCCACCCCCCCGTTCATGCCCCGTGTCTCCCTTCTTCCCCCCACCCCCCGCTCATGCTCCGTGTCTCCCATCTTTCCCCCCACCCCCCGCTCATGCCCCGTGTCTCCCTCCTGTACCCCCCACCCCCTGCTCTTGCCCCGTGTCTCCCTCCTGTATCCCCCATCCCCCGCTCATGCCCGTGTCTCCCTTCTTCCCCCCACCCCCCTGCTCATGCCCCATGACTTCCTTCTCCCCCCACCCCCGCTCATGCCCCGTGTCTCCCTTCTCCCCCCCACCCCCCGCTCATGCCCCGTGTCTCCCTCCTGTACCCCCCACCCCCTGCTCTTGCCCCGTGTCTCCCTCCTGTATCCCCCATCCCCCGCTCATGCCCGTGTCTCCCTTCTTCCCCCCACCCCCCTGCTCATGCCCCATGACTTCCTTCTCCCCCCACCCCCGCTCATGCCCCGTGTCTCCCTTCTCCCCCCCACCCCCCGCTCATGCCCCGTGTCTCCCTTCTTACCCCCCACCCCCCTTTCATGCCCCGTGTCTCCCTTCTTCCTCCCCCACCCCCCGCTCATGCCCTGTGTCTCCCTCCTGTACCCCCCACCCCCTGCTCATGGCCTGTGTCTCCCTCCTGTACCCCCCACCCCCGCTCATGCCCCGTGTCTTCCTTTTTCCCCCCACTCCCCGCTCATGCCCCGTGTCTCCCTTCTTCCCCCCACCCGCCGCTCATGCCCCGTGTCTTCCTTCTTCCCCCCACCCCACGTTCATGCCCCATGTCTTCCTCCTTCTCCCCACCCCCCGCTCATGCCCTGTGTCTGTCCTGTTGGAACAGGGCAGAAACGGGGCATGAGCGGGGGTGGGGGCCACACCGCTCATGCCCTGTGCCTCCCTTCTTCCCCCCACCCCCCTTCATGTCCCGTGTCTCCCTTCTTCCCCCCACCCCCGCTCATGCCCCGTGTCTCCCTTCTTTCCCCCCACCCCCCGCTCATGCCCCGTGTCTCCCTTCTTCCCCCCACCCCTTGCTCATGCCCCGTGTCTCCCCTGTTCCTCCAGCCCCCACTCACGCCATCGGCACACAGTGCGGGATCTGCCGGCTGCACACAAACTCATGTCTGTGTTTTTGTCTGTCTCCCCTTCCCCCGACCCCCTGCTCATGCCCTGTGTGTCTCTCCCCTTCCCCCACCCCCCGCTCATGCCCCGTGTGTCTCGCCCCTTCCCCCACCCCCCGCTCATGCCCCTTGTGTCTCTCCCCTTCCCCCCACCCCCTGCTCATGCCCCGTGTGTCTCTCCCCTTCCCCCCCACCCCCTGCATCGTGTCTCTCTCCCCTCCCCCTCCACCCCCCGCTCATGCCCCGGTTGTCTCTCCCCTCCCCCCCACTCATACCCCGTGTGTCTCTCCACTCCCCCCCACCCCCCGCTCATGCCCCGTGTGTCTCTCCCCCTCCTCCCACCCCCACTCATGCCCCGTGTCTCTCCCCTTCCCCCCACCCCGCTCATGCCCTGTGTCTCCTCTGTTCCCCCCACCCCCGCTCATGCCCTGTGTCTCCCTCCTTTCCCCCCCACCCCCTGCTCATGTCCCGTGTCTCCCTCCTTTCCCACCCCCACCCCCCGCTCATGCCCCGTGTGTGCCCTGTTCCCCCCCACCCCCCCTCATGCCCTGTGTGTTTCTCCCATTCCCCCCACTCCCTGCTCATGCCCCGTGTTTGCCCTGTTCCCCCCCACCCCCGCTCATGCCCCGTGTGTGGCCTGTTCCCCCCCACCCCCCGCTCATGCCCCGTGTGTGCCCTGTTTCCCCCACCCTACACTCTTTTGCCCCATGTCTCCCTTGTGTTCCCCCCACCCCCCGCTCATGCCCCGTGTCTCCCTCCTTTCTCCCCCGCTCATGCCCCGTGTCTCCCTTCTTCCCCCCACCCCTTGCTCATGCCCTGTGTCTCCCGTCTTCCCCCCACCCCCCGTTCATGCCCCGTGTCTCCCTTCTTCCCCCCCACCCCCTGCTCATGTCCCTTGTCTCCCATCTTTCCCCCCACCCCCCGCTCATGCCCCGTGTCTCCCTTCTTCCCCCCCGCTCATGCCCCATGTCTCCTTTCTTCCCACCACACCTTGCTCATGCCCTGTGTCTCCCGTCTTCCCCCCACCCCCTGTTCATGCCCCGTGTCTCCCTTCTTCCCCACACCCCCTGCTCATGCCCCGTGTCTCCCATCTTTCCCCCCCACCCCCGCTCATGCCCCATGTCTCCCTCCTGTACCCCCCCACCCCCCGCTCTTGCCCCGTGTCTCCCTCCTGTACCCCCCACCCCCCGCTCATGCATCGTGTCTCCCTTCTTCCCCTCCACCCCCCCGCTCATGCCCCGTGTCTTCCTTCTTTCCCCCCCACTCCCGCTCATGCACTGTGTCTCCCTTCTTCCCCCCCACCCCCCGCTCATGCCCCGTGTCCTCCCTTCTCTCCCACACCCCCGCTCATGCCCCGTGTCTCCCTTCTTTCCACCCCCCACCGCTTGCTCATGCCCTGTGTCTCCCGTCTTCCCCCCACCCCCTGTTCATGCCCTGTGTCTCCCTTCTTCCCCACACCCCCTGCTCATGCCCCGTGTCTCCCATCTTTCCCCCCCACCCCCCGCTCATGCCCCATGTCTCCCTCCTGTACCCCCCCACCCCCCGCTCTTGCCCCGTGTCTCCCTCCTGTACCCCCCACCCCCGCCCATGCATCGTGTCTCCCTTCTTCCCCTCCACCCCCCCGCTCATGCCCCGTGTCTTCCTTCTTTCCCCCCCACTCCCGCTCATGCACTGTCTCCCTTCTCCCCCCCACCCCCCGCTCATGCCCTGTGTCCTCCCTTCTCTCCCACACCCCCGCTCATGCCCCGTGTCTCCCTTCTTTCCACCCCCCACCCCCTGCTCATGCCCTGTGTCTCCCTTCTTTCCCCCCACCTGCTGCACATGCACTGTGTCTCCCTTCTCCCCTCCACCCCCCGCTCATGGCCCGTGTCTCCCTTCTCCCCCCCACCCACCGCTCATGCCCCGTGTCTCCCATCTTTCCACCCCCCGCTCATGCCCAGTGTCTTCCTTCCCCTCCCACCACCCGCTCATGCCCATGTCTCCCTTCTTCCCCCCACCCACCGCTCATGCCCCTTGTCTCCCTTCTCCCCCCACCCCCGCTCATGCCCCGTGTCTCCCTTCTTCCTCCCCCACCCCCCGCTCATGCCCCGTGTCTGCCCTGTTTCCCCCACCCCCCGCTCATGCCCTGTGTCTCCCTCCTGTACCCCCCACCCCCCGCTCATGCCCCATGTCTCCCTCCTGTACCCCCCACCCCCCGCTCATGCCCCGTGTCTCCCTCCTTTCTCCCCCCCGCTCATGTCCCTTGTCTCCCATCTTTCCCCCCACCCCCCGCTCATGCCCCGTGTCTCCCTTCTTCCCCCCCTCTCATGCCCCGTGTCTCCCTTCTTCCCCCCACCCCTTGCTCATGCCCCGTGTCTCCCGTCTTCCCCCCACCCCCCGTTCATGCCCCCTGCCTCCCTTCTTCCCCCCACCCCCTGCTCATGCCCCGTGTCTCCCATCTTTCCCCCCTACCCCCCGCTCATGCCCCATGTCTCCCTCCTGTACCCCCCCGCCCCCCGCTCTTGCCCCGTGTCTCCCTCCTGTACCCCCCACCCCCCGCTCATGCATCGTGTCTCCCTTCTTCCCCTCCACCCCCCCGCTCATGCCCCGTGTCTTCCTTCTTTCCCCTGCACCCCCGCTCATGCACTGTGTCTCCCTTCTTCCCCCCACCCCCGCTCATGCCCCGTATCCTCCCTTCTCTCCTACACTCCCGCTCATGCCCCGTGTCTCCCTTATTTACACCCCCCACCCCCTGCTCATGCCCCGTGTCTTCCTTCACCCCCCCACCCCCCGCTCATGCCCTGTGTCTCCCTTCTTCCCCCCACCTGCTGCACATGCACTGTGTCTCCCTTCTCCCCCCCACCCCCCGCTCATGCCCCGTGTCTCCCTTCTCCCTCCACCAACCGCTCATGCCCCGTGTCTCCCATCTTTCCACCCCCCGCTCATGCCCAGTGTCTTCCTTCCCCTCCCACCACCCGCTCATGCCCCATGTCTCCCTTCTTCCCCCCCACCCACCGCTCATGCCCCGTGTCTCCCTTCTCCCACCCCACCCCCGCTCATGCCCCGTGTCTCCCTTCTTCCTCCCCCACCCCCCGCTCATGCCCCATGTCTCCCTCCTGTACCCCCCACCCCCCGCTCATGCCCTGTGTCTTCCTCCCCCCCACTCCCCGCTCATGCCCCGTGTCTCCCTTCTTTCCTCCCCCCAACCCCCCGCTCATGCCCCGTGTCAGCACTGTTGGAACAGGGCAGACACGGGGCATGAGCGTGGGTGGGGGCCCCACCTTGCCCTACCCCCGCTCATGCCCCGTGTCTCTCCTGTTCACCCCCACCCCCGCTCATGCTGCGTGTCGGTCTCCCTCCTTTTCCCCCCGCTCATGGCCCGTGTCTCCCCTGTTCACCCCAACCCCCGCTCATGCCCCGTGTCTCCCTTCTTCCCCCATCCCCCGCTCATGCCCCGTGTCTCCCTTCTTTCCCGCTCATGCCCCTTGTCTCCCTTCTTTCCACCTCCCACCCCCTGCTCATGCCACATGTCTCCCTTCTTTCCCCCCACCCCCTTCTCATGCCCCGTGTCTCCCTTCTTTCCACCCCCCGCTCATGCCCCGTGTCTCCTTTCTTTCCCCCCCAGCCCCTGCTCATGCCCCGTGTCTCCCTTCTTCTCCCCATCCCCCGCTGATGCCCCGTGTTTCCCTTCTTCCCCCTAACCCCGCTCATGCCCCGTGTCTCCATTCTTTCCACTCCCCACCCCCTGCTCATGCCCTGTGTCTCCCTTCTTACCCCCACCCCCCGCTCATGCCCCGTGTCTCCCTTCTTTCCCCCCACCCCCCGCTCATGCCCCGTGTCTTCCTTTTCCCCACCCCCCGCTCATGCCCCGTGTCTCCCTCATGTTACCCCCCTCCCCCACTCATGCCCCGTTTCTCCCTCGTGTTACCCCCCACTCATGCCCCATGTCTCTCTCCTGGTCTTCCCGAATGTATTTTATTCTACAAATAAAATACAATTTTTAGTTTCTGACTGTTACTGAAGGCAATCATGTGGCCTAGATATGTCAGCAAAAGAAAAAAGAGTGAGCCAGACATGTGATGTCATCAGTGATGTCATCAATGACATTTGTGATGTCATCTTTGATGTCGTGGGTGTTAGTCTTAGCAGTGCACGGTGGTGGCACGAGTTATGGTTGCTTAGCTTACCATAATGTGCGAATTTCAAGGGTTTTTCTGTTTTACTTGGAACCATAACGTCCCTTTAACAAAGTTTTTTCACTGAATTTCATTGGTTTTTAGTAGCACAACTTAACCATAACGTCCCTTTAACAAAGTTTTTTTACTGAATATAAAGATGTTTACATTCGCCGCCTGTTGGAGATCCCATTAAATGTGGTAGGCGGGTGGGAATGCAACAATCAACAGGGATGGTGAAAAATGGAGAAGTTAGGCAGGCGCAGGTCGGTAAAGCCTTGCCCTGCTCTCTGTGTCGGGAGGCAGATACGGTAGGGGGGATTGCAGCAAACAATAAGGCTGTGAGACAAGGGGTGAGCAGCCAGAACATGCAATGCGAAACTAACAGGATTATGTTGGCATGGCTGGTGCAGTGATGGTACTGCATACAAAGCAAATAGGGAATAATAGTATCAGAAAAGTAGCCGAAAACTTTTGTAGAGTCTCTCACTGATACAATATTCCCACAGGCGGTCGAATCAGCAATGAGGACTCCTTACCTCCTTATGCTAAGGTATGTCCGGATATAAGATGAGATGAGTGTGCCCCACTATAGGTTCAAAAGTGAAGGAAGTCCTCTAGTGTTCAGTCCATGCCTGGACAGGCCCAGACAGGAGCTGCAACCAGAACCTTAAATGGGGGCCTTAGAGGTCCAGACAAGAGCTGCAACCAGACCCTTAAATAGGGGCCTAGATGTCCAGGCAGGAGCTGCAACCAGACCCTACAATTTCTTTCTTTAAAAACATTTTCTTATAGGGGGCATCTATACACTTTAGGTTTCTTGATCAAGCACCCGAGCAACGATGCTGGGATTCGAATCTGCAGCTCACAATGTGATCTCAAAGTCAACCAAAAACACTAGAGCACATCCCCTATGCCTGTGAGGCATGCAAGGTTATTTCAATCCTTCTTTTACTGCAGTTTTATACATCATCCTGATTCCATGTTTTTTGCTGCAGTGAGAGCAGTGACCCAGATTCCTAACTTGAAACTATTTCACTTGCAACCTATATTCAGACTTGGGAGATGGGACTCCACAGGGTTTCATAACTTGGCAACTGAGTACACCCGACATCCTCTGCTGGGACTCAGGTAAGATACATTTTGCATCTTTAAATTTGTTCATTGAATTTTAACAGACGAAATCCCTCTGTCTGTCAAAAGGAAAAAAAATAATTATTGAAATACCTTTCTCGTGATTATAACCCTCCTTAGTGAATGCCACTTACTGATCAAGTATATAGAAATAACGACATTAGGATGGGAATAACATGATAAAGGAGCTGTGGGGTGGCCGGGAAAAAATACATATTTGCTAAATACAACAGACACCTTGATCTTGTTATTCTGATTAAACTGATAAGATAATATAATGACTGAAAAATAGCAGAAAGTCCGCAAAACACATGTGTCAGTAAAATCTATATGGCCTATTTTGCATAAAATTTGAGAACCCCGTATGGCAGTGAATCAAAAATGAAAAACGTAGTAACATGGTGCAAAGGAGATTGATGAATTTGGAATGCTCATGCAAAGGACATCATTTGGATTAAATATGTTAGAGGGACTGATGCCCTATCGAAAATGGTGGTGGCTTCTCCATAATGGGAGACCGGGCACCGACCTGCCACCCACTATGCAGGAGCAAAGCCAGCCCAGTGTAAACACAGAGTACTCCCCCAGCTGCAGCAAGCAGCTGAGGACAGGCTCCTGGCTTTGCTTTTTATGTTAGGGAAGCCATGTCTCCCTTGTTACAATTCCCCAGCCATGCATGCCTAATGGGACAAGAAAGGCCTGAGCGTTTTGCTTTCCCACCATTTGATGCCCTATTGGTGCTGCAGGGCAAAGAGCTGCTGGTCCAAACGTACATAGCAGTGCTCATGCCCCTTCCTGTGCTTTGAAAGGGCTTCAAGCAGAGAATGTGTGTCACTCCAGCACCATTCTGAATGAACAGAAGCTGAAGGAAGATGTATTTGAGGAACACCATCCCCTGCATCTTGTTCCTGTGTACTCAGTGACTTGGAGCTCAAGGGCCGGTTCTATGTGATATTTCTGCATTTTGAAGGCCGGCCTCACCCTCTCTTGTGATTTCTAGTAAATCGCATGTTTCCCCCTTTCATTGCCCGCCACCCAGTTCCCTGCCTAACACAACACATTCCCCCATTCTCCACCACTCATGCAAACACACTTTTACCTGTACCACTGATGTCTCCCTTCCCTGTAAAAACATTCTCCCACCCCTCCCTCACACACACACACACACACGCACAAAAAACCACTTACCTAACATCTACGACTTGCCTCTCCTGGCCGTGCCTGTCAGCCCCTGCGTGCACTCGTTTGTGTCGCAGGAAGCAACTGTCATCCAAAGATGGCAGGCACATCTAGGAAGCCTCGCTGAAAGTTAGGCAAGTGAAATGGGAGGAGGCCTGTTTATGGGATTGGGGGTGGGTGAAGGGTTTTTCTCATGAACGGTTTAGGAAGACTGAATAACCACTTTTATGCGGTCTTTCTAAAGTGATCATGAATGGGGTCGGGAAAAAAATCATTGTTTTTTTCATTTAGAAACTTAGGGACATCTGCAGCAGGGTGGCAGTGACCCGACACAGAAACAGGTAAGAGAAACAACATTTTTGAATGTTATATGTGTATGCATATATTTACAAGGGAATGCAAGGGGTCGTGTCTGTGTAAGTGAACGTGTAGACGAGATGCAGTGTGTATACTGCAGCAAAAGTGTAAGTATGTGAATGAGAGAATGAGAGTGCAGTGTGAATGTGTCTGAATGGAGAGGAGAGCCTCTGGTTGGAGGAATGAGGCTAGAGGGGCTGTTTGGGGATTTATAGGTCCCAAATGGGCAAAGCCAACATAATGAGATTTCTTTAGTGGGAGTAGTGTCCAACATTGGTGCAGCCAGTATGGGCATATTTTGTTACAATACATTTTACTGGCTTGAGGGGCAAAGTAAACAGGATGAGCATTCTTATGTGGGGATACTTGCCTTCATTGGGACAGCCAGCATGTCCATCTTTTATTAAAGTGGGGAAGCATTTTTACTTGCATTATGGGTCAAATAAACATGATGAGTGTTCTTACAAGGCATACTGGGCTATATTGTCACTCAGAGTATGGACATGCTTTTTAACAGTGCAATGATATTTTTACGCATGTTGTGGTCAAAATAAATATGATGAGTGTTCTTATGAACAGATACTGGCCTACACTGGTGCAGCCAGTATTGACATATTTTCTTACAGTGGCATATCATTCTTACTGGCACTATGGGCAAAGCCAACATGATTTGTATTTGTATTTATTTAAGCACAAAATGCCATTTCAAACAAAAATGTTTTATAAAGCAGGCAATAAAAGAGGGCAGAGGCAGCCCTGGGATAAGGTTCCTTTACATAAAAGCATTGTTTTATAAAATTACATGTGTTGGGTGCTGAAATGGTAACAAAGATGATGTCCTTGGCGGTTCGTTGTGTGATAGGCCCTTGTGTGACTTTTGAATACTCAACAGCCCAGGGAACAGTTAGTTTCTTCTTCCATCTCAAAGATATGGAATAGTTGATGTCCAAAATACAGCGATAACATGAGAACAGGTTGACATGGTAACCAGCATAGTCATATTGGCCTCTAACGCATATTCATCAAACTGTGGTAGGTTGGTTAACTCATGCTTCTTATGCTGGTATCCTGTGTGTCCTCAGCCCCGCTCTAATAAAATGTGACACTTTCCACAATGCAAGCACAACTTCTCGTTTCCTCCTTTGTCTTTTTTTCTTTGCTAGTTGGTCTTTGGATTCCACAATCTGTATCAGTGTCAGTCCCCAATATCTTCCAACTACAGTAGAGACTGCAGGGTATCGACTATCCCTTATCTGCAATGAACCCTTACTTGAGATGTATCTTTCCCTCCCGGGTTCCAATATTCAATTCCCTGGGGTCTCTGAGAGTGCTCCAGTGCATGGGAACAAAGCATGGAGGCACTAGCAGGGTGTTCTGTTGTGGCCACTTATATTCACGTGACAGTGGGCCACGCCTGAGCGTAGCTTGTGGAATACATGTAAGGCTGCCACTTCATGGGCGTGCATCGCAAATGAGTAAATAGGTGCCACAGTATGCAGTTAGAAGAGCAAGGTTGTGACACAGAAACGTCTCCCCTTCACTGGCTAGGTTTCTTAAACATTTATTTTTGCTGTATAATACAAGGTGAATTTCACCATTAAATTGGTTACTGGCCATCTTGGAACGCCTCTTTTTGCATTTTTTTGGATTACGTTTTCGGGGGATTGTAGTGCTGGGATTTTTTTAACCTTGGAAAATGTGGGAGTCGTTTTGTAAACTTTGGCTCTTTAGGATTACATTTTAAATACTGGAACTCTGGGACTATTCCTGGAAACAATTTGTCTTTTGGGATTCTTTTAACTGTGCATGGCTCTTTTTTGGTTGGAAATTAATGTGCTTCTCAGCTGCATCTGAGCTATGCTCAATATCTGCCAGACCTTTCTTCTAGCTTGCTCCCACGTCCCCCGGCCCCTTCAGAAGGGGATGGCTAATGAGCTAATTGACCCTCAGGCTGGCTGGGCTGTTGCTCCCTGGGCTACAGCTGCAATATGTAAAACATAAATCATTGAAAAAGACTAAATCCTTCACAATCCAGCCTGCCTCAAAGGAACCGAGTGCTGCACGGCCTGCTCTGCTTCTGTATAGATGGGGTGAGGCACTTCTCTTGATTTCAATCTCTCAACCAATCAATCATTCAACGTTAATTTTGGAAAGAAAGAAACTTTTCATAAAACATTACAATCTCAAAACACAATACAAACGTGATACAAAACAATCAACACCAATCAACACCATATGAGATAATAAATACATATTCAGTGTTTTTTTTATCATAACCTCCTGTCGTCTTTCCAATCAGACTTTAGACCAGGGCACTCAAATGAAACTGCTCTTTTGGCTGTGACAGACGGTATTCTTAATGCTCATTATCATACATTTCTTCCATGTTGGTGCTTTTTTTTTTTTACCTTTGAGCTCTCTTTGATGCTGTCGATCACACTACTGTACTATGTTGCTTGGCTTCATTGGGTACTTTTGGCACTGCTTAAACACAAAACATTTGGAGACTTTCTGGAAATGGGGCTAGAAAACATCTCAACAGGCAATAAGCGTTATACACCTCGTTCCTTATATTTAAGTGCCAATAAAAGGTTCCTTTTGTACAAGGAATGCTTCAGATATATTAAAGGTGCCCATCCTGCCTTTGGAGATTCATCCCATAAGAGATATACTAATGCACGAGTGTGTGTCCCTCTTTAACACTTGAAAGGTTTGAATATCACTGATATAGAGGAACCTTTATAGGGTCACAGATTTCTGATGTGACCTGCAGTGTCCTTATAGTGTACATAGTGGGGAATTTAACCCTTTATTGCATGCTGATACCATCATCAGGCCTCTTCGTTGGCCTGTGGCAAGAATATTACAGTTCTTGATATGCTGAATGTATAAACAATCTGAGGAGCTGGACAAAATACACATTATGCAACTTGTAATGTGTTACGAAGAAAATATGTTAAACAGTTTATGAAATCAATGTAAAAGCTGGTGTTGTGGTTTATAATAAGTGGTATCATGCAAATCGATTCGTGCTCTTATGCGGTAAAGCAATGCAGTGCACTAAACAAATATACCACCGTAACCAGCTTCATATTTACCAACTAATGCTTCTGACTTGACAACACTGAATTTAGAAGAAAGACATGTGAAAAGGTTGTCATGGCTTAAATTTGGTGTTTAGTGGCAGCTGGAATTCTGCTAAGAGCTGACATTCACACAGAGTGCGGGCTCTGGCAGCAGCCCTTGTGATGTCAAAACACAACTGCGATATGCCACTAGTGATGTCATTCTTCTTACAGGCGCGGACCTGTAGTAATAATACTACGTACAGTCTGTAATCATGGTTTTGCAGACTTCATCTGTTATAACTATCTAATGTATGCCTGTAGCGCCTAGCGATAGACAGCTCAGCACACTGTTGCTTCCAGAAATGTGCTTCACATTCAGTAAATACCCAAACCAACATAAATGATGAAATAAGGAGCGGATCATTGGAAAAGACCCTTGAATATTGTTGGAGGCCTGAATTCTCTGCCCCTCCCCCAAGACTGAAATGTGAATCATGACTCTTTACTTATCTACATGCTGCCTTTGTGATTTACATACTGCATCCCTTACCGTCTTGTCGCACCTGCCATCTGCATGCCTGATGTAACCCCTCTTGCCATGAGGCGTGGCTTTCCAGTCTGCATTCTCGCATTTTTACTTTTTTACTTGTCACAACGCTTGTCTGTTTGCCTGATGTAGCCCCTCATGACATGAGGCATGGCTTTTCCAGTCTGCAGTCACTCTTACCTTCTTAGTCGTAATTGCTTGTTTGCATGCCTGATGTAGCCTCTCGTTGCATGAGGTGAGGCTTTTCCAGTCTGTAGTCACTCTTACCTGCTTGTCATAATTGTATTTCTAGTTTTCCTTAGTGCAGTTTACCTTCTTGTTCCTGCACCTTTTTTTTTACATTTAATGTACCTCTCACCGCTTCCCCTCCTGCACTTCCCTTCCCCTCCCCCTTTTTTCAAGTTTCAGCACTTGCACCTTCCAAATCGTCTCATGACATAGTCAGAACGCTTTTGTTTGCTTTCTTACCTTCTACCCCGCTTCCTGTATTCCCTTCTCCCCTGCTCTCATGCTATAGAACTTGTACATTCTGAATGTTTCAAGACCTTTTAAGAACTTTTTTGTTTTCGTTTTATATCTTTGTCGTCATCCCTATTCCCCCCTTGTCTTGATATGCCTTGAAACACAATTTTTGCAGTAAAGTGTGCATTACAAATAAACAATAAATAAATAAATGTAAATAGGAGATTTTCACTCGCAGCAATGGCGGGAGTAGGTTCCACTGCTTGGCTGGAATGGTTGGAAAACTTGCGCCTCCAGCTTTCGCCCGTTTAAATTTGGGCTGAGCAAGGCGATGGCCATAAGCCGATCTTGTGGGTCTGGATGAGGTAGCTGTGGTGATTTTCTGTGAGATGTAGAGGGAAGCTTTCTGTGATGGGCATCTGTGAGTGATTGATAGTGTCTTGAAATGAATCCTCTCCCGGATAGGGAGCCAGTGTACCTTTCTTCTTGCTGCACTGATGTGTTCAGGTTTTGGTATCTTCAAAGCTGCTCTGAAGGAATTGTTCTGGATGATCTGAATCTTCCTTATATTGTGTCCTGATGTGCCTGCAAAGAGTGCATTACAAGTCAAGCATTCAGCCAACAATGGCTCAAGCAATTGTAAGGCAGCTCTCCATGGATAAGAAGGGTCTAGCTGCATTAATACGTTTGGTTGTATAAGCAGCGGAGGAGACGCAGGCACTCACTTGGTGAGTGAGGAAGAGTGTGGCATCCAGGTAAACTCCCAGTGTCTTCACTGACTGTGAGAAAGGGATTGAGATGCCCTCAATGACAAAGGTGGAGCAATGGGGCGGTCAAGTTTTTTGATCAATGCTGAAGGTGCCACCAGGAGGAGCTCAGTTTTTTAATTGTTTAGGCAGAGACAATGGGTTGTCATCCAGGCCAGGGAGATTAAGTCATCGAAGTAGTTGCAGGAGAGAGGGAGCAGGGTTTGCGTATCATCCACATAGTAAGTATGTGATACACCAATAGAATCCAGGAGTATGAAAAGGGTTTTTGTGAAGGTATAGTCTCAGGTTGGAGAGACACATGATCCTTGCGGGACACTCCATGAAATGGGGCCAGGAGGGGCATTAGCTCTCTTGGCGAATACTCTGATGGATCTCTCGCAGAGGAAGGAGATGATCCAGGAAGTGGCTTCTGGCGAGAAATTTGCAGCAAATGTAAGATGGTGGCAAAGGTTTTTGTGATCCATCAAGTCAAGTGCCGCTGATAGATTCAGGAGGAAGAGTAAGATGGGATTGCCCTCCTCCCTGAAGTCATCCAACTGGTTCTTGAGTTCCAAGAGGGCATATTGTGTTTCCGTGCTGGATTTGCAGGTAGGCTGCTCTATCTAGGATCTTTAAGAGGAACAGAACAGTTGTGATGGGGCGGTAGTTGGCAGGGTTTGTAGGATCAAGTGTAGGTTCTTTGATGAGGGGGAGGATCCAAGCTTCCTTGAGGCTGGACGGTACTATGCCAGTAGCAAAGGATGTGTTGATGAAGGAGGTGATAAGAGGTGCAAGGTCCTCGGAACAGTCCTTAATTATGGCTGCACAGCATATATCTCCCTTACATCTGACCTCTGAGTCTGAGACATCGCCAAAGCAAACAATAGGGAGATTATGCAAGTTGGCGGGAGGGGAGAGCATAGTGGGGGGGAGAAAAGCTGCCTAGGGGTGAAAGCACGAATTGTTTTAAGTCTATTTTGTTTTGAAGGGTGTTGATTTCGGCTAACATAGCGTTTGAATGTTCAAGCACCATGATGTTATTGCCTGCCCATAATGCTGTTATAGCTCTCAGAGCAAGACAATTAAACCTTGCCCTAGTCAATAAAACTCTCTGGTGGGTTACATGAGCACAATAAATATTTTTGGAAAGTACATGCAAGGATAATAGCATGCCTACTGTTTAATGGTTTTGGAGCTCTACCAGCTCTCTTTTTTCTTGAATGTTGGCTACAGCCCCCTTTTTAAATGTGTAATGACAGGTTGAGTTAAAGTGCCTGGTGCATCAACGTACAAGTGCACATTCATTTCATCAAGCTTAATTTTGGTATCCTTTACCCAAGATATGCTTACAGCAACATTCTTCAGAAGTAGAAACCTGATTTCTGCATGCTTAGCTTTTTTATTCCTCTACAGATGTAGTGTGAGGGGTCAGAAATGTGAGACAGACACAAAGGTATGGATTTCTCAATGTTTGCAATTTGTTTATATAAAAAGGGTTAAGATACACGCCTATCTTTCCCTATCCTAATGAGAATTTCCCTACCTAGCAAACTAAAACTAAGGAAAGGTGAGCTAGTGTCCAAAAAGCATCTGACCCTCACACTAATACACACAACAAATGTATACAAGAAATAAATGTCTGTCTTAAGTTTGGCAAAACAATGCAAAAGTCCCAAGTTATAATTTGTAGAGTACTCTTTGTGACCAGGGTGTGGCTCCCCTCCCCTGAATCAATTCAGGAATACCCTTGGGAAAGTTCTATTTCAACAAGTTCTGTTCAGTTCAACACAATATGTCTTTTACATCTATTGAATCGATCCACCTGATAAAACAAATGTCTCTTTCACAAAACACTTGTTCATAAACCAAGGCAATTGTTTTCCTCCACACAAAGATTCTTTGAATGGAATACTTTGGTCAGGATAGCACAGCAGCAACCTTTGATGTAGCAACAGTTTGTCAGCATGATAAAGGTACCAATGTCTTTCCATGACACCTTTTCACCACAACCACATTTCTTCAAAGCAACAGTTTTGTTCCTGGTGTACTCGCCTGCCGGGACTAACTACAAGTGGTCCCTTTCCTGGTTCACTCAACTGCCAGGAAGAAAACTCCTACTACTAAAGTTGATCTCTTCTTAGTGGCAATATGAATTACATATTTCCCCAAAATGATGTCTCAGGAAAGAAGAATTTTGCCCTTATTGCCCTTTTATCTCTTTGTTATAGTGTCATGATCTCTGCTTCCAAAAGGTCAGGGTTTTCCCAACTCCCTTGGAAGCAGATCCATAACCCAGGTTCCGAGTGCCAACCAGTCCCAATTGGGACCTTTTGGACCCAGTCCTGGCGCCAGTGGCACCAGGCTCATAAATATGCCCAGTCCCAGCGCTGGAAGCGCCGGGCTCATAATGCTTGGGTGGACTTACCTGCAGCAGACCATGCTGCTTACTTGCCTGCCAGTTGAGTCTCTGATCCTCTTCTGTTTGGAACTACTTTTCCTGTTGGATGGGGCAGGAGCCACTCCCTAGATTCAGAACACTGGAACTCTTCTGGAAAGCAGGAACTCTTTTCTTAGGCGTGGCTGTGGAAGGAGACACCTAAGCACTACACGAGGCTATTTAAACCACACCCGATGGATGAATCTTGCTTTGCGTTATTCTGCATCCTCAGCAGCAGAACGCTCATCGTGTCTTCTGCATCTGATCCTGGGCCTAAGGAAAAAGGCTTACCATTCTGAATCCAGTCTTCAGCAACACCTATAAAGACAAGAAAGAACAGGTTAGCATTACGGTCTTCAGTGACAGCTCTTCACTTACCTGGTCCATCGGCTGTCACCAACGCCTCGCGCTGCATTCCGGCATCTGAAAGACAAAGGCTTACCTACTCTTTGTGCGCTCCGGAGGTCTTCACACTGCATTCCGGCATCTGAAAGACAAAAGCTTACCAACTCTTCGCACGCTCCGGAGGCCTTCGGCGCTGCATCCCGCACCTGAAAGACAAAACAAGGTGCGTTTAAAGACATTGGGGAACTTTAATACTCACGTGCCATTACTCCTTTCCACATCTAACCCACTGGGTATTCTGGCACCCTGCAGCCGCCCCGAACTTGTACCTGCAAAATAAAAAGACAGTTAGAGCGCATCGTGAAGCAGGCAACAAGCGCTTACTTACGTGCTTCCAGGCGCTTCTATTCATCACACGGGCTCCATCTTCAACTCACTTCAGCCCGCCATCCGCCATCGCCGGAACCCTGCAAAACAAGAGACATCATTACTAAAGACTTTAAAGACATTAGAATTACTCAAAACTTACCGTTCGTGCAGTAAACGACGGACAGCAGTCCTCTGAAGTCAAGAGGCCTGCCCCCTTTATCCAGTGAAGAAACTGGTTACAGCACCCTGCCTCGAGGCAGATGGAGAGCACGGCGTTCACTTACCTAAGACATCTTACCCTTCGAGCCAGACATACAGTGCACAGAGGTCCAGCCCAAAGAGCCAGCCGTGTGTTACACATCACCTTTGAAGATACGGTATACGCCCAGTCAAGACCGGCGCCTCTACGGGAATCAGGTGAGCGTTACAGAACGCAAAGCCTTCCACAAAACTCCCGTCCAGGCGCTATGGAAACCTCGGATACCGACCAGCTAGCCCAGTTACTTGGGGAACTAAGGGCAGAAGTGCATGCAGCCCGTCAGGAAACGAACGCTCTATGAAGGGAACTGATTATTTCCAAGGAGCGAACAGATGATCTCGCTAGACAATTGCTACAGTCACAAGCCGGACAGACCTCGTTACCCGCATCTGGGGGAAATCTTCCTTCTACATCCTCTATGAATCCAGTGCAGATCAACCTACCTGGGAATGTACCTCTGGCTCCGCCCGAACGATTTTCTGGTGACCCAAAGAGGTTTGCAGTATTTATCAATCAGTGCCGATTGCATTTCTTATGCCGGCCAACAGCCTTTCCAACTGATCAAGCTGAAGTAGCTTTCGTGCTTTCGTACCTTAGTGGCAATGCGGCAGACTGGTCGATCCCTCTAGTAAATCAAGATGATCCGGTCCTCCATGATTTTCAAGCTTTTCAGCTCAGTATGGAAAAACTGTTTGCAAGACATTCACAGGGGCAGGCCTTGGACAATGAGCTTCTTTCGTCGCGACAAGGTAATCAAGACCTTTTGGCTTATATTGCGTCTTTCAACAGACTCATTGTGGAAACTCACTGGCCTGAGGACAAAAGGATTACGCTGTTTTATAGAGGTCTACGCGGAGAGCTCAAAGATGTGTTAGCCCAAGTAGTGAATCCCCCACAAGATTGTTCGGACTATATAGACTTAGTCGTTCAAATAGATCACAGACTGCAGAACAGGAAGGCCGATCGTTCCAAGTTTGATGCTCGAGTATTTTCCAAACCGCCAACTCCTTCCAAAGCAGTAGACTCCGGGGAACCCATGCAAAAAGGGGGTCTGAAAGGTCCTCTAACACAAAAGGAGCGGGAAAGGAGAAAACAGTTGCAATTATGCCTCTATTGCGGAAACTCAGGGCACTTTCTTCGAGACTGTCCGGTGAAACCTGCCAAGAAGGCAGTAGGAGCTGAAGTTACCAAAGTTACAAACTCTGAGCAGGGAAACGACCTCGCCCGACAAGAATAGAGGTCCTCTTGCCGAGCGTGAAAACCAGTTCCGTGACCTCGCATTTCGTGATACCTATGGTCCTCATTAGCCCTGATAATCCTGATCGATTACATGCAATTGAAGCTTACGTCGACAGCGGTGCCATCGGCAATTATGTGGATCATGAAATGGTTTTGAGGATGAATCTAACTCTTTGTCCCAAGGCTGTAAAGGACGTCATTACTACGGTGGATGGTACGGAGATAGCCTCCGGGCCAGTAACGCATACCACTCAAGAAGTGACGCTAGTAAATCAAGATGGACACCATGAGAAGATCGTGTTCGATGTGATCAAGGCCCCTCAGTTTCAGATTATTCTAGGAATACCTTGGTTAGAGAAACACAATCCTCTGATCGATTGGCGAGCAAGAACGGTCCAGTTTCCAGAATGTGTCTCTACTTGTCACCCTCCACCTGGTGTTGCACTGGCAGCAATTTCTTCAGAGACTCCCCAGTTATCTCCCGAATACCTAGAATACCAAGATGTTTTCCGGAAGGATCAGGCTAACTCTCTACCTCCTCATAGGTCTTATGACTGCCAGATCGACCTGATACCTGGATCTACTCCTCCTTGTAGTAGAATTTATGCCCTCACCGAGCCTGAGAACCTTCACCTTCGACAATACCTGGATCAATACCTGGCAAATGGGTTTATTCGTCCTTCCAAGTCCCCTGCTTCTTCAGCTTTGTTCTTCGTTCCAAAAAAGGAAGGAGACCTTAGAACTTGTATAGATTATCGCTCCCTGAACCAGATCACCGTTAAGAATAGATATCCGTTACCTTTGATCCCTGAACTCCTGGACCAAGTCAGAAAAGCATGCATATATACAAAGCTGGATCTTAGAGGAGCTTACCACTTGGTACGAGTAAAAGAGGGCGATGAATGGAAGACGGCCTTCCGCACCAAGTATGGGCTATTTGAATATCAGGTCATGCCCTTCGGACTTTGTAATGCCCCGGCCGCCTTTCAATATTTTATGAACGATGTCCTCAGAGAGCTCATAGATGTGTGTGTTGTTGTTTACATTGACGACATCCTCGTTTATTCTTCATCGGAATCTGAACATCGGAAACACGTGAAAATGGTCCTCGAAAGATTGCGTCAACACAAACTTTTCGCTAAGTTGGAAAAATGTGTTTTCAACGTGACTGAAGTTGAATTCTTGGGATTCATATTATCACCTGGCGGAGTGCGTATGGATTCAAAGAAGGTCGATGCAGTTCTGAAATGGCCATCACCATCCTCCGTAAAAGGTGTGCAAAGCATGTTAGGCTTCGCTAACTTTTACCGCAGGTTTATCCCCGAATTCTCTCGAATAGTCCAGCCCATCACTGCCTTGTTAAAGAAAAACAAACGTTTTGAATGGTCTACCGAGGCGGAACAAGCTTTCCAGGATTTGAAGACTAAATTTATCTCTGCACCAATCTTAAAACACCCTCGCCCCGAACTCCCCTACATCGTGGAAACTGATGCTTCAAGCCTTGCCATGGGGGCAGTTCTATCACAAAAGGACCCGGTAACCAATCAGTTGCATCCCGTGGCATTTTGGTCCCGCAAATTCTCGCCTCCTGAAATCAATTACACGATTACTGACAAGGAACTTCTGGCTATCAAGTCTGCCTTTAAGGCTTGGCGGCATTATCTGCTGGGGGCCCGACACACCGTTACTGTGATTACGGATCACCGAAACCTGCAATATTTGAAAACCGCAAAAGCCCAATCCTCTAGACAACTCCGTTGGGCATTATTCTTTGCCGAGTTTGACTTCATAATTACCTATCGACCTGGTACAAAAAACGGTAAAGCTGATGCCCTTTCTCGGATGGGAGTGGAAGAACACTTGATCAACCCTAAACCTGTACCAATCATTCCCGAACAAAGAATTCTGGGTGTAATCGCCACAGAATCCATAGAGGAAGTTAAGGATAAAGCCAGGCAACTTGTAACTCCAGCAGACATACAGAATTGGCATCTGCAGGGAAAGGACTTTGCAGTAAAGGACAACTTATTGTATTTCCAAGAACGATTATACCTACCCAGCGCAGATTTACAGAAAAAAGTAATCTCTTGTTATCACGATTCTTTAATGGAAGGACATCCCGGTATAGCCAAGACCTCAGAAAAGATCAAGCGCTACTTCTGGTGGCCGTCTTGGAAAAAAGATATCAGAGACTTTATAATGTCCTGCGGAGTATGCGCCCAAAACAAGAGTCAAAAGGAAAGACCAGCAGGCCTCTTACGCCCTATTGACATCCCACCTCGCCCTTGGCATACGCTTTCTATGGACTTCATCACCGATCTACCTCCATGCTCCGGATACAATATGATTCTAGTAATCGTGGACTTATTCTCCAAGATGGCGCATTTCATTCCGCTCAAAGGCTTGCCAACAGCAGCAACTCTGGCCCGAGAATTTCTCGAAAACATCGTCCGACTGCACGGTTTTCCTTCGGTTCTAATTTCGGATCGAGGTAGTCAATTTATTTCTAATTTTTGGCGAAGTTGCTGTCGGTCGGCTCAAATTGATGTGTGACTATCGACCAGTCACCACCCTCAGACCGACGGACAAACCGAGAGGACCAATCAAACTCTGGAACAGTATTTACGCTGCATGCTGCAACAAACTGAAAAAACTTGGAAAGACATCCTTTGGATAGCCGAATATGCCTACAATAACTCTGTCCATTCGGGAACTGGGAAAACCCTTTTTTTTCTTTTGTTCGGCAGTCACCCTCGAACCTCGGAGTTGGATCCCCTCCAAGATCTTGAAACACCAGCAGTAGACTACCTGCATTCTACAATCACCCAAGCCTTTAAGGAAGCTGTTTCTCACCTTCAAAGGGCTAAAGAACAATAAAAGAAAGGAGCAGATCAACATCGGAAGGAAGCCCCTCAATATCAAGTAGGGGATCAAGTCTGGTTATCCACCAAATATCTACCTCTAAAAGGGCCACGCACATTCAACCCAAGATACCTTGGTCCCTATTCCATCACTACCATAGTAAACCCAGTAGCGGTCAAGTTGGACTTGCCCCCGCACATGAAGATACATCCGGTCTTCCACGTCTCTCTATTAAAACCCGTGCAACCTCAAACCCGACTAACCAAATCTCCAAAACCTATCCTAGTTGATGGAGAACTCGAGTTTGAAGTCAAAAGCATTCTGGACTCCAAGATCTCCAAATCTAAACTATTCTACCTAATTGACTGGAAAGGCTACGGCCCCCAAGAGCGATCCTGGGAACCTGCTGAATATGTCCACGCTCCTCGCCTAATCAAAAGATTTCACCGAACATTTCCTGACAAGCCAAAACCCCCGGAGATGCCCGGTTTGGGAGGGGCCTTGAGGGGGGGTACTGTCATGATCTCTGCTTCCAAAAGGTCAGGGTTTTCCCAACTCCCTTGGAAGCAGATCCATAACCCAGGTTCCGAGTGCCAACCAGTCCCAATTGGGACCTTTTGGACCCAGTCCTGGCGCCAGTGGCACCAGGCTCATAAATATGCCCAGTCCCAGCGCTGGAAGCGCCGGGCTCATAATGCTTGGGTGGACTTACCTGCAGCAGACCATGCTGCTTACTTGCCTGCCAGTTGAGTCTCTGATCCTCTTCTGTTTGGAACTACTTTTCCTGTTGGGTGGGGCAGGAGCCACTCCCTAGATTCAGAACACTGGAACTCTTCTGGAAAGCAGGAACTCTTTTCTTAGGCGTGGCTGTGGAAGGAGACACCTAAGCACTACAGGAGGCTATTTAAATCACACCCGATGGATGAATCTTGCTTTGCGTTATTCTGCATCCTCAGCAGCAGAACGCTCATCGTCTCTTCTGCATCTGATCCTGGGCCTAAGGAAAAAGGCTTACCATTCTGAATCCAGTCTTCAGCAACACCTATAAAGACAAGAATGAACAGGTTAGCATTACGGTCTTCAGTGACAGCTCTTCACTTACCTGGTCCATCGGCTGTCTCCAACGCCTCGCGCTGCATTCCGGCATCTGAAAGACAAAGGCTTACCTACTCTTCGTGCGCTCCGGAGGTCTTCACACTGCATTCCGGCATCTGAAAGACAAAAGCTTACCAACTCTTTGCACGCTCCGGAGGCCTTCGGCGCTGCATCCCGCATCTGAAACACAAAACAAGGTGCGTTTAAAGACATTGGGGAACTTTCATACTCACGTGCCATTACTCCTTTCCACATCTAACCCACTGGGTATTCCGGCACCCTGCAGCCGCCCCGAACTTGTACCTGCAAAATAAAAAGACAGTTAGAGCGCATCGTGAAGCAGGCAACAAGCGCTTACTTACGTGCTTCCAGGCGCTTCTATTCATCACACGGGCTCCATCTTCAACTCACTTCAGCCCGCCATCCGCCATCGCCGGAACCCTGCAAAACAAGAGACATCATTACTAAAGACTTTAAAGACATTAGAATTACTCGAAACTTACCGTTCGTGCAGTAAACGACGGACAGCAGTCCTCTGAAGTCAAGAGGCCTGCTCCCCTTATCCAGTGAAGAAACTGGTTACAGCACCCTGCCTCGAGGCAGATAGAGAGCACGGCGTTCGCTTACCTAAGACATCTTACCCTTCGAGCCAGACATACAGTGCACAGAGGTCCAGCCCAAAGAGCCAGCCGTGTGTTACACATCACCTTTGAAGATACGGTATACGCCCAGTCAAGACCGGCGCCTCTATGGGAATCAGGTGAGCGTTACATATAGTCTCTGTGTTGTTGGCAATCTGGGTTACAGGTTTCCCCAAGTTGACATCCCAGAAATAGAGAATTGCACACTTTTTGCCTTCTTACTTCTTCTGGATAGCATCTTGCCTGTTGGCAATGTGGGTTACAGGTTTCCCCAAGTTGACATCTGTAAAGGGATTTCAATCAGGCACACACGAAAGTCTCGCCCAGCATGTAGTGCGCAACTGAAACCCTTATTTATTTTTATCTATAAATTCAATATTCTGAATGATATACCACTCATATCACACCCTTCTCCTGATACTCCCCCGGTCACACTGAACCAGGAATCGGGCTAGTTTGCAAAGGTAAATATTTATTTATTTAATTAAAATTTAAATCACAATATATTTTAACAGGTAACAACAATCACCAATGGGGTGATAGAACACTGAATACAATCATTAATGCACTGGGAATCAGGTAATGAACACAAAAAGAATGCAGCACAGAAAAGAATACTTTTAGGTTGGTTTGGAACAGATAGCGCTATGGTTACAGGTTCCCCCTGCAACACCCTTCAACCCACCAATGGATAATTAAAATAGATGTGAGTAGAGAGCAGTTACTCAGCGAAAAAACAAATCAAACAGAATATCACTCCCACCTTCCCCCTTTAAACACAAGAGAAAAACGGATTTGACTTTTCAGCTGTCAGGAAGGCTTTGAAATTGGCTGAGCAAAAACACTAAATGTGGTCAAAAATGCTTAAATTATTATAAAATTCTATGGCAGCCGCTTTGAACAGATGCAAGCAATCACAAGCAATGATTTACTCAAAAGAAAACATATGAAATCTCCAAGGCAGGGTGGGAAATAATTTAAAGGTAATTCACATGTGTAAAACATTTGCTAAATGGAAAATTGTGGCAAACTTTTACTTATGCAATTTTTGATATAACGGGTCAATCGCACTGTTTTGCACTGCGGTTTTGGGTTGTGGAGGTAGCCGAGGATGTTAGGTATCAGTAGGAAGTGGAAATTTTGTTTCTATCATAAAAACTGAGGGAGTTATGGAAGTTTTAGTGAGAAGTGTTTTTCGGAAATAAAGATACAAGTTTTGGACAAGAACTTCAGTTTGAAATCAGAAAATATGGGTTATGCTCTTACTTAAGACTAGAACGTGCAGGCTAGACAACCAAGTATGGATACAATAAGCTCTGAGACTGATTCATGACTTCAGTAACAGATCCCCAGCGCCTTCCCCGGCGGAACCAGTGCACACACTCAAACTGGGATTTTTGGATGAGAGTTACACAACTAAAAATGACTAAGAAAATGATGCTTTGGCAAATAGACAGAATAAGATAGCACTAAGATTTTGACACTGTTACTGGTTATGAAATTAAGGATAGTTCAGAAATTTAGAGTGGGACAAGATAATGCAAGGTATACAATAGTTCTCTAGCGTCCTATTAATACTCACAATCCACTGGGATTTAAGATTTTAGGCCCGTCAAGATTCTGGCCAATGGGTCGGGTCTATCAAGGAAGGACAGCACATCAGGCACGGGACTGAATCGGCTAGGCCGGTCACCGGAACTGCACAGGATCGGCCCTTCTTGTTTCTGGATATTTCAGATCAGCGGGATTGCGAGTTCATCAGGCAAGCCTTATGGTAGCAACCAGATAGTTTCAGGATGCTTCCCCACACAACAGCGCTTCACTGGGTTGTAAGGATAAGTTGAGGATTGTGGCCTAGCTGAAAATGGTTCAGCTACTGCTTGGCCTGGTCCTTAGAATCTGGATCTGGAAGGATGTTAAAGGCAGGATGTTGGATGTTGGAACAAAGTGCTTCGCCGGAATCAGAAGAGAGAGTGTCTATGTGAGGTCAGCTGTCTCTATTTATCCTTTCAAATGACATCACAAAAATGGGTGTATGGGCCGGCTTAACTAAACCTGCCCCTGTGAACTGGGATTGGATCAGAGCCTCATCTCTGCCTTACATTCGGGTGATTGGCTCAAACACAGATGATGTCTACTAATTCCATATTTACACATGTGTAACCTCTATTAAAATTACATACAAGGATTGCATATATTATGGAGTATCTGTTCCTCAAAATCCCACAGCTGTGAGAACTTGTTTCGCTTTTTCACAGCATTTTGTCCATTTCGCCATAAACACATTTTCCAATTTTTCTCCAAATTTCCATAACTATGCATGTTCACCCTAGGAATGTGAGTGCAAAGTTGAACAATTCTAGCATAAACACAGTTCACATAAAACAACATATATTGCAACACAATTCCACTACATCTTGAAATGTAAAACCAAAAATGTGACTAACAAATCTGTCCTTTTTATATTTTTCACCATTTCTGATAGCAAGTTATAAGTCTTTAAACAAATGTTCATTATATATTCTTAGCAGCAAATGGCCATCCTTTTGTCTGTCTCGGGAGCAAGGAATAACCCCCACCTTTTTTTGATTTCCTTCTGCAGGCCAAGTTTACGACCCTTTCACACATCCATTTCCTGGCCTGGAGGATCTGTCATTGTTCAGTCCTGGGCTGCAGACAAAAGTCTGTCCTAACCCACGATTATCATGTGTCGGTGAGTTTCTGCTGAGAGGAATGCCCACCCCTTAGGTGAAAACCTGTTTTGCAACTCTGGCAGGCCCAGCAAGCCTAAAACAAATTTCTAGCATCAAATGACATGGATAAATTACATTCTTAAATTTAAACCTGTGGGCTCAAAAACAGCTGAGGTATGTGTTCCTTTCAGCAACAATCTTTTTATATTTGCTAATCCGGCATTTCTTTAGTTTTAGGCAATATTTAAACTTTAATCAGGAGAGCCCATTTGACAGGAGCTGTCACTCAGGTAGCCCAGGGTGGCTGCACACAGATTTTTGACAGGAACTGTCATTGACAGGCAATCCAGTTTTGCTTAGAGAATGTTTTGCTCTTAACATTTTAGGACTTTGTAAATTCATAGTGCTTCATTAGATTAAATGGATTTTAGCGCCAAGCAAGATTTTGAGTGTTGGACAGTGTTTTGTACAGGCATTTTGGAGTTTTAGCAGCAAAGTAAATGTCATTTACAGGCACATTTTTGGAGTTTCATTTGCAAAGTGCTGCTTCTCCCTCTGTACTCCAGGTTTACTTATCATGGAGTCCACTGGCACTTTTTCTGCATCATGTGCTCTGTTCCACCACACATGCACGATGGGTGTCAGGTTGCACAGCCATCTTTTTGTGTGTTGAAACACGGTTTTGAAGGTTTTGATGTGCACAAAGGGTTTTGCCACCATTTACTGTTTCTCGCACCATAGGTAGAAGAGTGAGGCCGCATAGTATATCAGAGTGGGTCAATACATCCCACAAATCCCCCCTCACAACTTCATTTTGACTTTCAGTCGAGAGGGAGTGGGCCGTTTTGGATTGTCTTTTCTGTCCACGTGGAGAAATTCAGTTGCTTTTCCCATCAGCGATTGAGGCGACACGCTCTCCTCGCCGGTTCCGGTTGGAATGGGACGATACTCCGGATTCCTTGGGTTTTTCCTCCCAGTCCCCGAGTAGTCCTCCTTGGTAATTGTTGGGATTTAGTGCCAAGACTAGAAAACAGAACATCACACGGTTATGAAAATGTCCCACTACCGTGCCCACACATCTTCGTGGGATCTCAGCAGTGGGAAAGACACTGGCATTCCCTAACAATTGGCAATATTGCCCATCTATTATTCAGTGATCATTGCTCATTTTCTTAGGTGTAATCGATGAATATTTAATAATTTTTCTAAGTGTCCGGATTTTCCCCTGTGGGTTTCCGGTACACTCCTCTATCTGCCGCAAAGTATGCCTGGGGTGGCAACTCTTTAGCTGGTTTATGTGGACCCACTTGTCTTCCCCTTCTGTCAAATTGCCCTTGTGGATGCTGATTCTGTAGGCGACTGGCGATATTCTGTCCACAATTTCAAAAGGACTCCGCCAAGTTGGCAAAAATGTGCACTCTTTGGCTTGGTTCCTTTGGAAATTGTACAAGTAGACCCGGTCTCCTATTTGATATTCCTTTTTAGTTGTCTTAAGGTCATAGTGGGTCTTCATACTGTCTGCAGATCTTTCTAGATTCCGCTGAACATACGCAAAAGCATGTTGAAGGTGTTTTCTTAGATTCTCAACATACTCATGAGTTGTGGAGGTATTTATCAAGGTCTGCTCTTGGGTTCTGTAGAGAAGATGCAGGGGGAGCACCATCCTTCGTCCAGTCATCAGCTCAAATGGAGAAATGTTTGTTGCAGAAGAAGGGGTAGATCTGATGGCCATCAGGACAAGGGGTAATCGAATGTCCCAACTTGGCCCAGAATCTGCCACAAATTTTTTAATATGCTCACAATAGTTTTATTTTACCTCTCAACTCCACCACTAGAGGCTAGCCGGTAGGCAATGTGTAGTTTCCTTTTTACCAAAAGTATCTCCCACATCTTTGTCATCACTTCACCACTGAAGTGACAACCTCGGTCTGACTCAATCCTTTGGTGTAGTCCAAAATGCGAGAAGATGTGATTGATAATCAGTGCAGCTGCTGTTTCTGCCTTGCAATTTGGGGCAAGGAGACATTCCACCCATTTAGTAAACAAGCATGTTATGGTCAACATGTACTTGTTACTCCTAGAGGAGCAAATAATGGGCCCGATAAAATCGACTTGCAAATCTGATCAAGGCAGTGTCATCCCCCTCTTTTGGAGGGGTGCATGGTGTGTGAGTGATGTTGGCTGAAATTGTGCACACAAAAGACACCCCTTCAAGTACTGGTTGAGGTCCTGCCCCATGTGTGGCCAGTATGCAACCTCTCACAAGATTTCTAATATTGTATGAAACCCCTGATGACTGGCTGTGGCCGTCTCATGGGTGTGACTTAGCATCAGGCTTCGGAATGAGGTAGGGACGACCCACTAGTCATGGCCAGATATGAATCTCCTCAGCAACAAACCGTTTTGGATTCGGAACATTTTTGGACATTTCATCAACACTCTGAGGTCTTCTTTCACAATGCAATCGGCATCCGCCAGGGGAAAGTTCTCAGGGTCCTCAATGTGTTGATAAAACTTACCAATTATTGGATCCCTTTTTTGAGCAGTAATCAAATCAGCATCTGGGGTCTCCTTACTCCATTGGGCAGTTGAGAGTTCATTGTGAGCATTTGTCTGGGACCTAGAGATAGCAGTGACCTGGATTTTCCCCCAACAGGGACTCGATCTCAAGTAGTTCCCCTTGGATGGCTCCGGTTTTGGCCAGCTGATCAGCTAGGTCATTTCCAGTTTTGTCTGGTCCCTCTACTTTAGAATGACCCTTAATCATTTTCCAGTAGAAATTCATCCCATTTGAGGTGACCATATCATCAATATTTTGTATTAATTTTCCATGCTTTAGTGGTTTATTGTTAGCACATAGCATGCCACTGGTTTTCCAGTTAACCAGCTGCTCCACGAACCCATTCCGTACATAATCTGAATCAGTGATTATGACCAGTTCGTGGAGTTGGTGTTGGACAGCAGTGAGGATGGCTTGATGCACAGCCATCAGCTCTGCCACTTGGCTACTATGGGGACCGATTTTGTACCGAGCGGCGGGCTCTGGGGTATCATTCACCCATGCATTCCCCACGCCCTCCCCAAGTTCCTTTTCCCCGTTGTTGTCAACATGGTAGGAGCACCCATCCGCAATCACAGTGGGCATTCCCTCACACTTGTCTTCTTTATAGACCTCTTGTGGGGAATTACGGTATGCTTCCATGTTGTCCTTCATTTTTATACTTTCATCCTTAAGACAGTTTTCTCTGGCACAATCATGCAAGTCATCCAGAACTTGCGCGAGGGGACTCTTCTTGTTTTGGCCATATCTGACTTCCACAGGAAAGCCTTGCATTGACAGAATCCAAGAAGTAATTCGGGATTACTCACATTTCCGGCCCGGATTCTGTCACTTTGAAGATATTGCAGAGGCTGGTGTAGAGTCTCCACTATGTTGTGTTCCCCCTGGATAAACGGGAGGTAGTTTTTCAATGCCCACACCGTTGCCAGGAGTGCCTTCTCATAATCATTGAATTTTTCCTCCACAGTGGATAAAGTCTTACTCGCTTAGGAGATCACTTTATTTACCTTGTCGTGCTTTTGATATAATACTGCTGTCAAGCATGTATTTGAGGACCATGTCTCCAAGAAGAACTCCTTGTTTTTGACAGGGTACGCTAGGCAAGGCGCTTGTGAGAGGCTTCTTTTGAGTTGTCTTACTGCCTTGGCTTGTTCTGGACCCCACTCCCACTTGACCCCCTTCAACAGATGGATCAGGGGTCTTGTGATCTCTGTGTAATCCTCAATTAACTTTCTGCTGTAATTAGTCAGTCCAAGGAGGCTCCTTAGCTCATGCAGAAGTGTGGGGTCTTTTAGTTTCTGGAGTGCTTCTACTTTCTTTTTCTGGGGACAGAGGCCCTTAGGAGTTATCTCATGGCCCAAGAAGATGACACAGGTCCTGCACCACTGTGCCTTTTGGAAAGAGAGTTTTGCTCCTGCAACCCTCAACTGTGTCAGAACATAATGGATCTCCGCTATGTGTTCCTCCACAGTTGTGCTTTTGATTAAAACATCATCCACATTGGCCAGGTTACCCCTTTCACCCAAGTCGGGCATGGCCTTATGCAAAAAGATATTGAATACATTGCCTGAGTTGATGTATCCGAAGGTAGTCCGGGTCGAAGTGTAGTGCTGCCCCCGAAGGTAAAGGCCAGCTTGTATTGGTCCTCCCTACTGACAGGTACAGTCCAGTGCCCATTGGTCAGGTCAATGACAGTGTATACCTTTGACCCCTGGATCTGGGCCAGCCTTTGGTCAATGTAGGGTAGAGGCCATCAGGAAGTGTGGACCCATTTGTTGAGCTTCCTTAGGTCAGCATAGAGTCTCCACTGGCCATTTGGTTTCAAAATCCCCAACACCGGATTATTGAAGGTGCTGTGGACTGGACAAATTATCCGACGGGACTCAAGTTTCTTAATTATTTCTGTAAGGGACCCCATTGATGTGAGAGGCAAGCGATATTGCTTCACTAACATTGGAGTCATGCCAGGGTGCATGGGAATTGTTGTTGTGTGGATTTCGGTGCGACCACAGACATATGAGCCCACCGCAAAGAGATCTTGAAAATCTAAGAAAACTTGTTTCAATTTTTGCTTCTGCTCCAGAGTCTCACAGGCATCAGCTAGGTTGACTCTCTCTTCAACCATTTGCCTGAAGCCCGGAAAGACTTCTGGTTTGGCTATCTCAGCGGCCTCCTCCAGCTGGGTAGAAAAGTCCCTGGTTAAAGTACTGATGGCTTCAGGTGGGGAAGGCAGTCCTGGTGGACTTGAAAGATCACCTCATCCCTCCTGAAGTCACATGTCACCTCTTCCTTACCATAAGGGCAGGAAGATTACACCAGGAAATTCCCCCCATGCCGGGTGAAGATCCTGTCTTGTGTTGTGTCTTTGTCGCTATTACTGTCAAAACAGTCATTGGGGATTGGTCCTACCAGTTCGTTACCTAAATCTATGGAAAAATTTTGGTCATCACCGCCATTCCAATAATGGTGCCTGCGCCCAGAGTGATACTCCTAAGGTCGCTGTTATCCACCACTATTGGAATGGTGTTGTGTTCAGTATTGACTAGTGGTGTTGGGTTTAACCCCAACCCTTGCTGTTGGAAATGGGCATTGAGGTGAACATATGCGTCAGGATTTAGCAATTTCTGTCCTCTTTAAATTTTTACTTTGAGTGAGAATTGTCAAGTCCGTTCTGGGATGGTGACTTCCTCTCTAATCTGAATTTCAACTGTGTAATTGAGCTGACCGAAATGCTTTCTCTGGGTCATCAAAGTCCATGGGATTACCCACTAATCGGGACCAGGCTTTGAAGTTTGTTAGGTCCAAACTAATGGCAAAGCAATGGAGAATGTCACCGCCTAAATAAAATGCAGCAGGGAGATCACACACGACCTAACAATTATGGACTATGCTCTTGTTGCCTATGGAAATTTTGAGCATACACCTGCTAGGCAGGAGATGTTTGGAATTGGGAGTTTCCAGGTCCATGTCCCATTTGTCTATCAATTTAAATGTGGGAATGGCTGGATCTTTTGGGAGCTTTCAGAAAATGGCTTCGCTGATGAAGCTCTTACCGTTGTTCACGCACACTCGGGCGAGAACAGAGTCCTTCCCCCCATTTAACTGGATGGGGATGAACAACTGTTCTCTAATTTTATGAATGTCAGCCAAGCCTTGAGCTGGTTTCTCGTCATTTTGAACTATAGCAGTGGGATTTTCTGATTGTGAATCTGTATAGAATTTCAGAGTATTCCCTTCCAGTGTGGAATGCCACTTAAGACTGGAAGGAAGGTTGATTTTCAGAAATAGAGAGAACTTCCCTTCACCAGTTTGTTATCCTACTGCAATTACTGTCACATCTGGGATTTGATTGTTTCGCAAATGGAATTCAATCTGGTCAGGTTTTTGTTCAACCATGTGGCATGTGCCATTTAAACTAACATGGTTGACACTATGTTTTAATTTTATTGGTTGGTTAGTCTGGGTCCAGAAGACCTTGTTTACACAATCCATGAGGGGAGACAATCTCCGCAGGATGTCATTCCTTAGTAAACATGGTGTGCCCTCTGAAGTCACAACTATGACTGGGTATTTCATCTTGTGTCGCCCAATTTGAATGTCTAAATCTGCGGTCCCCTCGACAGGAAATTCATTCCCATCGAAGTTCTGAAGTTGTCCAGGAAGTGGGGTGAGAGGGATTTGGTATTTCTCCCCCCTTCCCGAATTCCGCTGATCAAAGGCCCTTTTTGACAGAAGGGTGGCTTGGGGTGGCTTGCGATCCAGTGTCCACCAGTGCCATAAATGTACATTGCCCCTGTATTTAGACCGGGGCATAAAATCTTCCGTCCTTTTCCTCAAGGGGGCAATGATAATGCGCATTTTGGGCCAATTGATGGGTTCATTTCTTTGCTTTTGATTATGACAGAGGGGTAATTTGGGCACGATTATGGTTGGGATCTCGGGAACCTGTAAGAAAAAGGTGACAGTTGCATATTGGGGAAGTTTTGGACTCCCCTGGTTCTGATTCTGGGCTGCCCTCCCTCTCCCCCTTTTGGAGGCAGTCATCAGAACTTGTTTGGGCAAGGTGATTCTGTTTGTCATTCTGGGGTTCAATAATGGGCGGTTTTAACTCGGTCCCAACATTTATCCAATCTTGATTTTGGTTCCGGTTCCTGGGTTCCTGGGTTTCCAGGGGCTTTTTACAAGTGGGGAAGGAAGCTTCCTCAAAGGCTTTACACCCCACTTCCCCCTGTACCTCCTCCCCGGGAACTGGTGGGTTGTCGGGGTTCTCTCCCTGTCGTTGCTCTGGAGTACCAGACTCTTGATTTGAGGGGTTCTGGGTCGCCATGTTCATCTGAGGGTTCTGCTGAGCCCTCAACATGCGACCCAGATCCTGCGACAAGTTCTGGACCTGGCGCTCCAGTTGGGACACCAGCTCTGGCTGGAACGGTGTTCTCTGGTCCATCCTAGGTCGATCACAGGAGGGTAACTGTCCCTTCTCCCATAATACCCTTGGTTGGGATAATTCTGGACCCCCCCACCCTTGGCCTCCCCTCTCCCGGATTGGGTTATCGGGGCTCAGGAAAATGGGGGAAGAAAGAAGGGTTGTTTTGGGGGTTGATGTTTGGCGTGTACCAGGGAAAGAAACCCAACCTGGCATTTGGGGATTATGCCCTCCTGGGGAAAGTTAAGAGAGAGGTTTCCTGTGTTGGCAGCTACCTGGTTGAACCCCCTCCTTGGGCTGGGGGATGTCCACACATAGCCCAGTATGGGTCTGCTGCCCTTGTAACGGGGGCTGATATAGTCAGGGGAGTTAGTGGTCCCATTTGTGGGGTTACCTCCCTGAACACGTTTTAATTCTTGTACAAATTCATGTGGGGCCTGGTCTTCCACACATTGCAGATTGTAGGCGGCCGTGCGGGCGTCTTGAGGGTTTCTATGTATGGAGAAATGCTTTAAGATGGCCGCCCTATAGGTGGACCATCGTGAGTGGTTCTGATCCTCCAGCCCGCAAAGAAGCTGGAGTACTCAGGGGAAAATGTCCTCTTGACATATTGAATACAATTCTGGCTATCCTTCAGGTGGAAGGTATCCATCATTTGCTCATACAACTCGAGGTGCTCCCAAACTGAATATGTGGCATTTTTATGATAGGGCGTTATGACGCTCCTAATGGCCTTGATTTGCTTCAGGGGATCTTTCAGTAGGGCCCTCTTCATTTTGTTGGCATTTTTAGTTTTGGTCACCCAGGTCCACTCATCCTCTGACTCAGAGGCACTGCTACATGAGGTGGCTATCTGATCCTCTAGGCTCTCCCTAATTCTGCGAGCTTGGGAATGGCTCTTGAGACCTGTGGTGCTCAGAAGAGTCTTTTGACTCTCCCTTGCTCCCAGTATTGGCTGAGTACCCACCCCCCCCCACTGCCCTAGCTGGGAAGAGGTTTAAAGATACTCTTGATGGGTCTAGTTTCATGGAGTTCCCCACCAAATTTGACGGACTGATCCCTTGGTAGGCGATATATTTGAGCATCCAATTCTCTGATTCTCCCCTCACTGGAGTCTTCCTGATCAGAGAGGTGTTACGCTCACCTGATATCCACGAGGGCACCACACGATACTGGATGGAGGTCTAAGCGCTATCACGGACCCCTCTCTGCTTAGTTATGTGCCAGACGTTGGGTAGCGCCTATAACAGGAGAATGGAGGGTTAAGATACTGGTTCTGTGATGGGTGGACTCCCACCTTCCTCTGGTCCAAATCCTCCTCCCTTGGGGTTATTGTTGAACTCTCCGTCCCGCGTCTCTGTGAAGGGGCGCTTGGTTGGTGCGGGCTTTCTGTGGACCTAGTTGCTCCACTGGTCCGTGTGACCTTATGTCAGGTCCAGACCGGCTGTGACTCTGACTCTGCTTGTTGTCTTCCAAGTGAGTTATAATGTCATTTCTGTCTTTATTCTGTCTCTTTCTTTCCCTCCGTTTTCTCTGTCTTCTCGGCATTTTGCTCCACTACGCTGTTCCGTAACAATGTCCCTTTTTGTTTTGACAGGGATGATTGCTATCTCGGAGTTGGCGTGCCGATGGCGAAGACCACAGTGAGTTATTGATGCGTGAAACGCTGTGTTGTTTATTGGTGCTAATTGCTAACCTGTGTTCTCTTCTCTTCTTTGTACAGGTTGCGGTGATGTTCCGGAGTGATGAGCGATCAAAGCGCTGCTTGCTCATGTATGTGCTTTGTTAATGCTGACCTTGTTCCTTCTCCCTTGCAGGTTGTGGTGAAACCTGGAGATGGGCGAGGTAAAAGAAGTGCAGGGTGCTGCTAGGACTCGCTGCTTGCCCAGGTAAGAATTGTTATTAATGCTGTCCTTTTTTCTTTATCTTTGCAGGTTGCGGCGAACTCCGGAGATGGGCAAGGTAAGCGAAGCGCAGGATGGATTCAAGGCTGGTTATTTCACAGGTAAGTGTTCTTGATTGCTAATGCTGTTCTTGTTCTTACAGGTTATTAATGGAATCCGGATCTAGGGCTTCAGGATCGGGCCGCCGGAGAAGCAGATGAGCAGGAGCTGAACATGGCGAGCATCGCGCTGCAGGAGTGCAGAATAACTTGAAGCGTGTTCTGCTGTTTGGGTGTGGTTTAAATAGCCCAGGTAAAGTAGTTCCAGGCCAAGTAGTTTCAGACTCAGCCACACCCAAAACACTAGACCGCATGGCTTGGTTCTAAAGAACTGAGCTGTGTAATATGCCTCCATGTTGGATTAAGGTCCAAAACTGGTATTGCTTTATTCTTGATAATGAGCCTGGCGCCAAAGGCGCCAGGACTGACTCCATGTATGTTTCTGATGGAGTATTAAGGCCCGTGGGGCCAGTGTGAAGGGTTTTAGCCCCATTGCTGCCAGGGGGCTGTTATACCTGAGAGGGTCAGGGGCATGGATCGTGACAGCACTCCCCCCTATGGCCCCTCTCAAGGTATTTCCTCCGTCTGGCCCTGGTTTGGTAGGATGGTTCTGATGAAATCGTCTTACCAGGTGTGGCGCATGGACGTGCTCGCTAGGCTCCCATGTCCTGTCCTGAGGGCCGTATCCCTTCCAGTCCACTAAGTAATATAACTTGGACCTGGTGAGTTTAGAATCTAGGATGTCCTTGACTTCAAATTCGGGTTCTCCGTTAACCAGTACCGGATTTGGTGGTGTTTTGACCTGAGTTCCAGGCTGAACAGGTTTTAAGAGTGACACGTGGAATACGGGATGGATCTGCAAATTTGTTGGTAAAGCTAGTTTTACTGCCACAGGCTTTAGCCCCATTGCTGCCAGGGGGCTGTTATACCTGAGGGGGTCGGGGGCATGGATCATGACAAGAGGCTAGCCCTAATATTTGGGAATCTGTACATAGATGCCCGCCCATCCATTTCTGGGAGGCGCTGATCTGTCAGTCCCATATTTACCATTGTGGTGAAGTCTACCATCTCGTGGCCCTTGATTCATATGAGCCTGTGGACATGAGGGTGACAGAGTCCATGGAACTGAAGGGATTAAAGTCCCTGATGACAGGGATCTTGAGGTTATGCTCAGGGGTTTCTCTGTCCCTTCTTACCTCATCTCTTCCAGCCCCTATTCCCTGATGACATGCCAAAATCTGACCCTTTTGCTCCTCTATTAAGGCCTTACTGGTCTCAATGATTTGCTCCTGCATGACTATCTTTTTGTGGAGCCTGTCATTCTTTTCACAGAGAGCCTCATTGTCTCTCTGTGCTTCCTGACTGAATTGGAAATACTGGGCTAATTTTTGCTGCAGGAGACTCACCTCTTGAGTTTGGTCATTATTGGTCTGTGTGAACTTTGCCAGAGCATCCTCCACCCGTCTGGTGTGCTCTAGTAGCTTTTGATAATCAGTTTTGATTTCGCTAAACTACTGAAGGGCCAGCTTTCTTTTCCCCAATTTAGTTTTTAATTGGCTGACTTCCTGGCCTAAGGCGTCCCTCTCCTGAGTTAGAGTGCCCCTCCTTGCAGCCAGGACGTCCTTCTGTTTTTAAATGCACTAGATTTCTGGCACTCCTCATCAAATTCCTCTTGAGAGTGGATGTCTTTAATAATTTATTATTTTCCTCTTTCAAGGATTCTAGGCAGTTTTGTAGGGTGACTGCCTGCTCTGCACAGGCTCTGTTAAAGGTTAATTGCTGCACCAGCTTTTGTTTACTCTGTTGTAAAGAGTCAAACCTTTCCTGACACTCTTTTTGCAATGTTTCTTGGAGTTTGGTGATATACTGCCTAGCCTCTGTTTCAGATTCTTGGCTATCCTGGAGCCTTTGCTCTGCTGAGTCCATATTAGTCTGGATTTTATGCAGTTCTTTCCCTTGCCTCTTTGTCAAATCTATATTGTCTGCATGCTTTTCCTGTACAATTCCTATGTGGCGGTACAGGTAGGCCACTATTTTGGCAATTTTACACTGCTCATCTTTTATTTTTAGGGCCATGTACAGCTCGCTAAGCGCTTGATGCAATGGACTCTTGCCCTGCCAGTTATCAAGGTCGATTTCAGTGACTTGTTGTTTTGTTCCCTACAGCCATACCTGTTCGTCCTGTTCTGGCCATTTGCCCCTGACAAACAATTTGTGCTGGGGGTGTTCCCTAGCAATATTAATTTCCACTGGGGTAGCCATTTCAGAAACATTAATTTCCTTCTACTTGTCTCAGGGTTAATTTACTTTTGCAAACAGGCCCAATTCTTTTGAGTATTTCTTTTGAGGGGTGCTTGTACAGTGTAGCATAGTACGCCAATCCAACAAGGTCTATGTACCCTGCCGGCTAGTATTATGTGCTAGACTGTCACGAGCGGTAGATCAATTTCATGATCCCGGACACAAGCCCTCAAGCTGTAAAGGGATTTCAATCAGGAACACACCCAAGTCTCACCCAGCATGTAGTGCGCAACTGAAACCATTATTTATTTTGTATCTATAAGTTCAATATTCTGAATGATATATCACTCATATCACACCGTTCTGATACCCCCGGTCACGCTTAACCAGGAATCAGGTGAGTTAAAGGTAAATATTTATTTATTTATTTAAAATTTAAATCACAAAATATTTTAATAGATAACAACAATCACCAATGTACTGGGAATCAGGTAATGAACACAAAAAGAATGCAGCACAGAAAAGAATACTTTTAGGTTGGTTTGGAACAGATAGCGCTATGGTGAGAGGTTCCCCCTGCAACACCCCTCAACCCACCAATGGATAATTAAAATAGATGAGAGGGGAGAGCAGCTGCTTAGGGAAAAAAACAAATCAAACAGAATATCACTCCCACCTTCCCCCTTTAAACATAAGAGATTTGACTTTTCAGCTGTAAGTATGGCTTTGAAATAGGCTGAGCAAGAACACTAAGGGGGTAATTCATAGAATTTAGCGCAGAAGTGGCGCACGCGGCTGGCGCACAGTGTGCGCGTGCGATTCTCTGCGCCAGCTGCGTGTGCTAAAATCCATTTCCACTCACAGCGTATTCATGGATTTCAGCTACCAAAACCAGCCGTGGAGCACAGTGGCGCAGCGACCCTGCAGCAGCGCCAGTTATGCCCCCAAGAACGCCCCTCGCGCAGGGAAAAGCCATCAAAATCCCCAATCCAGCGCAAAGGGCTGCGCTAACCCTGTACCAGCATGGCAAGCGGGGAACGTGTATTACTGGGGTTCACGGGAAGTTCCACATGCGATTGGCCCTGTGCGAGCGGGGTACGTTATTACTGGGGTGCGCGGGAAGTTTCACACGCGATTTCAGCAGGGTACGTGTATTTCAGGGGTGCGCGGGAAGTTTCACACGCGATTTCAGCAGGGTACGTGTATTACTGGGGATCGCGGGAAGTTTCACACGCGATTGGCCCTGTGCGAGTGGGGTACGTGTATTACTGGGGTGCGCGGGAAGTTTCACACGCCATTTCAGCACGGTACGTGTATTTCAGGGGTGCGCGGGAAGTTTCACATGCGATTCCAGCAGGGTACGTGTATTACTGGGGACCGCGGGAAGTTTCACACGCGATTGGCCCTGTGCAAGCGGGGTACGTGTATTACTGGGGTGCGCGGGAAGTTTCACATGCGATTTCAGCAGGGTATGTGTATTTCAGGGGTGCGCGGGTGGTTTCACACGCAATTTCAGCAGGGTACGTGTATTACTGGGGATCGCGGGAAGTTTCACACGCGATTGGCCCTGTGCGAGCGGGATACGTGTATTACTGGGGTGCGCGGGAAGTTTCACATGCGATTTCAGCAGGGTACGTGTATTACTGGTGATCGTGGGAAGTTTCACACACGATTGGCCCTGTGCGAGTGGGGTAAGTGTATTTCTGGGGTGCGCGGGAAGTTTCACACGCGATTTCAGCAGGGTACGTGTATTACTGGGGATCGCGGGAAGTTTCATACGCGATTGGCCCTGTGCGAGCGGGGTACGTGTATTACTGGGGTGTGCAGGAAGTTTCACACACGATTTCAGCAGGGTACGTGTATTACTGGGGTTCACGGGAAGTTTCACACGCGGTTTCAGCAGGGTACGTGTATTTCAGGGGTTTGCGGTAAGTTTCACACGCGATTTCAGCAGGGTACGTGTATTTCAGGGGTTTGCGGTAAGTTTCACACGCGATTTCAGCAGGGTACGTGTATTTCGGGGGTGCCGGGGAGTCCTATATGTGATTTGGCAGTGTGGGTCATCCCAGGTGTTCCCTGTACACCCTCCACGGCCCCTGCAGGCAGCCCACACCACAGGGGACTACCCTGCACCCCTGGTCATGTCCCCTTGCACCCCCACCCCCCAGCAGTGCGGGGCACCTGCCAGCAGGCCCCCGCTCATGTCCTACTCATGTCCTCTTGCACCCCCACCCCCCAGCATTGCGGGGCACCTGCCCGCAGGCCCCCACTCATGTCCCCCTCGTGTCCCCCTGCACCCCCACCCCCCAGCAGTGCGGGGCACCTGCCCGCAGGTCTCCACTCATGTCCCACTCATGTCCCCCTGCACCCCCACCCCCCAGCAGTGCGGGGCACCTGCCCGCAGGCCCCCACTCATGTCCCCCTCATGTCCCCCTGCACCCCCACCCCCCAGCAGTGCGGGGCACCTGCCAGCAGGCCCCCACTCATGTCCCACACATGTCCCCCTGCACCCCCACCCCCCAGCAGTGCGGGGCACCTGCCCGCAGGCCCCCACTCATGTCCCCCTCATGTCCCCCTGCACCTCCACCCCCCAGCAGTGCGGGGCACCTGCCCGCAGGCCCCCACTCATGTCCCCCTCATGTCCCCTGCACCCCCACCCCCAGCAGGGCGGAGCACCTGCCCGAAGGCCCCCACTCATGTCCCGCTCATGTCCCCCTGCACCCCCACCCCCCAGCAGTGCGGGGTACCTGCCCGCAGGCCCCCACTCATGTCCCACTCATGTCCCACTCATGTCCCCCTGCACCCCACCCCCCAGCAGTGCGGGGTACCTGCCAGCAGGCCCCCACTCATGTCCCACTCATGTCCCCCTGCACCCCCACTCCCCAGCAGTACAGGGCACCTGCCAGCAGGCCCCCACTAATGTGCCACTCATGTCCCCCTGCACCCCCACCCCCCAGCAGTGCGGGGCACCTGCCCGCAGGCCCCGACACATGTCCCCCAGCCAACATGTCATCGCAATCTCAATCCCTGGCCTTTACGGGCAGCCTCCACATGCCAAACACCCACCCAAGTATTGCATCCACCCACTTAGAAATGCCAATTACATGATACAACCCCAGTAGCAAGTATGTAAATGAACACATGTCCCTCACATACACACAATGGGTATAAGTGAATGTCAAAACCCATATCATGACATGCATGAAACCAATGAGATGATACTACACATTGAAGTTTGATGAAAAAAATGTATTAAAAGCAACATAAATGGAATTAAAAATAAACAAACGACAATGGGAATTAAAAACAAAAAGCAGCATATCCGTAAAATAGTGAAAAACAACAAATCATAATCCAAAGGAAAGGTGTCCAAAGTCACAGTTCAAAAAAGTAAATCCAAGGGAAAAACAAAACGGAAAACCATTGCTCCATCGGTAAATCCAAAAAAAAAAGTATAATCCAACAGTCAACTATATACAGATAAACAATCCAGGGTCCATGATCCCAACTGAAGAAATGAAACCTATCTAAAAATACTACCTAATAAAAAAACTATATACAAAAATGTGGTCCATTGTCCAAAAGGTCCAAAATAAATAATAAAGCAAAGGAAACCTAACACTAACTACATAACTATTTACAAGGGCAGCGGGCTAGTCCGACGGCTCACTGGTTGATGTCATGGTCCAGGGCATCATCGAACTCCTGTTCAATGGCTTGGAGGCGGGCATGTTCCCTGGCCCCGAGGTCTCGCAGGGATAATGCAGTGTCCAGCTCCAACTCCCTGCGAATACCCTCGAGGCACTCAGCCCGCCTCAGCGCCCTCGGCATGGAGTTCTCCGCCCTGACCATTGTGAGCCGTTCCTCCTCTGCCCACCACCGCACCGCACCTATCTGTTGGCCCAACCGCTCCCACACGGAAGACACTCCCATTCCAGGGTTCTCCTGCCCTGGCCGATGCCTACCCCCCTGATGTTGATGGCCCCGAGCCATGATGCCTCCCGCGTCGAGCCTGCCGCTGCCTCCGATGCAACTGCCTGTGCCAGCACGACGGCATCCAGGCTGATGGAATCCACCGACCCCGTTGTGCACGTGCCCTGCCCGATGATGCCGTCACATCCTCCATCTGCTGGGGTCCAGTTGCTGGTGTGTCCACCCCTGCTGGACCTCCGACTCCTGACTGTGGCAGGGATGGGATCCCCACCGAGTTAGCTGCATTGGTCGGGGCAGGTCCACAGGGGGCCCTGGTGGCATCTGGGCCGGAAGACGGCATGGAGAACGACTTGCGCATAGCCTCCACAGAGGAGGAGAGGGTCGCCAGAGTGGCCGACACATGTACGAAACCCCCGACCACGGCCGCTCCCAACTGGGCCACGTTGGCACGGTGCTCTTCGTGATGACGTGCGTGCTCCCCCCGGGAAGCACGCACATCATCACGAATGACACCCGTGCGCAACGCGACACCAATCAGGACCTTCTCCATACGGCCAGAGGTCCCCTTGTCCGCAGGTGGAGGGGAGTCAGATGATATGGACATCCCCCCTACCTGCGGACGGGCCTGGGATGGGGCATCCCTGCTGGTGCATGGCGGTGCAGTCACAGTTTCAGGGACAGTGACATGCACAGGCCCCTCCATGGCGACCTGTGCTGCCTCCTGCCCCTGCCCCTGGACTGCACCACTTGCACCAGCAGGGATGCCTCCACCAGGCCCCATGTGCGGCTCAGTAGCGGCCTCCTCCTCCTCTGTGGAAACCACCAACCTGGGTGGCTCCACCCCGTCTTCCGCCGTTGCAAGCCCCTGTGGGGGCTCACCCACCCCTTCCGCTGCAGCCGTGGGGGCATCCCCGCCGCTTTGCTCTACAGCGCCGTCTCCACCCTCTTCTTCACTTGGCGCTGTGTAGAGGGAGACATAGAACAAAAGCATTAGGGTACTGTACAATGGTCCCCTAGACAGGAAGCAATAGCAGATGAGTGCCACTGTCAAAGATCACTTCCATCATGTCCCTCCACAACACATGGGTCAGTGCAGGCAAAACACATGCAGTAACAGGCATGGCGCATGCTATGGACATTAGCATACATGTCCAAGGGACTCTTGAAACATACAATGTTGTTTTGGAACTCACATGCATCATGGGTCATGCCTATCACATGCACACACTTCACCGTAGTCTCATCCATCTGGACTCGTATACCCCAGCCACAGTGGATGGAAGGATAACTAGGCTGCATCAGTGATTCTGAACATTGTCACAGACATGTGTCATGCATCCATGGCATTCACAAGTCACAGACACGCAGGGCAGACACACAGACATGGACACCATACATGTACATGGCATCAGCACCCATCCCTCACCCCCACCCATGTCCAGGAACAGAGACTGGCATGCTCTCATGTGTCCATTCCGCATAGGGCTCCCCATGTTGCATTTAAACACATACACCAACCGTGTGCTTCACACATTACTGGTCTCACATGCATGACCATGATGTCCCTGCACACACACATGCGTACATGGCCTATGTCACACATACAGGCAAGTATCAGACAACCAGCACACTGCAACATGCCCTTCTCACACAGCAATGCTTGGCCACTTACCGCTCGACTCCAGATGGGTCTGCCTCTCAAGGATCTGGGCATGGAGTGCTGGGCGTAAGCATTCCAGGACCGTCATCTGGATGGTACTCATGCTGCCCCGGCCCCCCTCCACGAGGCGGCGGGCCTTTATGAGGGTCCTGGACCTCAAGTCCTCCCAGCGCTTCTTGACTTGCTTGATGTTGCGGGTTGCCACCCCCTCCGTGTTGATGGCAACCACAAAGTCGTCCCAGATCCTGTCCCGTCCTTCCTTGTCGGCGCGTGATGATCCGAAGAGGGCATCATAATGCCCCAGGACAAGCTCCACCAGGACACCAACTTCCTTCTGACTGAAGCTGGTGGCCCTCTGCCCCTCTGGCTGGGGGTCGCCAGTGGTCTCAGATGGTGTTTACCCCGACATGGCGCCCCCCGAGGCAGGCGTGGGTGCGCAACTGGGTCCTGGGGCTCGGCTGTGGAGCGATGGTATCCCAGTTGGGAGTCTTCTGTTCCAGCAGGGGTGGGCACCGCAACTGGACCCCTGCAGATGGCTGATGTGCAGGCACCAAATGGCAGGGCACGAGGGCAGCAGGCAGCAGCAGATGGCATGTGGGAGCGTGCTCGGGGCTCTTGGGGGCAGTGATTCGGCCTTTTGGGCAGGAGCGTGGTCTTCCGTGTGTTTTGGTGTGGCCAGCTTGATATGGAGTGATTTGGCACGTGAAAAAATTGCACGTCAGTGTGTAATTCGAGGAAAGGCCCTTAGCGCGTAAGCACGTCTGCACGCATACGCAATTTCATTGGACCAAAGGCCCTTCAAGCGTAAGCGCCTCTGTAACGTGAGGCGCGCGGGCATGCACGGGCGTTTCAGCGCGCGTGAAAAACTGCACGTCCGCGTGGGAATGCATGTAATCCGAGGAAAGGGCCCATGCGCGTAAGTGACGTGACGCGCGCGTGCGTTTCCCTCAGCATGGGTTAAAGGTGAGCGGGGGCAGCAGTTCACTGTACGTGCCTTTCGTGGAGACCGACGTGTGTTGCTGCTTCCTGTTGTTTCGCACGCCATCACAACTTCACAGCTATCAAGGACGTATCTCTTCTTTTGGCGGGGGTACTGGCTACGCGTGTTTTTCTGCTTCGCGCTAGTCAGACGGTGAGTCGCACACGCTATTTTTCCCACTGCGGGAGGTTGATTCCACGCACGTAGGCTGCAGGGTTGCGTGCACGGGTTTTACTGCAGTTTTGGGGTGCCTGAGCATTTCGTGACCTGTCACTACATCACTGGGGTCACATACAGCCTTGCAGGTGCAGGGGGGCTGTTAACATCTTGCTTCCCACGCCCTTCACCCCAATTGCCCAGGTCAATTGTGGTGTACACCTCCCATTGGCACTACTCCATCTGTGCCGGCACTACTACATCTGTGCCATGGTTGGGAGGCCACCAAAGGTGAGGACGTGGCCGTGGTGACCAGGGAGTAGGGGCACTCCAGGGTGTCCAGGGCGTGCCCCGTGTCTCCCTTCTTCCCCCCAACCCCCCGCTCATGCCCCGTGTCTCCCTTCTCCCCCCCCACCCTCGCTCATGCCCTGTGTCTTCCTTCTTTCCCCCACCCCCCGCACATGCCCCATGTCTCCATTCTTCCCCCACCCCTGTTCATGCCCCCTGTCTCCCTTCTCCCCCCCCACGCTCATGCCCCGTGTCTCCCTTCTTCCCCCCCACCCCTTGCTCATGCCCCATTTCTCCCTTCTTCCCCCCCACCCCCCGCTCATGCCCTGTGTCTTCCTTCTCTCCCCCTCATGCCCCATGTGTCTCTCCCCTTCCCCCCACCCCCTGCTCCTGCCCCTTGTGTCTCTCCCCTGCCCCCCACCCCCCGCTTATGCCCCGTGTGTCTCTCCCCTTCCCCCCAACCCCCTGCTCATGCCCGTATGTCTCTCCCCTCCCCCTCCACCCCTCGCTCATGCCCTGTGTGTCTCTTCCGTCCCCCCACCCCCGCTCATGCTCCGTGTCTCCCATCTTTCCCCCCACCCCCCGCTCATGCCCCGTGTCTCCCTCCTGTACCCCCCCACCCCCTGCTCTTGCCCCGTGTCTCCCTCCTGTATCCCCCATCCCCCGCTCATTCCCGTGTCTCCCTTCTTCCCCCCACCCCCCTGCTCATGCCCCATGACTTCCTTCTCCCCCCACCCCCGCTCATGCCCCGTGTCTCCCTTCTCCCCCCCACCCCCCGCTCATACACTGTGTCTCCCTTCTTCCCCCCCACCCCCCGCTCATTCCCTGTGTCTTCCTTCTCCCCCGCTCATGCCCTGTGTCTCTCTTCTCCCCTCCACCCCTGCTCATGCCCTGTGTCTTCCTTCTTTCCCCCCGCCCCCCGCTCATGTCCCATGTCTCCCTTCTTCCCCCCCACCCCCCGCTCATGCCCTGTGTCTTCCTTCTCCCCACCCACCCTCCGCTCATGCCCCGTGTCTCCCTTCTTCCCCCCCACCCCCCGCTCATGCCCCGTGTCTCCCTTCTCCCCCCCCACCCTCGCTCATGCCCTGTGTCTTCCTTCTTTCCCCCACCCCCCGCACATGCCCCGTGTCTCCCTTCTTCCCCCACCCCTGTTCATGCCCCCTGTCTCCCTTCTCCCCCCCACGCTCATGCCCCGTGTCTCCCTTCTTCCCCCCCACCCCTTGCTCATGCCCCATTTCTCCCTTCTTCCCACCCACCCCCCCGCTCATGCTCCATGTCTCCCCTGTTCCTCCAGCCCCCGCTCACGCCATCGGCACACAGTGGCCAGCAGAGGGCCGAGGAGCGGGATCTGCCGCCTGCACACAACCTCATGTCTGTGTTTTTGTCTGTCTCCCCTTCCCCCCCACCCCCCGCTCATGCCCCATGTGTCTCTCCCCTTCCCCCCACCCCCTGCTCCTGCCCCGTGTGTCTCTCCCCTGCCCCCCACCCCCCGCTTATACCCCGTGTGTCTCTCCCCTTCCCCCCAACCCCCTGCTCATGCCCGTGTGTCTCTCCCCTCCCCCTCCACCCCTCGCTCATGCCCCGTGTGTCTCTTCCGTCCCCCCACCCCTTGCTCATGCCCCGTGTCGCCCTTCTTCCCCTCCACCCCCCCGTTCATGCCCCGTGTCTCCCTTCTTCCCCCCACCCCCCGCTCATGCTCCGTGTCTCCCATCTTTCCCCCCACCCCCCGCTCATGCCCCGTGTCTCCCTCCTGTACCCCCCACCCCCTGCTCTTGCCCCGTGTCTCCCTCCTGTATCCCCCATCCCCCGCTCATGCCCGTGTCTCCCTTCTTCCCCCCACCCCCCTGCTCATGCCCCATGACTTCCTTCTCCCCCCACCCCCGCTCATGCCCCGTGTCTCCCTTCTCCCCCCCACCCCCCGCTCATGCCCCGTGTCTCCCTCCTGTACCCCCCACCCCCTGCTCTTGCCCCGTGTCTCCCTCCTGTATCCCCCATCCCCCGCTCATGCCCGTGTCTCCCTTCTTCCCCCCACCCCCCTGCTCATGCCCCATGACTTCCTTCTCCCCCCACCCCCGCTCATGCCCCGTGTCTCCCTTCTCCCCCCCACCCCCCGCTCATGCCCCGTGTCTCCCTTCTTACCCCCCACCCCCCTTTCATGCCCCGTGTCTCCCTTCTTCCTCCCCCACCCCCCGCTCATGCCCTGTGTCTCCCTCCTGTACCCCCCACCCCCTGCTCATGGCCTGTGTCTCCCTCCTGTACCCCCCACCCCCGCTCATGCCCCGTGTCTTCCTTTTTCCCCCCACTCCCCGCTCATGCCCCGTGTCTCCCTTCTTCCCCCCACCCGCCGCTCATGCCCCGTGTCTTCCTTCTTCCCCCCACCCCACGTTCATGCCCCATGTCTTCCTCCTTCTCCCCACCCCCCGCTCATGCCCTGTGTCTGTCCTGTTGGAACAGGGCAGAAACGGGGCATGAGCGGGGGTGGGGGCCACACCGCTCATGCCCTGTGCCTCCCTTCTTCCCCCCACCCCCCTTCATGTCCCGTGTCTCCCTTCTTCCCCCCACCCCCGCTCATGCCCCGTGTCTCCCTTCTTTCCCCCCACCCCCCGCTCATGCCCCGTGTCTCCCTTCTTCCCCCCACCCCTTGCTCATGCCCCGTGTCTCCCCTGTTCCTCCAGCCCCCACTCACGCCATCGGCACACAGTGCGGGATCTGCCGGCTGCACACAAACTCATGTCTGTGTTTTTGTCTGTCTCCCCTTCCCCCGACCCCCTGCTCATGCCCTGTGTGTCTCTCCCCTTCCCCCACCCCCCGCTCATGCCCCGTGTGTCTCGCCCCTTCCCCCACCCCCCGCTCATGCCCCTTGTGTCTCTCCCCTTCCCCCCACCCCCTGCTCATGCCCCGTGTGTCTCTCCCCTTCCCCCCCACCCCCTGCATCGTGTCTCTCTCCCCTCCCCCTCCACCCCCCGCTCATGCCCCGGTTGTCTCTCCCCTCCCCCCCACTCATACCCCGTGTGTCTCTCCACTCCCCCCCACCCCCCGCTCATGCCCCGTGTGTCTCTCCCCCTCCTCCCACCCCCACTCATGCCCCGTGTCTCTCCCCTTCCCCCCACCCCGCTCATGCCCTGTGTCTCCTCTGTTCCCCCCACCCCCGCTCATGCCCTGTGTCTCCCTCCTTTCCCCCCCACCCCCTGCTCATGTCCCGTGTCTCCCTCCTTTCCCACCCCCACCCCCCGCTCATGCCCCGTGTGTGCCCTGTTCCCCCCCACCCCCCCTCATGCCCTGTGTGTTTCTCCCATTCCCCCCACTCCCTGCTCATGCCCCGTGTTTGCCCTGTTCCCCCCCACCCCCGCTCATGCCCCGTGTGTGGCCTGTTCCCCCCCACCCCCCGCTCATGCCCCGTGTGTGCCCTGTTTCCCCCACCCTACACTCTTTTGCCCCATGTCTCCCTTGTGTTCCCCCCACCCCCCGCTCATGCCCCGTGTCTCCCTCCTTTCTCCCCCGCTCATGCCCCGTGTCTCCCTTCTTCCCCCCACCCCTTGCTCATGCCCTGTGTCTCCCGTCTTCCCCCCACCCCCCGTTCATGCCCCGTGTCTCCCTTCTTCCCCCCCACCCCCTGCTCATGTCCCTTGTCTCCCATCTTTCCCCCCACCCCCCGCTCATGCCCCGTGTCTCCCTTCTTCCCCCCCGCTCATGCCCCATGTCTCCTTTCTTCCCACCACACCTTGCTCATGCCCTGTGTCTCCCGTCTTCCCCCCACCCCCTGTTCATGCCCCGTGTCTCCCTTCTTCCCCACACCCCCTGCTCATGCCCCGTGTCTCCCATCTTTCCCCCCCACCCCCGCTCATGCCCCATGTCTCCCTCCTGTACCCCCCCACCCCCCGCTCTTGCCCCGTGTCTCCCTCCTGTACCCCCCACCCCCCGCTCATGCATCGTGTCTCCCTTCTTCCCCTCCACCCCCCCGCTCATGCCCCGTGTCTTCCTTCTTTCCCCCCCACTCCCGCTCATGCACTGTGTCTCCCTTCTTCCCCCCCACCCCCCGCTCATGCCCCGTGTCCTCCCTTCTCTCCCACACCCCCGCTCATGCCCCGTGTCTCCCTTCTTTCCACCCCCCACCGCTTGCTCATGCCCTGTGTCTCCCGTCTTCCCCCCACCCCCTGTTCATGCCCTGTGTCTCCCTTCTTCCCCACACCCCCTGCTCATGCCCCGTGTCTCCCATCTTTCCCCCCCACCCCCCGCTCATGCCCCATGTCTCCCTCCTGTACCCCCCCACCCCCCGCTCTTGCCCCGTGTCTCCCTCCTGTACCCCCCACCCCCGCCCATGCATCGTGTCTCCCTTCTTCCCCTCCACCCCCCCGCTCATGCCCCGTGTCTTCCTTCTTTCCCCCCCACTCCCGCTCATGCACTGTCTCCCTTCTCCCCCCCACCCCCCGCTCATGCCCTGTGTCCTCCCTTCTCTCCCACACCCCCGCTCATGCCCCGTGTCTCCCTTCTTTCCACCCCCCACCCCCTGCTCATGCCCTGTGTCTCCCTTCTTTCCCCCCACCTGCTGCACATGCACTGTGTCTCCCTTCTCCCCTCCACCCCCCGCTCATGGCCCGTGTCTCCCTTCTCCCCCCCACCCACCGCTCATGCCCCGTGTCTCCCATCTTTCCACCCCCCGCTCATGCCCAGTGTCTTCCTTCCCCTCCCACCACCCGCTCATGCCCATGTCTCCCTTCTTCCCCCCACCCACCGCTCATGCCCCTTGTCTCCCTTCTCCCCCCACCCCCGCTCATGCCCCGTGTCTCCCTTCTTCCTCCCCCACCCCCCGCTCATGCCCCGTGTCTGCCCTGTTTCCCCCACCCCCCGCTCATGCCCTGTGTCTCCCTCCTGTACCCCCCACCCCCCGCTCATGCCCCATGTCTCCCTCCTGTACCCCCCACCCCCCGCTCATGCCCCGTGTCTCCCTCCTTTCTCCCCCCCGCTCATGTCCCTTGTCTCCCATCTTTCCCCCCACCCCCCGCTCATGCCCCGTGTCTCCCTTCTTCCCCCCCTCTCATGCCCCGTGTCTCCCTTCTTCCCCCCACCCCTTGCTCATGCCCCGTGTCTCCCGTCTTCCCCCCACCCCCCGTTCATGCCCCCTGCCTCCCTTCTTCCCCCCACCCCCTGCTCATGCCCCGTGTCTCCCATCTTTCCCCCCTACCCCCCGCTCATGCCCCATGTCTCCCTCCTGTACCCCCCCGCCCCCCGCTCTTGCCCCGTGTCTCCCTCCTGTACCCCCCACCCCCCGCTCATGCATCGTGTCTCCCTTCTTCCCCTCCACCCCCCCGCTCATGCCCCGTGTCTTCCTTCTTTCCCCTGCACCCCCGCTCATGCACTGTGTCTCCCTTCTTCCCCCCACCCCCGCTCATGCCCCGTATCCTCCCTTCTCTCCTACACTCCCGCTCATGCCCCGTGTCTCCCTTATTTACACCCCCCACCCCCTGCTCATGCCCCGTGTCTTCCTTCACCCCCCCACCCCCCGCTCATGCCCTGTGTCTCCCTTCTTCCCCCCACCTGCTGCACATGCACTGTGTCTCCCTTCTCCCCCCCACCCCCCGCTCATGCCCCGTGTCTCCCTTCTCCCTCCACCAACCGCTCATGCCCCGTGTCTCCCATCTTTCCACCCCCCGCTCATGCCCAGTGTCTTCCTTCCCCTCCCACCACCCGCTCATGCCCCATGTCTCCCTTCTTCCCCCCCACCCACCGCTCATGCCCCGTGTCTCCCTTCTCCCACCCCACCCCCGCTCATGCCCCGTGTCTCCCTTCTTCCTCCCCCACCCCCCGCTCATGCCCCATGTCTCCCTCCTGTACCCCCCACCCCCCGCTCATGCCCTGTGTCTTCCTCCCCCCCACTCCCCGCTCATGCCCCGTGTCTCCCTTCTTTCCTCCCCCCAACCCCCCGCTCATGCCCCGTGTCAGCACTGTTGGAACAGGGCAGACACGGGGCATGAGCGTGGGTGGGGGCCCCACCTTGCCCTACCCCCGCTCATGCCCCGTGTCTCTCCTGTTCACCCCCACCCCCGCTCATGCTGCGTGTCGGTCTCCCTCCTTTTCCCCCCGCTCATGGCCCGTGTCTCCCCTGTTCACCCCAACCCCCGCTCATGCCCCGTGTCTCCCTTCTTCCCCCATCCCCCGCTCATGCCCCGTGTCTCCCTTCTTTCCCGCTCATGCCCCTTGTCTCCCTTCTTTCCACCTCCCACCCCCTGCTCATGCCACATGTCTCCCTTCTTTCCCCCCACCCCCTTCTCATGCCCCGTGTCTCCCTTCTTTCCACCCCCCGCTCATGCCCCGTGTCTCCTTTCTTTCCCCCCCAGCCCCTGCTCATGCCCCGTGTCTCCCTTCTTCTCCCCATCCCCCGCTGATGCCCCGTGTTTCCCTTCTTCCCCCTAACCCCGCTCATGCCCCGTGTCTCCATTCTTTCCACTCCCCACCCCCTGCTCATGCCCTGTGTCTCCCTTCTTACCCCCACCCCCCGCTCATGCCCCGTGTCTCCCTTCTTTCCCCCCACCCCCCGCTCATGCCCCGTGTCTTCCTTTTCCCCACCCCCCGCTCATGCCCCGTGTCTCCCTCATGTTACCCCCCTCCCCCACTCATGCCCCGTTTCTCCCTCGTGTTACCCCCCACTCATGCCCCATGTCTCTCTCCTGGTCTTCCCGAATGTATTTTATTCTACAAATAAAATACAATTTTTAGTTTCTGACTGTTACTGAAGGCAATCATGTGGCCTAGATATGTCAGCAAAAGAAAAAAGAGTGAGCCAGACATGTGATGTCATCAGTGATGTCATCAATGACATTTGTGATGTCATCTTTGATGTCGTGGGTGTTAGTCTTAGCAGTGCACGGTGGTGGCACGAGTTATGGTTGCTTAGCTTACCATAATGTGCGAATTTCAAGGGTTTTTCTGTTTTACTTGGAACCATAACGTCCCTTTAACAAAGTTTTTTCACTGAATTTCATTGGTTTTTAGTAGCACAACTTAACCATAACGTCCCTTTAACAAAGTTTTTTTACTGAATATAAAGATGTTTACATTCGCCGCCTGTTGGAGATCCCATTAAATGTGGTAGGCGGGTGGGAATGCAACAATCAACAGGGATGGTGAAAAATGGAGAAGTTAGGCAGGCGCAGGTCGGTAAAGCCTTGCCCTGCTCTCTGTGTCGGGAGGCAGATACGGTAGGGGGGATTGCAGCAAACAATAAGGCTGTGAGACAAGGGGTGAGCAGCCAGAACATGCAATGCGAAACTAACAGGATTATGTTGGCATGGCTGGTGCAGTGATGGTACTGCATACAAAGCAAATAGGGAATAATAGTATCAGAAAAGTAGCCGAAAACTTTTGTAGAGTCTCTCACTGATACAATATTCCCACAGGCGGTCGAATCAGCAATGAGGACTCCTTACCTCCTTATGCTAAGGTATGTCCGGATATAAGATGAGATGAGTGTGCCCCACTATAGGTTCAAAAGTGAAGGAAGTCCTCTAGTGTTCAGTCCATGCCTGGACAGGCCCAGACAGGAGCTGCAACCAGAACCTTAAATGGGGGCCTTAGAGGTCCAGACAAGAGCTGCAACCAGACCCTTAAATAGGGGCCTAGATGTCCAGGCAGGAGCTGCAACCAGACCCTACAATTTCTTTCTTTAAAAACATTTTCTTATAGGGGGCATCTATACACTTTAGGTTTCTTGATCAAGCACCCGAGCAACGATGCTGGGATTCGAATCTGCAGCTCACAATGTGATCTCAAAGTCAACCAAAAACACTAGAGCACATCCCCTATGCCTGTGAGGCATGCAAGGTTATTTCAATCCTTCTTTTACTGCAGTTTTATACATCATCCTGATTCCATGTTTTTTGCTGCAGTGAGAGCAGTGACCCAGATTCCTAACTTGAAACTATTTCACTTGCAACCTATATTCAGACTTGGGAGATGGGACTCCACAGGGTTTCATAACTTGGCAACTGAGTACACCCGACATCCTCTGCTGGGACTCAGGTAAGATACATTTTGCATCTTTAAATTTGTTCATTGAATTTTAACAGACGAAATCCCTCTGTCTGTCAAAAGGAAAAAAAATAATTATTGAAATACCTTTCTCGTGATTATAACCCTCCTTAGTGAATGCCACTTACTGATCAAGTATATAGAAATAACGACATTAGGATGGGAATAACATGATAAAGGAGCTGTGGGGTGGCCGGGAAAAAATACATATTTGCTAAATACAACAGACACCTTGATCTTGTTATTCTGATTAAACTGATAAGATAATATAATGACTGAAAAATAGCAGAAAGTCCGCAAAACACATGTGTCAGTAAAATCTATATGGCCTATTTTGCATAAAATTTGAGAACCCCGTATGGCAGTGAATCAAAAATGAAAAACGTAGTAACATGGTGCAAAGGAGATTGATGAATTTGGAATGCTCATGCAAAGGACATCATTTGGATTAAATATGTTAGAGGGACTGATGCCCTATCGAAAATGGTGGTGGCTTCTCCATAATGGGAGACCGGGCACCGACCTGCCACCCACTATGCAGGAGCAAAGCCAGCCCAGTGTAAACACAGAGTACTCCCCCAGCTGCAGCAAGCAGCTGAGGACAGGCTCCTGGCTTTGCTTTTTATGTTAGGGAAGCCATGTCTCCCTTGTTACAATTCCCCAGCCATGCATGCCTAATGGGACAAGAAAGGCCTGAGCGTTTTGCTTTCCCACCATTTGATGCCCTATTGGTGCTGCAGGGCAAAGAGCTGCTGGTCCAAACGTACATAGCAGTGCTCATGCCCCTTCCTGTGCTTTGAAAGGGCTTCAAGCAGAGAATGTGTGTCACTCCAGCACCATTCTGAATGAACAGAAGCTGAAGGAAGATGTATTTGAGGAACACCATCCCCTGCATCTTGTTCCTGTGTACTCAGTGACTTGGAGCTCAAGGGCCGGTTCTATGTGATATTTCTGCATTTTGAAGGCCGGCCTCACCCTCTCTTGTGATTTCTAGTAAATCGCATGTTTCCCCCTTTCATTGCCCGCCACCCAGTTCCCTGCCTAACACAACACATTCCCCCATTCTCCACCACTCATGCAAACACACTTTTACCTGTACCACTGATGTCTCCCTTCCCTGTAAAAACATTCTCCCACCCCTCCCTCACACACACACACACACACGCACAAAAAACCACTTACCTAACATCTACGACTTGCCTCTCCTGGCCGTGCCTGTCAGCCCCTGCGTGCACTCGTTTGTGTCGCAGGAAGCAACTGTCATCCAAAGATGGCAGGCACATCTAGGAAGCCTCGCTGAAAGTTAGGCAAGTGAAATGGGAGGAGGCCTGTTTATGGGATTGGGGGTGGGTGAAGGGTTTTTCTCATGAACGGTTTAGGAAGACTGAATAACCACTTTTATGCGGTCTTTCTAAAGTGATCATGAATGGGGTCGGGAAAAAAATCATTGTTTTTTTCATTTAGAAACTTAGGGACATCTGCAGCAGGGTGGCAGTGACCCGACACAGAAACAGGTAAGAGAAACAACATTTTTGAATGTTATATGTGTATGCATATATTTACAAGGGAATGCAAGGGGTCGTGTCTGTGTAAGTGAACGTGTAGACGAGATGCAGTGTGTATACTGCAGCAAAAGTGTAAGTATGTGAATGAGAGAATGAGAGTGCAGTGTGAATGTGTCTGAATGGAGAGGAGAGCCTCTGGTTGGAGGAATGAGGCTAGAGGGGCTGTTTGGGGATTTATAGGTCCCAAATGGGCAAAGCCAACATAATGAGATTTCTTTAGTGGGAGTAGTGTCCAACATTGGTGCAGCCAGTATGGGCATATTTTGTTACAATACATTTTACTGGCTTGAGGGGCAAAGTAAACAGGATGAGCATTCTTATGTGGGGATACTTGCCTTCATTGGGACAGCCAGCATGTCCATCTTTTATTAAAGTGGGGAAGCATTTTTACTTGCATTATGGGTCAAATAAACATGATGAGTGTTCTTACAAGGCATACTGGGCTATATTGTCACTCAGAGTATGGACATGCTTTTTAACAGTGCAATGATATTTTTACGCATGTTGTGGTCAAAATAAATATGATGAGTGTTCTTATGAACAGATACTGGCCTACACTGGTGCAGCCAGTATTGACATATTTTCTTACAGTGGCATATCATTCTTACTGGCACTATGGGCAAAGCCAACATGATTTGTATTTGTATTTATTTAAGCACAAAATGCCATTTCAAACAAAAATGTTTTATAAAGCAGGCAATAAAAGAGGGCAGAGGCAGCCCTGGGATAAGGTTCCTTTACATAAAAGCATTGTTTTATAAAATTACATGTGTTGGGTGCTGAAATGGTAACAAAGATGATGTCCTTGGCGGTTCGTTGTGTGATAGGCCCTTGTGTGACTTTTGAATACTCAACAGCCCAGGGAACAGTTAGTTTCTTCTTCCATCTCAAAGATATGGAATAGTTGATGTCCAAAATACAGCGATAACATGAGAACAGGTTGACATGGTAACCAGCATAGTCATATTGGCCTCTAACGCATATTCATCAAACTGTGGTAGGTTGGTTAACTCATGCTTCTTATGCTGGTATCCTGTGTGTCCTCAGCCCCGCTCTAATAAAATGTGACACTTTCCACAATGCAAGCACAACTTCTCGTTTCCTCCTTTGTCTTTTTTTCTTTGCTAGTTGGTCTTTGGATTCCACAATCTGTATCAGTGTCAGTCCCCAATATCTTCCAACTACAGTAGAGACTGCAGGGTATCGACTATCCCTTATCTGCAATGAACCCTTACTTGAGATGTATCTTTCCCTCCCGGGTTCCAATATTCAATTCCCTGGGGTCTCTGAGAGTGCTCCAGTGCATGGGAACAAAGCATGGAGGCACTAGCAGGGTGTTCTGTTGTGGCCACTTATATTCACGTGACAGTGGGCCACGCCTGAGCGTAGCTTGTGGAATACATGTAAGGCTGCCACTTCATGGGCGTGCATCGCAAATGAGTAAATAGGTGCCACAGTATGCAGTTAGAAGAGCAAGGTTGTGACACAGAAACGTCTCCCCTTCACTGGCTAGGTTTCTTAAACATTTATTTTTGCTGTATAATACAAGGTGAATTTCACCATTAAATTGGTTACTGGCCATCTTGGAACGCCTCTTTTTGCATTTTTTTGGATTACGTTTTCGGGGGATTGTAGTGCTGGGATTTTTTTAACCTTGGAAAATGTGGGAGTCGTTTTGTAAACTTTGGCTCTTTAGGATTACATTTTAAATACTGGAACTCTGGGACTATTCCTGGAAACAATTTGTCTTTTGGGATTCTTTTAACTGTGCATGGCTCTTTTTTGGTTGGAAATTAATGTGCTTCTCAGCTGCATCTGAGCTATGCTCAATATCTGCCAGACCTTTCTTCTAGCTTGCTCCCACGTCCCCCGGCCCCTTCAGAAGGGGATGGCTAATGAGCTAATTGACCCTCAGGCTGGCTGGGCTGTTGCTCCCTGGGCTACAGCTGCAATATGTAAAACATAAATCATTGAAAAAGACTAAATCCTTCACAATCCAGCCTGCCTCAAAGGAACCGAGTGCTGCACGGCCTGCTCTGCTTCTGTATAGATGGGGTGAGGCACTTCTCTTGATTTCAATCTCTCAACCAATCAATCATTCAACGTTAATTTTGGAAAGAAAGAAACTTTTCATAAAACATTACAATCTCAAAACACAATACAAACGTGATACAAAACAATCAACACCAATCAACACCATATGAGATAATAAATACATATTCAGTGTTTTTTTTATCATAACCTCCTGTCGTCTTTCCAATCAGACTTTAGACCAGGGCACTCAAATGAAACTGCTCTTTTGGCTGTGACAGACGGTATTCTTAATGCTCATTATCATACATTTCTTCCATGTTGGTGCTTTTTTTTTTTTACCTTTGAGCTCTCTTTGATGCTGTCGATCACACTACTGTACTATGTTGCTTGGCTTCATTGGGTACTTTTGGCACTGCTTAAACACAAAACATTTGGAGACTTTCTGGAAATGGGGCTAGAAAACATCTCAACAGGCAATAAGCGTTATACACCTCGTTCCTTATATTTAAGTGCCAATAAAAGGTTCCTTTTGTACAAGGAATGCTTCAGATATATTAAAGGTGCCCATCCTGCCTTTGGAGATTCATCCCATAAGAGATATACTAATGCACGAGTGTGTGTCCCTCTTTAACACTTGAAAGGTTTGAATATCACTGATATAGAGGAACCTTTATAGGGTCACAGATTTCTGATGTGACCTGCAGTGTCCTTATAGTGTACATAGTGGGGAATTTAACCCTTTATTGCATGCTGATACCATCATCAGGCCTCTTCGTTGGCCTGTGGCAAGAATATTACAGTTCTTGATATGCTGAATGTATAAACAATCTGAGGAGCTGGACAAAATACACATTATGCAACTTGTAATGTGTTACGAAGAAAATATGTTAAACAGTTTATGAAATCAATGTAAAAGCTGGTGTTGTGGTTTATAATAAGTGGTATCATGCAAATCGATTCGTGCTCTTATGCGGTAAAGCAATGCAGTGCACTAAACAAATATACCACCGTAACCAGCTTCATATTTACCAACTAATGCTTCTGACTTGACAACACTGAATTTAGAAGAAAGACATGTGAAAAGGTTGTCATGGCTTAAATTTGGTGTTTAGTGGCAGCTGGAATTCTGCTAAGAGCTGACATTCACACAGAGTGCGGGCTCTGGCAGCAGCCCTTGTGATGTCAAAACACAACTGCGATATGCCACTAGTGATGTCATTCTTCTTACAGGCGCGGACCTGTAGTAATAATACTACGTACAGTCTGTAATCATGGTTTTGCAGACTTCTTCTGTTATAACTATCTAATGTATGCCTGTAGCGCCTAGCGATAGACAGCTTAGCACACTGTTGCTTCCAGAAATGTGCTTCACATTCAGTAAATACCCAAACCAACATAAATGATGAAATAAGGAGCGGATCATTGGAAAAGACCCTTGAATATTGTTGGAGGCCTGAATTCTCTGCCCCTCCCCCAAGACTGAAATGTGAATCATGACTCTTTACTTATCTACATGCTGCCTCTGTGATTAACATACTGCATCCCTTACCGTCTTGTCGCACCTGCCGTCTGCATGCCTGATGTAACCCCTCTTGCCATGAGGCGTGGCTTTCCAGTCTGCATTCTCGCATTTTTACTTTTTTACTTGTCACAACGCTTGTCTGTTTGCCTGATGTAGCCCCTCATGACATGAGGCATGGCTTTTCCAGTCTGCAGTCACTCTTACCTTCTTAGTCGTAATTGCTTGTTTGCATGCCTGATGTAGTCTCTCGTTGCATGAGGTGAGGCTTTTCCAGTCTGTAGTCACTCTTACCTGCTTGTCATAATTGCATTTCTAGTTTTCCTTAGTGCAGTTTACCTTCTTGTTCCTGCACCTTTCTTTTTACATTTAATGTACCTCTCACCGCTTCCCCTCCTGCACTTCCCTTCCCCTCCCCCTTTTTTCAAGTTTCAGCACTTGCACCTTCCAAATCGTCTCATGACCTAGTCAGAACGCTTTTGTTTGCTTTCTTACCTTCTACCCCGCTTCCTGTATTCCCTTCTCCCCTGCTCTCATGCTATAGAACTTGTACATTCTGAATGTTTCAAGACCTTTTAAGAACTTTTTTGTTTTCGTTTTATACCTTTGTCCTCATACCTATTCCCCCCTTGTCTTGATATGCCTTGAAACACAATTTTTGCAGTAAAGTGTGCATTACAAATAAACAATAGATAAATAAATGTAAATAGGAGATTTTCACTCGCAGCAATGGCGGGAGTAGGTTCCACTGCTTGGCTGTAATGGTTGGAAAGCTTGCGCCTCCAGCTTTCGCCCGTTTAAATTTGGGCTGAGCAAGGCGATGGCCATAAGCCGATCTTGTGGGTCTGGATGAGGTAGCTGTGGTGATTTTCTGTGAGATGTAGAGGGGAGCTTTCTGTGATGGGCATCTGTGAGTGATTGATAGTGTCTTCAATTGAATCCTCTCCCGGATAGGGAGCCAGTGTACCTTTCTTCTTGCTGCACTGATGTGTTCAAGTTTTGGTATCTTCAAAGCTGCTCTGAAGGAATTGTTCTGGATGATCTGAATCTTCCTTATATTGTGTCCTGATGTGCCTGCAAAGAGTGCATTACAAGTCAAGTATTCAGCCAACAATGGCTCAAGCAATTGTAAGGCAGCTCTCCATGGATAAGAAGGGTCTAGCTGCATTAATACGTTTGGTTGTATAAGCAGCGGAGGAGACGCAGGCACTCACTTGGTGAGTGAGGAAGAGTGTGGCATCCAGGTAAACTCCCAGTGTCTTCACTGACTGTGAGAAAGGGATTGAGATGCCCTCAATGACAAAGGTGGAGCAATGGGGCGGTCAAGTTTTTTGATCAATGCTGAAGGTGCCACCAGGAGGAGCTCAGTTTTTTAATTGTTTAGGCAGAGACAATGGGTTGTCATCCAGGCCAGGGAGATTAAGTCATCCAAGTAGTTGCAGGAGAGAGGGAGCAGGGTTTGCGTATCATCCACATAGTAAGTATGTGATACGCCAATAGAATCCAGGAGTATGAAAAGGGTTTTTGTGAAGGTATAGTCTCAGGTTGGGGAGACACATGATCCTTGCGGGACACTCCATGAAATGGGGCCAGGAGGGGCATTAGCTCTCTTGGCGAATACTCTGATGGATCTCTCGCAGAGGAAGGAGATGATCCAGGAAGTGGCTTCTGGCGAGAAATTTGCAGCAAATGTAAGATGGTGGCAAAGGTTTTTGTGATCCATCAAGTCAAGTGCCGCTGATAGATTCAGGAGGAAGAGTAAGATGGGATTGCCCTCCTCCCTGAAGTCATCCAACTGGTTCTTGAGTTCCAAGAGGGCATATTGTGTTTCCGTGCTGGATTTGCAGGTAGGCTGCTCTATCTAGGATCTTTAAGAGGAACAGAACAGTTGTGATGGGGCGGTAGTTGGCAGGGTTTGTAGGATCAAGTGTAGGTTCTTTGATGAGGGGGAGGATCCAAGCTTCCTTGAGGCTGGACGGTACTATGCCAGTAGCAAAGGATGTGTTGATGAAGGAGGTGATAAGAGGTGCAAGGTCCTCGGAACAGTCCTTAATTATGGCTGCATAGCATATATCTCCCTTACATCTGACCTCTGAGTCTGAGACATCGCCAAAGCAAACAATAGGGAGATTATGCAAGTTGGCGGGAGGGGAGAGCATATTGGGGGGGAGAAAAGCTGCCTAGGGGTGAAAGCACGAATTGTTTTAAGTCTATTTTGTTTTGAAGGGTGTTGATTTCGGCTAACATAGCGTTTGAATGTTCAAGCACCATGATGTTATTGCCTGCCCATAATGCTGTTATAGCTCTCAGAGCAAGACAATGAAACCTTGCCCTAGTCAATAAAACTCTCTGGTGGGTTACATGAGCACAATAAATATTTTTGGAAAGTACATTCAAGGATAATAGCATGCCTACTGTTTAATGGTTTTGGAGCTCTACCAGCTCTCTTTTTTCTTGAATGTTGGCTACAGCCCCCTTTTTAAGTGTGTAATGACAGGTTGAGTTAAAGTGTCTGGTGCATCAACGTACAAGTGCACATTCATTTCATCAAGCTTAATTTTGGTATCCTTTACCCAAGATATGCTTACAGCAACATTCTTCAGAAGTAGAAACCTGATTTCTGCATGCTTAGCTTTTTTATTCCTCTACAGATGTAGTGTGAGGGGTCAGAAATGTGAGACAGACACAAAGGTATGGATTTCTCAATGTTTGCAATTTATTTATATACAAAGGGTTAAGATCCACGCCTATCTTTCCCTATCCTAATGAGAATTTCCCTACCTAGCAAACTAAAACTAAGGAAAGATGAGCTAGTGTCCAAAAAGCATCTGACCCTCACACTAATACACACAACAAATGTATACAAGAAATAAATGTCTGTCTTAAGTTTGACAAAACAATGCAAAAGTCCCAAGTTATAATTTGTAGAGTACTCCTTGTGACCAGGGTGTGGCTCCCCTCCCCTGAATCAATTCAGGAATACCCTTGGGAAAGTTCTATTTCAACAAGTTCTGTTCAGTTCAACACAATGGGCCTCATTACGACCCTGGCGGAGTGGGTTTACGCCAGCGGTATTCGCGGCGGACCCGTCCGCCCTACTACGAGTTCCCGTAGCGCCATGGAGCGTTTTCCGCCTGGTTTTTCCGGGTGGAGAAATCCATGGCGCTACGGGACCTTGTTGTTAATTACGCCACCGTATTTTACGGTGGCGTAATTAACGCCTTCCCCACTCCCATTATACCCTATGGGGCAAAAATGGGAATGGGGAAGGGTAAAATGGGGAATGGGGATTTACCGCCCCGCCAAGGTCGGAATGGGGCGGTAAATCCGCCAACCCCCATGGCGCTATCGGCAGCTTTCCGCCGTGCTCCATGGTGCATTTGGCGCCACGATTTCCGCCAGGGTCGTAATGAGGCCCAATATGTCTTTTACATCTATTGAATCGATCCACCTGATAAAACAAATGTCTCTTTCACAAAACACTTGTTCATAAACCAAGGCAATTGTTTTCCTCCACACAAAGATTCTTTGAATGGAATACTTTGGTCAGGATAGCACAGCAGCAACCTTTGATGTAGCAACAGTTTGTCAGCATGATAAAGGTACCAATGTCTTTCCATGACACCTTTTCACCACAACCACATTTATTCAAAGCAACAGTTTTGTTCCTGTTGTACTCGCCTGCCGGGACTAACTACAAGTGGTCCCTTTCCTGGTTCACTCAACTGCCAGGAAGAAAACTCCTACTACTAAAGTTGATCTCTTCTTAGTGCCAATATGAATTACATATTTCCCCAAAATGATGTCTCAGGAAAGAAGAATTTTGCCCTTTTATCTCTTTGTTATAGTCTCTGTGTTGTTGGCAATGTGGGTTACAGGTTTCCCCAAGTTGACCTCTCAGAAATAGAGAATTGCACACTTTTTGCCTTCTTACTTCTTCTGGATAGCATCTTGCCTGTTGGCAATGTGGGTTACAGGTTTCCCCAAGTTGACATCTGTAAAGGGATTTCAATCAGGCACACACGAAACTCTCGCCCAGCATGTAGTGCGCAACTGAAACCCTTATTTATTTTTATCTATAAATTCAATATTCTGAATGATATACCACTCATATCACACCCTTCTCCTGATACTCCCCCGGTCACACTGAACCAGGAATCGGGCTAGTTTGCAAAGGTAAATATTTATTTATTTATTTAAAATTTAAATCACAATATATTTTAACAGGTAACAACAATCACCAATGGGGTGATAGAACACTGAATACAATCATTAATGCACTGGGAATCAGGTAATGAACACAAAAAGAATGCAGCACAGAAAAGAATACTTTTAGGTTGGTTTGGAACAGATAGCGCTATGGTTACAGGTTCCCCCTGCAACACCCTTCAACCCACCAATGGATAATTAAAATAGATGTGAGTAGAGAGCAGTTACTCAGGGAAAAAACAAATCAAACAGAATATCACTCCCACCTTCCCCCTTTAAACACAAGAGAAAAACGAATTTGACTTTTCAGCTGTCAGGAAGGCTTTGAAATTGGCTAAGCAAAAACACTAAATGTGGTCAAAAATGCTTAAATTATTATAAAATTCTATGGCAGCCGCTTTGAACAGATGCAAGCAATCACAAGCAATGATTTACTCAAAAGAAAACATATGAAATCTCCAAGGCAGGGTGGGAAATAATTTATAGGTAATTCACACGTGTAAAACATTTGCTAAATGGAAAATTGTGGCAAACTTCTACTTATGCAATTTTTGATATAACGGGTCAATCGCACTGTTTTGCACTGCGGTTTTGGGTTGTGGAGGTAGCCGAGGATGTTAGGTATCAGTAGGAAGTGGAAAGTTTGTTTCTATCATAAAAACTGAGGGAGTTATGGAAGTTTTAGTGAGAGGTGTTTTTCGGAAATAAAGATACGAGTTTTGGACAAGAACTTCAGTTTGAAATCAGAAAATATGGGTTATGCTCTTACTCAAGACTAGAACGTGCAGGCTAGACAACCAAGTATGGATACAATAAGCTCTGAGACTGATTCATGACTTCAGTAACAGATCCCCAGCGCCTTCCCCGGCGGAACCAGTGCACACACTCAAACTGGGATTTTTGGATGAGAGTTACACAACTAAAAATGACTAAGAAAATGATGCTTTGGCAAATAGACAGAATAAGATAGCACTAATATTTTGACACTGTTACTGGTTATGAAATTAAGGATAGTTCAGAAATTTAGAGTGGGACAAGATAATGCAAGGTATACAATAGTTCTATAGCGTTCTATTAATACTCACAATCCACTGGGATTTAAGATTTTAGGCCCGTCAAGATTCTGGCCAATGGGTCGGGTCTATCAAGGAAGGACAGCACATCAGGCACGGGAATGAATCGGCTAGGCCGGTCACCGGAACTGCACAGGATCGGCCCTTCTTGTTTCTGGATATTTCAGATCAGCGGGATTGCGAGTTCATCAGGCAAGCCTTATGGTAGCAACCAGATAGTTTCAGGATGCTTCCCCACACCACAGCGCTTCACTGGGTTGTAAGGATAAGTTGAGGATTGTGGCCTAGCTGAAAATGGTTCAGCTACTGCTTGGCCTGGTCCCTAGCATCTGGATCTGGAAGGATGTTAAAGGCAGGATGTTGGATGCTGGAACAAAGTGCTTCGCTGGAATCAGAAGAGAGAGTGTCTATGTGTGGTCAGCTGTCTCTATTTATCCTTTCAAATGACATCACAAAAATGGGTGTATGGGCCGGCTTAACTAAACCTGCCCCTGTGAACTGGGATTGGATCAGAGCCTCATCTCTGCCTTACATTCGGGTGATTGGCTCAAACACAGATGATGTCTCCTAAATACATATTTACACATGTGTAACCTCTATGAAAATAACATACAGGGATTGCATATATTATGGAGTATCTGTTCCTCAAAATCCCACAGCTGTGAGAACTTGTTTCGCTTTTTCACAGCATTTTGTCCATTTCGCCATAAGCACATTTTCCAATTTTTCTCCAAATTTCCATAACTATGCATGTTCACCCTAGGAATGTGAGTGCAAAGTTGAACAATTCTAGCATAAACACAGTTCACATAAAACCACATATATTGCCATTCCTGCTCTGAATATGTTACACAATTCCACTACATCTTGAAATGTAAAACCAAAAATGTGACTAACAAATCTGTCCTTTTTATATTTTTCACCATTTCTGATAGCAAGTTATAAGTCTTTAAACAAATGTTCATTATATATTCTTAGCAGCAAATGGCCATCCTTTTGTCTGTCTCGGGAGCAAGGAATAACCCCCACCTTTTTTTGATTTCCTTCTGCAGGCCAAGTTTACGACCCTTTCACACATCCATTTCCTGGCCTGGAGGATCTGTCATTGTTCAGTCCTGGGCTGCAGACAAAAGTCTGCCCTAACCCACAATTATCATGTGTCGGTGAGTTTCTGCTGAGAGGAATGCCCTCCCCTTAGGTGAAAACCTGTTTTGCAACTCTGGCAGGCCCAGCAAGCCTAAAACAAATTTCTAGCATCAAATGACATGGATAAATTACATTCTTAAATTTAAACCTGTGGGCTCAAAAACAGCTGAGATCTGTGTTCCTTTCAGCAACAATCTTTTTATATTTGCTAATTCGGCATATCTTTAGTTTTAGGCAATATTTAAACTTTAATCAGGAGAGCCCATTTGACAAGAGCTGTCACTCAGGTAGCCCAGGGTGGCTGCACACAGATTTTTGACAGGAACTGTCATTGACAGGCAATCCAGTTTTGCTTAGAGAATGTTTTGCTCTTAACATTTTAGGACTTTGTAAATTCATAGTGCTTCATTAGATTAAATGGATTTTAGCGCCAAGCAAGATTTTGAGTGTTGGACAGTGTTTTGTACAGGCATTTTGGAGTTTTAGCAGCAAAGTAAATGTCATTTACAGGCACATTTTTGGAGTTTCATTTGCAAAGTGCTGCTTCTCCCTCTGTACTCCAGGTTTACTTATCATGGAGTCCACTGGCACTTTTTCTGCATCATGTGCTCTGTTCCACCACACATGCACGATGGGTGTCAGGTTGTGCAGCCATCTTTTTGTGTGTTGAAACACGGTTTTGAATGTTTTGATGTGCACAAAGGGTTTTGCCACCATTTACTGTTTCTCGCACCATAGGTAGAAGAGTGAGGCCGCATAGTATATCAGAGTGGGTCAATACATCCCAAAAATCCCCCCTCACAACTTCATTTTGACTTTCAGTCGAGAGGGAGTGGGGCGATTTGGATTGTCTTTTCTGTCCATGTGGAGAAATTCAGTTGCTTTTCCCATCAGCGATTGAGGCGACACGCTCTCCTCGCCGGTTCTGGTTGGAATGGGACGATACTCCGGATTCCTTGGGTTTTTCCTCCCAGTCCCCGAGTAGTCCTCCTTGGTAATTGTTGGGATTTAGTGCCAAGACTAGAAAACAGAACATCACGCGGTTATGAAAATGTCCCACTACCGTGCCCACACATCTTCGTGGGATCTCAGCAGTGGGAAAGACACTGGCATTCCCTAACAATTGGCAATATTGCCCATCTATTATTCAGTGATCATTGCTCATTTTCTTAGGTGTAATCGATGAATATTTAATAATTTTTCTAAGTGTCCGGATTTTCCCCTGTTGGTTTCCGGTACACTCCTCTATCTGTCGCAAAGTATGCCTGGGATGGCAACTCTTTAGCTGGTTTATGTGGACCCACTTGTCTTCCCCTTCTGTCAAATTGCCCTTGTGGATGCTGATTCTGTAGGCGACTGGCGATATTCTGTCCACAATTTCAAAAGGACTCCGCCAAGTTGGCAAAAATGTGCACTCTTTGGCTTGGTTCCTTTGGAAATTGTACAAGTAGACCCGGTCTCCTATTTGATATTCCTTTTTAGTTGTCTTAAGGTCATAGTGGGTCTTCATACTGTCTGCAGATCTTTCTAGATTCCGCTGAACATATGCAAAAGCATGTTGAAGGTGTTTTCTTAGATTCTCAACATACTCATGAGTTGTGGAGGTATTTATCAAGGTCTGCTCTTGGGTTCTGTAGAGAAGATGCAGGGGGAGCACCATCCTTCGTCCAGTCATCAGCTCAAATGGAGAAATGTTTGTTGCAGAAGAAGGGGTAGATCTGATGACCATCAGGACAAGGGGTAATCGAATGTCCCAACTTGGCCCAGAATCTGCCACAAATTTTTTAGTATGCTCACAATAGTTTTATTTTACCTCTCAACTCCACCACTAAAGGCTGGCCGGTAGTCAATGTGTAGTTTCCTTTTTACCAAAAGTATCTCCCACATCTTTGTCATCACTTCACTAGTGAAGTGACAACCTCGGTCTGACTCAATCCTTTGGTGTAGTCCAAAATGCGAGAAGATGTGATTGATAATCAGTGCAGCTGCTGTTTCTGCCTTGCAATTTGGGGCAAGGAGACATTCCACCCATTTAGTAAACAAGCATGTTATGGTCAACATGTACTTGTTACTCCTAGAGGAGCAAATAATGGGCCCGATAAAATCGACTTGCAAATCTGATCAAGGCATTGTCATCCCCTCTTTTGGAGGGGTGAATGGTGTGTGAGTGATGTTGGCTGAAATTGTGCACCCCAAAGACACCCCTTCAAGTACTGGTCGAGGTCCTGCCCCATGTGTGGCCAGTATGCAACCTCTCACAAGATTTCTAATATTGTATGAAACCCCTGATGACTGGCTGTGGCCGTCTCATGGGTGTGACTTAGCATCAGGCTTCGGAATGAGGTAGGGATGACCCACTGGTCATGGCCAGATATGAATCTCCTCAGCAACAAACCGTCTTGGATTCGGAACATTTTTGGACATTTCATCAACACTCTGAGGTCTTCTTTCCCAATGCAATCGGTATCCGTCAGGGGAAAGTTCTCAGGGTCCTCAATGTGTTGATAAAACTTACCAATTATTGGATCCCTTTTTTGAGCAGTAATCAAATCAGCATCTGGGGTCTCATTCACCCATGCATTCCCCACGCCGGCCCCAAGTTCCTTTTCCCCGTTGTTGTCAACATGGTAGGAGCACCCATCCGCATACACAGTGGGCATTCCCTCACACTTGTCTTCTTTATAGACCTCTTGTGGGGAATTATGGTATGCTTCCATGTTGTCCTTCATTTTTATACTTTCATCCTTAAGACAGTTTTCTCTGGCACAATCATGCAAGTCATCCAGACCTTGCGCGAGGGGACTCTTCTTGTTTTGGCCATATCTGAGTTCCACAGGAAAGCCTTGCATTGACAGAATCCAAGAAGTAATTCGGGATTACTCACATTTCCGGCCCGGATTCTGTCACTTTGAAGATATTGCAGAGGCTGGTGTAGAGTCTCCACTATGTTGTGTTCCCCCTGGATAAACGGGAGGTAGTTTTTCAATGCCCACACCGTTGCCAGGAGTGCCTTCTCATAATCATTGAATTTTTCCTCCACAGTGGATAAAGTCTTACTCGCTTAGGAGATCACTTTATTTACCTTGTCGTGCTTTTGATATAATACTGCTGTCAAGCATGTATTTGAGAACCATGTCTCCAAGAAGAACTCCTTGTTTTTGACAGGGTAAGCTAGGCAAGGCGCTTGTGAGAGGCTTCTTTTGAGTTGTCTTACTGCCTTGGCTTGTTCTGGACCCCACTCCCACTTGACCCCCTTCAACAGATGGATCAGGGGTCTTGTGATCTCTGCGTAATCCTCAATTAACTTTCTGCTGTAATTAGTCAGTCCAAGGAGGCTCCTTAGCTCATGCAGAGTTGTGGGGTCTTTTAGTTTCTGGAGTGCTTCTACTTTCTTTTTCTGGGGACAGAGGCCCTTAGGAGTTATCTCATGGCCCAAGAAGATGACACAGGTCCTGCACCACTGTGCCTTTTGGAAAGAGAGTTTTGCTCCTGCAACCCTCAACTGTGTCAGAACATAATGGATCTCCGCTATGTGTTCCTCCACAGTTGAGCTTTTGATTAAAACATCATCCACATTGGCCAGGTTACCCCTTTCACCCAAGTTGGGCAGGGCCTTATGCAAAAAGATATTGAATACATTGCCTGAGTTGATGTATCCGAAGGTAGTCCGGGTCGAAGTGTACTGCTGCCCCCGAAGGTAAAGGCCAGCTTGTATTGGTCCTCCCTACTGACAGGTACAGTCCAGTACCCATTGGTCAGGTCAATGACAGTGTATACCTTTGACCCCTGGATCTGGGCCAGCCCTTGGTCAATGTAGGGTAGAGGCCATCAGGAAGTGTGGACCCATTTGTTGAGCTCCCTTAGGTCAGCATAGAGTCTCCACTGGCCATTTGGTTTCAAAATCCCCAACACCGGATTATTGAAGGTGCTGTGGACTGGACGAATTATCTGACGGGACTCAAGTTTCTTAATTATTTCTGTAAGGGACTCCATTGATGTGAGAGGCAAGCGATATTGCTTCAATAACATTGGAGTCATGCCAGGGTCCATGGGAATTGTTGTTGTGTGGATTTCGGTGCGATCACAGTCATATGAGTCCACCGCAAAGAGATCTTGAAAATCTAAGAAAACTTGTTTCAATTTTTACTTCTGCTCCAGAGTCTCACAGGCATCAGCTAGGTTGACTCTCTCTTCAACCATTTGCCTGAAGCCCGGAAAGACTTTTGGTTTGGCTATCTCAGGGGCCTCCTCCAGCTGGGTAGAAAAGTCCCTGGTTAAAGTACTGACGGCTTCAGGTGGGGAAGGCAGTCCTGGTGGACTTGAAAGATCACCTCATCCCTCCTGAAGTCACAGGTCACCTCTTCCTTACCATAATGGCAGGAAGATTACACCAGGAAATTCCCCCCATGCCGGGTGAAGATCCTGTCTTGTGTTGTGTCATTGTCGCTATTACTGTCAAAACAGTAATTGGGGATTGGTCCTACCAGTTCGTTACCTAAATCTATGGAAAAATTTCGGTCATCACCGCCATTCCAATAATGGTGCCTGCGCCCAGAGTGATACTCCTAAGGTCGCTGTTATCCACCACTATTGGAATGGTGTTGTGTTCAGTATTGACTAGTGGTGTTGGGTTTAACCCCAACCCTTGCTGTTGGAAATGGGCATTGAGGTGAAAGTATGCGTCAGGATTTAGCAATTTCTGTCCTCTTTAAATTTTTACTTTGAGTGAGAATTGTCAAGTCTGTTCTGGGATGGTGACTTCCTCTCTAATCTGAATTTCAACTGTGTAATTGAGCTGACCGAAATGCTTTCTCTGGGTCATCAAAGTCCATGGGATTACCCACTAATCGGGACCAGGCTTTGAAGTTTGTTAGGTCCAAACTAATGGCAAAGCAATGGAGAATGTCACCGCCTAAATAAAATGCAGCAGGGACATCACACATGACCTAACAATTATGGATTATGCTCTTGTTGCCTATGGAAATTTTGAGCATACACCTGCTAGGCAGGAGTTGTTTGGAATTGGGAGTTTCCAGGTCCATGTCCCATTTGTCTATCAATTTAAATGTGGGAATGGCTGGATCTTTTGGGAGCTTTCAGAAAATGGCTTCGCTGATGAAGCTCTTACCGTTGTTCACGCACACTCGGGCGAGAACAGAGTCCTTCCCCCCATTTAACTGGATGGGGATGAACAACTGTTCTCTAATTTTATGAATGTCAGCCAAGCCTTGAGTTGGTTTCTCGTCATTTTGAACTATAGCAGTGGGATTTTCTGATTGTGAATCTGTATAGAATTTCAGAGTATTCCCTTCCAGTGTGGAATGCCACTTAAGACTGGAAGGAAGGTTGATTTTCAGAAATAGAGAGGACTTCCCTTCACCAGTTTGTTATCCTACTGCAATTACTGTCACATCTGGGATTTGATTGTTTCGCAAATGGAATTAAATTTGGTCAGGTTTTTGTTCAACCATGTGGCATGTGCCATTTAAACTAACATGGTTGACACTATGTTTTAATTTTATTGGTTGGTTAGTCTGGGTCCAGAAGACCTTGTTTACACAATCCATGAGGGGAGACAATCTCCGCAGGATGTCATTCCCTAGTAAACATGGTGTGCCCTCTGAAGTCACAACTATGACTGGGTATTTCATCTTGTGTCGCCCAATTTGAATGTCTAAATCTGCGGTCCCCTCGACAGGAAATTCATTCCCATCGAAGTTCTGAAGTTGTCCAGGAAGTGGGGTGAGAGGGATTTGGTATTTCTCCCCCCTTCCCGAATTCCGCTGATCAAAGGCCCTTTTTGACAAAAGGGTGGCTTGGGGTGGCTTGCGATCCAGTGTCCACCAGTGCCATAAATGTACATTGCCCCTGTATTTAGACCGGGCATAAAATCTTCTGTCCTTTTCCTCAAGGGGGCAATGATAATGCGCATTTTGGGCCAATTGATGGGTTAATTTCTTTGCTTTTGATTATGACAGAGGGGTAATTTGGGCACGATTATGGTTGGGATCTCAGGAACCTGTAAGAAAAAGGTGACAGTTGCATATTGGGGGAGTTTTGGACTCCCCTGGTTCTGATTCTGTGCTGCCCCCCCTCCCCCTTTTGGAGGCAGTCATCAGAACTGGTTTGGGCAAGGTGATTCTGTTTGTCATTCTGGGGTTCAATAATGGGCGGTTTTAACTCGGTCCCAACATTTATCCAATCTTGATCAGGATCTTTCGGGACACATTTTTTGTTGGGAGGAGTTCCCCCATCCCTGAAGGAGAAGATCCTTTTCCCAGAATCCTCTGAGGACCCCTCTCCTTCAAATTGGAAGATTCTAACCTCCTCCACAAAATGGGTGTTTTTAGGCCATTTATTTCTTGTACCTGCCCTCTGTTCCTTAGGTTGCAGATTTTCAGGGGCAGGAGATTTTGGTTCCGGTTCCTGGGTTCCTGGGTTTCCAGGGGCTTTTTACAAGTGGGGAAGGAAGCTTCCTCAAAGGCTTTACACCCCACTTCCCCCTGTACCTCCTCCCTGAGAACTGGTGGGTTGTCGGGGTTCTCTCCCTGTCATTGCTCTGGAGTACCAGACTTTTGATTTGAGGGGTTCTGGGCCGCCATGTTCATCTGAGGGTTCTGCTGAGCCCTCAACATGCGACCCAGATCCTGCGACAAGTTCTGGACCTGGCGCTCCAGTTGGGACACCAGCTCTGGCTGGAACGGGGTTCTCTGGTCCATCCTAGGTCGATCACGGGAGGGTAACTGTCCCTTCTCCCATAATACCCTTGGTTGGGATAATTCTGGACCCCCCCACCCTTGGCCTCCCCTCTCCCGGATTGGGTTATCGTGGCTCAGGAAAATGGGGGAAGAAAGAAGGGTTGTTTTGGGGGTTGATGTTTGGCATGTGCCAGGGAAAGAAACCCAACCCGGCATTTGGGGATTACTGCCCTCCTGGGGAAAGTTAAGAGAGAGGTTTCCTGGGTTGGCAGCTACCTGGTTGAACCCCCTCTTTGGGCTGGGGGATGTCCACACATAGCCCAGTATGGGTCTGCTGCCCTTGTAACGGGGGCTGATATAGTCAGGGGAGTTAGTGGTCCCATTTGTGGGGTTACCTCCCTGAACACGTTTTAATTCTTGTACAAATTCATGTGGGGCCTGGTCTTTCACACATTGCAGATTGTAGGCGGCCGTGCGGGCGTCTTGAGGGTTTCTATGTATGGAGAAATGCTTTAAGATGGCCGCCCTATAGGTGGACCATCGTGAGTGGTTCTGATCCTCCAGCCTGCAAAGAAGCTGGAGTACTCAGGGGAAAATGTCCTCTTGACATATTGGATACAATTCTGGCTATCCTTCAGGTGGAAGGTATCCATCATTTGCTCATACAACTCGAGGTGCTCCCAAACTGAATATGTGGCATTTTTATGATAGGGCATTATGACGCTCCTAATGGCCTTGATTTGCTTCAGGGGATCTTTCAGTAGGGCCCTCTTCATTTTGTTGGCATTTTTAGTTTTGTTCACTCAGGTCCACTCATCCTCTGACTCAGAGGCACTGCTACATGAGGTGGCTATCTGATCCTCTAGGCTCTCCCTAATTCTGCGAGCTTGGGAATGGCTCTTGAGACCTGTGGTGCTCAGAAGAGTCTTTTGACTCTCCCTTGCTCCCAGTATTGGCTGAGTACCCCCCCCCCCCACTGCCCTAGCTGGAAAGAGGTTTAAAGATACTCTTGATGGGTCTAGTTTCATGGAGTTCCCCACCAAATTTGACGGACTGATCCCTTGGTAGGCGATATATTTGAGCATCCAATTCTCTGATTCTCCCCTCACTTGAGACTTCCTGATCAGAGAGGTGTTACGCTCACCTGATATCCACGAGGGCGCCACACGATACTGGATGGAGGTCTAAGCGCTATCACGGACCCCTCTCTGCTTAGTTATGTGCCAGACGTTGGGTAGCGCCTATCACAGGAGAATGGAGGGTTAAGATACTGGTTCTGTGATGGGTGGACTCCCACCTTCCTCTGGTCCAAATCCCCCTCCCTTGGGGTTATTGTTGAACTCTCCGTCCCGCGTCTCTGTGAAGGGGCGCTTGGTTGGTGCAGGCGTTCTGTGGACCTAGTTGCTCCACTGGTCCGTGTGACCTTATGTCAGGTCCAGACCGGCTGTGACTCTGACTCTGCTTGCTGTCTTTCAAGTGAGTTATAATGTCATTTCTGTCTTTATTCTGTCTCTTTCTTTCCCTCTGTTTTCTCTGTCTTCTCGGCATCTTGCTCCACTACGCTGTTCCGTAACAATGTCCCTTTTTGTTTTGACAGGGATGATTGCGATCTCGGAGTTGGCGTGCCGATGGCGAAGACCACAGTGAGTTATTGATGCGTGAAACGCTGTGTTGTTTATTGGTGCTAATTGCTAACCTGTGTTCTCTTCTCTTCTTTGTACAGGTTGCGGTGATGTTCCGGAGTGATGAGCGATCAAAGCGCTGCTTGCTCATGTATGTGCTTTGTTAATGCTGACCTTGTTCCTTCTCCCTTGCAGGTTGTGGTGAAACCTGGAGATGGGCGAGGTAAAAGAAGTGCAGGGTGCTGCTAGGACTCGCTGCTTGCCCAGGTAAGAATTGTTATTAATGCTGTCCTTGTTTCTTTATCTTTGCAGGTTGCGGCGAACTCCTGAGATGGGCAAGGTAAGCGAAGCGCAGGATGGATTCAAGGCTGGTTATTTCACAGGTAAGTGTTCTTGCTTGCTAATGCTGTTCTTGTTCTTCCAGGTTATTAATGGAATCCGGATCTAGGGCTTCAGGATCAGGCCGCCGGAGAAGCAGATGAGCAGGAGCTGAACATGGCGAGCATCACGCTGCAGGAGTGCAGAATAACTTGAAGCGTGTTCTGCTGTTTGGGTGTGGTTTAAATAGCCCAGGTAAAGTAGTTCCAGGCCAAGTAGTTCCAGACCCAGCCACACCCAAAACACTAGACCGCATGGCTTGGTTCTAAAGAACTGAGCTGTGTAATATGCCTCCATGTTGGATTAAGGTCCAAAACTGGTATTGCTTTATTCTTGATAATGAGCCTGGCGCCATAGGCGCCAGGACTGACTCCATGTATGTTTCTCATGGAGTATTAAGGCCCGTGGGGTCAGTGTGAAGGGCTTTAGCCCCATTGCTGCCAGGGGGCTGTTATACCTGAGAGGGTCAGGGGCATGGATCGTGACAGCACTCCCCCCTATGGCCCCTCTCAAGGTATTTCCTCCGTCTGGCCCTGGTTTGGTCGGATGGTTCTGATGAAATCGCCTTACCAGGTGTGGCGCATGGACGTGCTCGCTAGGCTCCCATGTCCTGTCCTGAGGGCCGTATCCCTTCCAGTCCACTAAGTAATATAACTTGGACCTGGTGAGTTTAGAATCTAGGATGTCCTTGACTTCAAATTCGGGTTCTCCGTTAACCAGTAACGGATTTGGTGGTGTTTTGACCTGAGTTCCAGGCTGAACAGGTTTTAAGAGTGACACGTGGAATACGGGATGGATCTGCAAATTTGGTGGTAAAGCTAGTTTTACTGCCACAGGCTTTAGCCCCATTGCTGTCAGGGGGCTGTTATACCTGAGGGGGTCGGGGGCATGGATCATGACAAGAGGCTAGCCCTAATATTTGGGAATCTGTACATAGATGCCGTCCCATCCATTTCTGGGAGGCGCTGATCTGTCAGTCCCATATTTACCATTGTGCTGAAGTCTACCATCTCGTGGCCCTTGGTTCATATGAGCCTGTGGACATGAGGGTGACAGAGTCCATGGAACTGAAGGGATTAAAGTCCCTGATGACAGGGATCTTGAGGTTATGCTCAGGGGTTTCTCTGTCCCTTCTTACCTCATCTCTTCCAGCCCCTATTCCCTGATGACATGCCAAAATCTGACCCTTTTGCTCCTCTATTAAGGCCTTACTTGTCTCAATGATTTGCTCCTGCATGGCTATCTGTTTGTGGAGCCTGTCATTCTTTTCACCGAGAGCCTCATTGTCTCTCTGTGCTTCCTGACTGAATTGGAAATACTGGGCTAATTCTTGCTGCAGGAGACTCACCTCTTGAGTTTGGTCATTATTGGTCTGTGTGAACTTTGCCAGAGCATCCTCCACCCGTCTGGTGTGCTCTAGTAGCTTTTGATAATCAGTTTTGATTTCGCTAAACTACTGAAGGGCCAGCTTTCTTTTCCCCAACTTAGTTCTTAATTGGCTGACTTCCTGGCCTAAGGCGTCCCTCTCCTGAGTTAGAGTGCCCTTCTGTGCAGCCAGGACGTCCCTCTGTTTTTTAAATGCACTAGATTTCTGGCACTCCTCATCAAATTCCTCTTGAGAGTGGATGTCTTTAATAATTTATTATTTTCCTCTTTCAAGGATTCTAGGCGGTTTTGTAGGGTGACTGCCTGCTCTGCACAGGCTCTGTTAAAGGTTAATTGCTGCACCAGCTTTTGTTTACTCTGTTGTAAAGAGTCAAACCTTTCCTGACACTCTTTTTGCAATCTCTATACTTGAGTATTTTGTTCTGCATTCTCTTGCTGTAAGAGTGCCAGATTTTCTTGGAGTTTGGTGATATACTGCCTAGCCTCTGTTTCAGATTCTTGGCTATCCTGGAGCCTTTGCTCTGCTGAGTCCATATTAGTCTGGATTTTATGCAGTTCTTTCCCTTGCCTCTTTGTCAAATCTATATTGTCTGCATGCTTTTCCTGTACAATTCCTATGTGGAGGTACAGGTAGGCCACTATTTTGGCAATTTTACACTGCTCATCTTTTATTTTTGGGGCCATGTACAGCTCTCTAAGCGCTTGATGCAATGGACTCTTGTCCTGCCAGGTATCAAGGTCGATTTCAGTGACTTGTTGTTTTGTTCCCTACAGCCATACCTGTTCGTCCTGTTCTGGCCATTCGCCCCTGACAAACAATTTGTGCCGGGGGTGTTCCCTAGCAATATTAATTTCCACTGGGGTAGCCATTTCAGAAGCATTAATGTTCTTCTACTTATCTCAGGGTTAATTTACTTTTGCAAACAGGCCCAATTCTTTTGAGTATTTCTTTTGAGGGGTGCTTCTACAGTGTAGCATAGTACGCCAATCCAACAAGGTGTATGTACCCTGCCGGCTAGTATTATGTGCTAGACTGTCACGAGTGGTAGATCAATTTCATGATCCCGGACACAAGCCCTCAAGCTGTAAAGGGATTTCAATCAGGAACACACCCAAGTCTCACCCAGCATGTAGTGCGCAACTGAAACCATTATTTATTTTGTATCTATAAATTCAATATTCTGAATGATATATCACTCATATCACACCGTTCTGATAACCCCCGGTCACGCTTAACCAGGAATCAGGTGAGTTAAAGGTAAAAATGTATTTATTTATTTAAAATTTAAATCACAAAATATTTTAATAGATAACAACAATCGCCAATGTACTGGGAATCAGGTAATGAACACAAAAAGAATGCAGCACAGAAAATAATACTTTTAGGTTGGTTTGGAACAGATAGCGCTATGGTGAGAGGTTCCCCCTGCAACACCCCTCAACCCACCAATGGATAATTAAAATAGATGAGAGGGGAGAGCAGCTGCTCAGGGAAAAAACAAATCAAACAGAATATCACTCCCAGCTTCCCCCTTTAAACATAAGAGATTTGATTTTTCAGCTGTAAGTATGGCTTTGAAATAGGCTGAGCAAAAACACTAATGGGGTAATTCATAGAATTTAGCGCACAAGTGGCGCACGCGGCTGGCACACAGTGTGCGCGTGCAAATCTCTGCGCAAGCTGCGTGGGCTAAAATCCATTTCCACTCACAGCGTATTCATGGATTTCAGCTACCAAAACCAGCCGTGGAGCACAGTGGCGCAGCGACCCTGCAGCAGCGCCAGTTATGCCCCCAAGAACGCCCCTCGCGCAGGGAAAAGCCATCAAAATCCCCAATCCAGCGCAAAGGGCTGCGCTAACCCTGTACCAGCATTGCAAGCGGGGAACGTGTATTACTGGGGTTCGCGGGAAGTTCCACACGCGATTGGCCCTGTGCGAGCGGGGTACGTGTATTACTGGGGTGCGCGGGAAGTTTCACACGCGATTTCAGCAGGGTACGTGTATTTCAGGGGTGCGCGGGAAGTTTCACACGCGATTTCAGCAGGGTACGTGTATTACTGGGGATCGTGGGAAGTTTCACACGCGATTGGCCCTGTGCGAGTGGGGTACATGTATTACTGGGGTGCGCGGGAAGTTTCACATGCGATTTCAGCAGGGTACGTGTATTTCAGGGGTGCGCGGGAAGTTTCACATGCGATTCCAGCAGGGTACGTGTATTACTGGGGATCGCGGGAAGTTTCACACGCGATTGGCACTGTGCAAGCGGGGTACGTGTATTACTGGGGTGCGCGGGAAGTTTCACACGCGATTTCAGCAGGGTACGTGTATTTCAGGGGTGCGTGGGAAGTTTCACATGTGATTCCAGCAGGGTATGTGTATTACTGGGGATTGCGGGAAGTTTCACATGTGATTGGCCCTGTGCGAGCGGGGTACGTGTATTACTGGGGTGCGCAGGAAGTTTCACACGCAATTTCAGCAGGGTACGTGTATTTCAGGGGTGCGCGGGAAGTTTCACACGCAATTTTAGCAGGGTACGTGTATTACTGGGGATCGCAGGAAGTTTCACATGCGATTGGCCCTGTGCGAGCGGGGTACGTGTATTACTGGGGTGCGCGGGAAGTTTCACATGCGATTTCAGCAGGGTACGTGTATTACTGGTGATCGCGGGAAGTTTCACACACGATTGGCCCTGTGCGAGTGGGGTAAGTGTATTTCTGGGGTGCGCGGGAAGTTTCACATGCGATTTCAGCAGGGTACGTGTATTACTGGGGATCGCGGGAAGTTTCATACGCGATTGGCCCTGTGCGAGCGGGGTACGTGTATTACTGGGGTGCGTGGGAAGTTTCACATGCATTTCAGCAGGGTACGTGTATTACTGGGGTTCGCGGGCAGTTTCACACGCGATTGGCCCTGTGTGAGCGGGGTACGTGTATTACTGGGGTGCGCAGGAAGTTTCACACACGATTTCAGCAGGGTACATGTATTACTGGGGTTCACGGGAGGTTTCACACGCGATATCAGCAGGGTACGTGTATTTCAGGGGTGTGCGGTAAGTTTCACACGCGATTTCAGCAGGGTACGTGTATTTCGGGGGTGCCGGGGAGTCCTATATGTGATTTGGCAGTGTGGGTCATCCCAGGTGTTCCCTGTACACCCTCCATAGCCCCTGCAGGCAGCCCACACCACAGGGGACTACCCTGCACCCCTGGTCATGTCCCCTTGCACCCCCACCCCCCAGCAGTGCGGGGCACCTGTCAGCAGGCCCCCACTCATGTCCCACTCATGACCCCCCGCACCCCCGCCCCCCAGCAGTGCGGGGCACCTGCCCACAGGCCCCCACTCATGTCCCCCTCGTGTCCCCCTGCACCCCCACCCCCCAGCAGTGCGGGGCACCTGCCCGCAGGTCCCCACTCATGTCCCACTCATGTCCCCCTGCACCCCCACCCCCCAGCAGTGCGGGGCACCTGCCCGCAGGCCCCCACTCATGTCCCCCTCATGGCCCCCTGCACCCCACCCCCCAGCAGTGCGGGGCACCTGCCAGCAGGCCCCCACTCATGTCCCACACATGTCCCCCTGCACCCCCACCCCCCAGCAGTGCGGGGCACCTGCCCGAAGGCCCCCACTCATGTCCCACTCATGTCCCCCTGCACCCCCACCCCCCAGCAGTGCGGGGCACCTGCCCGTAGGCCCCCACTCATGTCCCCCTCATGGCCCCCTGCACCCCCACCCCCCAGCAGTGCGGGGCACCTGCCAGCAGGCCCCCACTCATGTCCCACACATGTCCCCCTGCACCCCCACCCCCCAGCAGTGCGGGGCACCTGCCCGCAGGCCCCCACTCATGCCCCCCTCATGTCCCCCTGCACCTCCATCCCCCAGCAGTGCGGGGCACCTGCCCGCAGGCCCCCACTCATGTCCCCCTCATGTCCCTCTGCACCCCCACCCCCAGCAGTGCGGAGCACCTGCCCGCAGTCCCCCACTCATGTCCCGCTCATGTCCCCCTGCACCCCCAGCAGTGCGGGGCACCTGCCCGCAGGCCCCCACTCATGTCCCACTCATGTTCCCCTGCACCCCTACCCCCCAGCAGTGCGGGGCACCTGCCAGCAGGCCCCCACTCATGTCCCACTCATGTCCCCCTGCACCCCCACCCCCCAGCAGTGCGGGGCACCTGCCCGCAGGCCCCCACTCATGTCCCACTCATGTCCCCCTGCACCCCCACCCCCCAGCAGTGCGGGGCACCTGCCAGCAGGCCCCCACTCATGTCCCACTCATGTCCCCCTGCACCCCCACTCCCCAGCAGTACAGGGCACCTGCCAGCAGGCCCCCACTCATGTCCCACTCATGTCCCCCTGCACCCCCACCCCCCAGCAGTGCGGGGCACCTGCCCGCAGGCCCCGACACATGTCCCCCAGCCAACATGTCTTCACAATCTCTATCCCTGGCCCTTATGGGCAGCCTCCACATGCCAAACACCCACCCAAGTATTGCATCCACCCACTTAGAAATGCCAATTACATGATACAACCCCAATAGCAAGTATGTAAATGAACACATGTCCCTCACATACACACAATGGGTGTAAGTGAATGTCAAAACCCATATCATGGCATGCATGAAACCAATGAGATGATACTACACATTGAAGTTTGATGAAAAAAATGTATTAAAAGCAACATAAATGGAATTAAAAATAAACAAACGACAATGGGAATTAAAAACAAAAAGCAGCATGTCCGTAAAATAATGAAAAACAACAAATCATAATCCAAAGGAAAGGTGTCCAAAGTCACAGTTCAAAAAAGTAAATCCAAGGGAAAAACAAAACGGAAAACCATTGCTCCATCGGTAAATCCAAAAAAAAAGTATAATCCAACAGTCAACTATATACAGATAAACAATCCAGGGTCCATGATCCCAACTGAAGAAATGAAACCTATCTAAAAATACTACCTAATAAAAAAACTATATACAAAAATGTGGTCCATTGTCCAAAAGGTCCAAAATAAATAAAAAAGCAAAGGAAACCTAACACTAACTACATAACTATTTACAAGGGCAGCGGGCTAGTCCGACGGCTCACTGGTTGATGTAATGGTCCAGGGCATCATCGAACTCCTGTTCAATGGCTTGGAGGCGGGCATGTTCCATGGCCCCGAGGTCTCGCAGGGATAATGCAGTGTCCAGCTCCAACTCCCTGCGAATACCCTCGAGGCACTCAGCCCGCCTCAGCGCCCTCGGCATGGAGTTCTCCGCCCTGACCATTGTGAGCCGTTCCTCCTCTGCCCACCACCGCACCGCACCTATCTGTTGGCCGAACCGCTCCCACACGGAAGACACTCCCATTCCAGGGTTCTCCTGCCCTCCGGCCGATGCCTACCCCCCTGATGTTGATGCCCCCGAGCCATGATGCCTCCCGCGTCGAGCCTGCCGCTGCCTCCGATGCAGCTGCCTGTGCCAGCACGACGGCATCCAGGCTGATGGAATCCACCGACGCCGTCGTGCACGTGCCGTGCCCGATGATGCCGTCACATCCTCCATCTGCTGGGGTCCAGTTGCTGGTGTGTCCACCCCTGCTGGACCTCCGACTCCTGACTGTGGCAGGGATGGGATCCCCACCGAGTTGGCTGCATTGGTCGGGGCAGGTCCACAGGGGGCCCTGGTGGCATCTGGGCCGGAAGACGGCATGAAAACGACTGGCGCATAGCCTCCACAGAGGAGGAGAGGGTCGCCAGAGTGGCTGACACATGTACGAAACCCCCGACCACGGCCGCTCTCAACTGGGCCACGTTGGCATGGTGCTCTTCGTGATGACGTGCGTGCTCCCCCCGGGAAGCACGCACATCATCACAAATGACACCCGTGCGCAACGCAACACCAATCAGGACCTTCTCCATACGGCCAGAGGTCCCCTCGTCCGCAGGTGGAGGGGAGTCAGATGACATGGACATCCCCCCTACCTGCGGACGGGCCTGGGATGGGGCATCCCTGCTGGTGCATGGCGGTGCAGTCACAGTGTCAGGGACAGTGACATGCACAGGCCCCTCCATGGCGACCTGAGCTGCCTCCTGCCCCTGCCCCTGGACTGCACCACTTGCACCAGCAGGGATGCCTCCACCAGGCCCCATGTGCGGCTCAGTAGCGGCCTCCTAATGCATCATGGGTCATGCCTATCACATGCACACACTTCACCGTAGTCTCATCCATCTGGACTCATATACCCCAGACACAGTGGATGCAAGGATAACTAGGCTGCATCAGTGATTCTGAACATTGTCACAGACATGTGTCATGCATCCATGGCATTCACAAGTCACAGACACGCAGGGCAGACACACAGACATGGACACCATACATGTACATGGCATCAGCACCCATCCCTCACCCCCACCCATGTCCAGGAACAGAGACTGGCATGCTCTCATGTGTCCATTCCGCATAGGGCTCCCCATGTTGCATTTAAACACATACACCAACCGTGTGCTTCACACATTACTGGTCTCACATGCATGACCATGATGTCCCTGCACACACACATGCGTACATGGCCTATGTCACACATACAGGCAAGTATCAGACAACCAGCACACTGCAACATGCCCTTCTCACACAGCAATGCTTGGCCACTTACCGCTCGACTCCAGATGGGTCTGCCTCTCAAGGATCTGGGCATGGAGTGCTGGGCGTACGCATTCCAGGACCCTCATCTGGATGGTACTCATGCTGCCCCGGCCCCCCTCCACGAGGCGCCGGGCCTTTATGAGGGTCCTGGACCTCAAGTCCTCCCAGCGCTTCTTGACTTGCTTGATGTTGCGGGTTGCCACCCCCTCCGTGTTGATGGCAACCACAAAGTCGTCCCAGATGCTGTCCCGTCCTTCCTTGTCAGCGCGTGATGATCCGAAGAGGGCATCATAATGCCCCAGGACAAGCTCCACCAGGACACCAACTTCCTTCTGATTGAAGCTGGTGGCCCTCTGCCCCTCTGGCTGGGGGTCGCCAGTGGTCTCAGATGGTGTTTGCCCCGACATGGCGACCCCCGAGGCAGGCGTGGGTGGGCAACTGGGTCCTGGGGCTCGGCTGTGGAGCGATGGTATCCCAGTTGGGAGTCTTCTGTTCCAGCAGGGGTGGGCGCCGCAACTGGACCCCTGCAGATGGCTGATGTGCAGGCACCAAATGGCAGGGCACGAGGGCAGCAGGCAGCAGCAGATGGCAGGTGGGAGCGTGCTCGGGGCTCTGGGGGGCAGTGATTCGGCCTTTTGGGCAGGAGCGTGGTCTTCCGTGTGTTTTCGCGTGGCCAGCTTGATATGGAGTGATTTGGCACGTGAACAAATTGCACGTCAGCGTGTAATTCGAGGAAAGGCCCTTAGCGCGTAAGCGCGTCTGCACGCATACGCAATTTCATTGGACCAAAGGCCCTTCAAGCCTAAGCGCCTTCCGTGACGTGACGCGCACGGGCGTGCACGGGCGTTTCAGCGCGCGTGAAAAACTGCACGTCCGCGTGGGAATGCATGTAATCCAAGGAAAGGGCCCATGCGCGTAAGTGACGTGACGCGCGCGTGCGTTTTCCTCAGCATGGGTTAAAGGTGAGCGGGGGCAGTAGTTCGCTGTACGTGCCTTTCGTGAAGACCGACGTGTGTTGCTGCTTCCTGTTGTTTCGCACGCCATCACAACTTCACAGCTATCAAGGACGTATCTCTTCTTTTGGCGGGGGTATTGGCTACGCGTGTTTTTCTGCCTCGCGCTAGTCAGACGGTGAGTCGCACACGCTATTTTTCCCACTGCGGGTGCCCCTGTGTATCGCACCCATTTTCGAGGTCATAGTAGCCTGCGTGTCCCACGCGTACGCGTTATTCGTGTTACTGGGTGCCACCGCGTACTGCGGGAGGTTGATGCCACTCACGTAGGCTGCAGGGTTGCGTGCATGGTTTTACTGCAGTTTTGGGGTGCCTGAGCATTGCGTGACCTGCCACTACATCACTGGGGTCACATACAGCCTTGCAGCTGCAGGGGGGCTGTTAACATCTTGCTTCCCACACCCTTCACCCCAATTGCCCAGGTCAATTGTGGTGTACACCTCCCATTGGCACTACTCCATCTGTGCCGGCAATACTACATCTGTGCCATGGTTGGGAGGCCACCAAAGGTGAGGGGCGCCTCAGCTGGGCGTACTCCTCGTGGCGGGCGTGGTCAGGGACGTGGCCGTGGTGACCAGGGAGTAGGGGCACTCCAGGGTGTCCAGGGCGGCCACAGAGGGGGAAGAGGCAGGGGTGCGCCACTTGAGCACAATGTTATGCCATGTGTTGGTGCAGTCATGCCACCACCACCTGTGGTTCCGGGGGATGCAGCTTCTGCATCTGGCACTGGCACCCGTGTGACCCGGCAGTCCGTTCCATCGACTGCCACGGGCCCAAAGGGTAGTGGTAGCTGCAGGTGCAGCTGTGGGCACTGCCATCCAGGCTCAGGTTCTGCCAGCGCAGGCTGCGTTGGCACTTGAGGAGCCCTTGGTATATTTCCAACAGGCCAGGAGGGAAACCATAGGGGCACGCAGGGCTGCTCTGACCAAGACACATGTCCCTGGGGCAGTTATGTCATCTGCTGCCCTGAACAGCCGGGTGTTGGCAAGTGCAGGGGCAGATGCACCCAACAACACCCCGGTTTCTGAGTCTGCCAACCAGGACCATTGCGGTCAATGACCCTGCCACAGAAGATGTCGCTGCGCAGGGTCCATTAGAGGGCACCCAGATGCCACTGACACAAGTCAGGCCTTTGGTCGTCCCTCCACCTGCCACTCCATTGGCTCAATCCACCGAACCCACTGGCCATACTGGTCAGGGCGGCATTAGCCAGCCAGGGTCTGCGCCACAGTCCAAGAGGAGGAAGGTTGCACCTGCAGCACAGGCTGGGACCCCACACACAGCCACGACCTCCTGCACGTCAAGGAAGAAGCCTTTCTGCAAGCAGGAACTGGACTTCCTCGTGGACTACGTGCGGGGCCACAGCCGTGCCATGGTAGTGGGTGCCAATAGTCAGACTACTGCTGCCCACCGTGACACCCACTGTAAGCATGTTGCGGAACATGTCAGTTCATTCGGCCATGAGGTGCGCACAGCGCAAGAGTGCAAAAAGCGTTGGAATGACCTCAAACGCAGCGCTAAGGCTAAGCGTGCCTCAAATTACAACTTGACTCTGGTGACTGGCGGTGGGCCTGCACCAGAGGAGGAAGAGCTCACTCCGCATGAGTCACTCGTTGTGGAGTTCATACCATCTGAATCGGTCGAAGGAGTGGGAGAGATGCTGGACTTTGATGCCCAGTCCAGTGAGTGTTGATGCGTGTTTGTTGAGGACGTGTGCGTTTTACTTGTGGGATGTGTTGTGCATGATTGCCACTACATGTGACGTGTACATGGTTCTGATGTGTAAGTAATGCAATGCTTCCGTGATGCATGTCTGCTCTGCTGGATGGTGGACATGTGGAGCAGACGGGGACTGTCCGCATCACCACTATTGCACCCTACTCACATGCTGGTTACCAGTATACCCCTCCGGTCCAAGTTCCAGCTCACTGGCCCTTCTGCATGTGGCATGGGGTGACCTTCCTCTCAGCCCAGGCACAATGTCATAGCATAACTGACGTTCATGTGTCCTCTGCCTGCATGTGGGTACTCCATGTAGGCATGCTCCCTTGCCCCTCCTCCGCCACTCTGCACCCCAGTTCCACCTTTGCACTGGTCTGCTTCAATCTTGCCATTGTGTACTTTCCTGTTCATGCATCCTGTGTACATGCTAACTTCCAGCGTACAATCTGCCAGACATATGCTGTGTGGTACAGCCTTAGTACTTGATCAGGGTATCTCACTTGTACTGTGCAGAGGTCAGATGCCCCGCAGGGACATGAGTGCCCATTCATGCTCCATGTGCATTGCACGCATGCCCCTATGTGTCCTTGACTGGATGATCACTGTAATACAAGTCCTGGGTGACATACATTGCATGGCATCTCATCAGCCTTCCCATGTCAACTGTGGCTCAGTACTGCGTTGCACACATGTTTAGGGTCTGACAATCTTTGTGGGTCACAGGTCTCAGCCTGTTTAATGGCCAATGACTCTGTCCGACTGTTGTAGTGTCATCTTCACACGTGGGCGGCCTACAGAGTTTTCATCATGTGTCCTGCTTACTGTCCCATCATCATTTGCAGTGTTGTCACTTGAATCACATTAAGCTGTTGATGCCAGTCAATACTGCCTGTCAATACACAGATCTATGGTCAGCCATTTGATACCATGCTAGGCATCCCTGCTTTTGTACTTGGGTGGAGGGGTGCTTTGCTTGTAGATATGCTACCCGTTGAATGCACAGTGCACGTGATGCCTGAATTTGACCTTGCACTGCCTTCACATTTCCTGACACACACCCTGGAGTCCTTGTACATGTAGGTAGTGAGTGACATATACATTTGCTGCACTGCATAGACCCACTTCTATGCAAACTGCCACCTTTCAACAGGTCTGATCACAGAAGCAATTCAAAGTTGACCCAGCATGCATGCCAGGTTCTATTTTGTGTGTCACATGTCTGCCTGATGTGTTTGTTGTCGGTGTGTGTGTGTGTTGTGTGCTTTTAACATGTGTAGTGACCTTTTTTCTCTCTATTTTTCAGGTGATGACACAATGGAGGCGGAGGATGGTGTTGTCATGCCAGACACAGTGTTGTTACCACTACATCAACCCGGTGTCCGGACATTTCATCGACAACAATTGGTCGACAGGACATTTGGTCGACGTAATTTCGTCGAAAACCAAATGGTAGATTTTTTTTAAAATTTATATTTTTATTTTTAAGGTTGTAGTTTAGGGAAAAAAAGGTTTTTTTAGAAAAAAAAAGCCCCCCCCCAAAAAAATGGGTAAAATAAAAAAATAAAAAAAATTCGACCATTTGGTTTTCGACGAAATTGGTTCGACCATTTGTCCAGTCGACCAATTTTTTTCGATGAAATGTCTGATAACCCATCAACCCGGCACAAGTGGGGGTCGTGGGGTGGTAGGCCACGAAAACCCCAAAGTGCTACAGTCCATCTTGTCTCTGGCTGCCTATGAGTCCAGCCCTGATGCCGACTCTGACGTCCATGTCAAGTTGGATGAGCATCAAGTCCATGTGTCAGGGGTGAGTGATTCTGATGTGGACACTCCTCTGTCCACGACACCTGCACTGAGGGATCAGACAGTTTTGGTTCCTCCGCCCGTGGTGGATCGGGACGCAGGGTCACCCTCCACACCAGTCACTGATGTGCATGGGACATCATGTCTATGGGGGCATGTAGTCGTGCAGCCGCGGGCGGTGCCAACACAGCGAGGACACCCAGTCCTTGGGTCCCGCAGGGGTCAAGCCCAGCAACGCGGTCGCTGCGCGCAACCGCAGTATACTGAGTGGGAGCAAGACATGACTGCCAATTTAGAACGGCAGGGGGCAGCAATGGAGAACATTGCTGAGATCATGGAGCGTGTGGCCCGATCTGTGCTCCCCCCTGCTAGGCAGGTGCTTCTCCAGCAGCAGGCGGCACGGTCCACGGCCCGCTCGCTCAGGCTGGGCATGGCGGCCTCAGACAGGGCACGCCAGGCTTAAATGTCGTCTCTGCGTAAAGCAATTGCTGATCACGCAGAGGCGCACATGGATGCCCTGAGGGAGGAGTATGCTTCCCTCAAATCCACTCTGGGTGTCCTTATGATGTCCCAGAGGCAGCGGGCAGAGGAGAGGTTTGCACAGCTTGAGCGTACCATCTCGGCAGAGCTACAGGCTTGCCGGGAGGTGCAGCGGTTGTCCAGCCAGGCCTTGCAGGAGGAACTCCGTGTTACACGTGCTACCTTGCAAGAGGAAGCACGTGTATCACGTGAGGTTCTGCATGCAGACCTACGTCACATCGCCACACAGAACCAGGCTCACCCGTCCGGCAGACTTGCTGCCGTCGAGGGGCAAGCTGCGGCTAGGCGTGGCCAGGCTACTGTGCCACGTCCTCCTTTCCAGGATGAGCCAGACTCGGATGACCATCTATCTCCCACATAGGTCAGGCTGTGCAGGTGTTGAGCCCATGGAGGTTTTTTATTTGGCTCAGCATCATCGCATGTGGGTGTTGAGCAGCACCCTGTACCTCCCCCCTCCTGGGTGCCTCCCCTCCCCCCCGGGTCGTATGTGGCCATTTTTGATTTTTCTTTTAGTTTAGTTAGTTAAAAATTGCTTGTCTATTGTGCTTTCATGTGACGGTGCAGTGCTTTGTGGCTTTTGAAAGCATCCACTGTCTGTTCCAGCTAGGCTCTTCAGGCTTGTCTTGTGTATGTGTTTGCTGCTTGGGGTCCTTGACTCACATATGCCACTCCTGCCTCCCTTATCCATGGGCTCGCAAGGATGGTTCGGTGTAACAGCCTATTACACAAGGGCTTTGGACTGTCATATCTGCGGCATGTTTGGTGCTGTGTAACTTATGTTAACACCCCTAGTGGGGATGATTGCAGTGTTATTGACCACTGTTCTGCTTTTGCTAGATGGGGTGTTTCATGATTAATGTGTACATTCATTGCTATGCATTGTGTAGTATGTTTCTTATCTTTACGGTACACGTGCTTGTTGCAATTCATGCCGTAGATAGTGTGTTCCACACTTTGGATGTGAAAGACGGACTGATGGTGTGATTTCTGATGATTTCTGATGTACGTCTCTGACATGGTCCAGTAATGAGATGCCTGAAGAGACACACACAGATGACTTTAAAGCATTAATCATGTGTTTCATGCCCTTTCTGCAGGGGGATGAGCCTCCAGACCACCTTTGCCAGCAGACATGGCCCATTGGACATCTGGATTCTGGACATGTTTGTTGGTGCCCACATGCACATGTGTGCGCAAGCAGTGGCACAGGGATTGCAGACATACATCCTAGAACTGCTGACGTGTTCCAAGGAACTCCAGGCAAGGTGAGCAGCACAGGGGGGCCACAACACAGCAAAGCTTCCACCAGGCCAGTTGCACATGCAGGTTTAGTAGCAGCACTGAGGGTGAGCTTGGACGAATATTTGTGTTGAAGCACACAATACAGCTCAGATGTGTTGGTGGACTGATGGCTGTTGATTGTGGAAAGGAGCAGCTCACAGGGACATACAGCACGGGACAGACTCGGGTGCAGTGCATTTCATTTCAATGTACATTTTGAAACATGCACTGCCTACTTTGTTTCGGTCATGGTGGAACACAACTTGTTCTGAAGTCATACCTTGCTATATGCGTCTGTCTGCTTACCCAGGGAACATTGCATGTTGTGTGAATTGTGACACATTGGTGTTCCATTTGCCATGCACCCACCGGCGGCTGACTTACTGCATTGACTGTGTATGACCCATCACAGGGGTAATGTTACATATGGGTACGAAGCATCTACACCAGATTGTCTGTTTGTAGAGTAGTTTGTTGCTATGGGGCATATTTGGTGGTGTGTTTTTGTGTTATGGGCACGCACAGATTATTAACTGTGGCTCTCTTTGCAGCATTGAAGTGCTCCTGTAACCGGACCTGAGAGTGCGCAGGCAGGAGGCCAGCACTCAAAACCAGAGCTAAGTGTCTTGTTGTTTTTCTTTCAAACTGCTCTGCATAGGCTTGCTGGGGGGTGCACTAATGCATGGATGAATGTGTAATTCAATTTGGTATGTTTTTTTTCACTAATCACCCCGAGTCCTATCCAATTCGAAACCCTGTACCCTCTACCCAGTGTTCCTGCTTCCCGTACCTATCCAACCAACGTTCCCTAACCCTCTTTCCCCGCTGGGGTTGCGGATGCCTGTGTAAGCCCCAAGCTTGCAGGCGCCGAAACCCTAGAGGGGTTGGTTGGTTCGTGCCACTCCTAAGCCTGGACTCCAGAAGGCCCTGACAATGATGTACAAGTTTTTTAGGATTGTGTATGTGTTCATGCAGGTAGTACATTTTTGTGCATTCCCTACTTTCACGTGTCATTCCTCCTCCCCTCTCCTGCCACTCATTCCAGTTATACAGTGTGCCAACGCCTGTCCCGACTGCATATCCCTGACCCTCCTTCCCCACCAGGGTCTCAGAGGCCTGTGTGAGTTTGACCTTGCAGGCACCCGGGCCACGGTGGGGGTGGTTGGTTCGTGCCACTCCTGCGCCTGTACACGGGAGCTGTGACAGTACACATCCGTTCGTGGTGCATCATTCTATGTTATGTACCACACATGGTTCACATCCTGTTGTGACATTGTTTTACTGTGCTACCTTGGTTGTTACATCATTGTGGTAGTACTTGGCCTTTGTGAGGTACTGCTACTTCAAGTCATCTAGTGGAGGCTGTTCTGGTTCGTTTTTCTGCCTTGGATTTTGTGTTTTTGCAATTCAAGGTGGACTCTGAGGGTGCAGGCCACTTTTTACACACAAGGTGGGAGATGGTGATGAAGGGGAAGGGTGATCCTGTGGCCAGGTGAAATTGAGGGTTGAAGGCTCTATGACCCAGGTGCAGTTGTTCAGTGGGTCATGGTGATTTGTGAGGGAGGGGGGGTGTTTTGTTGTTGATAGTTGCCTTACCCTGCAGTGTGATGGGAACCCTGACATTGTAATTGTGGTATCCTATGTACATGATGTGTTCTGCTGATCAATGCCTGTTCATGTCTTGTGTTTACCTTTCAGGTGTGAGGGGATAGTTGTGGTTTGACATGCTGGGGTGTACACATGGTGAATGTTCACATGTGATGTGTATAGGACACTGATGGTCACTTGATTGCACATGCATATGTTGGGTGCATGTCGTTACTGACCCACAAACTCGCACTATGATGCACTACATGTACAACCACCCTTGGATATCCACGTGTACACTCTGTTTGCCTTCTGGTGCCCACTGTGTCCCTGCAGCACATGTTCTGTGACCAATTATGGATCCTGTACATGCCTAATTTGCTTTTTGATGTGGTTTGTCGCTTAGATGTGATGCTCAGGGTATGCATCACACACAATAGCTGTTCACTGTGCTGTGCGCTGAGCAGTGTGTTGCAGGAGTTGGACACAGCACACAGAAGCTGCAGTGTTGATTTTGCAATGCACAAAGTGCATGTAGACAGGCATTCATTGTTATGTTACGGCTACAACTTTTGTAATGCATTTGGGAATGACTTATTTTGGGTGGGAGGTTGTTGGTCAGTCATTTCATCTGATTCCATGTCAGGCATCATTGTCTGATGCCAATGTACATTTTTAACATGGCAATGTGTACCTTATTGGTACTGTGTTGGTGTATGGCTATTGCTTGCCATGTTATGTTGTGGTTTGGGAGGGTTTGAGTGACATAACAGTGATGGTCATGGCCTGTTTCGCAGGTGTGTGTGATTCACACCTTGCATGTCAGAGTCAGCCGCTTCTCGAAGCAACGAGCTGGGGGTAGATCTCTCTCCGCGGCAGGGGCCTCCCTCTGGAATAGCCTTCCTGCCTCCCTGGAACTTGAGGAGAACCATCTCTGGTTCCGGAAGCACCTCAAAACCTTCCTCTTTGCTTCTGCTTTCTCTCTCCCTCTCCCTTGCTAAATTCTTCACTGAAACTGCACTGAATCTGCAACTGGGCCACTCTCACCAACCTCAGTCCCTGGCCCAGCCACTCTCCACTTGCACTGCCTCCCTGGCAACCCCTGAACTGCGGGACTGTCTCTCTATCCCTACAGCGCCCCCCTTCCCAGCACTTGTCTGCACTTATCTTTGCACTTGCCACCAGCTGGCCTATTTATTTGTTTTTTATTCTATTTACCCTGTACTGCACTCCCCCCTCCCCTTCCCCTTGCACTTTTCCCTTCCCCCTACCCCTGCCCTTGCGCAATCTAAATGACACCTGGCCTAGTAGGATCGTTGTCTGTCTTCCCTTGTTCCCCCTCCCTGCCTCGTTGCACCTTGAAACACTTGTGTATAGGCACGTTACAAATGCACTATCATATCATATCATATGTCATATGTGTGCCTTTTGGTCACACAGGATAGCTTGTGTTTAAGTAGCTAGGGATGCAGACAATGTGGCACTTCCAAGGCAACAATCTCAGGGTGGTAAGGTTGTGACAGTTGACTGTCTCTTTGTCATCATCAATTGTCACCTAGTATGTGCCAGGCCTGTGTGCACTCCGCAGGGGTGGGAGTTTAGGTGAACAATGTGTCCACAAGCTGGGTCCAGGCTTCCTCGCCACGTGCCCTGTCCCCTCCCATGGGTAGCGCCTGTGCCTGTGGTTGGGGATGTGGGGGCACCACCATGTCCACCGGTACGCCCTGCCGTGTTGCAACATTGTGCAGGACACATGCTGCCACAATGATCCTGCACACTACAGGAGGTGCATAGAGTAGCTACCCGCCAGAGCGGTCAAGGGAGCGGAAACGTGACTTGAGCACTCCGAATGTGCGCTCCACTATGGCCCGGGTTGCAATATGGGCGGCGTTGTATCTTACCTGGGGTGGTGTGGTGGGGTTCCGGATTGGCGTCATCATGTGGTTGCTCAGAGGGTAGGCACTATCCCCTGGGGAGGTGTAAATGGTTGTGATTATTGGGGTTTGTGTATTTGTGTGTGTGTGTGTGTGACATGCATGCATGTGCAAGGGCATTTGTACTCACCTAGGAGCCATGTGTCGCCATGCTGCCCAGCTTCCAGGGCCCGGCTCAGGGCGGACATTCTGTATATGAAAATGTCATGGGTGGAGCCAGGGTAGTTTGCATAGAAAGAGGTGATGATTCCATTTGCATCGCATACCACCTGTACTTTGATGGAATGCCAGTGCTTGCGGTTTTGGTAGATGTGGTCAGTGGCCCTAGGTGGACGTAGGGCCACATGGGTGCAATCTATGGCACCGAGCACTTTGAGAAAGTGTGCCACCCTGTAAAAATCCAGGACAACGGCCTGCCTTTCTGCTGGTGTTCTGGGCATGTATATGTGCCTGCGGACTGAGGGGCGCGTTGTCATGATTGCCAAGACCTGGTGTATGCAGCGTGACTGCGTGGTCTGTGAGACCCCCCCCCCACTATGGCAGTAGTCCGCTGAAATGACCCAGTGGCCAAGAAATGCAGGACATTGAGCACCTTCTCCAAGGGGCTCAATGCTTGGGAGCAAAGGGTGGGGGATGTAAGGTCATCTTCCCACTCCCTGCCAGGTCTAGGATGATATGGGGTGGAAACCTATACCTGCCGTAGTCCTGGTCGTCAGGCATCCCAAAAAGGCTTGTCCGTGGTGTAAAAATGCATGCCCTGGCTATTCTCCTCCTCCTGCGGTGTCCCACGATCAGTGCTGCGACAAATGGGGCATTCATCGTAGCTGTATATACGTGTTTGTTGTTTGCGCGCACTTTTATACTGTGCGCGGGGATGCTTCCGCCTGCCTTCGTGTGGCGGACGCGTTGACGCCTGTGTGCGTCTTTTGCCGTGCGCGGGTTTCCCGTATTCGAATCCTTGAATACGGGCTGTTCGCGTGCGTGTGGGCGTTCCTTGTAGTTCCCTGCAGTACTTCCCCAGTTACGCCTTCTTTTTCACGCGTTATTCCCCATTCCGCATGTTACGCCCACTGTTCCGCCCACTTTTGTTGTGTGTGCCGCGCTATGTGCGCTTTTGCTGTGCGCGTAGCACACAGCCGTTTGGTGGAGTGTGTGCCCGCGTGCGCCATGCAAGGATTTGGCGCACAGACAGTGGGAAACACGCGCAGCATCTTCCTTGAATCGCACGCGTGCTCGTGCACTGGGTTTCTCACGCTTGCGCCACCTTGCGCCTGCTTGCGCTGGGATTTTCGGCACACATTTGTTCCATGAATCGACCCCTATATGTGGTCAAAAATGCTTAAATTATTAGAAAATTCTACGGGAGCCGCTTTGAACAGATGTAAGCAATTACAAGCAATGATTTAATCAAAAGAAAACATTTGAAATCTCAAAGGCAGGGTCGGAAATAATTTAAAGGATATTCACACGTGTAAAACTTTTTCTAAATGGAAAATCACGGCAAACTTTTACTTATGTGATTTTTGATATAACAGGTCAATCGCAATGCTGTTCTGGGTTGTGGAGGTAGCTGAGGATCGTAGGTATCAGTATGAAGTGAAATTTTGTTTCTATCATATAAACTGAGGGAGTTATAGAAGTTTTAGTGAGAGGTGTTTTTTAGGAAATAAAGACACAAGCTTTGGACAAGAACTTCAGTTTGAAATCAGAAAATATGTGTTATGCTCTTACTCAAGACTAGAGCGTGCAGGCTAGACAACCAAGTAGGGACACAGTAAGCTCTGAGACTGACTCATGACTTCAGTAATAGATCCCCAGCGCCTTCCCCGGCGGAACCAGTCCACACACTAAAACTGGGATTTCTGGATGAGAGTTACACAACTAAAAATGACTAAGAAAATGATGCTTTGGCAAATAGACAGAATAAGATAGCACTAAGATTTTGCTACTGTTACTGGTTATGCAATTAAGGATAGTTCAGAGATTTAGGGTGGGACAAGATAATGCAAGGTATACAACAGTTCTCTAGTGTCCTATTAATACTCACAATCCACTGGGATTTAAGATTTTAGGCCCGTCAAGATTCTGGTCAATGGGTCGGGTCTATCAAGGAAGGACAGCACATCAGGCACGGGACTGAATCAGCTAGGCCGGTCACCGGAACTGCACAGGATCTGCCCTTCTTGTTTCTGGATATTTCAGATCAGCGGGATTGCAAGTTTATCAGGCAAGCCAGATAGTTTCAGGATGCTTCCCCACACCACAGCGCTTCACTGGGTTGTAAGGATATGTTGAGGATTGTGGCCTAGCTAAAAATGGTTCAGCTACTGCTTGGCCTGGTCCTTGGCATCTGGATCTGGAAGGATGTTAAAGGCAGGATGTTGAATGTTGGAAAAAAGTGCTTCACCGGAATCAGAAGCAAGAGCGTCTATGTGTTGTCAGCTGTCTCTTTTTATCCTTTCAAATGACATCAAAAAATGGGTGTATGGGCCGGCTTAACTAAACCCGCCTCTGTGAACTAGGATTGGATCAGAGCCTCATCTCCGCCTTGCATTTGGGTGATTGGCTCAAACACAGATAATGTCAAATTTATGGTTTGATTTTTACAATCCTTAGAAACCTCCCCTAGCCACTAGTATCAAAATCAAATTTTGTCCTAAATACATATGTACACATGTGTAACCTCTATGAAAATCACATACAAGGATTACATATATTATGGAGTACTTGTTCCTCAAAATCTCACAGCTGTGAGACCTTCTTTCGCTTTTGCCATAAACACATTTTCCAATTTTTCTCAAAATTTCCACAGATATGCCTGTTTAGGCTCGGAATGTGTTTGCAAAGTTTAACAATTCTAGCATAAACACAGTTCACATAAAACCACACATATTGCCATTCCTGTTCCGAATATGTTACACAATTCCACAACATCTTCAAATGTAAAACCAAAAATTAGAGTAACAAATCTGTCCGTTTTATATTTTTCACCATTTCTGATAGCAAGTTATAAGTCTTTAAATAAATGTTCATTATACATTCTTAGCAGCAAATGGTCATCCTTTTGTCTGTCTCTGGAGCAAGGAGTATCGCCCACCTTTTTTTGATTTCCTTCTGCAGACCAAGTTTAGGACCCTTTTATACGTCCATTTCCTGGCCTGGGGGATCTGCCATTGTTCAGTCCTGGGCTGCAGACAAAAGTCTGCCCTAACCCACAATTATCATGTGTCGGTGAGTTTCTGCTGAGAGGAATGCCCTCTCCTTGGGTGAAAACCTGTTTTTCAACTCTGACAGGCCCAGCCAGCCTAAAACAAACTTGTGGCATCGAATGACATGGATAAATTACATTCTTAAATTTAAACCTGTGGGATCAAAAACAGCTGAGATCTGTGTTCCTTTCAGCAACAATCCTTTTATATTTGCTAATCCAGCATATCTTTAGTTTTAGGCAACTTTAAACTTTAATCAAGAGAGCCCATTTGACAGGAGCTGTCACTCAGGTAGCCCAGGGTGGCTGCACACAGATTTTTGACAGGATCTGTCATTCACAGGCAATCCAGTTTTGCTGAGAGAATGTTTTGCTCTTAACATATTAGGACTTTGTAAATTCACAGTGCTTCATTAGATTAAATGGATTTTAGCGCCAAGCAAGACTTTGAGTGTTGGACAGTGTTTTGTGCAGGCATTTTCAGCAGCAAAGTAAATGTTATTTACAGGCACATTTTTGGAGTTTCATTTGCAAAGTGCTGCTTCCCCCTCTGTACTCCAGGTTTACTTATCATGGAGTCCACTGGCACTTTTTCTGCATCATGTGCTCTGTTCCACCACACATGCACCATGGGTGGCAGTTTGTGCAGCTATCTTTTTGTGTGTTGAAATGTGGTTTTGAAGATTTTGGCGCACACAAAGGGTTTTGCTGCCATTTTGCAGTTTCTTGCACCATAGTTAGCAGAGTGAGGCCGCATAGTATAGCACAGTGGGTCAATACATCCCACACATCTCAGAAATGCAGAATTGGCTCTTTTTGCTTTCTTAGTTCTACTGTACAGCCTCTTGGCTGTTGGCAATGTGGGTTACAGGTTTCCCCAGATTCATGTTTCATAAATGGAGAATTGCGCTCTTTTGGCCCTCTTATATTTCTTCAACTAAGGGGTTTACTTATGCATTCAATGAAGTCTCTTTGCCTCGCCCTCCTTAGTTCACTTAGTTCTATGGCTCCCCATTGCTTAATGTTAGGGACAGAAAATGCTGCAAAGCATCTGGTGCCCTTTATCTCTTCTGAGGCTCGCCGGTTTCTGTTGGCAGCTTCGGCATCCTCCTCACGGGCTGCGTGGCACAGAGTTGCTTCTCTCCGGCTTCTTGGCAGCTTGGGTGCTTCTTTGGTTCTCTTGTCTTCTGGGTCTCTCTCTCAGAGCATCTGCTGTTCCGTTTTCAGTTACCATAGCTATCCCGTTCACCCGTCCTCCTCTCAGACATCATCACGTTTGCTTCCTTGCCTTTCTGCACAACGGCTGTTTGTTTCACCTGCAGCTTCAAACCACTTCAGAATCCCGAAATGCTTCTGCCTCTGGTGCTCTTTCATTTCCTCTTCCCTTCAGCCGTAGGTCATGTTCACATTTAAAAGTCCCGTTCAGTTGCCTTGCATTAAATCAATTAGACTGCATATTCTCTTCAGTGACACTTTTGATCCTCATTGACTCTTGGCCCTTCTTCCTCTTCCCAGTACCACAGGCATTATGAATCTTGAAGTCCATTATGAATATAAGTATTTTATAGCTACCTCTTTCTGTTTGTTGTACTGGAGGTCATTAAAATGATGGGATGTTATATGAGGAATGTGTGACTTAACATTATAGCTAAGGTTTTTACCCAGGACAGCATCATGGCTTTTAAAGGATGTCACATCTAATTCAGGAACTTCCAGGGTATATAATTTATTCTGCTTAGGTAACTTTTCACAGGAGGTTCTTTTAGTTTCCACATGAGAGGGACATTTGCAATGACAGCATGCCATTAGATATTTGGGGATTACAGAACTCTCACCCTCACAGGAGGATGAATACTGTGTCACCTCCAAAGGATTCACCACTTCCCCTTAACAGCCATCTCCTCTCATGTGATCCTCCCTCATGATACCACCCTTAGAGTTAGGATCAGGTGGTGCTTCCTGCTTTCCCCTGGCCACGTGGGAGGAGATCTTAGGCTGGGATTCAGTGATGTCCCTGCAGGAGTCATCACAGTAACCAGTGTAATACCAGCTGTATAGTCAATGTATCATGACTGTGGATGCAGCCCTGTTCCATATGTACCCCATGATTTGGAGCTGAATGAGGAAGCCTCAGAATTCTTTTAAAACATTTCTTTACATTTTCTGGATTCGGTTGGTATTTGCATAGTCCCACAATGCAATTCCTTAACCGGCAACCGAAGCATTTTTGCTGCAATAAACTTTAAATATTAAATCTATGGGTTTGGTGTTAGACATTGACATACAATTGTAAACACTCCACAGTGCTAGTTTAAACCTTGTATTCTGTTCCTTGCTATGTGTATCCGGTGAAAAGTTAAACGAGAAATGGACAACCAAGTAATCAAACTCGTTAACCAGTGCTGGGGTGAGTTGTGTGCCAATCTAAGGCACTTTGAATTAAAACATCTTGTTTGTTTTTGGTGCTGCAGCGCATGGCTCGCCTGCTTCCCCTCCCCTAGCCCTGCTTCTTTGTTGCTCTACTACCCCTCCCCCCGCTTGCCCGCCATGCTCCCGTTGCCAACAGGCCCTTGCATTCCTCAAGGCTAGGCAGCCCCTACCGGGGTAGCCCCCTTTGCGAAGGACCTGGAGGAAAAGGACAGCTCCAGTGGAAGAAGCTCCAGGTGGTGTCTGCCGGTGCCAGCCTAGGAAGCAAGAAGCCTGCAGCCGCGAACCTGCTATTACTGCTATAGTAAGTATGGAGTGTCATGGGGGGCATGCCACTAAACTGACCCACCCCTCAAATTATTCATATTTCCCTTAGCACAGCACCTTTTAGCACCTTAGTTAATTATGTTTGTGTAGCCACCCCTCACATTTCCCTAAGGAAGTCACATTTGCATTGCAGCTGTGTTTACAGATAGGCCTTATCCTCTCCTTATAGGAAAGTCAAATCTGGGTGGTTTGTGCATTGCTGCTGTGTTTGTAACTAAGCCTTTTTCCCTCCTTTTAGGAAAGTCGAATCTGGGTGGTTTGTTCATTGCGGCTGTGTATATAACTAGGCCTTTTTCTCTCCTCCTCCTATGACCCCATCCCCCTCTGCTCTTACTGCATTGTGCAGGGCTGGGCTGTGTCTCTCCGTCTCTCTTTCACACTCTCCTCCTCCTACTTTCCTCCTTGCATCCTCTTTGGTGCTTTCCATCTCTCCCATCTTATCTAACTGCTACTCTGTCTCCTATCCTATCCTTCTCACTCGGTCCGGAAGGAAGAAGTTCAAGAGGGTCATCCTGGTCTCCAACCCAGGCCTCCCTATCGCTGATACCTACATCAGTGCTTTGTCCGGACAGACTCTCACCAACATCCTCTTTGTCATTCCCTCACAAGACCTATGGACCCCTCATATGGTCTTGGTTCTCTCTCCTATCTCCTCCTCCCCCATTAACGGTGGAATTTGGTGGATGGCTATCCTTACACTCCCCCAAGACCATCATTAATGCCTATCTGAATGGCACTGTCTTGGTCCAGAGCCCTCAGTCTAATCTTCTACTTTTCGATAGGTATCTTCCGTGTCTTCCTTTCTTCTCATGCTACTCCTATAAGTACGTATCTGGCTACTATCACACCTCCTGTACCACTTCTGCTGAGGGTACCTCAAGCCTGTAATCCACCCCGGAAGACTTTCAAATGTGGCAACCTGCTCCACGCCATTACTCACAACTCCTGCTCTGCTGGCAAACACTCATCTGAAGTCTGACACCTCCTCGAAGAACATGACCTGGATATCCTCGCTCTCCCTACGACATGGTTCATGGCCAGCTCTGTCACGAGTTTTGACACTCTCCTCCCTGATGGCTACAATATCCTCTCCGAGCCCAGAACCAACCGAACCAGAGGTGGAGTAGCTGTGATCTTTCCGGAATGGGTACCTGCTTCTGTTCTTCCTACGCAGGCTTACTCCTCCTTTGAATGCCTGGTCTGCAGATTCTCTATCACTCCTGGCTGCTCTCTGACCCTGGCCATCATCTACAGACCTCCTGACCAGGTTGCCCTCTTCCTCTCAGAGTGGACGGCCCTCTCTTCCTCTCTCCTTGCCCCTAAATCTCCACTTCCCCTTAGAGACCTGTAGTATAATATATAGTGCCTTGAAGTTTATAGCAACTCACCGAATGTGATGGCATTTTGTTACCAGCAATAATGTGGCATACACATATAGCCAGTCCTATGTTGCCAGTATAACAGGTGAATATGTGGCAGGAGGCATGCAAGGTATGGAATTCATAATGCAGCCAAAGCCCAATATAAAACTACAGAGAGTAAAAGTACATCATTTTTTTTTCATTCTACTGTTGGGTGTCCTGACCCACGTTTGAGCTATCATGCTGCAACATTTGGTGCTGTGGGCTTAGAAAATCCAAGATGGCCAAAAAGCCCACAAGTGCGCCAGAATCCAGGAGAACCACGCAGTTTGTGCGCACAACAAAATGGTTACCTAACTTGCCACCCACCAGTGTAAAGAAAGATCTTTGTTAACAAAATCCACTGTTATTGATGTCAAAAAGTTGCTGAAATCGTGGCTCACCGGACCACTTTAAAGATTCAACCCTTTTGTGGGGTTCCACATAACCATTTTGCTGTAAGGAGCCCCATCAAAACAATGTTAAGCAAGGATTTACTACCATGTAAGAACCATTCCTGTTTGGAATGCAAAATCCCAAAAATGGTTGCATTACCAGTACTCACCACTATCAGAAAGCCGGCGTTTTAAAACCACGAGACTTTTTGTGTAAAACTGAATACATGAACCCAAAGCAGGCCAAAGAAAGACTTACTGAGAGGTGGATACAATGTAAAGTTATATTCTGAAGTGACTTGAATGTTCATACAAGACTGGCTGAGCTCTGCAGGTCTGCAGCAGCCTAACTGAAACTGGATTTAAAACTACCAAAAATCGAAAATGTTTAAATTAACTGAGTGACCTACTTTTGAGTGTCACATAGTTTGTCACTGTTGAAATGTCATAGTTTTGAACTTAGAATCAGCATTCTAGCTGCATATGTAAACATTGTCTTGACTTAAACTGGGGAACAAAAAGTGACATTTTATCTGAAACCTGGCTTAATGAAACTGAATTCTGCCCACCAGCTACCCCCGACAGGAGTTGAGACTTGCACAACAGCTGTGTTCCCAGGCCTAGCTGCCTTTTGCTGTTTCCACCAAAAGGGAGATGACACTTCTCTGACAGAATTACCTGGGCTCTGCATGAAATTGAACAAAGCCTTGTCCTGACTCAGGCAAATGTTTTATTGGGGGGTGTCGTAAAAATGGCTTCCTCTAAACAATGCAACCCCCTTCACCCAGGCAGATGGTTTATTGCAGGGGTCATAAAAATGGCTTCCTCTTGGCAGAAACTGGGAGGGGGAGAAACTGGAGACAGAGGCTGAGCTTGAAGAAAGTGGAAAGACTGGTTTCTGTACCATGTGACCTGAAAAGACACACCCCTGTAGCCAGAATATGGTTTTAGAAAAAGATGAATAACTCATAGTACGGACTTGTCATAATTATGTAAATGATACCATAATTCTTGTGATTTTTCTGCCCACATTTTAAGAGGTTTTTAGAACCGGTGGTATGATCTGGGGGCAAGCTAGCAGTTAAGAGGGTATTACTTAAAATGTATGCATGTTAAAAATCTGACACTTCATCAATTAATGTCCATACTCCTTGCGCACATGTGTGTAAATTTGGGTTAATGTCCGATATTGCAAAACCAGTTAAAAAGTGCAAATGTTGCCATTTCTCAATGCAAGCTCTCAGGAAGAGCAGATTTGGACAGGGTATACCTCCTGTGATATGTGATGGGTGCATGTAATTTTAAACAAATGTGTACCTGTGCAAATATGTATTTTGGGTCAAAATATAGATTGTGTGTAATTTGACAGGGGTGGGTTCTCTGTATCATAAACAGACCTCATCATGATGACACTTCATTTCATTCCCCCAATCAAGGGGAAGAGGATGAAGTGGCCAATGACAAGTGGAGAGGGGAGTGCTAGTGATGCTGCACACACACCCACTTTCAAAACACATAAAAGCAGACAGTCAGGACAGATAGAGACATTCAATTCCATTTGCTGCAACGCGCTCTGCCGGACCACACAACATCCAGAAGATACTAGATTCAACACTTAGACTTTAAAACTCCAAAGAACTTGTTTCAGAACTCAAAGCAAGGGCCTAAACCCACAAACTGAGAAGTCTTCTCAGTGGGCCTCAGCATCCAGCAAACCTAGGAGCCGCATCCAGGAGCCGTGCAGATCAGTGCTGGGTCCAGAGAAAGCTGTGCAGAAAGATCCAGAAGCAGTGCTGTATCCAGAGAAAGCTGTGCAGAAAGATCCAGAAGCAGTGCTGTACCCAGAGAAAGCAGAGCAGTATCCAGAACCAGAGGCAGAGCGGAGCTGACCCAGACCGCTGTTCGCAGAACCAGAGAGCTGACCCAGACGCTGTGCGCAGAGACCGTCCGTGGCGAGTGAAGAAAACCTGACCAGATCCGTGGCGAGGCCCATTCTATTTCTAAATATATTGTGAGTACCTAGCAGAACTGTGCAGAACCAATCTCTTAGTTAAAATAATATAATTCAATCTATTTTAATCTAACCAGAACTGTCTCCTATCTGTCACCTGTCATTTGCAAAGCTGCCACCTGTCATTTCTAGTTGCTAGCTGTAACTTGTCACTTTGAAATCTGAAAAACGACCTTTACCATATCGCTCATATCTCCGTGACCGTTTGTCTTAGAGACTTGCAGTAACTTTCCTCTGAAAGCTGGGAATCTTGGCTTTTCAACGAACCTAGAACCGCATACCTATTCCCTATACTTTTGCCGCAATCGCGAAAAACGCACTCGCGAATTTACCGCGATTTGCAAATTTCTCCAGGTGTGAAAACAGCAGCTTCCTTGCTTTCCTTGCTGAAAATTCGTTTGCCTCTTAAGAACCATCCCTGAATCATTGCTAGAGTGAGCCTGGACTAATCTTAACTAGATACCACTCACCCTGAACCTCTAGAGGGAATTAAAAGCATTTTAGCATATTTTTCACTTCATTGCCAGCACATATAAAAGCATTTTAGCATATTTTTCACTTCATTGCCAGCACATATAAAAGCATTTTGGGCCTGTGTTTCAAACTTCTGTAGTCTAAGCTTGCTGGGGTGAACTGAATTACATTTGATTGCATTTCTGAGAACTGTGTGCTTTCCTTCCATTTCCTTGCATTGCATAAAGGGGGGAGTGGATTGCCAGAGAAAAGTGATTACATTGTTTTGTTGAAATCATATTGAGTATTTCTGTACTGCAATTTCATTCCACCTTGCATCCATTTGAAACCATAAAAGTATTGTTGCTATCATATCCATCCTATAACCACTCATCATTGATTATAAAGAAGTGTGCTAGTGCCGGACTATCCATTATTGATTACTCCTCAGATTAAGTGTGATATCCAAGTATTAATTTATCATAAAGTGTGATATATATATATATATATATATATATATATATATATATTGTTTAAATTCTCCAATAAACCTTTTAAACTTGCAAAACAGAACTACTTCTTGGCTCAGTGGGGTCAGGGGGATTCCAAGAGAGGGGTGTTATATAGGGGTAGTCATCCAGAACGCATGAACTGGACATAAAGATATATCAATAAGGGTTTCCATTCAGTATCCCAGACTAGGCATTGACTTAGCTGTAGTGTTGAATTGAATATCTCTTACACTACAGAGAGTCAAAGTGCATCATTTTTCTTTTCTTTCTCTGGATTACCTCATGCATAGAGGGCTACATTATTGAACATTATTTATATAACTGACTGATTTAATTAACAATTACTAATCACTAATGCTAACTCATTAACATTATAATGTAGTCCCATGAATAAAGTGAGGTGAAAATACATATTTTGATATTCGTTTTTAAACGTGCACTGGATTTTTCTCTCTTCTTTTCTCTTGCTGTGTTGAATGCAGAAAGCAGGAAGGCAGCAGGAAATCGAAGAAGATACAGTTATTATAATCTGAAGCTACCATTGTTTGGGACATGAGGGTGTTAACAGAATACATTTTCTGCTAATATGATTAGAAGGAAGTGTATCTGCAGTTGTGCCACGTATGTAGAAATGGACGGTGCAGAGTTCTGTTGGGGAAACAAGGACTGGGGGAGAGTTAGTTGGTGTCTGGGCTTTGAAGATAAATGTGCATGGTCACTAAGCGCTGGCTGAGAACTACTCGTGGCGCATCACAGACACTGAAGATTACAGAAGCTGTTCATGCCGACTGAGCCTGTCATCCTGAAGCAAGCAGAGAGCAAGGTCGTGTGGGAGTATTTCAAACAAATCTTTTGGTTAGCGGCGAAATTGATTGATGAATGTGGTCTAAAAATAATAGGCAGTCAGTGTAGCAAAGCAAAAGAAAATATCCTGCATTTTCATGTGTCATGTGTTGATTCATAAAATGTGATGCCTGTTTTTGAAAAGATTTATTTGCACTGTATCTGGGGTTCTGTTTTTCTCTTCTCATTTTGTTACAGGGAGATCTGAAATGTAAATGGTAAGAACGGTATCATGACATTCTAATTGTTTACAATATAAGATATATATATATATGCTTCTGAGTTTTCTTTATTTTGGGTTTGCCTATGCAGATGAGGGGAAAATTTGTATTCTTTGGTAATAGCTGCTAATTTGTTCATGCAGATGGAGGAATAGATTTTAGCAGTGATAAATAGAAGTATGCGCGTGTTCCCCCAGTGCATGGTGTCTGGGGGAATATAATACAATATATAGATTACTGGGGGGTCTATGAACCAGTAATGGGGCCATGGACGCATAGTTCACTGGTGTAGATAAATCAGTGATAACAGCCACAGGTTGCAGGCAGCACTCTATGTGAAAGTGTGGCGTCCCTGAATGTAGGTCTAAGGCTCTTTATAGATCACAAGAGTATTATAAGAATAAGGAAGGTTTTGTGTATGATGGGGCCATAAATAGGGGAGGAAAATTATGCTCACTACCAAATAATTTACCACCAGAAGATACCGCCAATAGTGTATAATACTAACTTATCCAATATTGTGTAACAAAATATGGTCACTGGAAGGAGGTAAGGCCAAACCCAATCTAGATGCAAGGATAAGTTATCACCAAATTACCACTCTTCTTTGGCGGTAAGAAAAGACCGCTATACCCCAAATCTACACATAATACCCTACATATATGGTGCGATGCAGGCCGGGAAAGTGATTATAGAGCACCTACTGGGCGTGGCAAGTGTGTCTCACCCTACCATCCATGCATTAGAGGGAACCCATTTCATAATAGCAGTGTGACGCTAAAAGTGAATTTCAGAATGTCTCAAATAGAAGCCACATTCTTAGAGCTAGTGCAATATCTGGAGGCAAAGTTATATGCACATGGGACATGGTCATCAAATAATGCCACAGAATGACATGACTGCATTTACGGTGAAGTACAGAAAGAACCATTAGACAGCATTTTTGCAGAAGGCAGCATAATTCAGGTCAGTCTTTTGAGACTATAAATTCAGCTGATAAACATGCAGAGAAAGACTGTTCGATACGGCTATGTGCCAAGACATGGTTTGTCCTGAACAGATCCCTGCGAATGCAAGAAAGTGATACTAAGCTGATTAACAGGTTAAAAGCTGATCTGGATGGGGCAATTAAAAAAGAGGAAATGTTAAGAGCAGAATTGGAGGTATGTCAAAAAGACATGCAGTTAAAATGTAGGGATCTTGATACTCAATTGTCTAAAAGCAAGAAACAGTTTGAGGATAGTGAACAAGAATTGGTACATTTATGATATATGATATGATATGGCATTTGTAACGCGCCTATACACAGGTGTTTCAAGGCGCGACAAGGCAGGGAGGGGAGGAACAAGGGGAGACAGACAACGATCCTACTAGGCCAGGTGTCATTCAGATCGCGCAAGTGCAGGGGTGGGGGAGGGGGAAAAGTGCAAGGGGAAGGGGAGGGGCGAAGTGCAGTACAAGGTAGGTGGCGTAAAGTAATAAATAAATAGGGCCAGCTGGTGGCAAGTGCAAGGTAAGTGCAGAACAAGTGCTGGAAAAGGGGGGGGGGCTGTAGGGATACAGAGACAGTCCCGCAGTGCAGAGGGGTTCCAGGGCATCAGTGCAAGTGGAGAGTGACTGGGCCCAGGACCGAGGCTGTTAAGAGTGGTCCAGTTGCAGAATCAGTGCAGTTTCAGTGAAGAATATTAGATGTTCAGCAGGGGAGAGGGAGAGAGAAAGCAGAAGCAAAGAGGAAGGTTTTGAGGTGCTTCCGGAACCAGAGATGGTTCTCCTCAAGATTCAGGGAGGCAGGAAGGCTGTTCCAGAGAGAGGCCCCTGCCGCGGAGAGAGATCTACCCCCAGCTCGTTGCTTCGAGAAGCGGCTGACCCTGAGGGAGTTGGAGGCGGATGAGCGAAGGGCTCGGGAAGGAAGATATTTGGGAAGAGAGAGTTGAAGGTATTTAGGACCCAGGCCCCAGAAGGCCTTGTGGACAATGCAGAGGGTTTTGAACTTTATCCTCGCAGCCACTGGGAGCCAGTGTAGAGATTTCAGTCCTGGAGAGATACGGTCCCTGGGCTTGAGGCCAAGGACAAGTCTCGCAGTTCTGTTCTGGATGAGTTGCAGAGGGCGGAGAGTGGAGGCAGGCAGATTAAGATAGAGGCTGTTACAGTAATCCAGCTTCAAGAGAACCAGGGCTCGGGAGACAGTGAGCTTCTGGGGGAAGGAGAGGAAGGGAAGAATACCTCTGAGGAGGTGCAGCTGGTAGTGTGACTTCTTAGCGACGTCAGAAATATGAGGAGAGAAGGAGAGTGTGGAGTCGAAGATGACCCCAAGGTTTTTTGCATTGCAGGTAGGAGCAGGGAGGGGGCCAAGGGAGGCAGGCCAGAGAGCTGCAGGGAAGGAGGGAGTGGGTGTACCGATGAGTAGAATCTCAGTCTTACTGGCATTAAGGCAGAGGTCATTGGCGGCACACCATTCCTGGATAGCAGACAGACAGTCAGAGATGAGGGAAGGAGAGGGGGAGGCTGAGGGTAGCCTGAAAATGAGCTGGGTATCGTCCGCATAGCACTGGAAATTAGGGCAGAGAGCGGCGATGCGGTGGGCAAGGAGTGCCAGATACTGGTTGAACAGCCAGGGAGAAAGATTAGATCCCTGGGGGACACCACAGGTGGAGAAAAAGATGTCGGAGAGGAAGGACCCCAGTTGGACCTGGGAGGGTCGATTTGAAAGGAAAGAGGTCAGCCACGCCAGAGCTTGACCAGTGATACCAAGGTTTTCACGGAGACGGTTGAGCAGGATGGCATGGTTGACAGTGTCAAAGGCAGAGGAGAGATCGAGCAGAATGAGAACACACGGAGTGTTGGAATCGAGGTTCAAGAGCAGGTCTTCACGGATGTTCAGGAGAGCAGTTTCCGTGCTTCTGGCAGCTCTGAAACCAGATTGATGGTCATGAAGACTACCAACAGATTCAGCATGGAGGTTAAGCTGGGAGATGGCCAGTTTCTCCAGGAGCTTGCCCAGGAAGGGAGTGATGGAGATAGGGCGATAGTTAGCCGGGCAGGAGGGGTCGGAAGAGGGTTTCTTGAGAAGAGGGTGCACAAGGGAGTGCTTGAGGGGGGAAGGGAAGACTCCAGAGGCGAAGGAGTGGTTGCAAAAGTCAGCCAGGGCAGGAGCCAGGGAGTCGATGTGGTCCTTGATAGTTTTGGAGGAACAGGGGTGAACCTGTTTAGACGAGACTTTCATAGATCGGACTTGTCTGGAAACCTCGTCAGCAGAGAAAAGTGGAAAGGCAGAGAAAGAGGGAGGAGTTGTGACTGCAGAAGGGCCAGAGGAAGAGCCGGGAAGGGAGGGAGGGAGGTGAGATGAGGAGAGCGAGGACAGGATGTCCTGAGTTTTAGAGATGAAGTGAGAGGCCAATGCAGTGCAGAGGGCCTGGGAGGGGACAGGAGAGGTACAGACTGCAACAGGGTTGGCCAGCTCCTTGCAGATTTTAAAGAGTTCGGCGGAGTTGTTAGATGCCGCAGAGATGCGGGCTTGGATAAGGGCTCTCTTCTTGGTGAGAACGGAGAGCCGGTACTGCCTTTGGAGCAGGCGGCAGGCCAGTTTGTCAGAGGATGAACATGAAGCACGCCATTTCCTCTCTGCAACCCTGCACTTGCGTTTTAGGGTGGCGAGATCCGAGTCATACCAGGAGTTACATTTGGCTTTGGGCTTCAGGCGGATTCTCATGACGGGGGCAAGGATATCAAGAGTAACAGATATAGCAGAGTGGAGCATGGAGAGGGCTGTGTCAGGGTGGGAGTCAGCCGGAGGGGCAGGGGGGGGCGAGAAGGTAGCAGCGAAAGCCTCAACTGACACACGCTTCATGGGTCGGATGACCGAGAAGGTGGGTGGCAGTGAAGAGGGTGGCTTTGCCTGTGGGGTAGGGAGGGTGAGGTGGGAGGATAGGAGAAAGTGATCACTCCAGGAGAGAGGAGTGGAGAGAGGGACGGAGAGGGGAAGGTCAGAAGAGATCAGAGCATCAAGAGTGTGCCCAGCAGAGTGAGTAGGCCCAGACGGGAGAATAGAGAGTGAGAGAGAGTCGCAGAGGTCACGAAAGAGAGCAGTGGGGGGACTGGAGGCATCAAGGTGGATGTTGAAGTCGCCCAGAAAGAGGAGTTGAGTGGTTGAGGACAGGAGTGAGGAGGAGAGGTCAGCCCACTCAGAGAGGAAGGAGGAAATTTGACCAGGTGGCCGATAGATAGTAGCCACGGTAAGGGAATGGCTAGGAGAGAGAGAGAGTCGACAGACAAGACATTCAAAAGAGGAGTAGGTCTGCGTAGGAGTGACAGTGGCAGGAATCCACTCAGGGAAGATAAGGGCAACACCACCCCCTGCACGGTTAGGCCTGGGCATGGAGAGGATCTTGTAACCGTCAGGTAGGAGTGTGTCAAAGCTGGTGGCAGAGCTGGCTGTGAACCATGTCTCAGTGAGACAGAGGACATCGAGGTCCAGTTCCTCAAGAAGGTGACAGATATCAGAGGAGTGCTTGATGGCAGAGCGAGAATTTAGAGTGGCAATGTGGAGAAGGTTGCCCTCCTTGAAGAACTTCCGGGGAGGGGTACAGATCAGAGGTACGCCCTGCGGAGGTGTTGAAGAAGGAGGTGAAGAAGGAGCACAAGAGGGGGCAGGGAGGGAGGGTAGAGGCAAGGTAGCCAAGGATAGAGGAGGGGGGACAGCAGGAGAGGAGAGGAAGTTGATGAGGTGTGGGAAGCGTCTATCAAAGAGGAGAAGTTTGGCCTGAGGGCTTTGGACCAAGATGGTCCCATTAGCGTAGACATTAATGATGGCCTTAGAGGAGCGGAAGGGGGCCAAGACCACATTTGAAAGCGTTGGTAGACCATATTAGACAAGACAAAGATGAGGTTGTTTTGGAAATGCAGATTTTACAAAAACAACATTGTGAAAAAGAAAGTGATCTCCAAAATGCTGAACAGGAAATAGTTAAAATGTTTCAATGAATGCCAAATGCAAATGTGTGATATGCAGGAGGTAATTAATAAAATGAGTGATGAAAACAACTTTTTGCAAAAAGAGGCAGATTGGCTCCTTAAGAAGCGTAAGGATTTGGAACAGCAAATAAGCATTTCCAGGTCCCAGGATAGACGGCAGGGCACTACATTAAATGGAGTTGAGGCAAACCCTATTTCTACCCAAAGAGCTAATGCCCCAGTGATTGGGCTGGTGACTGAACTTGGCTGCAGCGCCCTTGGTGGATTTGACACACCCATTGGGGAGCGCCACAAATCCCATACACCTGAAACCCGAATTGATTCACAAAGTAGTGCAATTCTATGCATAGCAGCGAGTAGCCCCATAAAGATAATGAAATCCAGCAAAGCTCTGATCAAACCATTTAAAAAAGGAGGGGAATGCTGCATAGAGGACCACTTAGAAGCGGTGCATGATATATTTAAAGCCCTTCAGATACCTAAGGAACAATACAGACAATATTTTCATTTAACTCTAGACGCCCCCACAGCCAGTATCATTAGGGGATTAAATGAACAGTAGAATTAGACATGGGCTGAGTTTGAAAAAGAGATTAGACGTCACTTCTCTCCATTCCAGTCATTACAGGAGGTGAAGAAAGTTGCTTGCACAATTACTGCTGGGCCTAATACATCCCCTCGCCAGTTTTTGCGAGACTTAAAAGGAGCTTTTTCTCATTTTGTTGTATCTTTTGACCCCAATTCCAATGAGTTTAAAACTGCCTACTTCTATGGGCTACAGAAAGACATCATATCTTTTTTTTATTTTTTTTTATTTTTTTTATTTGTTATAGTTGAAATTAATCAACCTTTCAAAACAAATTTAAGTATAAATACATCAATATTCACACATTTAAAACATTGTAATACACATTATACAAAAGCAAAGAAAGAAAAGAAAAGAAATATAAAACATACATAGCAGAATTATGCAATACCATAAAATCAAAGTTAATCCAACGCATCACAGGTTTGGTTAACCATTAAGTGCCAGAGAAGTAAACCAAAGTATCACAGCATCAATTCATTCTGAATCCAATTCTAAATGTAAACTTTGCAGAAAGTTTATAGCAGCAATCTGTAAAGGGAGATAGTTTGATCCTATGATTAAGGACCAAGTTAGATCTTCGGATGCAAGCTGTAGATAGTTGCAATGTCGTGCGAAATGTATTTCACGAAGTGGACGGAGAACAGGGCATTCTGTGATTAGATGCCTCATGGTCTCTCGCATATCCGCCAACAAGCAAAAACGACAAAAGTTTTCTGCTTGAGTTATTAGTTTTCTTTTTGCCAACAGATCTTTGGTGTCCCATAAGTTAAGACGCAATTTCATAATGAGGCGTCGGCATTTGGCTGAGGGACAACGTATTAAATATGCAGACAATATGCGCATTTTTTTATGAGGAAATCGAATTACATCAGCATCAACATATGTGAGACATCTCTGCCTATTAGCAATCCAGTCGGTTTGATATATTTTTGATTTCGCTTTATCTGGATTATATAACAAGAGGTTTAATGATACCTCTGCTTCGATTAACACATGATAGACAGATGATAGCCATGATGTAATAAACTGATGCTTACTTGAAAATAAATATGATGAAATAAGTTTCAAGAATGCTTCAGTAGCGGTGGAAACTAGACATTTTCTAAGAAAAGCACATTTTCGCCAATTCATGACAGCTTGTAGTGAAATTAATCCGAGCTCGTACCTCAACCAGGGAACTGGTATACAGTTTGGCAAATGCAAGATACGGCGCCAGTATCTCCCCTCCCATTTTGTTAACAAGTTAGATGGGATATCTTGTAAGGTGTCTAACCCATATATGAGTGCTGGGATGGCTTTTGATGTCCAGAAGTGCCAAGCTGGTAGGACCGAAAATTTGCCATATTTATGCATCAATATGATAGCCTGTGATGTGAGGGATGTTAATCTCATTTCAATGCGCAAAATATGACCCCTTGTGTGTTTACCTGTCTCAAACACAACATCCAAATAGTCATACTGTGGCACTCGCATGATTGGTATGTTATTCATGGACCATACATATGAGGTTCCACGTCTTTTGGGACAATACACAACAATTTGTGTTTTGGTGAAATTCACTTTCAGTTCATTCGAAACAGTATATGTCATAAATGCATTTAAAAGGCGCTGGAGTCCCACTTGTGTCCTAGCAATTAGGACTAGGTCGTCAGCATAAAGGAGAGTTTGTATGGGATAACCGTTCAGTTTTGGTGAATCCGAGACAACATTCTGCAGTGCAAATCTTACATCCTGGATAAAGTAATTAAATATGGCAGATGCTAATAAGCATCCTTGTTTGAGCCCTCTTGCGGTCAAGATTTTTTGTGACAGGAGGCCCCCCAGAGTCAATCGTACCCTGATTGATGTATCTGAATGAAGGGCATGTATTATATCCATAAGCATTGTAGGACAATGATCTCCGCGCAGCTTATTCATTAGGAGTACCCGGCTAACAGAGTCAAAGGCGGCATGGAGATCAATGAATGCAATAAAAACTGACTGCTCCTCATGTAGACACTGCATTTTAATTGCATTTAAGCAAAATAGATTTATTGAAGTCCCCATGCCCGCCACGAAGCCCATTTGATGGGGATCGCGTAAGTTTGTACGGAGTGTCCAAGCATTAAATTGGGATAAAATGATCTTTGCAAATACCTTCCCCGGCGCATCGAGGAGGGCTATCGGTCGGTAACTAGCAGGTATACACCGATTTCCCTTCTTGAAAATTGGTATTATGATTGATGTTTTCCATGTTGATGGTATTTTATGGGTATCAAGTATGTTTTTAAATATGAGATGCAGAATATATGCCCAGGATTTTGGGTCTGACTTAAACATGGCATTCGATAGTCCATCTGGACCTTGAGCTTTTGATGAGCTGAGTTTTGCTATAATAGACAAAATCAGCTCTTCAGACACATCAAGTTGCCAGGGAACATTTCTAGCCGGTTTATATTCAAAATTGGCAAAGGCAGGGTCATCATATAAGTTAGAAAAATGCATGCACCAGTCTTTTTCGGAGACGCCATTGATTTGGGCGTCACCTTGTAGAGTGTCATGCTGATTGTTGATCATTTGCCACATTTGTGATGAATTTTTATGCTTCATGGCTGCCAACATAGTAAGACTATCACGTTGAAATCTAAGGGATTTCCTTTGTCTGAGCCAATTCTTATATCGGCACTTGGCAGTGTTCAGAAGTTGTCGACAATATGGGCCATTCTGGAAGAGTATGTTTTTTCTTATTCTCCGATATTCCGCTTTTATGATCTTGATGGAAGAATCGTAAATATGCGGATGGCTGACATGATTATGTTTTACAATGGCAATAGTGTGAGTAAATGGTTTTAAAAGGTCTGAATATGAGACCCCATTGGTACGCCATACATCATCTTCCAAAATGGTTGTAAAAGTCTCCATCCCCCGAGCGCTCCACTTGAGTCGATTTCTAGCATTGTTAACCAATGGAACAGCAGTGTGCATCTGATATGGTAGGCTGTGTTCACAAAACCATGCCAATTGTGCTACTAAGAGACAATGATCGCTGTTCGGATGGGGCATGATTGAGAAATAGTGGACACTTTGAAACAACATTGTGCTCACGTAGATGTAGTCTAGCGTGCTTGAGCTAGTTCCCCGATGCCAGGTGAAATTGCAATGTGTATCTCCTTCTACTGACCCATTTAGTTTATGTAGATTTCTGTCTGCCATCAAAGTTGCCCATTTATGGGCCGCAGGGGAAAGATTGGTACCATCACAGCAGTCCAGATTGAGGTCTCCAACTACGATGGTATGAATAATCGATGTTCGAGCAGAAATTAGATTCAATACTTCTTCCATACCATCAAAAAAGACTACATCACTCATGGTGAGGGGATTGCGATAGATGTTCAATAGAGCTAATTCTTGTGTATTGCCCTTAATAAGTACTAATTGGATCTGAGCGCCTACCGTAGCCCACAGGGCAATGGAAAACCCACTAGCACTGTGAACTCCCACTAATAGACCTGATGAGGGACGGCCTCCACTTGGAAGCGCAGGAAGTAGAACGATATCATAGCCATCCCAGATTGGAGGGGCAAGGAGCCAAGTCTCTTGAAGAGCTATCAACTGATATTTATCATTAAAATCTGCAAAAGTACGCGGAAGATGATGATAGCCCCTCGTATTCCAACTTAATAGAGAAATGGTACTTGCCTCATCCACTATTGGTGGTTACTGTTGCATATAATCATCAATCGGGGCATCATTCAGCTCATACTTCACACCACCGTAAATGTTCGGTTTAGGTCTTAGGTATTGGGTTTGTTCAGACATTTTTTTTTTAGGTTCTTCCGCTAGTAGAAAGCCCATATTGAACAGTTGCATTCTGCATTGCCAAATTACATCTCTAACCAGTCCTGAGGGAATCCATAGCCTAACAATTGATGTTGATAGCTCGGAAATGAATTCTATTTGTTCAATGTCATTAGACACAAGTTTTTTAAGGTCATTGATGTCTCGGAAGATGTTAAGAACGCTTTCACGGTTCAGATCGTAGGTAGGAAAGTTTCCCTCTCTACATTTTAGAATAAGTGTATAAAAATGTTCTCGTCGTGGATTAAGATGACGTGACACCGTCTCCCTAATGTTTTTCGGGGGCGCCCATTGCAAGCTGGGCATACCTTGTGGTTTATACTCGCGGTAATCCTCGTCATCTTCTCTCTTTTGATTTTGAGTAGAGGCCAAAGATGGAAGCTTTCTGTCTTCCATAGCACCAGAGGACTTAATCAAGGCATTTTTCGCCTGGGCAAGACTAGTGGCCAGGTAGTCATCAATTGTTTGTTTAAAATTTGCTAACTGTGTAGGCAATACAGAATCAGTTGGAGTTAATTTGAGCTTTTGTTTATTTTGCACGCCTGAGTATGGTACGGTACTAGTTGGAGGCATCATTAATCTCAGCCCACTTTTGATATTCAATGTACCTTGACTCTGCTCATTATCTCCTTCTCTGATATTCCTTATGCCAGAAGTGCAACTTTTCTCAAAATGTCTTCCGTGTGCATCATTTTGTGATTTTAGGACCAAATATTGCTTATCGGCCTCAATATTCCGCTCTATGGAGGATACCAACTTTGACAAAGGTGACGAAGAGTCTTCCCATGTTTTGTCATTAGACTGTGTCGCTAATATCACAGGTCCATGTGTGTACTCTACAGAGGATTTCACAAGATCAGAGTGAAGCAAATTTTGTTGTATGATTGATTTAGATTTAGCAGTCTGATCTGCCAGAGATGCCGAATTTGCAAGAATCAACTGTGCCTCCTCATTGATTTTTTTCAGAGAGTAATCAGTCCGTGAGGCACCTGAAAACATCAGGGGTTGCCCATCCTTGGAAGGGAGGTTTGTATGTGGTATTTCTTTACCTTGTAATGCAGATGACTTATCCAGGGCTTTGAAAAAGGAATTCAAGGTTTTTTTTGTTTGTTTTACATTGACCATATTCTTAGTCTTTTTTAAGGCCAGTGGTTTCTTTGGAGCAACCTTGGGGTTCCTGGCTTTTAATGCATCCAAATGGCCCACACATTGTGTATTTTTTCTGTTATGAGACGACTCAAGTAACAGAGGTACCACTTCAACAACTGGTGTGGTGTCTGTTTGAGCCGTCAAATTAGGTTCATGTTGCACTAATGGGCCACCAGTCTCTTTTTCAATTGGGCGAATGATGCCAGTAATAAAAGGCAATGCAATATATTTTACGTTGTCTGAAACCGGCACATGAATAGGGGTAGACTCAGGCATTGCCGACTTCGATGTTTCGCTCCTCCCTGTGTAGTCAGGGTTCGTTATAACACTTGATGGTAATACTATGTTTTTTTCTACAGATGAGACATAATGGGCTGATAGCCATTTCATTAGATCGTTGAATTGTCTTGATTGTTGTGACACCTTTGTGTCTAAGGACTCAAATAACTTACAGAGGCTCATAATAGTTGTATTGATGGCTAACATAGCCGGTTGTATCATAGCTGCGTGTTGTGAAAGTAAGTCAGTCTCAGCTATTTTTGGGGGTCTCGGTGTAGGCAATACAAATGAATGTAACATAGAAACAGAGGTGTGTGATTGAGACAACGATTGAGACTGATCATTCGTACACAGTTGACTATGCTGTTGATCTACGGGTGGATATATTGACATACTCCATGCAATTGGAGACTCACTTAGATTAGACTCTGCAATAGAGTTTGTATGATCTTGGAACAGGGAGGGAAAGAAAATTGGAGAAGTGCCAAGCCCTGGTGAAGATAAGCGAGGACAATTTCGCGTTGACGCTAACATTGTAATGTCTGATAATGGGCGCGCATTCGCCGCCGCATTCGGAGTGTTGAGAGCAAGAGAATTGCTCTTTAAATTGGAATGAGCCCCTTCCTTTGAAACCTTCAAATGAGAAGTAGACATTGAGGATATGGATACAATAGAATCGTCTGTATTCACATCAAAGCAAAACTTAGGTGTTACTGATGTAATTTTACCTGTGTCTATGGTACAGACAGAATGGGCAGAGAGGAGTTCTTGTGGACATATATTAATTCTATCATCCAAAATCGGATTTGTGCAGACTATGGATGGAATATACGTGTTTGCAATTTGCGGGGGCATGTTAGTCGTGAGTCGATATGCCATACTTTATTGGAGGTGGATGTCAAGACCTCCAACTCAAAATTCACTTTGTATGGACAAGTTTGAATTATGACACACGATCTCGCGTAAAACAATTAATCAGGGCCGCCCCAGCCGCAGCGCACCGCGTACAGCGAACAGCCAACAGTACTCGTGGTACTCGCTAGGTGCGCAGCGCGGGTGCGCAGAAGTGGCAGTTTTTAAAGGAAACAGGAAGAGGTGTGGCCAAATCGGGGCGGGCACTCTGAAAAATAAACACAAACAAAGGTGGTAAGTATGGTGTCTAGTACGTTATGGGCGTTTTGTGGGCGTACTATACAGGTATCTATGACGCCCGTTTAGGGCGTACTATACAGCAGTCACCAACTAGGGAAGACCAAGCAGTCACCAACTAGAGTAGTCCAATATTAGAAATAGGCCCAACACGTGGTGGTAATGTCTTTGCAAGTGTCTCTGTAATCACCTTTCAACTTCCTGAGGCGAAGTCAGGCAAACAAGTGTTGCCAGTAAAGACGTCCTCCAGCCGAATTGTCACGAAGTGGAGAATTCCCAGGCAGCCGGTCCTCACAGCCAACAGTACTCGTGGTACTCGCTAGGTGCGCAGCGCGGGTGCGCAGAAGTGGCAGTTTTTAAAGGAAACAGGAAGAGGTGCGGCCAAATCGGGGCGGGCACTCTTTCAACTTCCTGAGGCGAAGTCAGGCAAACAAGTGTTGCCAGTAAAGACGTCCTCCAGCCGAATTGTCACGAAGTGGAGAATTCCCAGGCAGCCGGTCCTCACAGCCAACAGTACTCGTGGTACTCGCTAGGTGCGCAGCGCGGGTGCGCATAAGTGGCAGTTTTTAAAGGAAACAGGAAGAGGTGCGGCCAAATCGGGGCGGGCACTCTTTCAACTTCCTGAGGCGAAGTCAGGCAAACAAGTGTTGCCAGTAAAGACGTCCTCCAGCCGAATTGTCACGAAGTGGAGAATTCCCAGGCAGCCGGTCCTCACAGCCAACAGTACTCGTGGTACTCGCTAGGTGCGCAGCGCGGGTGCACAGAAGTGGCAGTTTTTAAAGGAAACAGGAAGAGGTGCGGCCAAATCGGGGCGGGCACTCGTGATTGGTTTTAAATGAACTCGAAAATTCTCCTCAAAGTCAAATACTTTGATAACTGGCAATCCCAATCTTTGCATTCGCGGAATTGCTCGTCGATAGTTTCACGAGATAGTTTTCACCTTCTAAATCGGGATGCCTCTGTTTCCTAATACGACGCTGTCATTGCCTAAAGCTGGATGCCTCCGCCTCCTTTTCCGAGTTTTTCACTGGTCCACGGGCACAATTCTTGCAGGTCCGCCGGTGCATTTCTTGCAGACATCATATCACAGTTGGTCCGTGAATTTGACCGTGACAAATCACTTGAATGGATTGTACACCAAAGCACAAAACTATATGAGGTACTCTATTGTCAGGGTAGAGAAAATGATAAAATGAAACACACTAGACCAAAATCTAAAGAACCCCCAGCAACAGTGATGGAAATCAGGTCAGCCAAAATGTCCCTTGAGTCTGCTCAAAGTCTGGGTAAAAATAATTTGACACCTGAACAAAGGGGTAATCAACAAAGGTCGTCACTCTCTGCACCAATGTTTCAATCACATCATCCTAGTAATAGGGAGAGCTACATCAGCCCTAGGTACTTAGGAGATAGGCCCCGGGCAGGCTATTGGCCTGATATGTCAGGTATGGATAATATTCAGAGACAAAGTCAGGATCAAAGAAATAATGGTCCCTACCAGACATTGGGAACACAGAGCAGATTTGATCCCAACACCATGATATGTGGTAATCAGGATAGACCCCGATATGTGGATTGATTTACTGATAATGGGAATCAACATAGGGGTCAGTACCCACAACATGAGAGACTGGACATGAGGCAGAATATGAATTACGCTCCACGTCAATACCATGATTAATCACAACCAGGGGACTACAACCAAAGGATGGGTGCACCCTGCTCCCCTCCACATATGACTCAAGAGTTCAGGAACAATCCCAATAGAAATCATTCCCCTGAGAGGTATCAGAATAGATTCAATCAGGGGGAAAGCAACCAATATGGATCTAGTCCACAGAGAGAGGATTCTAGAGAAATGGAAAGATTCCAGTGTCTCGAGGCCCAAGTGAAAATGTTGGCTGAGCAAATAGGAAAGCTCTGTACAGCACAAAAACAGTCATCAAAGGAGTGGGCAGAAGGCCATAGCACTGACCGGATGGTTTCTGATAAGTGACTAAAAGTATTTAGGATACCTACAGTGCCAAGAAACCAGATTGCTCTGATGTGATTATGCATAATGACTCTGAGGCTCCTAACGATTTAAAAATGAAAGTACCAGCAAATGGGCATGTGACAGAAAGTGCAAATACTTATAAAAAAGAAGTTCAGTTTAACCTAGAGCTAAATCAAACATTGGAGATTTGTGCAAATGAAACAGGAAAACCTGAAATTCCAAAAGAACAAAGAGGCACATTTACGAAAAATGACTCATGCATGGGGAATACCAGTGAACAGGGAGTAAGTGTGGATGCTATAACTCCTTCCCTGTGCAATCAGAACAATAACCAAACACAGGCAGAAAATCTAAATGCTCAAAAGGAGGGTACAGGTCAATCACCTGAAGAATTCTTTGAGACACATATTTTTGAAGAAGTTAAAAGGACTGGTACCATACTAAATAACTACAAATGCACAGAATTAGACAATGACAAATTGCCAGTGATGTTGTTACACATGTTCAGTTGAAGGATTGTAGTGTGACCTCTGATGATACCTGGATGGATGGGCGAACAGTGGCCACACTCTAAAAAACCTCTGAACATGGGGAAATGAATAGAGTATCTCACACAGAAATTGACAGAAAGGAGGGAAAAATATCTTTCCATTTACCAATGTGCTTAGCCAAAAGTGAAAAAGGCCTGAGAAAGGTGAGTCCTGAAATTAGTAATAATTCACACTTTTTATGTGTGTTAGAGGAAGTTGAAGACAGGTATTATGCTCCCTATCACTGTGGAAGAGAAATGCAGTACATTTGCTATGATTGACACTGGCGCACAGGCCACAATTATGTCCAGAGAATTGGTAAAAAGTATTAATGAGGGGAGATCTCCACAGAATCAGATCACAGTGAGGCAAAATGAAGGTCCTGTGCATAATTGTAATGGGGAAGAGGTGCCTATTATAGGGGTTACCCAGGTTGACATAAAAATAGGGAAACACAGAATGAAACGGGAGGTATTGATCACATCTATTTGTGAAATTCCATTTCTGATGGGGACAGATTGCCTGAAACGATTGTCACCTTTTATAGATGGGGTGACTGGAGTACTGTGGTCCTTAACAAAAATAAACATTGAGACCTAAGAAAATAAAATCACAAAACAGCAATATAAATGAATGTCACACCGTTTCCAAAAAAAATGATGCAGTCGAGGTATATCTCCAGAATAACTGCATACCTAGCGTCACTGTTATCTTGATGTGTCAAGATAAAATGCAAAGTGAAAATAAGAAACAACCTGTACAAATTTATTTAGACCCTAGGAAAAAATGGCAAACTGCAATAGATGAGCACACATTACGTTTTTATTTAAAAGAGAAGACATGCAAACAGAATACTACTCCTAAAACAGACACAGAAAAAAAACACATTACTACTCTTGCTGGAAGATGAGCAATCATGGGTTCACATTGGTATAAATGACCATTCTAAAGTAATAAAAGCCACCTTAGCGCTTGAGCAGGAAAGAAGCTTTATTAATAAGAAATTACTGCAGAAAATAATGGAGAGGGAGGAGATCCCAAAATTTAGAATTAAGAACCAATATGTATCTGGTTTGGACAGTCCAGACTTTGAAAACCGAATTGCAGGCAGATGCATGCTGAAGATTAGTATGGGCAGAAAACAATTTACCATAATGTGTGGATAGTGAGTGGGACACAAAATGACTTTTACATGGGTAATGATATCATGCACAGAATGTGTACGGTGTTAGATTTCCTTAATCAAAAAATATGGTCACAGCTAGGTGGGTCTGCACCTGAATTTGAAGACAAAAGAAGGGCTTATCATTGCACACAACTGGTCCCATATGCAATTGAATTACAGCTGAGGAAGGATACTATTAACCCTGCATTCACCAAGCAGGTTGCAGTAACACTAAAGTGCAAAAATGGACAGCAGATGAAAGATTGTGATGCGTTTGTGTGCTTGAATGAATCCATGAAACAGCAAGCCTGGATTATGCATACATTCCATTGATAGATGTTGGTGAGGGGTTTATAAAAATTATGGTGAATAATAGAGGGTGGCAGGATATTTATTTAGAAGAACATTCTTCATTAGGAATGGCCATACAAAAGTCACATTATACTGCAGATCTAAATAACATGGTGATTGGAAATATCCCTGAAAGGTATGTACATGCCAGGTGTGTGTTGCCAGAGTACCTGGATTCTCAACCCAAAGGGATCTTTAAAATTCAATCTGTGTACCCTTATGATTCAAATGAGACAGTGTGCTGTCACCAAAAGGATCATATAGTATTTGACTTAAATGAAAAGGAAACAGAAAATAAGCACATTGAAGTGGAAGCTGATATGCCAAAATATTTAAAAGACACATCCACACAGTTAGAAGAAAACACAGAGATTCCTCCACTGGAGGATTTCTCAAAATTCTCAAAAATGGTAGAGGAGCAGATTTTGTCAGCAGATTCATGCGATAGCGATGAACATAAAAATGAATTGAGGAAAATATTAATGGAGTTTAAAGATGTCTTTGCTAAAGATGCTTATGATTGCGGCCTAACTAATTTACATGTTACCACACTACCGCAAGGGTGTAGTAGAAGCCCAGTATTTGTGCAGTAGTATAGATGACGGCTGGCATGTTTAGAGTCATTGGCAGAGATAATTAAAATTTGGAGTCTCTGGGAATTATCAGGCCTATTCTTAGCACATCCAACACACCTATTTTAGGTGTGTTAAAGCCAAATGGTCAATGACGTCTATGTGCAGATTTGAGAGACTTACATAAAAGAGTGCCAGTGTCCAGATGGCCACTGTCATTCATTAATCAAGGCTTGGCTCAAGTGCATGGCTCAAAAGTGTTTACTACATTAGATCTCACATCTGGATATTGATGCGTGCCATTGGCAGAGGAGATTCAGAATTTATTTTCATTTTCATTTGATAAGACCCAATACGCATGGGTTAGAGTTCCATTCAGGTATGTCAATAGTGGGAGTGAATTTGGCATATTTTTGAGAAAGGCTATGCCTGATGCAGCGGAAAGAGGAACCATAGTCTACGTGGATGATGTCCGGATAATAAAATGAAAGCTTGAAAAGCCATTTTGATGAAATTAGACATGTTATTGGCCAATTGCAAAAGGCAGGTGCCAAAGTATCTTTACAAAAAGCACAATGGTGCAAGAAAAAAGTGAGTTTTCTAGGCCATGAAGTGACTGAACATGGACTAAACCCACAAAAGAAGAAAATAGAGGCCATACAAAAACTAAAAGACCCTAGAAGTGTAAAAGGTTTGAAAAGTTTATTAGGAATGACGGGCTATAACAGAAAGTTTATTGAAAATTATGCTGAAATTACTCAACCATTGACTAAACTACTGAAGCTGAATACACCCTGGAAATGGGAAAATGAGCAATCTGAGGCAGTGGCTACATTAAAGGAATGTCTTATAAAGGGACCATGTTTAGCATACCCCAGAAAGGATAAGGATTTCTTTATAGAAATAGGTTTCTCTGAACATTGTATGTCAGCAGTATTATCACAAAAACATGATTTGAATCACAAAATCATTGCTTATGCAAGTAACGCATTTTCCCAAGTTGAAATTAAATTCAGTGTATGTGAAAAGGCCCTTTTGACCACTGTGTGGGCGCTACAGCATTTCCACCCCATTTTTCAGGGGGAAAAGGTAATCATTGAGACAAATCATCAACCTTTGCAGTTTTTAGAGAGTAAAAGAATTAGGCCAGGCAACCTAGCACAGTCCAGAATTACTTCATGGACACTGGCATTGCAAGGCTTTCCTGTAGAAGTGAGATCTGGCCAAAATAAAAAAGAGCCCAGTTGCTCAAGGTTTGGCAGATCTACATGACTGTGCAGCTGAACATGTGTCAAATGAAGTAGAAGTGGAATCTAGTTTACAGGAATTTGGACAGTCACCACACAAAGTTTTTGATGAAAAGACATGCAAGGATTTGCCAACTGTATATGTTGACGGTTGTGCTTTTCACATTGAAAATGACAGTAATAAACAATTGGTGTCAGGATTAGGAAATGTCTGGTTGAAATGTGAAGGCATTCCCAGTATAGGGATGAGAATTGGGGCTAGGAGCAGTCAGGTAGAAGAATTGGCAGCCATTTATAAAGCAATTAATACAGAAGTTGATAATAAATTTAATGAAATTGTCTTGGTGACTGATTCTGATTATGCACAAAATAGCTTTGGGGAATATTTACCTGCCTGGAAAGCAAGAGGCATGATTACATACAATAAAAAGCCCCTTAAACATGGAAAAATGATACAAGCCATAGACAAATTGGTGTCAGAGAATGATTTGACAATATACTAGAGGAAAATCTATGTGCATTTAAAAACTCCAGGAGAGGATAAGAAGGGAAATGATAAGGCAGACCATTTAGCTAAAATGTGGGCTGTGATGGGAGAGTTCCTACCTATTGAACATTTACTTGGTGAAATACACATTATGCAGTTACACGCTCTAAAGCTCCAAAAGAGGTAGATCAACCAGTAGTACAATGGAGTTATGATACACCAGATCTGATTAAGGCACAAAAAGATGATCCAATTTTGGGAATCTATTATAATCATTTGATAGACCCTGAACAAAACACTTTAACAGAAAATGATTTTGTGGTAAAAGAAGAGTTGAGGGTGCTATTAAAGAATAAAAAACAAATTAGAATACAGGATGGACTCATGATTAGGGAATCCATAACAGGACAAATACAGTGGGTGGTACCCCTTTCATTCAGAGGGCTTATGCTACACCATGCACATGATGCAATAACTGCAGGACACAGAGGTTCACAAAAAACATTAGAGATACTGAAAGATTATGCTTACTGGCCACACATGTCCCAAGATGTAGAATTATATACTAGGGGATGTCTAGTATGTGCCCAATTTAAACCCGCTTCACCAATGCATAGAGCCCCATTGATGAAAAGAGGCTTAACACTTCAATGGTCAGATTTGCAAATAGACTATGTAGGGCCTGTAAAAAGGTTGAGCAGGGGGAACCAGTATATTTTGAGTGTGGTTTGCTTAATGTCAAAATGGATAGAGTGTATTGCTGCACCAGATTGTAGTGCGCAAACAGTAGTTACATTACTGATAATTCATATATTTTCAAGATTTGGGTTACCACAAAGAATAGAATCAGACAGAGGAAGTAATTTCACAAGCGCTCTAATGAGTAAGGTGTGGCAAATACTGGGAGTGAAAAGAAAACTACATGTTGCATATAGACCCGCCTCTTCTGGTGGAATTGAACGTTGTAATAAGTCTGTTGTGGATATATTAAAGAAGTTTGTAGCAGAGGCAGGTTCCAGTTGGGATTTACGTTTACCTCTGGTTTTGATGGCAATCAGATCAACTTCTGCCAAAGCTACAGGCATCAGCCCCCATGAAGTAGTGACAGGTAGGAAGATGGTGTTGCCACAACATCTGCTATACAAGACACATGAGCAGACACTTTTAAGCTCATCTACAGTTCATGAATATATGGAAGAACTGAGGAAGCATTTACAACATGCATTTGCTTTTGTGCAGAGGAATTTGGAAAGAGCCGCTGACAGTGCAAATCATATTATGATAAAAAGATATCTGTGAAAGAGTATAGTGTAGGGGATCAGGTGTATAAATTTCATTTTGGAAAAGGTAAACAGAAAAATTCTAAATTTCTGGCTGCCTGGCAGGGGCCATTTCGAATCATAGATAAGGTGTCCCCAGTGGTTTATAAAATATTAAAAACAGAGGGTGAAACAGTAACAGAGCAATTTGTTCATGTTAACCAAATTAAGCCCTGGCATCCCAAACATGAAGTAAGGAGACTTGAGCGAGTAGAAACAGATTGAGTGCCCTAAATACAAGTAAGAAAAAACATGGGTCTATTTATAGTGCCCAATACCAGAGAAATAAAAATAGATGTGATTGATTGTTGTAATAGAATAGATGTAAATAGAAATACTATAATATATATATATATGTAAAAAGAAATGGGGGCTGAAGCTAATGAAGTTATTTTTACAAAGTTGAAATATGTTAAATGATCAATGATGCTTTGTGTATGTTTGTTTTCTCTCTAACATGTGCTTATTTTCAGAGGCCAAAGAAAAAGGGCGAAATGTTTTGGATTAAATATTTTATTTTTGGTAAAAGGGTGAAATTTGTATTGTGCTATATACTTAACCTGTCTATTTTCTATTTGATTTAGGATCACTAACCTGTGTTTTGAGGTCGGAGGTCACAGGACCGGAGCACACGGGAGGTGATGGAGTCCTGGAGTCCACGGGATAAAGATCAAGTGATGCCTGCCTCCGGATGGAGGTGAAGACAAAGTAACCGGGATTCCAAAGAGATGACTCCTATGGAAAAGCATCCAAGAGTGCCAGGATGAAAGAATTCACCAGATGAACCAGATGATGTAAAGTTGATGGTCGGGACGTCTCAGAGGTGGACATCATTGTCATCAATGAAACTGAATTGAACTGAAACTGCAGCGTTGTGGGTGCATTAATTCCGATGCATCCTGGAAGTATGGAGTCCCACACCTTTATTGTTTTATTTAATTATTTGAATTTGTTATGTTAATTCCTTGTTTTAATTATTTATTTTCATTTATTATTTTATAATTGACTTCAAATATTGGGTTCACAATTTTAAAAAAAAAAGAACATTGGACTATGGACAATTCAGTTAGAGAAAAATATGTACAATATTTTCGGAGAACTAATGGACTCATTTGAGATGAGTTCTGATTTTATGGTGGTTAAGCAGTGATTTATTGTGTAAAATGTGAATATTCGTTTTGTTGAATTGCTATGATGGGAAAAAAAGGAGCGCAAGTTGGGTTTTCTCCAATTGTGGCTTGGAACACTGCCAAATTGTCAGAAAAGGAGGGATAATGTAGTATAATATATAGCGCCTTGAAGTTTATAGCAACTCACTGAATGTGATGGCATTTTGTTACCAGCAATAATGTGGCATACACATATAGCCAGTCCTATGTTGCCAGTATAACAGGTGAACATGTGGCAGGAGGCATGCAAGGTATGGAATTCATAATGCAGCCAAAGACCAATATAAAACTACAGAGAGTAAAAGTGCATCATTTTCTTTTCTTTCTACAGAGAGTAAAAGTGCATCATTTTTTTTTCTTTTTTCTTTCTCTGGATTACCTCATGCATAGAGGACTACATTATTGAACATTATTTATATAACTGACTGATTTAATTAACAATTACTAATCACTAATTCTAACTCATTAACATTATAATGTAGTCCCATGTATAAAGTGAGGTGAAAATACATATTTTGAAATTTGTTTTTAAACGTGCACTGGATTTTTCTCTCTTCTTTTCTCTTGCTGTGTTGAATGCAGAAACAGGAAGGCAGCAGGAAATCGAAAAAGATACAGTTATTATATCTGAAGCTACCATTGTTTGGGACATGAGGGTGTTAACAGAATACATTTTTTGCTAATAGGATTGGAAGGAAGTGTATCTGCAGTAGTGCCACGTAGGCAGAATGGGACGGTGCAGAGTTTTGCTGAGGAAACAAGGACTGGGGGAGAGTTAGTTGGTGTCTGGGCTTTGAAGATAAATGTACATGGTCACTAAGCACTGGCTGAGAACTACTCGCTGTGCATCCCAGGCACTGAAGATTACAGAAGCTGTTCATGCCGACTGAGCCTGTCGTTCTGAAGCAAGCGGAGAGCAAGGTCATGTGGGAGTATTTCAAACAAATATTTTGGTAAGCGGAGAAATTGATTGGGATCACTGTGTGCTGTTTTATGAATGTGGTCTAAAATAATAGGCAGTCAGAGTAGCAAAGCAAAAGAAAATATCCTGCATTTTCATGTGTCATGTGTTGATTCATAAAATGTGATGCCTGTTTTTGAAAAGATTTATTTGCACTGTATCTGGGGTTCTGTTTTTCTCTTCTCATTTTGTTAGAGGGAGATATGAAATGTAAATGGTAAGAACGGTATCATGACATTGTAATTGTTTACAGTATAAGATATATACATCTATGCTTCTGAGTTCTTCTGAATTCTTTGGTAATAGCTGTTAATTTGTTCATGCAGATGGAGGAATAGATAGACTTAGCAGTGATAAATAGAAGTATCCACGTGTTCCACCAGTGCATGGTGTCTGGGGGAATATAATACTATATATACATTACTGAGGGTCTATGAACCAGTAATGGGGCCATGGACGCATAGTTCACTGGTGTAGATAAATCAGTGATAACAGCCACAGGTTGCAGGCGGCACTCTATGTGAAAGTGTGGCGTCCCTGAATGTAGGTCCAAGGCTCTCTATAGATCACAAGAGTATTATAAGAATAAGGAACGTTTTGTGTATGATGGGGCCATAAATAGGGGAGGAAAATTATGCTCACTACCAAATAATTTACCACCAGAAGATACTGCCAATAGTGTATATTACTAAATTATCCAATATAGTGTAACAAAATATGGTCACTTGAAGGAGGTAATGCCAAACCCAATCTAGATGCAAGGATAAGTTATCACCAAATTACCACTCTTCTTTGGCTGTAAGAAAATACCACCAGACCCCAAATCTACACAAAATACCCTACAGACCTCAACATCCTCCTGGATGCTTCTAATCTCTCCAGTGGGCTCTTCCGCAATCAACCTCTAAATTTAGGCAAAGATGGCGCTCAGCTTTACTCGATTCATTACCTGATTTCAATTTGAATGAATGCGCAGGCACACCCGCTGCCTAGCAATGAGCCGATGCAAGGAAACACCAGGAGAGAGAGCAAATGAACACACACGAGGAGGGAGATGAGAAAAACAGAAACAAAGGTAAGCCTCGCAGAAATCTAACCCTAAATCGATATGTTCATCGGAATAACTTGTAGACACTTAACATGTCTACCCACACGATTGAAAAGCTAACAAGGGGTCATTTTCCTCACTGGCCAAATTAGGCACAATCCTAATCCCCTCAACAAGTCTGAATGTGACAATGCCTCTAGAGCCAACGCTTCAGCGTCCTTGACAACCACTTCAGAAGTGGACCAGCACAATATCACCATTTGATGGAAAGGTACAAACAACTGCGCAATATAGATTATAGAGGGAACGTGGAACATGAGTTACTGCCACAGGGCAAAATGACAATAGCAACTTGAATGTGGAATCTTAATTACCACTGCAATAAGGGAATACCATATCTAACGCAATCACTTGTCCACAGACATTGTGTACTGAACCTCTACAAACGAAGGCAGAACTGTTGCTGATTTCTTTGACAGGAAGATCATAAAAACCAGTTCTTGTGTTCTATCCCATGGAATGGAAACTAGGTGAGTCAATGTCAGTCTTGTTGAAATAAATGAGACAAGTCACAATGTTGAACTAATGCCGGCCTCGATGTGGGACCCAGTGCTGTTTTCAAGCGAGTGATCCAATAAGAGACCGACTTGTGTCTGCCCTACAAACAAATTCTTGATACTATATAAAAAGTTTTCACACACAGAACTGGTGAACACATTTCCCTATACATGTGAAGGGCATCACAAACGTGTTATTATGTGTTCTAAGATCAGTGACAAGAGATTCATTGATCGACTGAATATGCAAATAGAAAAAATTATTAACCTACATTTTGAGTGTTTCCACAACACTGATACCAAACTGTCCTTACTTTCACTTTTAGAATGTAACCACATCCCTAGATACCCTTACCCGAAGGGCAATTCAGCCCAAAACGTATAGTAACTAATAGGAGACGTCAGTCTAAGAGAACTCATATCTACAAGAACTGTAACATCTTTCCCTATTGAGATATCTGGATTAACAAAACTTCTAGTACTACAGTGTTGTGACATAAAGATAAAAATGCTAGTGAATGTTTTCTTTATGTACACTTGTCTGTGAAAACAACACATTAACTAATTTAAATGATTAGTTATGTATAAATGTAAAGAACCACTGAGTATGAAATAAATGTCTTGCCTTTTTCTTATCAACTTGTTACAAATGTGTGAAGCAAATTCCTTCTTAATTATTGAATTTTGTTGTACAAAAACAAGTAAAACATATTTTTATAACTTGGAATTTGCCAAACTAAATTTTGTAATTATATTGTTTTACAATTATATTGTGCAAAGTGTGCCCTAAATCTGCCCTTCGATGACTTTGAAAGACCTGTTCTTTATACAATCCTTCTGCAGTCTCTAGCTCTCCTGTTTCCTCCCTGGCCCTCTATATGGCTCTGGCTTCTCACTTCACCACTAAAACACAGGGCAGCCTGTCCTCACTCTCCTCTTCCTCTCACTCTACCTCTCTTGGCCCCCCTCTGGCCACTTCTTCATCTCCTCATCCTTTCTCCTCTTTCTCTCTGACTACACCTGACAATGTTTCTAGACAAGTCTGATCTATGAAAGTGTAATCCAAACAGGTGCTCCCTTGCTCTTACAGAACCATAAATGAACACATTGACAGCCTCGCTCCAGCCTTGGCTGATTTCTGCAATTACTCTTCCACCACTGGTTCCTTCCAATTTCTCCTCAAGCATTCCCCAGTACCACTTCCGCTGGGTGTACCTCAAGCCTGTACCCCACCCCCAGAAGACTTTCAAATGTGGCAACCTGCTCGATGTCATTACTCTCAACTCTCGCTCTGCTGTCAAACACTCATCTGACATCTGCCACCCCTCGAAGAACATGACCTGGATGTCCTCGCTCTCCCTGAGACATGATTCATGGCCAGCTCTGTCATGAGTTTTAACACTCTCCTCCCTGATGGCTACAAGATCCTCTCTGAACCCAGAACCAACTGAATCAGAGGTGGAGTAGCTCTGATCTTTCCGGAATGGGTACCTGCTTCTGTCATTCGTATGCAGTCTTACTTCTCCATGAATGCCTGGTCTTCAGGTGCTCTACCTCTCCTCGCCTCTCTCTGACTCTGGCCACCATCTACAGACTCCTGACCAGGTTGTCCTCTTCCTTTCAGAGTGGGCTGACCTCAGCTCCTCTCTCCTTGCCTCTACCTCTCAACTTCTCCTCTTCAGAGACCTCCACATCCACCTGGTTGCTTCGTATCACTTCACTTGGTTCTTCTGCAATCTCTGCAACACTCTCTCTCTTTCCATTCTACCCTCTGTTCCGACACACTCTGCCGGACACACCTTGGATGTTCTCATCGCCTCAGATATCCCCCTCTCTAACCATCTTACCACTCCTCTCTCTTGGACTTGCCACTTTCTACGTTCCTCTCACCTGAAACCCTCTGTCCCTCAGGCAAAGCCCACCCAGCGCTTCGACCTACCTTCTTGGTCATTCAGGCCATGGAGTGTGTGTCAGTGGATGCCTTTTCCTCTACTTTCTCTTCTCCTCCTACTCCTGCGGATGGCTCACACTCTGACACAACCCTCTCTAACCTGCATCTTTCGATCTCCAATGCTTTGGACATACTTGCCCCTGTCATGAGAATCCTTCTGAAGCCTACCTCCAACTGCAACTCCGACCTCGCCAGCCTGAAACACAAGTGCAGGATGGCTGAGAGGAAGTGGAAGGCTTCTGATGTATCCTCTGTTGTACTGGCCTGCTGCCTGCTCCAAAGGCAATACAGACTCTCTGTGCTGTCCAGGAAGAGAGTTGACATCCAAGTCGCGTCTCAGTGGACTCTAACAACACAGCCAAACTCTTTAAAATCTGCAAGGAGCTGGCCAATCCTTCTGCAGTCTCTTCCTCTCCTGTTCCCTCCCAGGCCCTCTGTACGGCTCTGGCTTTTCACTTCACCACTAAAACACTGGACATCCTGTCTTCACTCTCCTCTTCCTCTCACTCTACCTCTCTTGGCCCCCCTCTGGCCACTTCCCCCTTTCCTCATACTTTCTCCTCTTTCTCTCTGACAACACCTGACGATGGCTCTAGACAAGTCCGAGCTATGAAAGTGTCATCCAAACCGGTGCTCCCCTGCTCTTCCAGAACCATCAAGAACCACATTGACACCCTCGCTCCAGCCTTGGCCTATTTTCGCAATCACTCTTTCACCACTGGTTCCTTCTAATATCTCCTCAAGCACTTACTTGTGCACCTCCTCCTTAAAAAGCCTTCTGCCAACCCTACCTGTCTGGTAAACTATCCCCCGATCTCTATCACTTCTTTCCTGGGCAACACTTTCATTCAGCACAGCCACTCTGATCGCTACATCATTGCTCCCCGTGCTTATGCCCATGGTTGCTACCCTGTCCCACTCCATTTCTAGCTCCTGAGTTTATCCAACATCCCCATCCCTGGGCACACCGTCATGTTGGACTGCACAAAGCAGGCAGTCCTACATCCTGGCCACTCCTACAGTTGCCTACCCCTAATGCATCCCCAGATATAGGCAAGCACTCTCATCCCCACTCCTCCATGGAACCAACTGTGATCCAGACACCACAGAATCCTGTGAGCACAACCTTGTGCATGCCCAAATTGTGCTGATAGTCTATCTTATCTAAATCAATGTGCCATGTTTCGACCACGCCTACCACCTTTAGGGGCACATCCTGTACTGCAAGTGCACTTGGCTTACCTAAGATATCTCTTCCTCACCGCCGGTCCACTGCTAAATGTAACTTTGTCAAAGGAAATAAACCCAAACACCACAGGGCTTACCCAACCACTAGCAGCCACCAGTCCGCTGTCCAACGTATTGTGCATAAAGGACAAAGTGCTGCATTCACCCCAGTCTCATTTCGAAATCCCATACAACTACTTCTTCAGGATCTCCACCCTCACTGACCTGTAGCCACCCACCCACACTAGAAAAACGCAAGTACAACATAGGAGTGAAGCTCCTCCTGACGTCCCAGACATAGAGACAGAACCGCCTCTGAAATGCCTCCCACTCCTGAGCTCTCGCTTCACTCAATAGGGGCCCCAGACTCGCTAGATTCAATTCTCGCACAAGCCATCCACCACTATCGTGCTCTAGGGAAGTATATCAGTCATTCCCCCAGACCAGACTCTTACCTCATTCTACGCAACCTGACAGCCTAAAATGTGCTCTAATAAATGTGCGCTCTCTAGGAGCACATGCAATCAATGACCATAACCTCTTACTAGAATACAAGCTCAACATTCTAGCCATTATGGAATCATCGCAACACAATACCTCAGGTCTGCTTCCCTCCCTAGTCATCCCTCCAAACTATACTATGGGCCTCATTACAACCCTGGCGTAGGACCATGGTGCTAATAGCCAATAATCCATGCCAGATTCCGCCATGGTGGATGGCGGATTTACCGCCCCATTCCAAGGTTGGCGGGGCGGTAAATCCCCATTCACCATTGCCCCTTCCCCATTCCCATTTTTGCCCCATAGGGCTCAATGGGGATGGGGAAGGCGCTAATTACGGCACCATAAATTACGGTGCCGTAATTAGCACCAAGGTCGCTTAGCGCCTTGGACTTTAACGCCTGCAAAAAGCAGGCGTTAAAGTGTGAATCTGGCGTTAAGGGTTTAACGGCACCGCAGCCTTTACGGCGCCGTTAACCCCTTAACACCAGGGTTGTAATGAGGCCCTATGTGTAGGGCTGACCACCTCAATGCCATAGGAGGTGGTGTAGCCCTTATAGCGAAATCCTCTTTACAGATAAGATCCTCACCCATTCCTAGCACCTATGGATTCGAAATGCTGCTACTAAACATTACTAACAAGCCCCAAACTACGAACAACCTCCTCCTACTCTACCGACAACCTAATGGCTCCAATCGCCAGACCTGGACATCCCTCTCTTGATCACACCACTCATGAGACCAATGACCAAATTCATTATCTTAGGTGACATCATGGATTTAATGATGCACCAGATCCCAAAGCATCTGCCCTTGCACTAGCCTTAGAAGACATTTACTTCACTCAACTGATAGACTCTCCAACACAGATCAAAGGGCGAATCCTGGACGGGATCCTCAGGATTAATGCTATGATAGACATCACTTCTATTAGCGCAATACCATGGTCTGACCACTTCTTAATGCACTTCAACCTCGCTATTGCCCACTCCTTTCACTGCTCAGTCTCCCACGAGAAGTCCAGTATGTGTCAGACATACCCATAAATTGACACAAGAGGGTTTGAAGCCAACACTCTTGGCTTCACTCAATTCCTGTTCCCCATCCTCTAACAAGAATCCACAGAACATAGTCAACCATTACCATGCCTGTCTCTACCAAACCATAGATAGGCACACCCCTATCATAGCTAAAACTCCCAAACTTCACAACTCTAATAACACTTGGCTTATGGAGGAACTCGTCACCCTACGCCAAAAGAAGGAGCTCTCGAACATTTATGTAAAAAGCATCCATCCCCTAGCAACTGTAATTCCCTTGCCACTGCTTGCCATACGTATAAGACTGCAGTTGTTACACTCAAGGCTAACTCCTACAATGTGCATATATACAATGCAGGCTCCAATACTAAAGAACTATTCTCCATCCCGAGAGAGCTTGAGACTCCCATTCCTATTATCCCGACAATCAAGGCGGACAAATCTGCTCTACCACCATACAAGACGCCCTGTCACACAAAATTGACTCACTTCAGGAGAACATTAGTGATAAAATGCTTGTCTTGCAGCAAAAGCCTCCAGACAGATCATACTCATCGACCACAATGTGGACCCGTCCAGCTCCTTAATGCCATTCAAGTTTAACCAAGTCACGCAAGAGCAGGTGCTAGCCACCATTGACTCTCTAAAACCTTAATAATATAACATTACTTCCTGCCTGACAACATAGTGAAGCTCTGCGCTCCTATCCTGGCACCCATCATTACCGACTTTGATAATGCATACTTCTCAACTAATGAGGTCCACTCAAACATCATATCAACCTGTATCACCCATCTCCTTAAAAAACCTTCCCTTGAACCATCTATTCCCACAAACTACCACACCATTATCACGCTGCCCTTTCTGCTCAAGATACTTGACTGAGAAGACTACACACAAGTCCAACAATTCTTTGAGCAAAAACACTTGCTCAGAATAAGACAATCTGGCTCCCACCCTAAACATAGTACGGAAACAGCGCTTTTGGACCTAAACATCCAAATGGATAATATCCATGACGCTGGCAACTTAGCCATCCTCCTCCTCCTAGACCTTTCAGCTGCCTTCGACTTAGTCAACCACAACACTCTCTGTCAACACCTCAGAAAGCATTTCCATTTCCCACCTGAAGCCATTGCCTGCATCCACTTATTCCTCAGTGAACACACCTGCAGAGGTTTCATTGGTGAGGCAGCGGCCAACCTCATCCCCACACTACTAGGTGTCCCATAAGGCTCCTGCCTCTCACCCACACTTTACAATACATACACTAAGCCCCTATTCGATCTCCTAGATTTACTGGGCATCATCTACACACATTTTTCAGATGACACCCAAAAACTCATCCCAATCACAGGTAACTACGCCCAAGACACCATCACAATCAACACAGTGTATAGCACTATTCAAAATTAAATGACCACACACAACCTTTTTCTAAACGACAATAAGACTGAACTCCTCATTTTGGGCTTCCCGTTCCAGCTAAAAAACCTTGATACCTCCTTCGCCACCCTCTGCATCGATGGTACCTCCATCCCAATTCTGAAACAGATCAAAACTCTGGGGGTCCACTTAGAAGCAGAGATAACTATGATCAGGCATATTAATGCACTTTCTTCCACCATAGCTTACAGATTCAGTCTCATATCATTGAACAGACAATTCTTGGCGCAAAGCAATTGCCTCACGCTTGCACGAGCACTGATCCTCTCAAAAATGGATTATTGTAACATGCTCCTTATGGGCACCTCAGCCTCTAATCTGGCTAAACTTCAACTGCTGCAGAATAAAGCCCTGCAAGCTACCCTTGGATTAAATTGATCAGACCACGCTTCGGCAACCAGATACGAGGCGCACTGGCTGCCAATCAAAGCGCCGATTGACTTTAAAACCCTAACACTTGTCTACAAGTGTATCTGCAAAGAGGCACCCACTTACCTCAACAGCAGTCTCTCCCAGAAACTTCCAGTTTGCTCGCTAAGATCCAGCTCCAGTATCTCCTTCGTTAACCCTTGCTACAAGAGCAAACTCCCACACTCTGGAAAACTCTCCGCCGTGATACCCTAGGGGTTGGGCATTATATAAATGTTTATAAATAAATAAATAAAAGACACACATACAATTCATATTGCATAGTCACATGAATACAGATACATTTATGTATGTATTTATTGTGTTTATTTATTGAACATGTGTATGGTGCCTATCCATCTGAAAGTGTTTCCAGGCACTACAAGACTAAGGGGGAGGGGAACAGAGAAGAATAAACAGCAATACACGGTCCTACTAGACTTTGTAACATTTAGATCATGCAAGTGCAGCAAACAAGAAGTGCAGGGGGGTCAGGACAAAGGGATGTTAAGGGGAAGGAGAACGGGGTGACAGGGAAGGGGGGCAGGGGCCTACGAAGTGCTGAGGGGAGCCCAGAAGGCAAGTGTGCTGGGGGACGTGATAAGGGTAACTAGTGCGAGGAGGGGGTGGACCAGACTCAGAAGTCTAGTCAGGGAAGGGAGCCCGAAGGCAAGTACTGGTAAGGGGATGCTGAGACAGACTTTTTGAGGGAGGGCCTGGCCCCTCCACATTAATCAAACATCAGCAGTAACACAAACTCAAACATAAACATAAACACACACACAGACACACAATCCACCCTTCCTGAACACAAATAAATATAATAGATTGCTCTTCCCCTCCATCACCAGAATCCTGATGGCCTCCCCTTCCATTAACTGCGATGTGCAGCTGGCTTTCCAAGAAAGTACAACTTGAAAGCACAATAACAGCCAAGTTCCCTCAGTGTCTTTTGCTCTCCGCTGTCCAAGTGTATCCCCAATAGCTACAATTATTATCAAGATACACTTATACCTTCTTGTCGTGTCTGGCAGAGGTTGATTGGGAAATTAAAGTTGGTCATCCCTCTACGTTTGAGCTAGAGTAATGGAAGTGGTGAGTGACAAGGAACTGGTGACTAAGTATTGCGGGCAGGGGAAGCGGTGCATGCGAGGCAAGGAAGAGATTGAGTTAAGGGTTTAGAGGTGTAAGAAAAGGGGAATGGAGGTCTGAAACCTGATGGAATGGTGGTGAGGGGGACTTGAGGTGGTGGTGACGGGTAAGGAAAATTGGGTTAATGTGACAGATGTCCAAATATGGAAAGGTAGGTGACTGTTGCAGAGATTTGTGCCTGAGCGCATGCCATCACACCTGGGTGCGGTATGGCTAGACTTATTTCTTTTTTCTTACAAATTGATGCATACTTTCTTTATGAACGTATTTTTCAGTTAAGACTTCTCTTATATTTTTAAAGGTTGCTTTATCATGAGACTTGGTGCTTTGAATGCTGGATTTATTGAACAGTGCACTACCGGGCATTCCACAAAGCCCTACAAACCTTGCTCGTCAATTAATCACACCCCATACGCCGGTACTTGTCTCTGCCTGTACTAAATGATGCTGTAATCATGCATACAATTTTCCAATCTGACGCCTACTGTAACCATGTATAGATGCTAGCAACAACTCACTGTAACAGCACCGCAATGCGTCTGGGCTGTTGTGCATTTTATAAATGGAAAAAATAAAAATAAATAAAATAAGCTAGTTTAGTCCTTGAATAACTATGTTTGCAAAATGTGTTTGGTTGACTTTAATAATGAAAATGGAATAGGAGAATATGACACATCCCCTGCTGTCTGATTTGAAACTTTGAAACCAGAATTCCAGAGTGCAAATCACCTCCTTCAACACTTCCCACATTATGCAATCACGTGCAAATACATTTTCATCACTGTGGCTGATTTTGCTTAACTAACTGTAGGGAAAGTCTCACTCATATGGGTTTATAATGTATAGTGTTACTCCACAAGTAACTATGCAATTAACTGTTTATACACATACCTGTGGGGAGCCAGGGTGCCAAGTGAGGGTCTTATATTGTGGAGGGGTGGGCAGACAGGGTGCAAGGTATGGGTATTGTGTTGTGGGGAGGCAGGTCCCCAGGCATGGGTCTATGGCAGGTGTGGGTCTTTTTCTGTGTCTGCTCACGTTCAGCTCTTAGAGCTAAGCCTGCTGCCCTGACCCAGATATGGCATGGCTTTACCAATGAATTGTCTAGCTTCCCCACCTCTTTACATTGGTCTAAAACTAAAGATTGGAAGGGATGGGAGGAGATGTGGCATGTTGTCAAATTGCAAACTGGGACACGAGGAAACCTGTGCCCAAATCCCAGCTTTCTCATGTCACCCAATTATATTATCCTTTTAAATCATTTCACTACATTTGGTATCTGGAAGGGGGGGCTGGGGCCAAGGTCTTTAAGAAAGCACAAACATACTGAAAGACAATTTGCATAAAAGGAACATAATGTCAATAAGGTCTTCTGTATATACTTGAGAATGTGTCAGGGGAGGGGTTGGTATTGGCTTTACTTCCACTGGAAGTTGGGGCACTGCATTGTGGGCTTGGGCCCCTGCACCATGGACCACAAAATTGTACTTGCCCCCTCCACCCCCCCAGGGCCAAAAGCTGCAATCCCCCTGGCAGTCTGTGTACTAATTATCTTGCAGTTCCTTTACAGCTTGAGGAATGGATGACACCTTTCTAGTCTGTGGTGTCTGGGGTGTGTCAATGGGGGAAGGGGATCAACACTATAACTACCATAGTAAATTAACTCAAAACACAACTTGCGCAATCACATACTAATCTTGTCAGTCAGATACTTCATATCCCAAGGACATCCTTTGCCTAATGCTGGCAAATCAATGTCCGAACCTGAAGGAATTTTATTTAAAAATATGTTTTTATTGTGTTTGGTTAATGTACATCAACCTTTACAAATACATAAACCATTAAAAATAAAACATGCCAAATGATTATAGTTCCTAATCAATAAAATACAATTCGCACTTCATTATAAAATATCAATATTACAGAAACTATAACAACTTCATCAAGCTCAAAAATGGCACAACGGCTATTGACAAAGACATACAAGAGCTGCTTACAATCCATTGCCACAAACTATCAGATTCATTCAAATCCAGTCTAGTGACAAATGCTTTAAAACATATTATTCACAGTTCTATTTGATTTAGACAATCCATAATTAGATGTTTCTGGGCCGATTCTCATCTTGGCGCAGTGAGCGTTCTAAATAGCATGACTCACTGGGCCATTTCTTGACGCCCAGACAGCACTGCTATTCTCATGTGGGCCTGGGTGTCTTCGCAAAGCACGACAGTGCTTTCGCTGTAATCCGCCTGTTTCTAGTGGAAACAGGCGGATTGCAGAATCTCAGCAGCATTTTCGTTAAATAACGAGGGAATCGTTATTTAACGAAAATGCTGCCGAGAACACAATTCCTATACACCAAAGTGAGCAGCTTCAACATTGCAGGATGTTGAAGCTGCTTACTGTGGTGTATAGGAAAGTGTTCATATACACCCGTGTGGTGTATATGAACACTTTCATTTAAAGCGAGCAGCTTCAACGTTGCATCCTGCAACGTTGAAGCTGCTCGCTTTGGTGTAAATGAAAGTGTTCATATACACTCGTGCGGTGTATATGAACACTTTCATTTACACCAAAGCAAGCAACTTCAACGTTGCTAGGTTGGTTTCCAACCCATCCTAGCAACTGCCACATGTATTCCGAAAGTGGCGCATTTCTTCTGACTTCGGAAGAATGCGCCACCTTCAGAATCGGTCTTAAGTACCGAAAAGGTTGTTAAGCCTTTTAACGTCCTTTTCGGTACTTAACACCTACATGAGAATCGGGCCCTCGGTGTCTCAATGTTTCCAGTTCAAGGGGGTTCTCACAGAAGTGACAGAAAGATATTAAGTGTGGTATTAACTTGTGAATTGATACAATTTCCCTTGTCTACACAAGGTTCAACCTATACCTCATAAGATTTGTGAGAAAGGACTTACTTGTAGATTTTGTCAAACAGTGGGCTAGGGTACCCTGCTTTTTATTATCATTTTTACGCTGCTTAAAAAGTGGATAGCTGTTCACACATGTCTATCAAATCATTCTCATAGATTGTTTAACCCCTTTGGGGCTCTCAATTAGCAACTCTCTGGTTAAATTCATTTCCCTTAATACTTCTTGACAGTTATTGGTAAAACACATCATTACATTACTCCTTTTTTTATTACCTTAGACACTCGATTCAAATCACTAAAAAAAAAATCCACTGGGGTACCATAATGTTCCTATGAAAAGAGAATTTAATGACTTAATGGCATGCTCATAACAAATTAATGCTGCTGTTACACAATTTGGTCATTTTAAAACTCTCTTCTAGATCCCTACTTCTAAAACGTCCAATCCCTCACAAAACCAATCTGGCAGCCTCTCAATTCCAACAATGTTTTTAACATAAAATGTCATTAACGGTTTGATGGTAAATTTCTCATATTGCACATAAATCCTCCCTTTCTGGACTGCCAAATCGTTCACCTCATGCAGCGCGTTGTACTAGATAGCCACTTTGATTGACTTGGAAACAACAGGAAATCTCAAATACACCAACTTGTCTATAATATCTAGCTTAGCCTTATCCACAAACTAGATACATTTCAAGGGCTCACCGATGATCTGATTACAAAGACCTTCGTTTTACCCTTTACATATTGATGGAAAGCATTGATCATCTTCAGCAAGCCAACGTGTGTTCTGTCAAATGCTAAGGAATGTTGGGCCACAACTGTTCCTGGAGCCCACTTTATTATTTGCTGTGGTTCATGTACCACAATTCCCAGTAACCATCTCAGACCTATTTTGCATGCCCTCAAACAGTGAAAATTGTATTCCCTGTGTCGTCACACCTTATATCCTGATGCTCCCCATGTGGGGTATATTTTGGTATACGTGGGTTGCGATCCTGCCTCTTGGACTAATTTCTTCCTTGAAAATGATGATCCACCTTCTGTATAGGCTTAGCAACTTGTTTCCTACATTTTTGACAATTGACCTAACAACCAGGCTACTGACCTTGTTTTCAAATAATCAATGCTTACATTTTCACTAACTAAGTAACACTGTTCTATGTGGCTCAAAGCAATTGTTTAGGCACAGATGTCTTTGGGACAAATTAAAGGATTCTTAAGCTAATATTTACTTGTGTCCAGCTACATACCCAGAATATCTTTACTTGTCACTACCGCTGGATCAAATCTTCCAGAAAAACCTGACAAACGCATGGATGAGTCAGTGCCCATTTAGCACCTTTTCATCTTTTCTCTAAACCGGTTTACATTGCATGTTTCCATGCATATGATATAACAACTCACATTGGATGTGTTAGGAGAACCCAAACTAAGGAGGAACGTGAATGCTGCAAACGTAATGATTTTTGTATTTATTGTGGTAAACTGGACCTTTATTCTGCAAAATTCGCCCTGACACTGACACGGATCTCCTCTCTGTTTTCAGTGGTCTTTACTTCTAACCTATGCATAAGACATCTGATGGAATAAGTGCCTTAACCGATTTCAATGACAACATACCTTGGTCACCCATGTTATAGGTAAGCCTTTTGTTTTAGAGGTGTAAAACACTCTAAACTAGAGCATTTAGATTACTTTCATATAACTAATAATTTACTTATAGGTAGATTTAACGCAAGTTGGAATTACTTTGAATACTGGTGCCAATCTCTCAAAAAGGTTACCATCATACTTTTCAGAACTATCCACACTGATTATCTTCAGTAGCCCAGTTTGGGTAAGACCATTATTTCTTTGATTTGATATACTTAGACTGTAGCTACTCTATAGATTAAAAAGACTGTATCGACATTGCATCATATATACTCTCTCCCTTAGGTAGGGTGTTTGACACCCCTAAGGAATAGGACATAGAAACCTAGTGATCCTAGACATCACCAGAAACAGAAGTTCATGTATTCCTTAAATATATGAAATACCAAGGTCAGTACCTTGCTCATCAGCTATCTTTAGTACTGTTTCTTAGAGGGACTCTAACTAGCTTAGACATCTATTTCAACAGATGTATCCATACTATGTGAATCACAATCAACCACAGATAATTGATCAGATATATTAATTATGTCTTGAACATAGCTTGTATACTATGTAAATATTGTAGAACTCGGACACAACCAATGCATTGGGAAAGTGACATGCTCTGAATAATGGTCAATATGACTTTGCCGTTATGAATTTTTTTTTTGTTTAGTTGACAACAACTTTTCAAATATTTTTACATTTCATTATTGCAATTACAATTATTACATCATTTTCATGCAGTTACTTATTACAATGTTACAAACTTTTAACTTAAAACAAAACACATTAAAAAAAGTTTCACACTTCAACATTTCCAAAAAAAAGAATCGATCACAAAGAACATATCCTAATAATTATTCTGTACATAGAGGTAAGATCGTATCTAAATATTGCCCTTTGGCAATTTGCACTGTTATCCGCGAATTTGAAAATAAAAATTGCCATACATGATCTTGATCTAAACTGCAGAGTGAAGTTAATGCTCTCTTAAAGTACTTTTCTCGAGTCACTCTCAATTCTATACACTCTACTACAAGGTGTTGAAGAGTCTCTTGTGAAGAGTCTCTTTTTGATTATGATCTAAACAAAATCAACAGTAATTTTGTTCAGAGGGTAAATTTTTCCTTCTACATAGTACATCACGAGTGTTCCACAAGTTTAATCTGAATCTCAGATATTTTGCCCGTACTATAGGAGAAGGGCATTTTACCAGGTATTCTGCCATTACCCCATATTTTTTGAACCAAACAGAAGACTATTGAAATCTTTTTATAGAGAGCATTTAGTGAGGTTATCTGCCCAATCTTTTTGAAATATTTTCGTCTTAGCCCGATTTGGATTGGTGATTAGGAAATCTATAGTAACATCAACATCGGCTAACCTGTCTAGAACATGATTACGCCAGGTGATTGGGAATTTGGTCTTGGATGTTAAGAAATGATGTGATATTACTGAGAAGATGGAGATGTTTTTTAGTCCCACCAAACACTTTCGGAGTAAAGCACATTGTTTCCAGATCACTTGCGAATATAATGACAAAATGCCCAATTCATAGCATATCATGGCGATTGGAGTGCTGCTGGGTAGATGTAATACCTGTTTCGAATAACTAGACTCCAAAAGATCCCAAAAGGCTCAATTCTTTGGTATTGCACTTTCTACACCACATAATCTAATGGGAATGATCTTCATTTTATAAACCAAAACAGTGTGTTTAATAGAGAATTTTGCAAATTTTCCCATTAAGATTTACGTTTGAGAAGTTAAGGCCTGGAGCTTATTTTTGAGATCAAGTGCATCTTGCTGTACAGATTTGGCATGATGGATAATTACACCTAAATCTTTACATTGCGGGACTGTGGCCAATGTCTGATTCTGCAGTAACCATGTTTGGTTCTATTTCGTGTTTTATTACAAACCACAATTTGTGTTTTTGTTAGATTAATTTCTAAATTGTTGAGTTGCACATATGTGCCTAATTGCTGTAGCATTAGTTGAAGGCACTTTGGAGTTTGCGAAAGGAGGAGCAAATCATCCGCATATAATATGTAGGGAATCTTTTGATCTCCAAGTTTTGGTGCATCGCCATCGCAGCGTGCAAGTGAGGCTCCAATGTCCAAAATAAAGAAATTGAACAAAAACGAGACAAGGGCACAACCCTGTTTCAGGCGTCGATAAGTAGTAATTGTGGGGGACACTTTGCCATCCAAGGTTAATCGCACTTGCATTGTGGTGTTTATATGAAATAACATGAGCAAAGATATTAATGTATTAGGACATTCATGAAATTTCAATTTAGTGAATAGCAGAGCCCTGTCCACAGAGTCAAATGCGGCTCTGAAATCAATGAAACACAAGTAGAGCACCTGACCTCTGGCAGCAAATTGTGAGTGAATCATAGAGAGGGCTAATATATTTGGAATCGTTCCCAGTCCTTTAACAAAGCCTGCTTGAAAGGGATCTTTTCATTTTTTTTGCTGCAACCCAATCATTTAACTCTTTAAGGATTAATCGGCAGAAAATTTTCCCTGGTGCATCCAAGAGAGAAATTGGCCGATAGCTAGTCAGAGTTTGATGATCACCTTTTTTATAAATAGGGACCGTGATGGCCTGTGTCCACATCTTAGGTAATGTCTCTGTATGATTTACCGCTGTGAAGATTTTACACAGTATCGAGGACCAAATCTCCAGGTGTGTTTTCAATATGTTATTGGATAAGCCATCTGGTCCGACTGCCTTTGAGTTATTATGTGTTTTGATAAGGTGTAGAATATCGGATTGGTCCATTTCTAGATTAAAGTCAACTGGAATTTCAAGGTGCTCCAGGGTCTTTCTGCCTACGGTTACCATGCATAAGTGTGATACCCAAAGTTGTGTATTTATTGGAGTGGATTGCATTTCTATTTGTGAACCCACTATTGCCTGATTTATATAGGCCCACATTTTTTAGATGTTCTTACTTGCCAAGGTCTTTAGCATGTTAGCACCATCTTGTTGGAATAGATGTGATCTGTGTCCCTTAATCCAATTTCTATACCTTGTTCTGATCTGTTTTGCTACAACCATCCTGCTGGTGGGGGGACAAGATGCCAGTTTTCTCAAGTTACTGCGATACTGTGTTTTTCTTTGCCTTACAGCATTATCAAAGTTGTGCATATGTTGCACTGCTAATTTTCTATATGTTTTTCCCTGTTGAAATGCTTGCATAGCATCTCAGTAAACTATCGCCCCTTCCCAGCTCTATAGTCATTGCTTAACCCACTATGAGTCAAGAAATTACTAAAATGCAACAATTTGTCCTCCGACCATCAGAGGCGGTTCCTTTTAGCATTTACCACCAAACATCCTTGTGCGGATTTTCTAAAGGCCACTAGATTTGACACCACAACCCCCCTCTTGTACATCAGAGAATATTGCCATTATCGCTCCCCTCTTTAGGTCATATTGGGTTACTGGTGGAGGCCTGCATGCCAATACTAAAGAGTGTAGAGCTGGACATTTTTTAAGGCCTCGCACTACATTCTTAGAGTTACTGTTTTAAATTTCATTGTTCGATTCCAGACATGTTTTTGTGAATTTTGTGCGGTTAAATTGCCTACGGCAGTTTCGATTAAGTGCATAATAGAACTAGATAGTTCTGATGGCAAATCACCAGCTTTTAAGTGCGCCTGCCCAATTTGGAGCATATCACTGTTACTAGAAGGAATTATACTACTCAAAGAGTTGTTCTTCATCCCAGTATTCTGATTCATTACTGCATGGGAGGCACTTTGCACGGGTATATATGTTTTTACACTTTTTTGGCTATTCTCCGATTCCTGGCGATGTAGCTTATGATCATTGCTACATTTACATGACAGGTCCTTTGCATTAAGATGCGGAATGTGTTTTACAGGATCAATGAGTCGTGTTGGAACTTGCCCCCTCATATATGAATCTACTGCTTTCCTAATTCCAGCCCTATGAGAGTCTTCAATAGCTTCAGTAACTAGTCCTGATGCCTTGCCTGGGACATTCAGCAGTTTAGCTATTGGATTGGGTTCAAAAGTAGTTGGATGCCTTATTTCATCCATCAAGGCATCCAAGGGTGGATAATGCATGGCCTGTGCTATGCTAGGTAACGCAAGTCCATTTGTTTTTGCTTGCTTTTGTTGACTATATTTTTTCTTTATCGCTTGTGCTTTTATTAGGAATTGTGATTGCGTTAAAACATTGTTTTGATGGCGCCTTCCCTATATTCTTTGGGGCTTGTTGATTTTTCGGTAGTTTCATTTGGACCAAGTTATTATTATTATTTTTGTTTTTTTGTTTTTTTGTTTTTGTTAAAGGAGCTCCTGGTGTAAATATGATGTAATTCTTTTTAACTTCCTTACTTAGGATATGATTTAGAATAGCCAAGTTTGGAGTTGGGTTCTTGCCCTCTGAAGCCAAGTCTGCTTCTACCGTTACATCATAAATGATGTTCTTGATGCATGGTATCAACTGCATATTTTCTTTTTGACCCTTAGATAGTGGAACTACTTTTGGAAGCTGCTCCTGGGGCAACTGAGTGTTTGTTTGACAATCCACAGAAATTCCATGGCATTTGTGACTTGTCACTGGATGTTTTTTAGAACTATGTGATTCCAACAGAGGAGGCCTCAAGCTTTGTCATGCAAAAATTTTTTGTAAGCTCTCCCCTTGCATGTGTAATTTTTGATCACATGCTTGGAGGTGATTTCCCAATGCGTGGATGGCAAAGTTCATCGCCTGCATTGTGACTTCTAGAAAATTATCAGACTGATGAATAATCACATTGCCAGTATTTGTACTGTGATTATTGGTCTGAATTCTAATAGGTGACATATGGTTAGTTGAAGAGACCGATTCCACACTACTGTGTGTAGCCTCTGAGAACATCACTGGCAACCCAGATAAATTATCTGGCATGAGATTGTTGGAGAAGACAGAGTCATTGGTTTCTAAATCAATAATTGCCTCATCAGGTACAATAATAGGCGAGGTATACTTTAATTTAACCTTACAACTAGATGAGGACTGGTTTTTTTTTGGAAATGAGGCCGGCCTTCAATTTAAACAAGGGGAGCTATTAAGTCATTTACCAGTGGTGCTGGAACACATACATCACTCTCTGCATTTGACATATTATGCGTCGGGTACTGTAAATCACAGCACCCAAATTTATTTCCTCATTCGTTGCTTTCCTTGCTCTATGCGCTGATAACGTGCCACTACAAAACTTTCTAATATCAGAGTTTGTCAGTGCTCCGCTATTGATATTGCCTCTGCGAGGGGTGTAACATGAGTAACTGTTAGGGCGTTGCCGCATAGTGGACTGTTCGCTTGCCCTCGCCCTAATCGGCATACCTGTTTTTAAGGTCACCCGGAAGTCCCTGTTCCCTCGCCGCCGCGTCACCTCGGCGAATAGGCAAAGAGGTACTTCCGGTACTTCGCTCGATGCGCGCACGCTGGTGAGTGCAGGATGATGGATTTATAGGCGGTGCCTAAAAAGTGGGCGTGGCTAAAAGTCCTGTCACACTTTATATGCCACAAATATGCCCAACGTTCTGGAAAGATGGAAAGAAAAAGGTAATATTATTATTGATATACCTCTCCTCCAGCAGTATATAAACAGTTTCAATGATTAAATGTCCATACTACCATAAAGTCTGCAATGATTATAATGTAGTCCAGTGTCAGCAAGCCAGCGCGCTGAGGCAAAGAGGTACTTCCGGTACTTCGCTCGGAGCGCACGCGCTGGTGCGCATGGGATGATGGATTTGTAGGCAGTGCCTAAAAAGTGGGCGTGGCTAAAAGTCCTGTCACACTTTATATGCCACAAATATGCCAAACGTTCTTTCCTGTTTGTCGCTAAGTACTACGCAGGACCTCTAGACAGCAAAAGCCTGATACTGATGAATTATTACTTTAATAATGAAACATCTTTAATTTAATTTTTTTCATAGACATTTTGTGAATGTACACAATCCTCCCTGAAGAAGAGAAATCTTCTCGAAACGCGTTGGGCCATATGAAAAAGAACAAAACATTTGTTTTGAAAATGAAAATCATTGTATAACTTGTATGACTATTACTTATGATCAAGATTAACCAAATATGATTCAAAGATTGTTACACAAACACATATTGAATATCTATGACAAATTGTTGGGCTTATTTGTCTAATATTACCGGATACCCATTTTTTGTGATGTTGTCCATCAAAATACAAAATATTTAATGTTCCTTGTTCCGTTTTATGAGATGGGCACGGGAGACTAACCGAACTCAGTTCCAACACTTCTAGACTCAGGTAATGAGCACAGGCATGTGAGTTGTTGGGTGTAATTTGGGAGGGTCAAACAACAATTTGACTCTGGTTTGCCAGTGTGTTCATCCGTCCGTTCTTTGAACTAGATGATCTTTGGGTTCATACAAAGTCTGGGTTGGTTTTGCATACATCAAAGGGCCAAAATGCTTGAACAGGATAGATAATATGTGATCTTTTCTTCATAGGGTACTTCTATGACTTATTAAGCCATCTTGCGATGGGAAAGGAGATGCCCTATCTGATACACCATCTAGGAAAGAAGGTCAAGGTAAGCCTGCCAAGATTATTCTTTCTTCAGAAGGATTTGTTTGTATCTCACCACTCCCCTGGCCCTATTGCAAGAAATCATACATGGGTGCATATATGGTTTTCAGAACTGCAAACCAAATGGACCCAATTTAATTGATCAAAGGCCTGCCTTACAAGGATATTCAGCAGCATCAGAAAGATGTACACACTTGCCTCTTGTTGCCGTTATGGTAACATGTTAGCTTGTGATCCTGGTAAAATGATAATGTTGTGTTATTTATGTAGCGCTTTTGCCAAAGCGCTGTAAATTGAACATATTAACATACATTTATCATCTCAACCAGTACTCATTTATCGACCTCGAAAGGCGAAAGGCTGAGTTGGCCTTGATGGGATTCAAAATTGCGACCTGCAGGTAACACATAGATTGCAGCAGCAAGCGATCTTACCTGTAAAAGGAGGACATGTCTACTCTTTGAACGATGATGTTGTTGACCAAACGTGAAAGAAGACATTATATCATATATTGTAATCCCATGTCATATGCGCTTAGCCCAAAAAATACGATCGTGCTCCAAAACATATTTTGATTTCCAGTCCATTATCTCCAAGTCCCTGTAATATCAGAACTCTTGAGTTTTTTGTTGATCTTCTTTGTTGAGGTTTGACACCATCACTGTAGTCATTGAATCCTTTTCTTAGATTGGTCATCTCATCCACCACAAAAGAATATCTCATGCTGCCCAACCTTTTCCTTCAGCAATTACCGTGGATTGTCAACCAACCTCATCATGGATTACAATTTGCTTCACATTTTTTGGAGAGCTTTCACTAGAATACTAGATCGGGTCTTCCTCCATGCAGAAAAGAGGGTGGGGGGTCATATGGAAAATCTGAAGCAGTCCATGGAGCAGTATCCCTGGTGCTTTATCATGTATGGCTCTGTTCTCGTATAAGAGCTGCCCTTAATCTTTCAGTACAGCATCGGTGGTGTTTGGTTTCTGATTCCCATGGACCATATTACTGTATGTTGATATGTTATCCATGGTGTCTTCCAGGCATCCTCCGCTAAGAGAACACCTGGAAGAGACTACGAAATCATGCAAAAATATGTCTACGGACACCAGTGAGAAACCCCTGTTTCTCAGCTTGGGTGATAAGCTTGTCTTTCCACCAAGAATTTAAAGATAACTGAAACCAAAAAGCTATTACCAAGATATGTGGACACTTGTTCCATCCCATGAATAATAAACACATCTTGTGGTGGAATGCTTGAAATGAACCCCAAAATGGAAAAATCCTCATGCCTTGTGATGATTGGTTGTGGGTCGTTGGTGATGGCCCTGCAGGCCCACCGATCCCTCTAACTCCATGAAAGACGAATCCGGTGTCATCATGTGCTTTTCTGCAATGCTTGCTCCTTTACATAAACCTTGCCTTTGTCACTTAGGCTGCTCTGCTCCATTACACAGGATCTCTGGAAGCACGCTAGGGGGTGGACATGCGTTGCACAGAGGTGGCTGCATGGTCCTGTGCTGTAGCCACTCATCTCTATCTGCTGCCGGGGCACGGTTTAGGGAAAACCTGTGGCACTCTTGCATCGTGGGGGTGTACTATAGACAAGGACACAGTATGGCATACAATTAGAACAGCAAGGCTGAACTGTGTTAACTTATCCTATGCTACATTTCGTCACTGCAGCACTGGACCACATTTCCCAGTATCAGGTAATAATGTCCCCATACATAATGTCCCCATACATAATGTTGCCAGGAAAAGCCATTGGCAACATTATATATGGTGACATTATTTATGGGGATGTCCCCTACACCCATTGTAAAAAAAAAAAAAAAATGCAGGGGTTGCGGAGGTGTCCCCCGCATGTTCAATGTAATAATGTCTCAGCCAAAAATTGTGACTTTTTTATCAGGAGACATTTTTGCAGGGACATTATTCCATGGAACCAGATAGAACACTCAGCTCCAGCAAGTGTTCCAACTTCTGGTTCACCAAGACTTCCGCCCAAGATGTATGCGCGCATTGTGGACTTGGTTTGCATGTACAGGCAGGATGACACCTGTTGAAAAGGGGACACTTGTAAAATGATAAGCATGGCCTTGCGCGGCTGGGACAGCCACTTCTTGAGGTTATTTGGGTGCCAAAATAGTGTGGGTTTGTGTCGATTAAACAGCTTTTACTGGGATAGGACAAAGAGCTGTTATTTGAAGATTTCCTACAGATGTCTGTGCTATTCCAGTAGTGGTTTTGATTGATCAGTCTGATGTACAGTGTTATATACATTGTTATATCAGAGATGTGTTTGCAACAATTAATGGCACATTTTAAAGGCGGTCAATGCTCTAAGCCTAGGAAACAGAAGAAGTGTAAGTGCATTTTTACCACCACTTTTTCCAATCTGCTGGATTTTGTTTCATTTGGCAGGTGGAATCTGGGCATACACTTAACACAGCCGTCTGCTTTTCCCATTCACACAAGTCCACCTACATTACTGCCAGTATGTGATTTTTTTTATTTATTTATTTTTTTTTGTAACTTCTTTTTATTGAAAAATGTGGCACATATAACATCATTCAACAATATAGAGCATTAAATATGGACCAACATACTCTGAAACAGTATTGTCTTAATAGGGCCCCTGATGGGTCACCACCCCGTTCCTTTGAACTGGAACTAATTTTTCTTAGATTGTGCCGCCCCACCCCCCTCGGTCCCCAAATTCAACCGATAACCCATGTTCACCAAATAATGTAGTGAAAACTACAAACAACGTAATACCAACGTAATAAAAGCCTCTGATACCTGTGATTTTAAAACCTCCTAAAAGCTGTCGGATTCCACAGGAGTCCACTGTAAATACATCCTACAATCGCTATATGGAGGTATTTACCTATTTTCAAACACATAGTGGAAAAGTGAGGTGTAAAGGTGTTTTTGCTGCGTGTATTTAACAGTTTAACGCTACACATTTGAATGTTTTAAAATTGCATGTAACAGACCGTGCAGAAGCACGTGGTCCTCTCTGCGCACCGTTCTATGCAAATGAATATGACCCTTATGTTTTAAAAAGGGATTTTCATTGTGGAGAAAACAGCAGAAACAAGTAACTTGTCATCTTAATTTAATGAACATGACCCTAGTACCAATAAACTTAACACAATGAGGGCCTGATTAACAAACGCGTTTTTCATTGGGAAAACTCCATTGAAAAATGCTTTGCAACAGCTTTTCATTGCTGTTAGCTTGGAGAATTGAACTGCACATTCTCATGTCTGATGCTACACAGCTGAAGATAATTGTGCGTCTGCTTCTCAAGTCAGCATGTTGAGGATGAGGTCTATAGTCGGCGCAGGATTAAGTTAAATAAAAAAAAACACACTGTTTGGTGCATTTGCGAGCATTACCACATGGTAAGGCTGCACACGTCCTTGCGTGTCCCTTGCCATGGTCACCGGTTGTTGTTTTTTTTCTTTCAGGCCACCATGGAAAGGGAGAAGGGGCTACAGAAAGGATGACGTGGTAACTGCCCACTGCCTCAGGGCTTATTGCATAATTATAAAATGCATTCAGAGGATTTCGGATTCGCTCAGGGGTCCATGCGCTGTTGGGATTTCCACTCTGCGATTTGGTTGTCCTCCCGGTGGTTTCAGACCACCTTTATGCCAACAGAATATCTTTTAAAAACCAAACACAAGAGCCGATTTTCTGTGCCGCCTGCTCGGCCGCGCTCATTCAGAACTTTTCGCATTCTCGCAGTATTAAAATGATAAACATTATGCGCAAAAGATCAATTTGAAATTCACGAAAGGGTCCATGAAAGCAGATTGTGCGGATGTGCGTCAAAATCAGTGACAAACGTCCCTTGGTGTGCAACGGAATAGAGTGGAACACAAATGCAGCTGCAATTTGTCTCTTGTGTTTGCTGTGGGCTGATGGAGGCGTACTCCGAGGGGACAAAGAAGAGAACTGTTTCTTTATGAACTCTCACTGCATTGTAGCAGTGTCTTGGGGCTTCCGAACCGCGAGGCAGTCTGTCATGTTTCCAGCATTCTGCTACTGGGGCTGCAATGTATAATTCTCCAGAGTCGAAAAAATGACTTCCATGAGGGCAGATGGAAAAAGGTAAACTAGCTTTGGTATTGAACATGTTACAGGAGACACCAATTATAAGCCAAACAGGAAGAGATGTGCATCAACATACAATATATATTTATTGTTATGTGTACGCATTTTCTTCTTCTTGGCGAACTTCAGAGCAGGGCTTTGTTGAAAGATATTTGCAATGCACATCATCTAAAAATCAATAATAAAATAATATAACATTTGTATGCCCCCCCCTGCTTCTCTGCTCTTTTCACTGTTTTTATTCTATATCTTCTCCTCTCCCTTCCACTTCTCTCTCTCTCCTCGCCTCCCCTCCCCCCTACCTTTTTCTGTGCACTTACTCTATCAGAATTGTCCCTGGACCTAGTATGATAGTAACACATGTTTGTCTCCTCCACCTTCCCTTACTTGTTATTCCCCTCTCCCCTTCCAGCACTATCTGAAAAGTTGTCAGGCCTAGTACAATAGTCGCTTGTTTTGTTCCTCTCCCTCCTCTCTCCTCCCCTCTCCCTCACCTCGTGTAGTTCTCCGGCTCTACCAGAAATGTCGCCAGGTGTAGTACGGTAGTCGCCTGTCTGTTCCCATTTCCTTCACTATCTGAAATGTCGCTAGACCGAGTATGGTAGTTACTTTCACATTCTTGTTGTTCATGGCCTGTAAGAATATTTTGTATTTTCCCTTGTTCCCTCCCTTTTCGTGAAGCGCTTTGAAACACATTGTGGATAGGCGCTATATAAATGAACTATCATATCATATATAGCGCTTCATGGATTCCTCCGATTTTGAAGCACTGAAATACGGTTATTATTGTACAACTGCTTTACTAAATAATTTCAAAGTTCTTTAATTCCTTCCCTTATGTAATCTGCTTTTAAATGATCCAAATGAGCATTCTGACCTGCAATACATGGAAGAGTTCCCAACATATGAACTAAATCGATGCATATAGATTGTGCTCTACTTGTACAATTTTTGTCCTTCCAAACAGAAAAAACTTGGCCCAAAATGCACAACACTGATTGTGAAATTCAAAATGAAACCATTCACATTACTCACATAAAACATGTGGAAAAATATATATATTTTCATTCAATAAATGGGAAAGAAGAAAAAACGAATTTTCGCAAAACATAAAAAAACAATGATTTATCGACATACACATCAAACATATTTAGAACACAAAATGCAATTCATAAATGTAAACAATATATAAACAACTTAAATCAGTTGTTTATTTAAGACTTTTAGAGATACATTCGTGCACAGGTCAACGTCTCAATTAAATGTCATTGGACCACAAACTTGTCCACTTAAAGTTTTCAAAACTTGACTTTTCTGCAACTCTCTTTCTATGTTAAGCGATTGCCTTCCTCATGACCCTTTGTTCATAAAGGACCTTCTGTCATGCGGCCACTGTGACAGCACTCTAGAACATTGTATTCACTGGAGAGCTGGAGGCTCATTGAAGTATTACTAGTGCCACAGTCTCATGCCCACTTGCATGTTGCTGTCTGTGTGAAGGTGGTATGTGGATACACTTTGTCTAAGGATAATCTTCTGGCATCTAAAGAGGGCGGGTTCTCTTCCAAGGCATTTCTTACTTATTTTGAAGACACGCATGCCTGCAACAGTGCATAACCTGGCTTGGCCACACTTCATTCAGTATATAGTAGCAAACATGGGTCTTTTGACAGCAACTCTAACTTACAGATAGGTCTGTGTGACACATCTGAGCGCAGCACTTCAATTACTGTGGGTTCCAACCACCTCCCAGGTTTCTAACGCCTGAATCACTTCAACGCCACCTTTAAAAAAAAAACTCTTTATTAATTTCCAACATTTAACAAACAAACATTAACAACAACAACAAACATTACACTACAACTGGCACTTTGTGTTGGGTAACCACTTTGAGCCACCGCATTTGAACTGACTTGGGAGAACACGATGCGCCACAACTGATCTGGGTTCCATCCACTTGCACAGCTGCTCTCTAAGCCTGGTTTGGTGCAGTGAAACCGCCAAGAAGGTAATATTGACTCATAACTTCCCATCCCTCCTGATCCATTTTGGGCCATAGAGACGTGTTAGGTCACTTGTCCACCTTGTTTATTCAAAGACTGATCCGTTTAAAAGAACATTGTGGCTGTTGAATTGCCTTTCATCCCAGTATTCGTATCCAGATTGCTGCATCTCTCTGCCTTTAATTTTCTCTATCCTTTACACAAGTCTGGGTTTTGTAAGGGGTTTTTCAATTTAGGCGTTCTTGCAGATGGTGTGTTCATTAAAGTACCACTATTTTGTAGAACCAACATTGGATAGTCACTTCATTTTTAACTGTTGTACTTTGCTGTCTACTGAACCACACTCACACCCACCACAAGAGTGTAGACTTCCCCGCCCCACATTACCACAAAAGGCAAAGGAGGTAGATCGGTTAACTGTGCCGGTTTTACATTTATGATTGGGACGACTGTTGCTTTGCCAAAGTGTGAGTGCTGAGCATGTGGTTTAGCCACTAATCATCCTTATACTCCTGCAGAGCTGAAGTCATTTTGTCACACACCCCTCCTTCGTTTCATCAGTGTCTTTTATTGTACTTCTACATGAGATTTTCATACAGGCATCCAAAGAACGGATTCCTATAGAATCCATCTTGGTTTTGCACCTGGTCAAGACCGGGCAGGTTCTTTAGTAAATGTAGCATTCAAAGCATATTTGTAGTCAACGTTTGCTTTTTCACAAGACACAGGAGAAAATGTGAGTGAAAAATACAAGTTCCCATAGCTTTTACTTGTTCCTTTTACCCTCCACCTCTAGAAGGTTTAAAAATGCAAGCAGAGGTCCAACAAGTGCTAACGTTGGTGGTCTCGTGCATGCAATTTACGATGTTCATAAAATTAGGCCGATACTGTCCTCCAACAGATCTACAGTGTTGAAAGGACATCAGAATCCAAATAGAAATGAAACTCGGTAGCTGATGTTGAACTCTGTGGTCAGACTTTTTTAAATTCTGCGGTGTGATCTGTTCACCGAAAAGACCATGAGAATTCTTGCAAGGTCATGCTTAATGCCCTTCTTGCCACTTACCTTTAGGCATGCTGCTTAGATTAGACTAGAATACAAGCAGACAGTTTTGGGTAAATATACTGTAACTGACGTTAATGGCATGGTACAGCCGATTTGCGGTTTAATATTTCTCTCTCTCTCTCTCTCTCTCTCTCTCTCTCTCTCTCTCTCTCTCTCTCTCTCTATTTGTCTATTTGTCTCTCTCTGGCTTTCTCCTTCTTGCTCTCTCGCTCTATGTATATACAAATATATCTATATGCATATATATATATCTATATATATAATATATACATATATATTATATATATATATATATATACATATATATATATATATGTATATATATATATACATATATATATATATATGTATATATATATATATATATATATATATATAGAGAGAGAGAGAGAGAGAGAGAGATAGAGATCATTAGAGAGATCTTCATCTCTGACATCCTACTTTTTCGTAAATTTAAGATTTTTTTTAGCAGCGACCTTGGATGTTTTTTGAACCAGATGTTGATGCCATCCTTGTTCATGGTGAGGTTGGTATAACCCCCCCCCGCACTCCGCAGGAGCCGGCTTTTCGGCTCAAAGCGAGCAGCCGTGTGTACGTGTGCCTCTCCGCTCAGAGATCTGATGGTCCAGGGAGGGAGAGTAAATACCAGGTAGGCTTTTCGAGAGTATGAACACAAGACAGCATCAGATCATGGGGGGGGGTGTCGAAGGACAATGCTTACTGCAGAAAAGCAGATCATCCGCAACAAATGTCCAGACACCACGCTGTTTCCCTTGCCCACAAGAGCATAGCAACACAGCTTCCTGTCCCGAGGGCACGTGGCTGGGAATGAGTAGAGCTGTATTTAAGGCAGGTGAAATCAATTTGTCTCTCACCGTGTGGCATTTGCTTGGAGGGGGAGCATGCTAGGACTATCAAAGATGCATTTTAGCGCACACAGAAACACTGCTTTCAAGCTAGAAGAAAGAGTTGAAAACAAACCAGGATAAAGGGTGTTCATAGGGATTCAATGATCGCTGGCAGGAATGACCCCACGTGTGTCCATGGCAGAGGATTCGCTGAGCTTCACAGCGGGTGATTATTGCAGCAAGAGGGCTGTAGGTCCTGTATAATAATAACAGGTGCTATTTCTGGGCAAGGTCTGCGGGCCTTTGAGCAGTCTGCCCAGGACATCAAATGACACAGCTGAAGGTAATCTCGCCGACCTCTCAAATAAAACGACACAATGGGCTTCGCCTGCTCTGCCTTTTAACTCTGATAATGGTGTTACACAACAAAAATGGAAAGGGCAAACAAAAAAAAGGGATAATTTATTAGAATGACACCATGGAAGCAGGGATGCAATTTGCTTGTTTATCACAGCCATTCTGTTGGGCGCACAACAAGGGGAAATAAAGGCGGCCCCTCAGCAAATTGAAATATGCAGGGAGTCGAGCTGAATCTCTGAGCAGTCGCTCTATCACCTGCAAAAAAAAGCAATGCCATGAGGAGTTTTGCGGTGGGGGCCTGAGCGGGAACATTGCGATAAGACAAAAACAGCGCTGCGCAAAAGTACAGCATTTTCTTTGTGAAACTTTTTTGCTACGAGTTGAATATATGAAATACAATCAATAGGTCATGATAAATTATGTATATATCGTATTTCCTAAAAATACATATTACAATGCCATCCTTATATAGAGTGGCATTCGTAGTAGTAGTAATGGCCATTTATATGGCAATGGTATGGTAATTGTTTATTTATAACGTACTTAATACCCAGAGGTTTCAAAGCGCGGACCCGGGGATCGAACCTGTGTTGCTCCGCGTCATTGTGCTTCCAAGGATAGCCCGTTCGACCTTTTCGCATTTGTGTGGCCTCAAAGCGCTTTGTGGTAGGAACGCCCTCAGGGATCTAAGTCCAGGCATGGGAAAAGTCTTCGAAATTCTCAGAGTACGTGTGTGCATTTTGTCCAAGATTAGCAATAGGCGGGCTGACTAGTCTCCAGTGAGCAACCCAAGAGGTCAGGCATGTGGATGGGTGCTGAGGGAGGGCATGACACAGCGCTAGTGCCAGGGACTCGATGTGTGACCAGCTAGACTGCCAATTGTCATAGGTTGTCACAGTATTCCAAAAGCAGAGTTGCGGGGCAAGTCTGGTGTAAGGGGCAAAGCCATTACGTGTCCAGCTAGACCAAATTTGTCATGGTCGTAGCTGCATTCTAAAGTGTGTGAATAGAAAGCCGTTCCTGCAGCAGATGTCTCCCAAAGTGGTGCGTTTATACATAGCTTAAGTTCAGATGGAGCCAGAGGCGCAGCGAGGATTGTCTAACAAGTGAGGCCTGAAGACAATGTAATTGGGCCCACTGCAGTGACATTGACATCTGTAAATGCCCACACACTGCTGCTGAGTGAGCATTTTCAGATCTGAGGTGGGCTTGCCCACCCAGGCCCTATCCTGTCTACGCCTCTGGATGGAGCTTTTCCTTGCTCTTGCTGTGCGTTCCAATTGTCTGTGTAAAAAAAAAAATGTACAGAAACTTTGCATCAAAGAAAGTACAATTGGTGCTTGAGTCCCATTACGAGTTGGGCAGTATGCTGTAAAAATGGCACTTTGCAAAACCATGCTGCCACTTGCAGTCACAAACTGCAAGATGCATTACCTCCTGCTCCACATTGAGCAGCAGCCCATGGCACATGGCACAGAGAAGAGGAGGAAGGCACGGTTCTATAAAGCAATCCACATGTCCAATGTCATTGCAGGGTTTGACTGCACCCATCTGGCGTTGGTTGCCTCCCAGACATTTGAAGAAGCATTCTGCAACAACAGGAAGCACTTCCACTCCTTGAACCTGCAGGTTACATGTAACGCTGGCCTGACCATTGCACACTGCTACGCAAACTTTCCTGGATCCACCCACGATGCCATTATTCTGCACAACTGCACCCTGCTAACGCACATAGATTCCGGGGGAGTACAAGTGCTTTGACACAATGAAATCTCTCTGCACAAGCTGAATGAAGGGGGACATCACTACTACAGATCAATGCATGCCCAGTCAAGGCCCTTTACATGCAAGACCTGCCCTCTCACCCAAACATGACATACAGCAGCCCAGAGGGCTAGGACCAGCAGGACTATTCAGTAGAATGCCAACAATGCATATTGCCTGAACAACCAACTCGTACACACACAGGGAACTACACGAACCACAATGCATAGGTTACAGATGCCTACACAGACAAAGCAACAGTTCAACAACAGTTCAACAATGCACAACAACAATCCGACTCTGTCAGACAGTGATGGCAGCTATACTGCAAACCATGTTCGTGAATCAGTTGTGGCAGTAATGCAGACACCACAAACAAGCACAAAGACAGCCAAATAACCCAGCACGGCACATGCTTGATAGCGCAAAACAGGCTCACAATCACAATCATCACAGGTCATATCTGGCACAACTGGTTTGTGAGCTGTGTGCACAGTGTATCTCAAAGTGATAATGCATATGTACCTCCGTAGTACATCACACTTCATGTAATTACTGAATTATGTACAAAAGCACAACAGCCTAATTATTGTGTCCATCGTGATATGCATCCTCAATTCACTTTGACCGATATCCGTTTCCTTTGCTCTTGCAGGTGACCCTGGTCTTCCTCAGACACCATGGTTGAAGACACCTGTGTACTATCCATGTATGCCACAGGAGGCAGACTACAAGGAGGCACTTGTCAGGACCAGGTTCAGTATTGAGTAGGGGCCTCATGTAGAGGTCTGAGAAGGTTGGGCAGATACTTGTGGCCTGTGCAAGCAGCACAACATCTGCCATCGGTCAAATATTCCCCTTACCTCTGGCCTGAACATATCTCCCCAGCAGACAACAATGCACTGTCTGCTGATGCAGTTCTGCCTCACAGTGCGCAAGAGAAAGCCAGGGACCGATGGCCTTTGTGTAAAGAAATCATTAAAAATTATTTCAAGTCACTTCCATTTTGACATGCATCAAACTTATGTATCTATACACTTTTTGAATATATCACCTTTACGAAAACAGCGCTGTCCTTGCATTTCTTCGTTAACTGTTATTTTATTGAGAACTGTCATCCGCATCATCCCCAATACCCCTACCTAACCACCTCCCCCATCCCCAGCACGACTCCCACCCACCTCTTTTGTGCCCAGTGAAATGGTGTCATATCACATCATATCACTTTCATTGCCTCTTGCTATTGCCAGCCTGCTCAGACCCTGTATTGGCCACCTTGCACAATGAGAGCCACTTTTGGGTCCCAGGCAATGACCCCTGTAACGCTCACCTGATTCCCACGGAGGCGCGGCTTCGGGTGCTGATGCTTCCTCAAGGTGGGGCGCCGGACTCCAAAGATGAACAGGATGGGCCCCTCAACTCTAGCTTCTCAGGCTCGCAGGAATATCCTCCTGTGCGTGAAAAGGGAGTGTTACCCACTGACGGAATGGTGCTCAAGCCTCCCACTCCCTTCCAACCCTCCACGATACCACTTCACGGTTCCCCTGTGAAGCCTCACCTTAGGATCTGGAAGGAAGAGCTCTCCATCCTGCTTCTGATGCAGGGGCGCGTTGAAACCCAGTTACTTCACTGGATTGAGGATTAGTGTTCAGGTAAGCTTGACTGTTCAGGTAAGACGCAGTATAAGTTCTGTCCAAAAGTTCAAGCCTTAATAATGTTCGTAGTCTGGTTGCAGCAAGCGTTTAATTCTTATGTCTTTTTCCCCATAGGGGCCGGGGTTCGGTATGCCGGAGATATGGCGCCGACCCGAAGTGAAACGTGCAGCTTCAGTAAATGCCAGGTAAGTTCGGGATGAGCGCTCAGGTAATGTCTTTGCATTCGCTCATTCAATGTCTTGGCCTTTTTTCCCCTTAGGGGCCGGGGTCCGGAAGCGGCAGGACCCGAAATGAAGTGGGAAAACCCAACGGGTAAGTTTTCAGGAAATTGAGCTTTCCTTATTCCTTTTCTCCCTCTCACCTTTGTTCTTGTCTTTTTTCCCCTAGGCGCCGGGACGTGGCGAAATCCGGATGATCGCCGCTGAAGATGGAGGCGCCTGGAAAAGGTGAGCAAAATGCAGCGCTGCAGCGATCGTAGTGAAATGCCTTTGAAATGATGTCTTCCTTTTCAGGATCGTCGGTGAAATGATTCCGGGATGCAGATTTAGCAGGTAAAGTCTTTCGATGATCGCCGCTGAAGATGGAGGCGCCTGGAAAAGGTGAGTAAAATGCAGCGCTGCAGCGATCGTAGTGAAATGCTTTTAAAATGATGTCTTCCTTTTCAGGATCGTCGGTGAAATGATTCCGGGATGCAGATTTAGCAGGTAAAGTCTTTCCTTCTCCAATTCTACTCCTTTCTCCCTTTGCAGGTGATCCAGGGTGCTGGCAGGCGTGGCAGAAGTCAGGATGCAGGAGCAGACACGGTGAGCGTCCAGCTGCTAGGTGCAGAACAACGCGAAGCACGTGTGGCTGTTCGGGTGGGGTTTAAATAGCTTTGGAAGAAGTTCCTGGTATGTATCCTTCCACCAATCTGGTATGTATCCTTACCCGACCACACCCGAGTGGAAAGTAGTCCCACAGGTAAAGTAGTCCCATCCAGGCCTCAAGAGGGCCTGGATGAAGCAGCAAGGTCTGCATCAGGTAAGTGTGCACCCAAGCACTTACACATAAATCCTCCTTTATGAGCCTGGCGCCTAAGGCGCCAGGACTGGGGTCCACTATGAGCCTGGCGTCTACGGCGACAGGACTGAGTCCAAAGGGCCCCGACTTGGGCCCGCTGAGACTTCCCAGGAGTGAATGATGTCTGCCTCTGGGGTTGCTGGGCCCGGCCTGGCTCCTTAGAGGTAGGCATCATGACAGTACCCCCCCTCAAGGCCCCTCCCAAGGTCTTTTCCTCCGGGGGTTTTGGTTTGTGTGGGAATCTCCGATGGAATCTTTGTATTAATCGTGGTGCGTGAACAAAGTTACTGGGTTCCCAAGATCTCTCCTGAGGTCCATATCCTTTCCAGTCAACAAGATAGAAGAGTTTCGACCTCACTATTTTGGAATCTAAAATGTCCTTCACTTCGAATTCTAATTCTCCATCAATTTGGATAGGATCTGGAGGTTCAGACAGTCTGGTTCCGGGTTGTACCGGTTTCAGAAGAGATGCGTGAAAAACGGGATGAATCCACATATTGGATGGTAAATCGAGTTTAAAGGCCACCGGGTTGATAATAGCCTTGATGGGGTAAGGTCCAATGAATCTGGGACTAAAGGTTCGCGGGCCCCTGAGGGGTAAATGTTTAGTTGCCAGCCATACCTGATCTCCTACTTGGTAAGGAGGAGTTTTACTTCGATGCACATCAGCGTTTTCTTTATACCTTTTCTTGGCTTGCTGTAAATGTGTTGTAGCCTCTATGAAGGCTCGGGTGATTGTGGAATGTAAGTGATTTACCGCGGGCATTTCCAGGGTCAGAGGTGGATCTAGGTCAGAGGTCCGAGGATGATGACCATATAAGATATAAAAAGGAGTCTGTCCGGTTCCAGAATGCACTGAATTATTGTATGCATATTCTGCAATCCAAAGGATGTCTTTCCAATTTAACTCGGATTGGTGTAACATGCACCGAAGATATTGCTCGAGAGTCTGATTGGTTCTCTCGGTTTGTCCGTCGGTCTGGGGGTGGTGGCTGGTGGATAAGCGCACATCTATTTGTGCCAGTTGGCAACATTTCTTCCAAAAATGGGAGATGAATTGACTTCCACGATCTGAGACTAATATAGAAGGGAAACCATGTATGCGCACTATATTCTCCATAAATTCCTTGGCCAAGGTGGAAGCTGACGGCAATCCTCTTAGAGGGATGAAATGGGCCATCTTGGAGAACAGATCCACTATTACGAGGATAGTGTTGTAACCACCACAAGGAGGCAGGTCATTTATAATGTCCATTGACAAGGTGTGCCAAGGTGCTGGTGGAATGTCCAAAGGTTGAAGTAAACCGGCAGGCCTTTTCTTTTGACTCTTATTTTGGGCGCAAATTCCGCAAGATAACACAAAAGACTTTATGTCTTTTCTCCAAGAGGGCCACCAGAAGTGGCGTTTGATCTTTTCTTCTGTTTTCGCGATACCAGGGTGTCCTTCCATTAATGATTCGTGATGACGGGTGATGACAAGTTCCTGCAATTCTTTACTTGGCAGAAACAACCTCTCCTGGAAGTAGGGTAAATCATCCTTGACGGTGAAGTGAGGACCCTTTTGACTCCATTCCAGTAAGGCTGAAGAGTCTAAAAGTTGTTTTACTTGAGTTTGGATGTCCTCCAAAGTTTGCAATGAAATTAAGCCCAAAAGTCTTTGTTCAGGTATGATTGGCACAGGTTCTATACTTGAATTGGGCACCTCCATGCCAATCCGGGATAAGGCGTCTGCTTTACCATTCTTGCAGCCAGGGCGATAGGTAATTACAAAATCAAATTCCGCAAAGAATAAGGCCCATCGGAGTTGTCGTGAAGATTGAGCTTTGGCCGTCTTTAAATATTGCAAATTTCTGTGGTCCGTAATGACGGTGATGGTGTGTCTAGCTCCAAGGAGATAGTGACGCCAAGCCTTGAAGGCCGATTTAATAGCCAGTAGTTCTTTGTCGGTAATTGCGTAGTTGATCTCAGGTGGCGAGAATTTTCTGGACCAAAAGGCTACTGGGTGTAGTTGGTTAGTGTCTGGGTCTCTTTGTGACAGGACAGCTCCCATGGCCGAACTGGATGCATCGGTTTCCACGATGTAAGGGAGATCTGGGTGTGGGTGCTTCAAAACAGGTGCAGAGGTGAATTTGGTTTTCAGGTCCTGAAGGGCTTGTTCGGCCTCAAGAGTCCATTGGAAGCGTTTATTTTTCTTTAGGAGAGCTGTGATGGGTTGAACAGTTTGAGAAAACTCCGGGATGAACCTTCGATAGAAGTTGGCAAAGCCAAGCATGCTTTGTACTCCCTTCACAGAGCTAGGGGACGGCCATTTGAGAATGGCGTCCACTTTCCGCGAGTACATTCGGATTCCTTGAGGTGTCAGGATGAATCCGAGAAACTCCACTTCGGTGGTATGAAAAACACACTTTTCGAGCTTGGCAAATAGTCTGTGCTGGCGCAATTTCTCAAGAACTGCCCTGACATGTTTTCTGTGATCGGATTCTGAGGAAGAGTACACCAGGATGTCATCAATATAAACGACGACAGAAACATCGATAAGTTCCCGTAAAACATCATTCATGAAGTACTGAAAGGCGGCAGGTGCGTTGCACAAACCAAAGGGCATTACTTGGTATTCGAAAAGCCCGAATTTGGTGCGGAATGCAGTCTTCCACTCGTCGCCCTCTTTTACACGCACCAGGTGGTAAGCTCCTCGGAGATCTAGCTTGGTGTACACACGAGCATCTTTTACTTGGTCGATGAGCTCAGGTATCAAGGGCAGCGGGTAACGATTCTTAATCGTTATCTGATTTAGGGCGCGGTAGTCAATACAGGTCCTAAGGTCTCCTTCCTTTTTAGGTACGAAGAACAAAGCTGAAGAGACTGGAGACTTTGACGGGCGAATGAAGCCATTGGCCAGATATTGATCCAGATACTGACGCAAATGCAGGTTCTCAGGTTCAGTAAGAGCGTAAATCCTACTGCAAGGTAGTGGAGCATTGGGTACCAAGTCGATTTGGCAATCGTAAGATCGATGGGGAGGTAAGGTGTTAGCCTGCTCTTTCTGAAAAACGTCTTGGAATTCTTGGTATTCAGATGGTAGCTGTACAGGGGTGGAGGTTGCAGAGGCCAGACCCATAGCTGGATTTCTTGGATAACAAGTTGGTTCACAATCAGGAAAAGTGATCTTCTTTGCTCGCCAGTCTATTCTTGGATTATGTGTTTCTAACCAAGGGATTCCAAGAAGTACTTGAAATTGTGGGGCCTTGATCACGTCAAACACGATTGCTTCCCGATGTCCATCCTGACCCACCAGTTTGATTTCAACAGTGGAATGCGTTACAGGCCCAGAGGCTATTTCGATCCATCAACTGTCGTAATTACATCTTGGGTTACTTTCGGGCGGAGAGGAAGCTTAATCCTGGAAGCCAATTCTCGGTCTATGTAATTACCAATAGCTCCACTGTCGATGTATGCTTTTATAGCATGTAACTGCTGAGGCTGTTTTGGGTTCACAAGCACCATTGGCATGACAAAATGCGAGGTCAAAGAGTTTGTTTTCAAGCTCGGCAAGCGGACCCCTACGCTTGTCGGGCTTGGTCGTTTCCCGAACCAGGTGTCAGTAACTCGTTATCAGTGGCTCCAACCACCTTCTTGGGTGGTTTAACCGGACAAGTTCGAAGAAAGTGACCGGAAGTCCCGCAATACAAGCAAAGTTGCATTTGTCGCCTTCTCTCTCGCTCCTTCTGCGTTAAAGGTCCTTTAACACTGCCAATTTGCATAGGTTCGGAAATGTCACTACTCTTGGAGTTAACGTGGGTCTTGATGGGTACTCTGGTTTCGTACTTGAGCCGATCTGCTTTTCTATTTTGAAGTCTGTGATCAAGTTGAACTACTAAATCAATGTAGTCTGCGCAGGCCTGGGGTGGATCTACTATCTGAGCTATAACATCCTTAAGCTCTCCGCGCAGGCCTCGAAGAAACAATGTGATCCTTTTATCTTCAGGCCATCCGGTTTCCACAACCAGTCTATTAAAGGTGGCAATATAAGACAAAAGATCCTGATTACCTTGTCGTAAGGATAACAGTTCGTTGTCAAGGGCCTGTCCCTGCGCGTGTCGAGCGAACAATCTTTGCATGCTGGTCTGGAAGCCCTGGAAATCGCGGAGAATGGGATCATCCTGATTTACCAATGGAATAGACCAATCGGCAGCACAGCCACTGAGGTAAGATAGTACAAAGGCTACTTTGGTCTGGTCGTTGGGGAAGGCCCCGGGCCTGCATAAAAAGTGTAAACGGCATTGGTTCATAAAAACAGCATATTTCCGGGGATCCCCCGCAAAACGTTCTGGCGGGGCCAAAGGCATGTGTCCAGGTAGATTGATTTGTACCGGGTTATTCGAACCCATTGATGTAGAAGTGCTTCCGGACTCAGGTAAAGGCGTGTGTCCTGCCTGGCCCTGCAATAGCCTTTTGGCCAGATCATCAGTTCTCTCCTTGGATAGGATTAGTTCCCTTATGAGAGCGTTAGTCTCCTGGCGGGCTGAATGCACTTCTGCCCGTAATTCCCCTAAAAGCTGGGCCAGCTGATCTGTCTCGGAAGTCTCCATAGCGCCCGGGTGGGAGATTATTGTACGGCTTCGCGTTCTGTAACGCTCACCTGATTCCCACGGAGGCGCGTCTTCGGGTGCTGATGCTTCCTCAAGGTGGGGCGCCGGACTCCAAAGATGAACAGGATGGGCCCCTCAACTCTAGCTTCTCAGGCTCGCAGGAATATCCTCCTGTGCGTGAAAAGGGAGTGTTACCCACTGACGGAATGGTGCTCAAGCCTCCCACTCCCTTCCAACCCTCCACGATACCACTTCACGGTTCCCCTGTGAAGCCTCACCTTAGGATCTGGAAGGAAGAGCTCTCCATCCTGCTTCTGATGCAGGGGCGCGTTGAAACCCAGTTACTTCACTGGATTGAGGATTAGTGTTCAGGTAAGCTTGACTGTTCAGGTAAGACGCAGTATAAGTTCTGTCCAAAAGTTCAAGCCTTAATAATGTTCGTAGTCTGGTTGCAGCAAGCGTTTAATTCTTATGTCTTTTTCCCCATAGGGGCCGGGGTTCGGTATGGCGGAGATATGGCGCCGACCCGAAGTGAAACGTGCAGCTTCAGTAAATGCCAGGTAAGTTCGGGATGAGCACTCAGGTAATGTCTTTGCATTCGCTCATTCAATGTCTTGGCCTTTTTTCCCCTTAGGGGCCGGGGTCCGGACGCGGCAGGACCCGAAATGAAGTGGAAAAACCCAACGGGTAAGTTTTCAGGAAATTGAGCTTTCCTTATTCCTTTTCTCCCTCTCACCTTTGTTCTTGTCTTTTTTCCCCTAGGCGCCGGGACGTGGCGAAATCCGGATGATCGCCGCTGAAGATGGAGGCTCCTGGAAAAGGTGAGTAAAATGCAGCGCTGCAGCGATCGTAGTGAAATGCCTTTGAAATGATGTCTTCCTTTTCAGGATCGTCGGTGAAATGATTCCGGGATGCAGATTTAGCAGGTAAAGTCTTTCGATGATCGCCGCTGAAGATGGAGGCGCCTGGAAAAGGTGAGTAAAATGCAGCGCTGCAGCGATCGTAGTGAAATGCTTTTAAAATGATGTATTCCTTTTCAGGATTGTCGGTGAAATGATTCCGGGATGCAGATTTAGCAGGTAAAGTCTTTCCTTCTCCAATTCTACTCCTTTCTCCCTTTGCAGGTGATCCAGGGTGCTGGCAGGCGTGGCAGAAGTCAGGATGCAGGAGCAGACACGGTGAGCGTCCAGCTGCTAGGTGCAGAACAACGCGAAGCACGTGTGGCTGTTCGGGTGGGGTTTAAATAGCTTTGGAAGAAGTTCCTGGTATGTATCCTTCCACCAATCTGGTATGTATCCTTCCCCGACCACACCCGAGTGGAAAGTAGTCCCACAGGTAAAGTAGTCCCATCCAGGCCTCAAGAGGGCCTGGATGAAGCAGCAAGGTCTGCGTCAGGTAAGTGTGCACCCAAGCACTTACACATAAATCCTCCTTTATGAGCCTGGCGCCTAAGGCGCCAGGACTGGGGTCCACTATGAGCCTGGCGCCTACGGCGACAGGACTGAGTCCAAAGGGCCCCGACTTGGGCCCGCTGAGACTTCCCAGGAGTGAATGATGTCTGCCTCTGGGGTTGCTGGGCCCGGCCTGGCTCCTTAGAGGTAGGCATCATGACAGTACCCCCCCTCAAGGCCCCTCCCAAGGTCTTTTCCTCCGGGGGTTTTGGTTTGTGTGGGAATCTCCGATGGAATCTTTGTATTAATCGTGGTGCGTGAACAAAGTTACTGGGTTCCCAAGATCTCTCCTGAGGTCCATATCCTTTCCAGTCAACAAGATAGAAGAGTTTCGACCTCACTATTTTGGAATCTAAAATGTCCTTCACTTCGAATTCTAATTCTCCATCAATTTGGAGAGGATCTGGAGGTTCAGACAGTCTGGTTCCGGGTTGTACCGGTTTCAGCAGAGATGCGTGAAAAACGGGATGAATCCGCATATTGGATGGTAAATCGAGTTTAAAGGCCACCGGGTTGATAATAGCCTTGATGGGGTAAGGTCCAATGAATCTGGGACTAAAGGTTCGCGGGCCCCTGAGGGGTAAATGTTTAGTTGCCAGCCATACCTGATCTCCTACTTGGTAAGGAGGAGTTTTACTTCGATGCACATCAGCGTTTTCTTTATACCTTTTCTTGGATTGCTGTAAATGCGTTGTAGCCTCTATGAAGGCTCGGGTGATTGTGGAATGTAAGTGATTTACCGCGGGCATTTCCAGGGTCAGAGGTGGATCTAGGTCAGAGGTCCGAGGATGATGACCATATAAGATATAAAAAGGAGTCTGTCCGGTTCCAGAATGCACTGAATTATTGTATGCATATTCTGCAATCCAAAGGATGTCTTTCCAATTTAACTCGGATTGGTGTAACATGCACCGAAGATATTGCTCGAGAGTCTGATTGGTTCTCTCGGTTTGCCTCTGGGGTTGCTGGGCCCGGCCTGGCTCCTTAGAGTTAGGCATCATGACACCCCTTTGTGGAAGTTATGAAGGTTGAAGGCTCTGATTCCTGACCCCGGCCATATTGCATGCATGCCCTTGGTGTGCTCCCTCATCCTCTGGCCCACAGATGCAATGGCAACAGTCACCATAGACTATTGCCAGTACTGGTGGTCCAATGACCTGGCAATCCAACTTGTGCATCCCTGCAAACTGTCCCTAATGGCCTGCAAATGCTGCACCTGCATCTCCGCCGGGTTTTCTATGGTGACCTGGTGCCTTACCCCGAGAGCGAACATTTCATCATGTGCTAAATAAATAACTTATTCTGTCACTAATCTGTCTTGCGACAGAACTCTTTCACTCTTGATAAATATATAACACTTCTGGTCACAGGTATCCCCTGAGAGAGAATGTTTTCCCATGTGGTAAATAAATAACTTTTCCTGTCACTAGTCTCTCTTGTGACAGAACACTTTCACCTTTGATAAATACTTAACTCTTCTGGTCATGGGTAACGTCTGAGAGAGAAGTTTTGCCAGGTGCTAAAAAATTACTTGTTTCGTCACTTATCTCTCTTGGGACAGAACGCTTTCACGTTTGACAAATACATAACCTTTCTGGTCACAGTTATCCCCTAAGAGCGGTGGCAGCTAATAAAAACAGAATATGCCACACGACTGAATAGGTCGAGGCGAGATTCAAGAAAAAGGAAAAGAAAAACTTGCGGACCCTTGACCAGTGGGCACGCTGACAGGGCGCCAATGGGGCTTCCGGCTCTGTGCCCCCTACTTCTGCACCACCTGCGGGGACACATCTAAGAGTACCCACCCTTGAATAGTGGCTAGATTTCCAAGTACCTTTCTTCAAACAACAAAACCCGGCCCGTTGGTAAAACAACGCTGTCACATGCAGGGCCTGGTATCCTTGCTGCACTTCACTTCTCTCCTACTTGAACGGCCCCGGCTGCCACTTCAGCCAAGAAATGCTTGTCCCTACTCTGGCTCGCTCTCTCAGCCCAGGGTGCGGAAGAGGGAGAGCAGCCAACCCACGGATAGGCAGTCGGCCTATGGTTATAGGGGAGGGAATAAGAATAGGAACTACTAGCTTTTATCCTTCTGAGGCCCATAAAATGAGAACTGGTAGCAGTCTTATTTTGAGGCTGGTGGTCGCTGAGATTTTCTGGGAAAAAAATGTTGCCTGGAAAATCACTCCAACTGCATTTTAAGGTTGTCATAGACATTTAGGGCTATTCATAAGTTTCCCGGTATCCCGCCAGTAATTCAGGTGGGATACCGGGAAAGTGCCCCTACTGTCTCTGCCGCCTGATATCCTGGTAATACTCGGATATTACGGCGGTAAGTTCACATTCGATAGACTTCATAGGACTCCATGTGATGGGATTGCTGGAATGCCTGACAGTGGTTACAGTGATTCTGGTATTTCTTTTCCTGTAGGGGCCTGATCTACTGGCAGGTCAGGCCTGCCAGTAGATCAGAGGCCCCACCGTCAAACTTGGGTTTTCCTGGTCCGCTAAAAATGCTGGTGCTGGCATTTCTACCGTACCAGAGACCTTATAATGAGGTACATTGAGTCCTATAAGCACATGTGGAAATTCGACACCCCTACAGAACCACTAAGACATTTTTCTTGATTGGGTCAAGTTTTGTACCACCAATACAAAAAAATGGAACATGAAAAAATGTATTGAGGTAGCAGCAGTGTCAATTGCCATTGCATCAACGACCACAGTCATTACCAATCTCCACTGTGAGCATTGGTGGATGGCAGACATTGATCCAAGTTTACTGCAGGAATTGGGTGAAAGGCTGGCAATCTTGATTTTGCAGCATGCAGGTTAGTTATATTGATTCTGCTTCTGTGTGTAGAAAGGCCTCAAAGGCCAATGATTAATATGAATGCTGGTCCCTGAATTGTTCTGGCTATCACCCTGTTCTGTGTCAAAAATTCAGAATGCTACTGTAAAGACAGAAAGAATCCTGCCTGCTATGGTTTACCTCACAGAAATTCAGTATAAATGATCTATGAAAATCATATCATTTCTTTCAGTGTACTTGCACCTTCCCAAAATTGCGCCTGATTCACAAAACTGTAGCAATTAAATAATGGTTGCCTGCCTGCTTCACCTCAAGGTACACCCAAAATCCGTTTGCGTCTAGACATTTCATAAATTGCACCTTCTCCAAACTGGGCCCAGTCGATAAATCTATGATGAGGAATACTTGCTGCCAGGTGCAATGAAAAAATGTTCACCTCCGATTGAATGGCAGGAGGGAGTTGTACCTCCAGATTCACCTAATTTGATTGGGTTGTCTGGAGGAGTTGCAATGTCTGAGCAACTCAAATGGGGGACGCAAGACAGTGCAACGTGCTTTGCAAAGCAAACCATTTGCAATTGTAGCACTTTTTCCAAACATTTCCCTTCGAAAGTTATTCACTTCCCCAAAGTTTAACACCACTTTCAGCAGTAACTGTTAAAAGGAAGTTTTTTAAAACTTTTTACATCCCCATGCTGGCAAGTTGCCAACCTTTTGCATTACCATGTTGATTTTACTTGTTGCTTGTTTTGTGATTCAGGCCCATTCATCGGTGAAAAGTGCAGTAGGTGCAAATGGCGTGTGCCATGTGCGTGATACTCTGCAAATCACTGCTGATGCATAATTTGTGGGTGTTCACATGCCCAATTTGTAAATGGGGACATATATATATATATATATATATATATATATATATATATATATATATATATATATATATATATATATATATATATATCACTTTAAATAATAGGTCCAAGTAAAGCCCTCCACACCCAGTAAACACAGAAGAGCGGTGTACTTTACAAAAAGAGAGCACAAGTACCTGGTACAATAACCTACATTGCCTCAAGCATGTGAGCAAAATGCAATCCAAGTTACAGGTTCTAATATCAATAATGTTAGTTGGCTGGTTAAAGTATCTACTGTTGAAATCTGCACTGAGCCACATCCTGGCTGCACTTTTAAGTTACCTGCACTCCCCCCCCCACCCCTGGCACTTCTCCCCTTCCTCTTCCCTGCACTTGTGCGGTCTGAATGACACAGGGCCTAGTAAGATCATTGTTTTGTCCTCCCTATGTTTTCCCCTCCTTGTTTTGTCACGCCTAGAAAAACTTGTGTACAGGCACGTTATAAATGCTGTATCATATATAATATCTAAAGTTCTGAGTGCAACCTTCATTAATGCTGGGTGAGCTTCATCGTAAATATATACATTATTTATTCATTTGCATAAATACATTAAGGGAAACAAGGTCTTTTGTTCACAAAGGAGTGTACACAAGGTAGCATAGCAGATACACAGGAGGCAGAGAGCCTCTTGTGGTGGGAAGAGTTTGAGTGGCATGATGACCAGGTTTGAGAAGGGGTATATTGGACCTATATGGGGAACAATACGGTGGACAAACTTAGGACAAGTACATGTCAGCAGGTATGCAGGTAGTTAAGAATGAACTGTGACCTCACACTATGAAGTGCTAGTGTGGTGGGGAAAAGAAAGGGAATATTCCTGTGGGTGGTGAGAGAAGGTGTAGTTAGTAAGCCTGGAGAAGTGAGTCAGAAGTCAGGAGGTGGGCTTTAAAATTGCTTTCGAATACATCGATGTGGACTGTTTTTTAAATTGCAGATGGGAGGGAGATCTAAGTAAGTGGAGCAAGAAGCGTGAAAGAGCCGGAAGAGAGATGAAGCACAGGGTGGATGAGGTGGCACAAAGATGGTGGAGGAGGCAGGGTATAGGCTGCGAAAGGGTTTGATAGCCAATAGAGGTGGGGATGAGAGTTTGACAGGGATGTGTCTTGGCACCCCAGCTGTTCAGCATCTTCATCAATGGTGTGATAGAAAAAATTACTGACATTGCAAGCGGTTGCCCCCCTCCTAGCAAAGTAAACTGTTCCAGTGTTAATGTTTGTGGATGACGCAGTTCTTCAATCGCTTACTCCATCTGGGTTTAGGACAGAACTGAATACCTTTGTGGAATTCTGCGATGCAAATGGCCTGTCAGATAATGTCGTTTAGACACAATCTATAATATTTAGCGGCAGCAGAAGGCTGAAAAGAGGATGATGCCTCTGGAGTTGAATGCAGGCTCCATAGAACAAGTGGTGCAATATGACTCGATGTGAGGGTTATAGCAAATTTCGACTGGGATGCTCATCTGGCAAAGGCAGGAGTCATGTTAGCTAGGTATAGTCGAGCGCTGATAAGATTTTCAAATGAACATGGGGGTGGGGCCGTTTGGGTTTCTTTGGAGGCCTATAAGGCACAGGCCAGGCAAGAAGCTATATTTGGGGCAGAGTTTGGGGGAAACATGGGCTGCCCAAAGTTTACGATAATAGAAAAAAATATTTCAAAAACATTCTTGCATTACTCATTAGCACTCCAAATTTCCCAGTGCTGTTGGAAATTGGCATGCAGTGTATTGAAGTGATCTGCATGGCTCCCCCTGTTTATTATTGGGTAAGTTCATGCTCAACTGATGAGTTGGGGGAAAAACAGAGAAGCAGTGAATGATCTCCTATTGCAGATGGGAGGACAACTCTCCAGTGGTGTGTCCATGTAACGAGCAAACTTAACATATTAGGGTTAGATGAGCTTTGGTCCAGCATGATGTCAAATAAGAGCAAGCTGGTTGATTAGAACGTTTACGAGGCAGAGTTAGAACAGGGAATCTTGGCTGAAGTTGGCCGATCATCTTTGTCATCAAGGTACTGGAGTCTTAAGCCAAGGTTGGGTTATGAAGCGTACGTTGACCATGTCAACCCAACATTGGAAAGAGCCCAGGATTTAAAACTATGCATAGGCACTCTACCATTGGTGAGTGTCTGGAATAGATGGAACACCAATGTGTCAGCTGAACGTGCATTCTGCCCAGATGTAACTGAGAACTGTGTTCATTTTGTTTTCATTTTGTTTTCATTTGCCACCTAATGCTAAGAGATTTTTGAGGTGCTGTCTGTGCCAATAAGTTTACCATCATCCAATTAATTGAGGAAGCAATGACCCTATACTGTAAAACCACAGATGGACCTGCAGTTTATTCAACAGTGAGGGATTTGGCTAGTGCTTGGCACAATAGGCAAAAGCATGTGAGATAGTAGAGCTCTAGCAACTGCACTTTATTGTATTTTTGAGCTCGACATCCTCCTGAAACCAGTGGTAGATATTGTAGAATGTAGTGATTTATTCTGGTGTCTAAGATTTTTGCTGACTACATACATTGATTTTGTTGCTGCTATTAGCAGATACTGTCATTTTTTGGTATCAAAAAAGAATTGTGTTATTTGTATATACCTGCCTTTTCACAATTATTTTAAATACGAGAGTATGAAATGCTGATTCTTAGCATCTAATCTTTTGCTGCTATTAGAAGATTTTGTACATTTTGCTATATTGATATTCATATAATTTTGTTTGTCATGGCTGGTATTTAACCAAACATGTTGTAAGGTACTTGTGCTGTATAACAAACCAAGCAAGGCGGTAGGTTTGTTAAACAAGAAGTTTATTCTGGCGAGCCCACCGACACAACCATCATCAGCGCCCTCATCCCCAACCGTCACCCCGTCACACAGCTTCCAACATAACAATATCTGAACTCACGCGACGGCACGCACTCTAACATTCCATTCACTACATATCTTCCCACTTTATGAGAGAAAGAAAACATATAACATAATAAGCGTAAAAGACAAAATATAGAACATGTAAATCTGTTAACCGACATTCAAAAAATAATAATTTTTGATTCATTTTAAAATGTGTAAATCTAAAAACAAAACAGTACTACAAGTGATAGAAACATTTCATCCTGTGATAGCAACAAATATTCAGCGGTATGAACATTTAATTTCCAACACTACAATGAGAACTTCACGCCATATAGTCCCTCATCCATACAGGTTTGGACCTTATCCTACCATAATTGCTACATTTACTTCCACTCTGTGGATCATTACAGCCACTACCACTTTTTCCACCGCTTTCACCATCTTTTCTCCCTTACCTCCTTGCACTCTCAATACTCTGATCTATCCCATGCACTTTGGCAATCCTTCCCTTTGAACACACTTCACCATCTTCGAGAATTACCACCGACTTCTTGACTGCTGATATCTTCTTTGGCCCTAAGTATTTTCTTTCTGAACATTTATGCACCAATCTAGGATTCTTTACAAATACTCTCTCTCCAACATTCCACTCACACTCCTTTACTTTTTAGCGAACATTGAACTTGGTTACATTTCTTTCATTGATGGCATTTATGAGTCTCATTATACGTGCCCTATCCACCTTAACTACCTTGGCCACCCCCAACCACCCCGGACACAATTTGGCCCCCGGTTCCCTCCCCTTAAGGGACACAAATTGTGACACTCCTGTCACTGAATGTGGAGTGGTTATATAACTCCACGTCAATAGGTTTAACACTTCCCTCCAAGGTTGCCCCGCTCTCATAGCCAATTGCAATCCTTCCTTCAACCATCGATTCACCCTCTCCACAAGCCCATTAGCCCTGGGGTGATATAATGCCGTCTTGATGTGTCTTATACCATAACTATCAAGAAATCTCCTCATAGCTTCAGACACAAATTGGACACCATTATCCGAGACGAGTTCCATAGGCACACCTTCTTTGAGAAACACTCTCTCCAAAAATGCTATCAATTCCCTAGCAGTGACCTCCTTAACCGCCTGCCACTCAACCCATTTGGAATGGAAATCAACCAAGACAAACAGAAATCTCAAGCCTTCTCCCAAACACCTTATGGGTCCCATAATGTCAACTGCAATCTTGGTCCATGGCTGAATGGGAACAGAATTCGGAAACATTGGAGTCTCACGTACCACTTTAGACTTATCGCTTGTTTGGCATGTCATGCAATCTTTCACCCACCTCTCAGACATTCTGTCAATCTGTGGCCACCAATAATTCTGACAGAGTTTCCTTTTCATGGCACTTTCTCCCGGGTGTCCCTCGTGAGCAAGCTCTAAAAGATGAGATCTGACAAACTCTGGGGGAACAATGCATCTTCCTCTCCTTAGTCTCCCTTCAAACATTTTTAACTCTTCCTTGAGTTCCCACCATTCATCAAATTTCTTTTCTAAATTTTTCTTTTGAGGCCAACCATTTACATTGACTAGCTTAAGTTCCTGATCCAACTCCTCTCCTTCAGACCACTCCTCTAAAGTGATAGTACTGAGAACTTCAGCTACTACCGATTCTTCTACAATATCTTCATTAATATCAACTCCTGTGTCTCCAATCGATAGCCTCGACAGACAGTCAGCTATCACATTTTTTTTTCCCGGGAGAAAACTTACTTCAAAATTATAAACTTGTAAGCCCAAACCCCACCTACTTATCCTTGGTGAGCCTCTAGCCCACCTTCCACCCTGAAAAAGTTGCACTAGTGGCTTGTGGTCAGACATAACAACAAAGTGCCTACCCCACAAAAAATACTTAAAATGCGTGATGGCCCAGAACATAGCCAACACCTCTCTTTCAATGAAAGAATATTTAGACTCCGCCCCCTTCAATGCCCTTGACGCAAATGCAATCACTCTTTCCTCATTGTCATTGTCATACTGCACCAAAGTTGCCCCTAGCCCCAATATGCTGGCATCTACCACCAACACCGTCTTATCTGCTGGATCAAATGTCCCAATAGAGGGAGCTTTACAAATCGCCTCCTTGATGTGCTCAAATGCCACATTGCACTCCGACGTCCATTCAAACTTGGCACCTTTTTTTAATATCATCCTTATGGGAGTGGAGACTACTGCAAAATCTTTAACACATTTATGGTAATATTCTGCAAGGCCTAAAAAAGACCTCACTTGATCCTTATCACTTGGCACCGGTGCCCTCTTTACTGCTTCTACCAGGCATTTTTTAGGCTTCACCCCACATTCATCAATTTCATGCCCAAGATATTCCACTCTTTCAACTCCTATCTTGCACTTGTCTCTCTTCACAGTCAAACCAGCTTCTGTCAGTCTGCATAAAACATTTGTTAATATTTCATCATGTTCAGACACGTTATTTGCATTACATTCCTTATCCCCTCTAAAATGATGTCCATCACCCTCTGAAACACTGAAGCTGCAGAAGCCAGTCCAAATGGCATTCTACAGTACCTGAAGGTTCCAAAAGGTGTTATGAATGCAGTTATATGCTGGCAGTTTTCGCTCAAGGGAATCTGGTGGTATGCTTGAGAAAGGTCTATTATGGAAAAAACTTTAGCTCCCTTGAGAGTCGACAAAGTGTCCCCAATAATTGGCAATGGATGTCTGTCTATAAGTATGTTCCTGTTGACATCTCTCATGTCCATACAAAGTCTTATCTGTCCATTGGATTTCATGGCTACAACAATGGGCGACAACCACTCCGAACTCTCACTTTGCTCTATGATTCCTCTCTGTAGCAAGGCTTCAATTTCTAATTTCAACTTCTCCCACAATTCATGAGGCACAGGTCTCACTTTATGCACCTTTGGCTCAGCTCCCGGCTTCAACCGTATTTCATGTTCAAATTCCTCGAGCCTCCCCAAATCTTCCTGGAACACCTTAGGAAACTCTTTTTCCCACTTGTCCTTTATTTCGGCCACTGTGACAGGCTCCTCTTCATTTTCTTGTATACAAATTCCCAGTTTGTTTTGTTCACTCCACCCCAACAAGGAGGATCCCTCTTGTGTTACAAATACATCAGCTTCACATTTCCTCCCTTTGTACTTTATGCTCGTTTGAAACATTCCTAATATTTCAATCTTCACATTACCATAAGCGTATGGTTCAATGTTGTGTTTCTTATGATTAGTGACTGAGCCCTTCAAGCAATCTTCATAGGTCCTTTTAGATACTAGAGTCCAAGGTGAACAACTGTCCACTTTTAGACTAATGGCTTTTCCATTTATCACAAACTCATCAACTGGAGCACTTCCTCTGTTAGAGACTTCTACAATCTCCAATACGTGCTTGGACTTTATGCTCTGAACTATATTTGCACATTCTTCTTGTTCTGCGATTCCAATTCCAGCTTCAATATTCTGTACTTGACTCGAGTCTCGACAGACCCTCGCAAATTGCCCCCTACTTTTGCATTTTAAACATGAGACATTTCACTTGTGGAAATGTGACGATTGCTGCCACATTTATAACATTTAGTCTCTCTATTCATGCTTATCTTCTTTGTTCCTTTAACAGCTGCCACTTCACCTTCCTGTTTTTCTCTTTTCATAGTCAACATGTACTTATGTGTCTGTTCAATTCCTTTGGCAATCTCTACTGCCACTTCTAGAGCTGCATCTTTGGTCAACAACCTTTCCTGAATCTTCATATTATTAGTGCAGCGTACTAACTGATCTCTTCTCAGGGAAACTGTTAACTGACCAAACTCACATGTATGGCTCAAAGACCTTAAAGCTGTTTTAAAATTCTCCACTGGTTCTCTAGGTTTCTGTATCCTTTGAAAAAACGTATGTCTCTCAAATGTAATATTTTTCTTAGCCTCAAAATGAATCTCCAGTTTCCTCTCTGCCAGGGCATATTGATCCACTTCACCCTGACCTTCCAATGGAGGCTGTGACAAGCCATCATATACACTTCTGCCTTCTGTACCCGAGTTATGTAGAAGAATTGCTTCTTTCCTAGTAGCAGCAAATTTGTCTCCTCCAATTTCCACTAAATAAGTGTCAAAAAGTTTTTTCCACCTGTCCCACCTTATCGGTGGGACACCAGGTTCTATCAAGAATGGTGGGGGCGGGGCCATGCTGGCTGCTGCCATGACTAAAGAGTTTAGGTTCCTAAGACTATTGTGCTGATTTCAGCCCACTGCAGGCAACACTTCTTGACTTCAGAGGCAAAATAACCTATATAGAGTTTTCTCTTTTCTTTTTGTGTATCACAATACAGTCACGTGTTCAAGAAACAGAACTTTTGCTTCCCTTCAGGGAGTGCTGCTGCTGGTTCCTCTCTTTTATTGAATGCTGGGGAATTGCGTGGGCGTCATCCCCGTTACGTTCACTTTAACACTTGTGCTTGGGTTTGGTCACGTGAGCGCCGATGAGTCAATGGACTTTAACTTCCTTATGTGCTCAAAGAAAGAGTCTGCTCCCTACGCAGTGACTCCTTCACAGACGTGCTCCTGTACACCTCCCCGCACCCCCTGCGCTAATCCTCACCTGAGTGGGGAACGGTTCGGCTCATCTTGGAAATCTTCCTTCGCGTCTTGTAGCTATTGGATCTGGCAGCGCTCTACGCCCGACTCTCCACTCGAGCGGAGACAGAGTCCGTTCGTCACCGAAACCTCTCCGTGATCCGGAGGTGTCTCCCGCTGCTCGGTCCCCTCGAGGCAGGGAGTGGGAACGGCTGCAAGGTGGCACGGGGAAAGGGCAGCCCTGCGGCAGGGTCCAGCAGCGCCCCGCCACGCTCTCTCACACTCGAAGAGAGGGCTGTTGACACTGCAGAGCACCGGCACAATGTGCTCCGACACGGGGTTGATGGCTGTCACGGGCTCGCCTTCATCCTCGTCGCCATCTATAACAAACCAAGCAAGGCGGTAGGTTTGTTAAACAAGAAGGTTATTCTGGCGAGCCCGCCGACACAACCACCATCAGCGTCCTCATCCCCAACCGTCACCCCGTCACACGAGCTTCCAACATAACAATCCCTGAGCTCGCGCGACGGAACGCATTCTAACATTCCATTCACTACATGCTGCTTGCTTTTTATGATATTTCCATATTGAAATAAAGCTGAAAAAAAGAACCTAAGGGTTTGTCAGGGTTGATAGAAAGGATAGATACAGCGGTGCCCTACCGTGCAAGGGCTTATGCACTAGTAGGATAACTTTGGGTTTGGCCCTGTTTTGCATAGTTAGCTAGCCAGCCTGCTGGTGATAAGCAGGGGTGAAGAGAGGGAGTTCAAAGAGAAAATCGGTAGAAAAGTTAATAATCTTTTCCAGGGGACAGCATGCATAGTTCGGAAAAGCAAAGAGAATACTGGCACAGAAGTCCAGTTTAGAGAAGACAACAGTGGTTAGGAGATGTTTGGTGGTTTTGAAGGAAAGGAGGTGGCAGATTTGTCTTATGTTTAGGATACTGAGGTGAGCCGCCATTGCAGTTTTGGAGATAAAAGTAGGGAATGTGTGGGAAGTGTCATAGATCAAGGTTTCCTGCTTCAGAGGAGTAGGGAAGAATGTCAAATGGGAAGTAGATATGTGGGGAAGAGTAGAGAGAGAAGATTTGGCAGGAAAGAAAAGTACCTCTGTTTGGGAGGCGTTCAACATAAGAGAGTGTGAGGCCATCCAGTATTTAATAGCAGAGAGACAGTCTCAGATTTTAGTAGAAAGGTGCATGGAGAGTTCCGGAAAGAAGAAAAAGATAGGAGATAAGTGTCCAAAAGCAGAAGTGTTCAGTGTGAACAGGAGGGGACTCAAGAGAGAGCCTTTCGGAACATCAACAGTAAAACGAGTGAGTTGAGAGGTGTTGTTGTTCCAGGAAACAAAGAATTGATAAAATGTCAGGTAGAACTCGATCTAAGTAAGTGCTTGATCATGAATCCCAAGCAGAGAGAGAGAGAGTATTGAGGAGATCAGAGTGATTGATTGAATCAAAGTGAGTAGATACGTCCAGGATGATTAAGATAGAGGATAGGTTAGAATGTTTAGCAGAGACAATAAAGTTGGAGACATTTATGAGGGCAGTTTCAGTGGAGTGCAGGAGCGGAAACCAGCTTGAATGGGGTCACAAAGGTTGTGCGTGACAAGAACGTTAGTAAGGCGTTTGAATACAACTCTTTACAACACCTTAGAGTAGTGAGGAAGAAGGGACATTGGTCAAAAGTTGGTCGGCAGGTTTGAATAAGCATCTTGCTTTTTAGGAAGGATGACTATTGCCGTTTGGAAAGTAGATGGAGAGCAGGCAGAGTCAAAGGACAGGTTGAAGAGATTAGCGAGGTGAAGGCCACTAGATGGGCATTATGTAGTGGAGGGGTGGGAAAGCCACCATTATAAAAGCAAGAGGTCTGGTTCAGGGAAAATCCCCATGGCCAAGTAACAGAAGGGTTCAGAAATGTGACAGAACCACTGTTTTGGTTACAAGATCTCATCAAACAGGGACAGCAGTAATGGACATCTCAAGCTACCCAATGCTCACGCCTCGTTACAGGCTTATGAACAGTTTATAAAGGGTTATGACATCAGAAATGACAAGTTATTCCACAAAACATAAGTTAGACTGGGGTTGGTTAGTGGGGTAAATTACATATGGCATACATATAGGAATTGTGTTCTGATTGGTCACACATCATCTTGCGGCTCCAGCTGCGACCACCTCCTAAAAGTTGCAAATGTAGGCATGGCAAGTTAGTGCATAATATCTGGTCGATGCATCAAAGTGTGAACTGACGCAGGAGGCGAGTAGGGATTGGTTAGTGAGGGTCTTCTCAGCCTTGATGCCTTGGAAGGTTACCAACCCATAAGCAACAATTCAAGGTGATGAGAACATCCCAGAGGTGCTGTCTGTACCAATAAGATTACCATCTCTGAGCTTCTAGGCCTTGAGACAAAACATTTATCTTTCAACCTAGTATTACCTTGTATAACCTGTCCTAAAATGGATCGGAATGGTTTCTGTCTTGCTTGAATGAATAGGCTTTGTCCCTCAGTCTCAGATCCCATGTGTAGCCTTTTTACGAGTGTCATACCACCGCTGCCCTCTGGAGACGTGGTCGAGCTACCTTTCTGTTATGTTCAGTCTGATGTGGTGTGTCTCTGTCCTTCCAGCAACACTTGTTTCTTTATTAATCTAAGAAGACTGCTTCTTACGTCTGCCCTTATCTGCACCTTCCGGTGCTGATGTGAAACTCTCCGTCCCTTGATAGCCTTGGCAAAAATATGTACACCGGCTGTATGAGCAGTCTGGTCTATGTCTGCCTGCTAAATCAGCACATCAGGTCTCTTTCTGCATCCTCGAGTCTTCCCAGTGCCTTCCACCCTATTCAATGGGGCTGCATCTTCCATCTTGATTTTTATGGCTATTTATGTTAACTGCGTTTTGCATTGTGCAAGCCTTGTGTTTATTCTCATGCGTCTTGTGTTCCAGTGCAGCGAAAGAGTATATGTCCTCTATTTTAGTGGGTCAAAGCATGTTATTTGTGTTAAAAGCAGTTTGACCTAGTGTCTGTGTAGCTTTGTGCACGGATGCATGTGTGTCTCATGTCTATCGCATCTATGTCATGGTCCTAGCCGGGACGTCATTGGCTTTCTGCATGGTCACAGTCAGTTCAATTGCCCCATCATCTGCAAGTTTATCTCCTCTACGACACCATCAGGGTAGGGTCTGTATGATTGTCTAAGTGAGTAGCGCTTCTCACATCTGTAGTACAGTGGTGATGAGGAGGAGGGGGCCAGAAACGATGTCCACCCTTTACAACAATGGCTATTAGGTTGTGAATATAGAGGTAACAGAATACGGGAAGAGTATGGGAACCTAGCTCCGAAAGGGGGTGGAAGGCAGCGCTGTATAGAATTGTCTCGACCAGTGCAGGAAATAAGTGGAGATAAAATAGAAAAACGTAGGAGTTTTGTGTAATGATTAGACTTGGGAGATATTAACAAATTCTTTTTCTTGTGTGAGCAACTCTTTTAGAGGTTGGCCCAAAAGGTGCCCAGGGAAGTTGAACAAGAAGAGTGGGTGTGGGAAGAGAATATAACAGTGTAATCAAAGGAAGGGGGGGTGTAACCAGAAGGGTAACAGATCTTTGTTTTATGTTAATTGTCGTCAAAGTCAAGCGTGTCCGTACGTCTATAGTATATGTAAAATCATTTTGTGTTGAATTTGTTCATATTATGTCTTTAAAATATGCTGGAGTCGAAAAGGTGTAAGTGAAAGGTTCTTTAAACTCTGATGTTATAAGTTGCATATTAAGTGATGTAAGGTGAACAGTATTTCTTGATCCCATAGACACACACACACACATACACACACACATACGAATGCACACGAGAGCCAAGCAAGGAGCCATGGGAGAGATACACCATTAGCGCATATTTGCCAGCACCTCCCTCTGTACAGTGAGAGAATTAAAAAGTACCATGACCAATGGCTCACTGAGATAAAAGGGGATGGCGCGTCCCAAGTATGGACAATCCAACCTGGACGAATAAGATCAAATGCTGGCAGAGGTATATAGATGACGTCTTCGGGATATGGAAAGGCACAGAAACAGAACTACAAGAATTTTGGAATTTTCTAAATACCTGTAATACAAGAATAGGTTTCACTATGGAAATCGGCAAACCACATGTGAACTTTCTTGACGTCACTGTTGAATTAACAAGGACCTCACTTAAAACTAAATTATACAGAAAACCTACGGATGTGAATAGTTGTCTCCACCACACAAGCCACCATCCAAAACATCTGAAAGACAATTTACCCTACAGCCAATTATTACGGCTCAAAAGAATCACCTCAGAAACAGATACACTCCAGGGAGAATATAACACTATGAAGCAAAGATTTCTGGATAGAGGATTCGCATCGGAAGTGATAGAAAGAGCCATAATACGCACAGAAACCCAGGAAAGAAATACACTATTGGAAGGCCACCCAAAGAAGAACGAGAAAGGACTAATCCATATACTAAAATACTCAAGCCAAAGCTTTCAGATTAAAAGAATTATACACAAAAACTGGGACATTATCAAATCAGACAATACGCTTGCTCAGCTTTTCCCGGATCCACCTATGATGGCTTACAAAAGAGGGCAAAATTTGAAAGATCAACTGATTAAGCCAGAGAAACCAAAACAACCATTACAGACAACTCTCAGTAAACAAAAACTTGGTACGTTTGCATGTCTACATTGCCAACATTGCAATAATGTAATAAAAGGAGACCATATCAGACACCCCTACAACGGCAAGAAAATCTTGTTAAAACAATTTGCAACATGCGATACCAAGAATGTAATTTATGCTATACGTTGCCCATGCGGTATATACTACGTTGGGAGAACAAACAGGAAAGTTAAAGACCGATGGACGGAGCATAAATCCTGCATCAGGACCAAAAATTGCAAATCCCCAGTCTATAGACATTTTGAAGAGAAAAAACACAATATCTCACAATTGAGATTTGTAGTTTTGGAGGTCCTACGACCATCAAGTAGAGGTGGAAATCTTCCTAAAAAGCTTGCACAAAGAGAACTCTTCTGGATCAACAAATTGGACGCTATGACACCCCTGGGAATTAATGAGGACTATTTTCTAGGGCCATTCCTATGAACTCCCACTACAAGGAGGTAGCCATCTTAGTCTCACTCACATAGGTCTACCTTACACTACATATAACCTTCCGAACAAATTACAGGTCATTTAGAAGCTATTTTCGGTTTAATTCTTTACATTCAAAACCTTATCCTTTATTGGATTCTGCTATGTCAATGTGATTGGATTCTATAAATGAAATGTGTGTTTTCCTTATGTTCCACTGATTAACTAAGAAATGTTTATAAGGGTCTGAAAAATGCTAAATGTCTAAAACAAAGTTTTCATGACAGTATTGTTGATGACATATACACAAATTATAATTACATAACATCACAATTCAGAGAGTAACCTACTCTCTTCAGTTGCCCTAGTACAAAAGCCTAATCATTAGCCCGTTTGACCTACTCTTACCCATATCGAGGTCCACGGATTACCGCTATATCAAATTCTAGATTAGAAATACACATTTACGGCCATCACTTTTACTAAGTGACGCCATATAATTAAAAATTGATATCATTGCTTCTTCTTATTGATCGCCTATGGTAGAATGCTGCATTTTAACTCATACACAACATGGGGGATTGTTTACATCACTTCGCGCATGCGCGGGTGACGTCATGCGTCAGCGTGACGACGCCAACGCATGCGCGAGTGACGTCATAACACTTAACAATATAAAAACACGTAAAATGTGAGAGAGGCTCATTCAACTGCCGTCTCCCACGGCTCCTGAACTCCTCCCACATTGCTGGTGTGAATCGAAGTGAGTATTTAGACCGGACTTTAAAACTACTTAGCAAACGCATTTAATTCTGGGCTCTTAGCCTGTTTTTGCCTTTTAGAAAGCTTTTCACATACATTTTTATAAAATATCTCTTCTTCTCTCTAGGCTTGAGAGAATCGCTTCTGCCTTCGGTCCCCATTGGGAACAGACTTAAAAGAACTAGATTCTGTGAGCCTAGTGGACAATACACAATCGACTACCGTCTGAGTCTTTGCTGGTTATAAGCATAACTCAAGGTAAGAGGTCATTTTGCATCAACCGAGCACAATAATTTGCACTCCTTAGTAATAAATTATCCCCCAAAATTCACTGCGCCAAGGGCAAAATATAGGGTCAGCTACCCACAATTTATATAGACACACATGTGGCATAATCACACTAACTTGGTGAATGTGGAAAGACTGGGGTAATGTTGGGCTTTTTTTCAATAGAATATGTTACCCACCAATACAGCAAAAATGTTTAGCTAATTACTGTCTTCATAACAAATGTGATTTTGTCGTTATATTTTGTTCACTATTAAGTCTATCTAAAGCACTAATATATTGTATATAATTTTCCTTTTTGTAGAAATTGTTTGATGAATATGTCGCCCCTGATGAAGAGTTTTTTCGACTCGAAACGCGTTGGGCACTTGAAAACACAAATAAATAACAGAATTTACTGTTGATGATCACTAATTGTCTATTGAATGTGTTTTTCCTAAATCTTCTGTATTTTGAATATAAAGAAATTCATAAACATTCAAAATTATCTTCGGATTATCAACTCCATTAGGCCATTCGGCCTGCTAGACAGTGTGCAGGGGACGCGGCTATCCCTATCGGATTGCTCTCTCTTTTTTGCGTCCGAAGTATGGCCAGAAGGGGGATCATTTGATAAAAGAATATTAGATCTTGTGACAACACATATGTTGTTCAAATACCGGGGAAAGCAACTTCAAACAGACGGCAAGTGTTGGAATTTTGGAAGATGTTTGAGGAAACGCCCCCTACAAGTAGTACAGACAAGGAAGCGCTGCCAGAGACAGCGCCAGGCCAAGTAGTGGGGGAGGAGAAGCGGACGCAAGGGAACTAACGAAAACAGAGGACAGGGAGCCCACCAGACTTTACCCAGTGCTAACTAGACCCGCTGAGGGGTACAGCGACCCATCATACTTGCCCCCGCCAAACAAGCCCTCCACACCCATAGCAGCAGCCCCGCCTCTCTATGATCCTAGAGGACTATACAGCCCCACATGTACACCACTAATAAATCTAGCACGCCTAACTAATGACTTAGAAAGACAACTCGCTGCCACACAAATTAAATTAACACGATTGAGAGCTCTGTGTGACAGGGGCCAAATGTTGCCCGGGGCAATGGTGCCGCCGTCTATCTCAGCGGGTGGGCCAACACTGTCACCATTCCCATCAAGGAATCCATCTAGTCTGACAGAGGACGAGTGGAAATCAGGAGAATTTTTTGTCCACCTCAACAATACCCCAATAAAAGTAGTACGAGTGGGACAAGAAGGTAGCCAAGAAAGTGATGAACAGGGAAGTGCAGCCTCTGACATGGAAATAGATGAGGTTTCGAGTGATCTGGATGAATATGAGGAAGGAGTAGCTGCGGTAGGTATTCCACAGCCACTGCGAGAAGAGCCAGAAGATGGGGTAGTGCGAGAAAGGTGACAAGGGAGGCTCCGAAGCAGGTTGGAAAACGTGTCATTGAGTAAGAGGAAAGGTGTAAAGGTAAGTAAGACAGGGAGCAGAACAAAATTTCAAATGCCCCTCATTCACAAGGGAGTAGGGAGGCCTCATTACATACCATGGCACAGATGGACAAAAATAATGTGTTGAAGGCGTTGCCTTTACTTTCAGGAGGGGCGGGAAAGTGGATATATGCTTTTGACAAGCATACCGCAGGGGTCCTGCTGGCTATTGGGGATGTCAAAAGCTTACCGGTGTCCGCTGTGGGAGACCAGGCAGTTGGAGCAATGCACCATGGGGGACGAGGAAGAGGCTGCGCAGTACATTCTTCGGGTGCAGGACTTGTGGAGATCGGAGACGGTCACGGCTTGGGACAAATCAACCTCCTTTTTCTACTTTATCATCAAGAGAGGCCTCCTGAAGGAATTACAGAAGGCCCCAGATAAAATTGCTGGGAAAGAAGCCAAAGGATGGCCTGAAATACAGAGCATTATAGTACACCACTGTAGGAGGAACAAAGAAAGAGAAAAAGAAATTGCACAGAGGAGGTTGGCAGACGAGGCCAAACGTGTACAAAATAAGCTGGTGAAGGTCGCTGCAGTAACAGCCACCCTGCCTATGGAAAGACAGGGAGACGGGGAGGAGGGTTCAGGAGTTTTACTGGGAAGGATGGCAGCAACGTGGTCTGCAAAAAGACAGGGGCAATGAGCCGGCTAGGAGCAATACGAGGGACCCTAATGGCAGGGAAGGTGGGTGCAGGGGACAGAGAGGTGGGTTCGGAGGGAATGCCACACCCGACCCATGGGATATTACCAAGGGCCCCAACGTCCCTATGGACTACCAATGGGTGATCATGGGCAGCAAGATCAATACAATAATAATTTCCTTCAAGGGACCGAACCAGTTCAGCAAGGACCACAAGCACCACAACAGGGCATGCACCCGCGATTAACATGTCAAAACACAATGAGAAATAACCACACAAATCTTTTTGCTACTACAGCGAACGGGCGCCTGTGCCGTTCCATGGAACATCAATGGTCGGGGAAAATGTTTCCTCTCTCCCTGGTACAAATACCCGCCCAGATTAGGACAGCCCACAGAGAGCACTTGCGTGTCCAGTCCTATTGACTACCCTACGTCCAGACGAGGAACCACTGGTGGGGGCGGAGATAGGAAACAAGTAGTTCATCTTTATGGTTGACTCAGGGGGGAAAAATTGTGCCTCATGGAAGGTCGGTTTCCGCTTTCGGGACAGAATTTGGAAACACAGGGATTCTCTGTGGCAATTTTAAAGGTTCCTTACACAAAAGATTTGGATATAATGGTGGGAGGGAAGACGGTGCGGGCAACCCTGTCATACCACGAAGACTCGCCCATAAATTTGCTAGTGAGGGATCTCCTCAGTAAACTCAATATGACCATCTCCTGCATAAGAATCAAACTGTCAAAAACCAAACTATTACATATGCTGCTATGAATTATGATGTTTATGAAGTATCAAATGATTACAATGTTGACAATCCAACCTTTGATGTTTCAGTATCACCATACGTATACATTCAGACAACCAGGGAACCTACCTCAGATGGCGAGTATATGCACTTTATGCCCCTTACCTCAACCCCGCCAATGAATTCAACCTTGCAGCCCTGGCAGAGTAACAGTGAACACAATGATGAAAAATGGGCAGACATTTTTCCTATATGATAACAAAGAGTGAAAAAACAATATAATGGTCTAGTGGGGATTAGAAGACAGAAAAGGGGGCGGAACACAAAAGATACGATTCGTGCCATGCCCTGGGATTAGATGCTGTAGGAGACCCCCGCCATCCTGACCAATCCAAAAAATGGTATTCAGATATGAGTGCCATGGCTAAACAGGCGACCAAGGAAAGTTGTTACGTTTGCTCCTTGATACCCCATGCATATGGAACACTCAAAGTTCTCATATCCAAAGAAACACCCTTGTCAGATGCCCAGTGTCTGGTTCATCTAGCCCTTTGTAGGATTGAGAGTACCTTCCAGGCACACACCGTAACAGTGCAATTGCTGCAGAACAAGAGAACATCTAACAGCAAACCTCAAGGAGTTCTTTGCGTGAAAGAACCATTTTTTATTATCAAAGGGACAATGTTCGCAGAAAACAAGTGGCAAGAAGAGACAATAACGTGCAAAGCAGAAGCACTGTGAGGACTGTTGGAAGAAAAATGTCATTGGGTCGAAAGGACATGCACTCCAACGTGGTCTCAACACATTGCCCAACTGACCTGGGTGATAGCTCTTGAAAAGCCCATCAAAATACAACGAGAAATAGATTATGAACTTTGCTTTCACTGGGAAGTGAAGGTGTCCATGGACTCAAACAAACACTACAATAAAACACTCATTCTCCCAGACATGAAGAGAGGCACAGCAGCCTTAATGGACACTTACTGGGTATGCTGCAAGAAAGCGTACCTGCACCTCCCACCGTCATGGAGAGGTACCTGCGCCATAGCCTCACTGCATCCTGCCCTGATGGTGATCCCAGAAAGCCATGTCCAGGGGGATAGGGTGCCAACTGAAATGTCCTCGGCACACCAGTCAACAACTGAAGAATCCCTCACATATGACATCCTGTCAGAAGATAAATTGCAGGAAAGAGTGTCCAGCAAGAGCCGATCGTCAAACGACATCTGTAGCAAGTTCTCAGAACTTTGGCAGAAATACCTGACCAATATAGACTTTTCAACACAGCAGAAACATTCTTTGCCTCACTTGTGCCAAGTATCCAGACGCGGGCGAACGCCAAATAGATACAGATAGTGAGGTGGGAGCTGATCCAGCTGGCCAACGACACTGAAGAAGGGTTCAACGTGATCAAAGTAGAAGTCAGAGCCTTGCGGTTAATGACCATGCAAAACGGGTACATCCTGGACCTCCTCATTGCAATGGACGGCGTTTTTTGCCGAAAAATCGGGAGCGCATGTTGTACATTCGTACCTTCTGGTGATGCTGACAATGGAACCTTATTACACGTAATATCTGCAGTCCACAACCTCGGTGAAAGGATGAAGAAGAAAGGTGGGATACAACCAAGCATTTGGTTCAACGCCATTTTTGACTGGGTCCCTTCCTGATTCAGAACTATTATGAAAATACTTGTCCCAATTATACTTTTTCTGTTACTAATTTTTTGTGTGTGCCAGGTAGCCGTCCGATGTTGTGCAAAATCAATGCCTAGTTCTGAGATGATGATGGTGACAGTGGGCAAAACAACAAAGGTGCAAACAACGAAAGATGCGCAAATGTAAACTGGGGAAAATAACAATCACAAATTTTGTATGACAGCAGTGTATCGCAAACCCAGGGGACAAGGTGGATAGTTTGTATCATACCACAATCAAAGAACCCCGGGAGCTGGAATGGTATAAAGAGATGTGGGTGGATCTGGATGGGGATGGGGGAATATATATGCCATGCACCGCTGATGAATATGCTAGCAAGGTCAAAGCTTACGAGGGGTTTGTAGAGCTTGGGTGCCCATAAAAGGAACACCTGCTTTGGATGAGGCGGTGCTGGAGGCGGATCACTATATGAATTCTAGTAATATTTAAAGTAATTTGTTACTTTAAATGTAACAAAAAGGGGGAATGTAAGGAAGGAGGGGGTCGGTTTGCCCCCCTCCCCATACATTCGACATGAAAGGGACCACCTGCTCTTGCAATAGTGGGGGGGTGCCTTCTTTGTCCTTCCCTGGTCCCAGTGGACAAGTCCCTGGAACCTACAGAAGCAGGGCTACTGCAAGATACATTTTGACTCCATTTTGTGTACCCCAGACTCCATCTTTGGACTAGGCCGAATTCTGGTATTCTGGTACCTGTGAAGCCTTCTCTCCCATCCTGTAGCACCGCGCACAGCGAAAACTGACAGCCCCACCTCCTCCTCCCGTGCCTGTGCCACCCAAGCCCATTTCTCACGGATGCTTTGATGCAAATTGTTGCAAGCAAACAGTGTATTCTTTTCATCCTTCCTCTGAGATCACTGCCCTGTGTGTGACCGGGCTGAATCCTGACTTGTGGCCCATCCCTCTCCACAAACCCGCTCCTGCACCTCTCACCCCACTGTTGTAAAGTTACTGCCTGTTCAACCCTGTGCCCCTCCCGTCTTCTTTTGATGTAACAGAAGTGTGACCCTTCCTTGCAACCACCCTAGAGTTCCCCAATATAACTAATCTCAAGTTGTCATATATTCTGCCTTAAACCAACACACATCAATCCATCCCCTCCCGCTCTGAAGTGCCAGGACAGACAACTGTTCAATTTCACCCCCTGGTAAGCCACCTGGAGGACAAAACCCCCACACCCTTCACCTCTCTAATGATCTGAGGCGGGATAATGTAAATAAGCATGTACAATTTATAGGCCTCTCTAAATACCAAAGGTATAGTTTATGGGTTATTATTTACTGCATGCCCTGTGATAGCATGTAGATTAGTTAGCCAGCACCAGTCGCCTCTCCCGGACCCGAAATTACTTTCACCTCGCATGGACCTGCCCAGCTGATCCATGTGATGCCTACCAGCCCGCCAGGCTACCAGCCAATCTCGTGGAGCCTGCCCTTATAGTGCCATACTAGGACCCAATCCCTCACCAACCCAATTGTAACTTGTAGACTGTATGGAAAACATCATCTATGATGCTGTAACACTTTAAAATGTACTTTTTTGTATTGTTTGCCAGAGCGCTCTCAAGGCAGCAGAGTTCTCTGGATGCTGAACTTTGCATAAACCTTTATTGTGTCTCATAACGATTCTCCAGGTCTCATTCCCTACTGGGATGTGTCCTTTCTTCTGAGTTTCTAATTGTTATGTGGGGAGTGACCACCTTCACTATCTCTTTCTCTACCTTGTCTACTTCCCTCCTCACCTGTTCCTCCCTCTCCTCTCTTTCTCTTCTGTTTGCTTCCTCCATTAATTCTACCCATTCTATTTCCTCCATCTCTATTCTCTTTCGCTCGTCCTCTTCCTTCATTTCCCTTTGCTTCTTAGCTTCCCCCTCTGGGTCTCTGAGCTCTGTTATGCCCTTTCTGTCTAATTTAAGCAATATTTGCCCTCACATCCAATCATTTGGTAGGACTGCCGTCCATTTGTCCTTTTTAAGCCTCACCCCATTATCTTCTCATTCAGCTCCCTGTATTCTTTACAGTCATGGTCCCTGCTGATTCATTAGCTTAGCTCCACCAAGAGCGTCTTTGCTGCTGTACGCAGAAAGTGCATACACGGGGTTAGCTTAGCCTGACACAGCTTTTAATCCCTTCAAGGGTCAAAATCCTTGTCCTCCTATTGGTGGGTCAATTGACTTAGGAGGAGGAGGAGCTGTGGGTGCTTCGCCCGCTGCGCCATGATGGCTGAGCATCCACTCCCTCTTCGGTGGGTCTGCCTCCTCATCCTCGAACATCTTCCAAACTTCCAATCTCGATAATCTGTTGCTCAATTTCTTTCCTTTGTATGCAGCATGCAAATATGTAGTCATGTGTTGCAGCACAGATTTTCGAAAGACTGCCCTCCCGGGGCCATGGCCTCTCGATTTTGCCCTCCGTATTCCAAGTCCATTCTGCGCTATACTTGCATATCTTATCCTTATACCGTGGTAGGGACTTGCACAAATGTCTGAGGGGTGTGTCCCTCATGATGGCACGTCACTTTGTGACTGCCGATACTAACTTGACCACAAAGCAGCATTTGTGTGTACTTCAAATAATGACAATCTTATTTTTGCAATTCTCATCAACAATAAATTAACTCTTCCAAAAACACAACAATGTCCAATCTTTTTCACTAGACTCTCTGGCTTCACCAACATTGAAAGGGCACATATGACAAGCCGCCCACACTCTATCATTTTCCCTTAAAAGCCAATCGGAACCTCCAAATGCTCCCAGAGCCCATCCCAATGGTACTATAATCTTTCAGTTTTAAAAAAATTTCAAACTCTTGAGCTGGCCGGGCTCTCCAATCTTCAATCATCACCTTAAGTCACTACAAATCAGCACCTTTTCCCACTCTCCTTTGCCAACATATCCATGCACCCAATGCGGGCCGATAATCCCCTGCCTCCCTTCAAGTAGTTTTGGCAAGCTGAGGCACAAGAGGGTCTGATGGGGCACAGGAGGGGTTAGCCTTCATCAACAGTGTACGAACGTCCTCAGTGTTGGTATGACTGAAGTGTGAGATAGAGGCAGTGAAAGACCTTAGAGTAGGTGGAGAGAAAAAAGTTGGAGGAGAGAGTGAAAGAGTAGAGTTAATAGTTAGTAAGTTCCAGTTGCTCTTATGTACATACATTATAACACCACTCACCTACCATCCTCGTGCACTCCTTCTCATGTGAATGGGGGCTCAGGCCCCAACTGACATATTCATAACATTCACACTCAATCATTAATCAACATTACCCTGAGCTGTCTGTGACACACGCACCCAAAATCCAACAGGCATAATTAGATGGCAAGCAAGACAACATTCATCAAGTCACTGCACTCCTTTCAAAACCAAACACAGATATCCCTGCTTTTGCATCAAACAGGTTTTTATGTGCAGCACCTTCCGAAGTGATTGTGTAAAACCAGATATTATGCTTGCCTGTTATGTTATCATTAGTAATTCATTTATCCATCATTCATTCATATGTCAGGATGACAAAGGACACAGTGAGCTAGAGAGAATATGACTGACGTTGATAGACCTTTAGGCGCTGTCTGCTTTTAGAGAAATGCTTGCTAAGAGAGTTTTGTCATGTAACCTTAGTGATGACTTGCGTCATTGCACAGTATATCCAGGGGAAGGGTTTGCAGTAGAATCAGATGGCTTTGGCAGAGAAGCATTTTGGGATGCAGAGGAGAGGCTTTCGGAGAATCGACTGACATGTAGTTTGGGAGAGCAGACTCAGAGAGAGGATGAGAGCAGAGTTCGAGATCGATATGGCAGAGAGCAGTTGGCGGGAGACCAGACCAGACCACTGAGGTGCCAAGGGAAAGAGGCCTGGTGCAAGGCTGTGCAGGAGCTGGCTGGCTGCAAGGCAGCTGGAGAGGACAGAGAGGCTCAAGTCGTGCTGGGAGCAGATTGATCACATCAAATGGGGAGTATTGCTGAGATTTAGGCCTACCTGAATTGACTGGCTTGTTGGGACATGGGAGATAGGCACACACACACACTAGAGATGAGTTGTTGACATAGTGAGAGAGAGCTGATGTGCAATGTGTGGTGGTGATAGAGAGAAATGCTGACGCTTAGCATTGTTGTTATTAGCTGCTTTGTCATTAGCTGTGTTGTTACTAGACATGCATTGTTATTAGAATCATTGAAGTGGCAATTTTAGATTGCATTCATTTGTATTATTGCATTTTAGTTAGAACACATGCAGAAAGGGTTGCAAATTCGTTTTGCTAGTAGTGTTTGCATCATGCAGTGTTATGCATGAATAAAAGTGTTTTTAATGTTAAATCGATTCATGTGTTTTCTTTGTGTCTTATGTTATTTCATCTTGTGTCTATTCTTAGTGTTTGGGTTTGTGTGTGTGTGATTAGCATAGCAGTAACATAGTGCAGTGCACAACCGCCCTGAGATATCTTTGCAGGAGGGGCCAGAGTAGTCCACCCCCCCAAGGTAGACATTTTGCAGTTTCACAATTGGAGTGCTGTTAATGCATCTAAGCACATATGTGTGCTTCGTTTGGTCATCTAGATACAGAGGTCAAAAGTAAGAAAAGAAAGGACGGTAGAATGGGTAGAATGGGGAGCATTAGGGTCTCAAAGGGACCACTTCAATGTTTCTTAGTGCATACATTCCTTCTGAGTTCATTTTCAATCCATATTGGACTATAGTGAACTGTTTTCCTATTGTTCTTCATTAAAAGCGAAGCAGTCTTGTATTAGCTGGGGTGAGAGATGGTACATCCTGTAGTAATAGCACTCTCATTTCACGGTGTGCTATGCTCCCAGCCACTCTTGTGTTCCTTGTGTATGCCTCCTTTGACCTTTCGTTTATTTGTGATGCCAACAGACCAACAAACCTTTCAGACATGCTCTCAAAAGTTTCAGATACTGTTTTTGTGTTCCTCTTTTGTCACCTCCCTAGGGACATCTTGAAAGACTTTGCAGGCCTTTCCATTTGCGAGCGAGATGCTCAGGGAGGATATGGTTACTAAGCAGTTAACTACAGCAGAATCAGGTTATACTAATCGCACCCAATAGTGATCCACAACTTCCTGGGTTACCTTGGGTTTATGGTTTTCCAGGTTATACTAATCGCACCCAATAGTGATCCACAACTTCCTGGGTTACCTTGGGTTTATGGTTTTCCAGGTTATACTAATCGCACCCAATAGTGATCCACAACTTCCTGGGTTACCTTGGGTTTATGGTTTTCCAGGTTATACTAATCGCACCCAATAGTGATCCACAACTTCCTGGGTTACCTTGGGTTTATGGTTTTCCAGGTTAGTGATCCACAACTTCCTGGGTTACCTTGGGTTTATAGTTTTCCAGGTTACACTAATCGCACCCAATAGTGATCCACAACTTCCTGGGTTACCTTGGGTTTATGGTTTTCTTAAAGTGGCTGTAATGTATAAATTGGTCTCACTTGATGATTTTCTAACACAAGGAGACATCTCTGCAGGGTAAAGGCTAGGTCTAATGACTATTACAGTGACAGAAGAAAGAAATCAAAACTAAATATCGTAAACTCCTAGGACATGAACTCAGAAAGTTAATTATGGGACAATATGTATTTTGTGAATGTATAAGCAAACAGGAATGTAAAACGCATGGGATGTTCATTAATTCCCAGTTGCCTTTGTTATTCAAATTCCTTTTTTTATTCAGTATGTATTTATTGTCTTTATAAACACACATTGCTAAGTCTTTAACCCATACAACTCAGCAACTATTAACACATAATACAGGTAATAATCCCTAGAGAAACGCAATGCAGTTGAAATTGCGGCAATAACCGAATGTCTCTACAATACTCCCTGAAATACAATTTGTATAGATACATTCAGCGTCCAGATTGAGAACGTCTTCAATACCTTTATCACTCCCTTCTAGAACATTCGGCTGAGGGCAATATCCAATTATCTGTATCATGAATCAGCAGCCACAGTACCAGGTTCATTTGGGGAAGCATCGAAAGCTATGTTTTAACACGGTAGTGGATAATTAGACTTGCTAAACCAATCACATACTGTACTTTAAGGGGACAATTGACGTATTACAAGCTAGATATGACATCACAACTTCCTTGGCATATATTGCATAGCGTAATCACAACTGTAAATGGTAGGGTCATTATGAGTCACCAAGGGTAATGAGGACCAATATATAGAGAAACAAGACGATGGACCGAGTAGCTTCATAAGGTCCCATAACTCGCCTTTCAATATCATTTATGTACAATTAGAAGGTGCAACCCCATCACTGCCAAACCACTTTTGTATTTTCTGTACCCTGCCTTTTCATTTTCTGCATTTTCTCTGTTCTTTTCCACCTTTTTCTTTATCCATGTCTGTCCTCTTCTCTGACACTTTGCTTTTGTTTACCATATTGTATTTCCTTTCCGCATTTCCACGTTTTTTTATTCTCACTCTCTTTTTCCTATCGTCAGCATACTGTTTTTTTACATCTGTTTTTTGTTTCACTTTGTCTTTTTGATCTCCATTCCCCTTCAGTCATCTTTTTTCGCAGTTAACCATTAGTTGTTCTTACTTCTGCCGCATTTTTCGTCCCACTTTTCTAGTTCTGCTCTTGTTCCATTTATATTAACTTTTTTTTCTTCGTTTTGTTTCCATTCTGACTCTCACTTTTTTAAGTCTTTTATTGCTCCCCTTCCACAGGGGTGCACCTAAGCTAACATTTGTTTTTGGCAAGGGAGGGGGGGGTAATCCTTCAAATGATGAGGGCATCACTACCTTCAGAGACTGTTTGGGAGGGGCAAACTTGCTTGTGTGGGGGAATCTAACTTATTTGCGTATTCTAATGAGATCAGTCTAGTGCAGCATCAATGTTACATGCAGTTAATTCTCTCCTTCTCTTCCGGAACCACACACTTAAGGACTGCTGTAAGAACGAGCTTTGTCCTGCCTCCCCCAGCCCCAATTCCAATCATTCTCCTGGCATGCAAGTAGTTATCACAAATCACGATTTCAATTGCCTAAAAAAGTATACATATAAATGCAGATGCTAACAATGAAATGCTTTAATTGCAGGGCCTTTGTTAACAGCAAAGGCCAGGCGCTGTTTAATGTCGGTGTCCTATTCTGTCTGGCCGGCTCTGTAGGTCAGCCAGGTCGAGTCAACACAGCCCATCATTTCGGTGGGGGCTACATCCCATTCAGGTCAATGGTGTTGTGCCACTGCCCTTTCATGATGCAAGCAAACCGTTCTTGCTATAAGCACCCAGGGACGTCAATTCACGAAAATGCCAGGGGTAGCGGAAGTGACATCACACGACCCCTGATCTCTGATGGCATCACAGGAAGTGATGCCTTTTGACCCCAATCCTAAGTGACATCATGGGAAGCGATGGAACACGATTTTTTACCCCTTGACAAAACAGGAAGTGGCACCACATAGCATTGTTCCTAAGTACACTACAAAGAAATATGGTTACAATATCACTGTAAAAGGCTACACTTCATACAAGAATGGATCACTATATGTATCATTATTATTAGTGCGTATAGGTCCATATCACCAAATTACTGTGAATGCAAGCAGACATTGAAGGCCAAACGATAATGATGTGTTATTATATAGCACTTAAGCTTAAGCGCTTCATATAGAACAAATATACATACAATAACACACAACCTCTGTTGGTACTCATTTATCAACCTCAGCAGGAGGAAAGGCTGAGTTGGCCTTGCGGGAAGCGCAGCCAGCAGATCACACACACATTGCAGCAGTGGGCGCTGAACCCAGTGAGCTATTTTACCGGCTATAGCTATCAGAAAACCAGCCACTCCTGAAACAAAGAGCCACATGCTGCTGCCCACAGCCCAGGAGCTTCAATTTAAAAAGAAAACAACATTGTAATGTATTTTTTAGGGGTAGCAAGGGAGACCACAGTGGAGACTACAGGGGTAGGGTAGCAAGGGAGAACTCAGGGGTCGCAGGTGCGATCCCTGGCGACCCCTAAATGACGTCCCTGTAAGCACCACCTTTCACAACCAGTGAGTGATGGCAATTGCTGGTTGCTGTGACTGTCAGAGGGGATTGTGACCTCAGTAGTCATCTGTAATAAATGATCACTAGTGGAAGGCTATCCGTGTTGTAAGTGAGGTAGGATATGACTACTGCATTGTCATGAGAAAATTAAGTACATATGTTTATAAAGAAATTAGAGTTTGTTGTCTCTAAAGGTAAAATGAGCAATAGCAAAGTTAACTGCAGCTCTTTCTAGGGACATCACATGGACACCTTTTATGCCTGGCTGCTGCTGCATGAGACACGTGATTAGTGACGGAAGGTAGAATGTTGGTGAATGATGCATGCGTGAGCCAAGTTACATGTTCATGTGTGACAGTTAACATTTGGAGATAAGCTGTTTCAGGGAATGGACGTGCCGGTAGCTTGTCATGTTTACATGAGGCTTTATCATACTTCTTTCCTCTAACAGAAGATACACAAGCCGATGCTTCTGGCTGAATGTGTAGTTCATTCAAGAAGTCCACTCGTGCCATGACATTAAACTGAGGCGTGAAAGCTAGGTGTAATGCTTACACGCCTCCATTTAACAAGGTGGCCCATTCTGGGGCACTGATGAGCGGGAGGAGGGGTAATGGAGCAGAGAAAAGATCACTGCCGTGCATTCCTTCTCCATCTCATGAGGCCGCCACGTTGTACGCTGCATAAGATTTTTATGCAGCTGCACAACAAATGCAATCTTATGAAAATGAGCAGGCAGACTCGATAGGAATACATTGCAAACGCAGCTGGCAATACGCATATTTGCAGGCAGCGTTTACATTTCCACAAGAATAATGTCTAAAAGTCAGTTTGCCTCGTGCTTACTCTTTCCTTTACTGCTCAGCTGTGTTGACATTTAAAATTGCATGCTTGGAATCCCTGACCACGCAGTGGTGTCTTCGGGAATCATATTTGGGGGCGGGGGTGGTGGGGTACAGAGGAGTCCACAGGCAAAAGTAGGGGGGCTGCCTATAAAAGGACAATGTGTATGCTTTTCCCAGACTGCCGCGGGTAAAGTAGTCCAAAGTGGCTCTGGGGAGACAAAAATCATGCATTTACTATACAGCAAGCAATTCTGTTGTATAGTTGTGTATATCTTGATGTTAACGATATTGTCTCATCCTATCTCGATATTGAAAATATATATTGGTATATTTCCAAACTCAATATATCGCCCAGCAAACACACAGCACCAGTTAAGTTCACTCCTGGTTTCAGTCCTTCATTGACAATTGTTCAGATGTGGCCTTTGGTCATTGTTTGGTCATGGGCACCAGCCATTTTATTCACTTTGAAATTATACAGTGTCCATATTGTGTCCCGATCGCATCTGCTGCAGGGGGCCTTTCACAAGTGTGCCATTGATACCCACGGTTTGCAATGCCTTTTTGTGCATCTCGCATCTGGCTGCCAATGCTTTTCTGAAAGGTCTGTGCAGATCGAAATTGAGGCTGTGAGTTCCTTTCTCAGCAGTGTTTTTGTGTGGACATTTTATAATGAAAATGTAGCAAGAGCACTGGGAATATCCAGTTGGTCATGTGAACTACAGGAGCACAGTGTGTGTAAGTTTGCATGCTATAAGAGCGGTCAACCAGCAACCGGATATGATCCTTTAAAGCAGTGTCTTCTGCAAAGATGGAGACACTCTGATCACGCGAGGGAAGTGTGTCCCTTTCAGGTCAGAAGGAAAAAACCAGGCTGAGCAAAACTCCTGCAAATGTCCACGTCTCAGCTGGGGAAAGGAGGACAGCAGATTAGATCACTGAGCCCCCTGCTTCCCTCAGCAAAGCTGGGGGATCAGTCAGGAAACCCTTGTCAGCGATGAGCTACCCCGTTGGCCTGATTGTTGAAATAAAAAATTGGGTCTTTTTTCACAGTGCCCTCGCTCCCTCAGGCAGGGCAGGGGCAGGGCTTGCCTTTTCACATAGCTCTGCATGCGTGCAGATGCATGCCTTAGCAATGGCAAGCTCGGGCCCCCGCCTGCTGATCATCACTGCTGTGCTGCTGTTCTGTGTGCTGCATTACTGTGCGATCTTCACTGCATTTGCTATGCCCGTAGCCAACCCCGGCGGCAGCATTGCGGCCATGTGTGTGTGTGCTGTGCAGGTGGAGCACAGGCAGCACTGCAAAGAAAGTAGCCGAGGTTGGGGGACATGGGAGTAACCAGCATTACAAGAGTGGGGGGGGAAGCCATGAAAAAAGTCCTGCTACCTTTCCCCCCCAAATGCAGTGCTGCAATTCCATACAGTCTCATTCGTGCCTCCAAACCAGCCACCCCTGCCCCAATCTACTTTTTTTGGTAACATTAGTGCAGATGTCATTTTAAAACAACAACAAAATATAACACTCTAGAATCGTTACAGATGCAGGAAACTCATCTATTGGAGCTCTGTCCAGGTGCTCTTTCTGGGGCCAAATACATGCAAACCTCTTAATTTGCATACGGATTTCACCAACAAAAATTACTTCACAGAAATGGACATCACAATGAGCATCATCAGTCTTTGATACTGGAGGAAGCATGGAAGTGACTTTAGAATAAGCTGCCTAAGCCAAGTGGCAAATAACTTTGTGGTGCAAAATACCTAAATTGCACTATTATTACATATGGACCAATGAAGCAACTCTATGTATTAACATAAGCTATAAAGTGAATCACTTACAGAGCTGCAGATATGACACAGTGCTATTAATTGGGATCACACACTGGTTAAATGGTGAAACCGTGATGTGGACAATTTAAGCAATTGAGCACATCTTCCCATGTTTAGTTGATAGAGATATTCATTAAGGTTTTGTTTTGCATTTCATGTGCCTAAATAATACTTCATTTATAGCAATGTCTTGGAAGCAAACCACATTACATAATAAACTATCCTTTCATAGTAAACTAACTATACACTATATACATTGTCATAGAAATATGTTGAGCAATAAGAGTATGGCTTTAGTTTTATTGTCCCCATCCTGCATGCAAAGTCACAATAGCATCATGTAAATGAATGTGAGTCAAACAACCCCCCTTGGGTTTTAAAGCCATAGTAATTTCATAAAGTATGCAACATTATGCACCCTTGCCACTTCTGATCACTCCTTCCCATTCACATTTCTAAAGGGACAAAATACCCTGCGAATAGCCCCCCTACTCCCATCAGTGCTTATTGGCTTGCATTGAAATGCTCTGTTTATGCAGAGCAACGTGAGAGCCCCTCTGCTGCCCAGAGCTCCTTGGGACATTGTCCTAGCAGCGGGACACCTCTCCTGTTTTGAAAGGGTAAGGTGTCCTCCTGTCAGGACAATGTGCATGCTGAGCAGAAATTGCTCAGCACACATTGTCCTGCCAGTGGGATACCTTTCCCGTTGGGCACTCTCATTGAAGTGCTAACAGGAGAGGTGTCCCACTGACAAATATCCCAGACTTACCCTCTCTGCCCCCCTCTCGGTATGCCACTGTAGGGGGGTCCAAAGTGGGACACATGATTTCAGAGAAAGGGCCCGGACTCCCCCTAGCCACACACTAGTGACGCCACTGTGAGCATTGTATATGCTAACTTTGGCGGTAGCCTACATGCAATTGTTTATAAATGAGGCCGAAAGTATTTAGCAAGAACGAGCCGACAGCCAGAGATCACTGCCGCCAGTCAGTGAAGAAAGAGTTCTTCCTATCCAAATCGATGTGAAGGTTGTGTCAGATAGGACGGCGACTTGTAGCCGTGGCCTGGGTTGCTGGTGAGTGGTTGAGGGTGATCACAGCATGTTCTAGCAATGCAGCACGCGTTTCAGTGCTAGCTGTTTGGCCTTGTCAGAGATGATGGACCAGAAATGATAATGGATCACTGGTGCAGCTGCAACATGCAAGGCCATACTTACAAGAAAAAATTAGGCCCCACCAGGAAACCTTCAAACACAGGGTGGAGAATACAGGGGCAAAGCATTCACATTTTTTGGATTGAGATGTGAAGAACAAAGCACCTAAACAGAAGCTTCATGCATCAACAATACAGCACTAGCTATCTAGCTCGCCTCTATCTACACCTACTAACTGGCTGGAGCCTTCCCAATGACTGTATTTTGTGGGTACACCTTTGGGGTGGGACCTGGGTGAATGGAGTATGTGACCAATATACATTTCATGTTATGGGTGTCTGGTTTCTGGTGTGTGACACAATGAATGAGACAACCCTCCACCAAAACTGGCATGAATGTAGTGTGGAGTGCTGAATGGCTGGGTGCTTGTCCCAATCCACATTCCTTGTTGTAAGTTTCTGGATGGAGAAGAATGGACTGAATGCACTGTGAGCCTAATTGGCTGCCTGCCTGCTGAATGCCCTTCTGAATGATATGCCTCCACAGAGGACTGCAAACGCTGATGAGTGTGGAAGGCTGTTGCAAGAAAGTGTGGTACTGGTTAAGAGGCGTGTCCACACCCTGGAAACAATAGCCAAGCACAAATAGATTAATGAGTGGCACTATGAGGTATACTAGGCAAATAAGTCCACCAATAAAACTGACTCCACAACTGACCCTTCTGCCACCACAGTCCCTCTGGTGATGATGAGGATATGGGTTGCACTATCTCCCAGGGCTAAGGTTTCAGCACAATGTCATTGTTGGGAATGCCATGCCAAGCAGTGGGAATACCTGCACTCGACCTAGCCTTCCCAATCAGTGGCAGTGGCACACATTACTGTGGGTGGCAGCAGGTCACTGTTACTAGTGCAGCCCCAAAGAAGTGTCTGGAAACAGCATGCCACTAGCAGCACCTGTATTTGGGCAGAAAATCAGGACAAGGTGATGAGGAATGCAGACAAATACTGCCTGCATTGCTTGGTGCCTCTTAACCGGGGAAGCTAGACTCTACGGGATTTAAAGCTACCACTGAGAGGCATCACCAATCTTCCCCTTTGAAAGGCCGTTGTGCAGGTGGAAGGAATTATGCAGTTGTGGGGTGGTGACAGACTTATCATGGAAACTCTCCACATGTGAGTGTGGAAGTGCATTGTGGGCGAGCATGTGAAATGCAGTGGGTGGCTGCCATCTGTGGTAAAGACTTGGAAGTTTAGGGGTGGCATCACTCTCTTGGATATGCTGTGTTTTTGTTATGTGTGTTGGCAGCCTGTGCAAGAGCCCATCAATTGAGGGATTGACTGGCCTCTGTGAGATAGCCCGTGAATTTCTTGGAGTGGCTGAAATCTGTAGGGGAGCCAGGGAACTATATCAAGTAGCAGTCATCCGAGGGAGAGCCCATAAACTTAGGGGTTGGCAGTGCTCTGAGGAAGAGCGGGAGAAATATTTTGGTGTTCATTTTGAAAAATGTCATTGTCAACATGCTGCACTCAAAGGCTTTACTTGTGGTTTGAGGCAGTAGCCCAGCCACACCACACCAAACTTGTAATAGGGCATCTTAGTGATTCAATAGAAACTTGCACAACTGTTGCTGACCAGTTAGACTGCTTGCTGTATTAATGCTGTACTGTGAGATTCTTACTATGATATTCTCCTTTTCCACCTGTGCACTGTCCAATAGATGAGGATTAAAGTTGCAACTGATGGTCCACTGCCTGTTCCTGTCTGTATTCAAGATGCCTGAGTCACTGAGGAGTGTGTACTGCAGCGTCTCCTCCCTGTAGGCTGTGACCACATTCCTCTTACAACTTTTAACAGGTGCCAGATATGTACTGCATGTTGATGGCGTCTGTCTTCAGCCAGATATTCCTGTGTAGTCAGCAAATGTTGGTCTGGTAGATGTTCTTTCTGCTGCCTCTGTTCTTTCTCTAATTGGTGTTGCAAATGTAGTAGCAAAGAACCATTGCACATTTGCACATTGTATACTTCTTGTGATGTTTCCAGCAAGACCTCCTCTCTCACATTCTGGGAATCCACCCCTTTTTCAAAAAAATTCTTTATTTACATTATACCATACAAGAACACATAACTCACATAAATCAGTTAAAACAGTTAAAATAGAACAATCACCCAGCATTACAGCCAAAGGAAACTGACACTAACTGCAGGTGATGAAGAGGGAACGAGAAAAAAATGAAAAAAACCCTAGTACATATTCAAAAACACCTACCAGACCTTAGCATGTAAGTGTATTTTCCCCTGCCTTCTGTAAATCATCTTTTCAATAGCTGCCAAAGAAACCATCTCATCAACCCAAGCATCTGAATTAGGCAATTGATGCACCCCTAAAGAAGAACTTTTTCTCAGACATGGATAAATCCTCAAGTAAGACACCACTGCCCAAAACCATCGTCCTAAAATCCAAGTCAATACTGCGACTCAAGACCCAACACTGCGATCCAAGACCCGTAGACACATAGGACAAACCTCCTGCCAAAAACCCCTGACCCAGGCACAATCCCAAAGTAAATGTTCAAGAGTGCCAACCTCCACATCACAACACCAACACACGTCAGAATCAGACATGCCTCTGCCTTTGAGCCTCTCAGGGCACCAATAAACCCGGTTGAGAATTTTAATTTGCCAAGACCACTCACACAAACTGATCGAACAGAGCCTCACATTTGCACACATCTCAAGCCACAAATCCGCAGTGACCTCACAACCCAGCCTTCTACTCCACTCATCCAATAGACCAATATTCTATTTGTAGCTAGCAGCAATCTGGTGATTCACTTTGCTCGCAATAGACTGACAGGCTACCATGAAGAATTCCAAGCTCACAGACTCGTTTCTATCAATCTCACCAATGCATCTCTTTAATTTCCTGTAATCTGCAACCAAAAGATTTTCAATAGTGACATTTGCACATAGCACATCAAAATCAACCCACTCCCCATCCCTGTAGACATCACTAATCCAGTGAACGCCACCAACAAACCAATCCGGCCAAAATATAAGTCTGCCACCCTCTGTGATTGCTTTATTATGCCGAAGTGAGGCTGAAGGTGATTTCAAAACACTTGAACCACACATATCATGAAAGCCTTTCCACACATCCCGCAGAAGCTCAGTCAAAGGAGATCTCCTACCACGCTTGCTAAATGCGGTAAGCACAGCTCGCGGGGCAAGAGGGCCCAATGATCTTGTCTCTGCCACTGTCCAAGCACTCATAGAATCACTCAGAAAAGGAAGCAAAAACTGGCAAGAGAAGGCTAAATGATACGCCCTAAAATTGGGAACCCCAAGCACCCCCTTCTCAACAGGTAACTGCAGCTTCCACAATTCACGCATAGGAGGTTTCCCGTCCCAAAGGAAGGACTGTAAAGTTACATCAATTAATTTCCAGTAATATGGACAAACCTGCAAAGGGAGCATACTCAAAACATAATTGATTTTCGGGGCTGCAACCAGCTTCAAGGCGTTCACCTTGCCCCACAATGACAAACGCAAAACCGACCACCTCTGCGTAGAAGATTTCAACTCACGACAAGCCTCCCCCACGTTCACCTCCACCATATCACTCACCACTGGAGTCAACCAAATACCCAAGTATTTCATTTTGAGTAAACACAATTGAAATCCATAACCAGTCACCAAAGATTTAGCACAACTCCCCGTGATTGGCAAAACCTCAAACTTTGACCAGTTTATTTTATATCCAGCCACCACATGGAAACGATCCAGGATGTTCATCAAAGATGGAAAAGAAATCTCCAGATCCCGTAGAACTAATAAAAGGTAATCTGCATAAAACCATATTTTCTGCTCAACCCCATGGAAGGACACACCTTTCAAGCACAAATCACCCCGTAAAGCAGTAGCGAGTGGTTCAATGGCTAGCACAGATAGTAAAGGTGAAAGTGGACATCCTTGTCTGGTGTCCCTCCAAAGACTGAAAGTTCCAGACAACAAGCCATTCGTTTTAACATCTGTCGTGGGATGAGCATACAAAAGAGAAACCCAAGAAATGTATTCATCACCCAAATTCATTGCCCTCAGCACTGTAAACATATATTGTCAATTAATACGATCAAACGCTTTCTCAGCATCGAGAGAGAACACAACCACGCCCTCATCCAAATTCTGTGCCTGCAACATGGTCAGCAAAAGATTCAGAATATTGCTAGATGTTCTACGGTTTTTGACAAAACCAGACGGATCCGTGTGAATAAGTCTTTGAACCACACCCTCAATGCACAAAGCAAGTATTTTAGCATTTAATATACTGGGGTGAAGAAGAACATGAGAAGCCAGCAGCATGCATGCCCTACCCGGAAAATTCAAACCATCAGGATCAGAGATGCAGAGAAGCTGTTCCTCCAGGTGGAGGCTGCACAGAACGGGACACTGCTACAACATCGCAGGAGCCAGCTGGGAGCTGACTCGCCAGAAAATAGAAGCAATCGAGGTGGTGGCACGACCGCAGAAAGGTGGACCGTGAGGTGTAGAAACAGTGCTGAGGTCACCATCTTGAGCCTGGAGGAAGAAGCCTGTGACCCCAGGAAGAACCGGAGCCGTGTACCAATGGAGAACAAGATAACAGGAATGGTGGAAAAGACCAGGAGGGGTCTGGGAAGCCAAACCAAGAATGTAGCAGGAGTCATCTCCCTCATTGTAGTGGTCCACCAAACACCCCTGCCCAAGCAGAGTGTATCAGGAGTCACCTCCCTCTTTGCAGTGGTCAGCCAAAACAGAGTGCAGTGGCAGTGGCAGTGGCAGTCATCTCCCTCATCGCAGTAATCCACCAAATACCACTGCCAAAGCAGAGTTTATCAGGAGCAATCTCCCTCATCACAATGGTCAGCTAAAAACCCCTGCCCAAGCAAAGTGTTTCAGGAGTCCTCTCTCTAGTTGCAGTGGTCAGCCAAACACCACTGCCCAAACATAGTGTATTGGGAGTCATCCCCCTTGTCGCAGTTGTCAGCCACACATCACTGCCCATGCAAATACCATTGCTAAAGCATAGTGCAACTATGTAAAAATGGATTTCTAAAATTTGGCAGGTGGACACATGTTTAGGAGCCCACCCTGGTTGGAAAACAGTGATTACTTCTGGGAGCTTACGCAACATCAATCAATGCAACATGTAGAGAGGTCGAGGCTTAGTCTCAGTAGAGGTGAGTGTGGTCAGGGTTCCACAACGAGTCCACACAGTGAAAAACAAAGGATTATACTTAGTTAGTTATATAAAGATGTTATTTATTACAGACCCAGGAGAACACATGAAAAATGATAATTTGGCAGGTAAAGTATCACACAACACTACTAGTATCGAACATATATACAGTCAAATTAGTTAGTGCACATGCATCAACTACTTCACCAATGCCTGCAAAGAAAGAAGATAAGTAATTTAGTTAGCACCAAAACTCTTCAGAAATTACAATCCTCACTTTAGAAATTCAGCCCTAAAATGAATGGGGCCTTGTGCCCAATGTTCAACGAGTGTGTAAATGTGCAGAGGAATGTGTAAAGTTAACAAAGTTCCAACACTTTTCGGAGACTGGAAAAAGAAGAGGTGTTCTGAATAAGTGAGGAAGGATTCAAAGGTCAAGTGAGTATCTGTTCTTGCTAACAAAACTGCTCCCAGCTTTTGGATGGCTTTAGACAGCAAATCCTAACAAAGCCAAATAGTGACAAAACTTAGCCCAAAGATACAAAACTCTTTGGATTAAATAAGGCCACTGCCAAGTAGCAACACTACTCACCGCCCTTAGTTCGATTTTGGTCCAGACTTGGCAGGTCCGGAGGAGGTCACCAGAAGTGAGATTTCCAACCTTCCTTTCAGTTCCCATTTGTCCAGATGCTGCAGGTGCAGAGACATGTCTGACTGGTCACAGGAGCTGCAGCACTCGGTTCCAGAGGAAGAATGTGAAATACACTACTGCAGCATGTTTCAGAACACTGGAATTGTCACAGGAAACTAGTCTTTGGCGACAGTCACCATTGCAGGGTAATGCAAAGGGATTCAGCCATCACGGTCTGATGCAGCCTTCTATCTCACACCCCTAAGCTGCTGGGAAGACACAATTCGGCAGAAGGGTATCTTGTTGGATACGTTGGTGATTCCCAAATCCCTGGGTTGAAAATCGGGAAGACAGCACTCCTATTGCAGTGGCCCAAATTCAGGCTAGAAAGCCCACTGCATGGCCAGGGACCTTTACAAACAGGCTCACTTGTAGGGTTACCAGGAGGCATCGGGAATGGTTGGTTCCACAACTCCAAAGGGTTGCAGCACCGATGAAGTCCTTTGCAGATCAATCACCAAGCAGGACTTTTCTCGGACAGCATCAGGATTTGGTTGCCATACTCGTCAAGAGTGGAGTCTACGGTAACACAAAAATAAACTCCATTTCACTGCATTGCAAGATACATTTTGCAATGATAGACAGTTACCCAAACAGGCAACAAGGTAAAATACTATGGGAAACATGGTTTCCCAGTACTTACAGCCTGAAGGACTAGTTCATTTCCCCATAACATGTGAGCAAAAAGCCCGTGGAGGGAATCTGAAGGCTTCACTGCACTGCAAAAAGTCAGGACAGAGTGTAAAACCAAAGCAAAAAGTGTAGGGGTCCATAGAATATGGGATAAAAGTTGCTTCTAGAGAAAACATTCCTAACAAACAGAAATCATCTCCTTCGTTGCAGTGGTCAGCCAAACCCCAATGCCCAAGCCGATAGCATCAGGAATCATTTCCCTCGCCGCAGTGGTCAAACCAATACCACTGAGTAAGCAGATGGTTTCAGGAGTTATCTCTCTCATTGCAGTGGTGTATGCAACAGTTCTGCCCAGTAGAGTGTAACAGGAGCCATCTCCCTCACCAGAGTGGTAAATGGGAGCCAAATAAGGCTATGGGTTTTTATGCTTCCTGGAAGGAGTTAGACAGACTAATCAAAGTTTTCTGAAAGAGTGCTTAAGGATAACTGTGGAGAACCTTTATAGAAGGACCCGGAGAAGGGAATCATTCCTCTGGTCCTTTTAAATTGAACACTGAAGCAGTTACTTCTAATATAAAATGGAAGCAAGAAACCAGGAGAAGGGAGTCATTCTCCTGGTGAAGGAAACATGAACTTCACTTTAGTCTTATGTTTATAGTGTTACGGTTAGATTAGTTGGATTCTGACGGAGGACGGAAAACATTGGATTTTGTTAGACATTCTGACATTCAGTCAAATTTTCATAGGTTGAGGCAGGGCAAGCCCCATAAAAGTAGGACAGGTGTCTTTATTAATTTAATAAAAGTGTATAACCCACAAAATTACCCCTCCTTGTCAATCTCCTTCTTCTACACCGTCACACAGCTTACAATGTTTGCAAGAACAGAGGTTTAAGATGATTTCAATATTTACAGAATATGTAGGCTGCTCAGATCATGTGTGCTTAGAGCACAGAAAATAAGGTTTTTTAATGAAATGGTGATTGCATTCTCAGTATATGAGACAGAAGAGGTTTGCAGTGATGCTCTCAGTATTTACAAAGTACTTTGCATGCTATGAGCATGAATTCTTAGAGCACATTAGTAGTGTTAACACGTTTCCAGTGCTAGTGTGCTTCCATTTACAGGTGCTTTGCAGGTGCTTGGTGCATATTTCTAAGGTTTTAATGTACCTTTTTAAGATCACATATTACAATGTGCAGTGCATTCTCTTTCTGAGTCTTTCCTGTGTAATTGTTGGTGTCAGGCTCCAGCACAAGCTACATAATGTGAACCTAGGGGCAGTATAGGGAAGATCCCATGACCAGTATAGTGTGGAACCCATGGTTCTCCCACAACACTAGTGGCCTGATGCATTGGATCGCCACATTAATCGTACTACTCCTACTGATCCTTTAAATCCTGCCCTATTTGAGCCAAAGGCAGCTCTGCAGGCGTGCATCTTTGCAAAGACGCAGATGCTAGAGATTGATAATGGGGAAGCCAAAACTGTACAGACCCCTGAAACCATACAATAAACATAGTAAGAAAGCATAATTGGAAGCTAAAATACAAATCCAGAAGAAAGCTTATATACACATCTTTTAGAGTAAAATCAATCCAATTAAATCGCCACAGAAGACAAAACATCATATTTCTGGAAACATCACCATAGATAAAGTCCAAATTAATATACTCAATCAATAATACTTGTCATATCAGATTAAACAATGGAGTCAGATTATTCATATTAAGGTTGTATATGTACAAGATATAATGAAACACACTTTTCCTAGCCATATACAAAAAGAGGGACATCGTTCACTTATTCTGACCAATATCTTCATGGCCTGTATGTAGGGCGAAAAGATGGTTTAGTGTACCCGATTTACATGTCTTAATCTCTTGTTTCAAACTCTACTTAAAAAATTGGATACAGCAAAACCCTATGATTGTTGTTAGTCTATTCTGAAAATGTTACAGATGTTACGGAATATATCCTTAACCACCAGATTGATGACTTTTCAATTACCGAATCATGGCTTCATGCTGCTGCTGGCTCGCCACTATCCCTGGCCGTCCCATCAGGTTTTAACATTTCTAGAGCCACTATGAAGTAGGGTAAAGGTGGTGGGGTTACACCAATTTGTAAATTATCTCTGGATATTCATGAGGTAGACATTCAAGGTCCACTGGTGTGTGATATAATTCATGTAAAATTATGAACAGATCCTAATACCATAGTTAATCTTGTACTTTTAAATCGCCCTACTGCTCCGATGCCTGAACTTCATTATCAATTTTCGGACATGCTAATTTCAATATTTAAAGGTACATAAAAATGAGGTTTTCTTTATAGAGATTTCAATTTTTGGCTTTCGGACAGTTCCAAATCTACGGCAATGTTGGTTGAGTCATCTTTAAGTGATTTAGGGTTCCCTAATCATGTGTATGGACCAACACATGTCAAGGGAAATACGTTGGATTGGCTCACCAGTAACAATGTCTCACTTGACAAGGTTGAACTTTTTCATTGCCCATGGTTGGATCACAGTGTCATCCATTTTAATATTGTATCAGCCAATCGGCTGAATAAGCTACGGCCAGAAGAAATTTCAATCACATTCAGAAATGCTTGGAAATGTACCCCTGAGGCTGTTGCTCCTCTTGTGGCATCTCTCTCGTGTGATTTAGCTAACTACGAGGCACCTGGCGATCTAGCTGGTGTATAGCAGTTGTCATTGGCTAAAGTAGTAGATCAGATCGCCCCTATGAAAACTCCCTATATTTTAAAACCACTCAAAATCATGGTATTTTTCTGAGATGCCCGGATAAAAGGTAGCAAAAAGTAACGCCTGCAATGTATGGCTTAGATTCAAAACTGCTGAGAATAATGAGGCTTCAGCTCTGGCATCTAAGAGTTATAAGGCTGCTATTAGTCAGGCTAAAAAGTCAGTACAGATGCAATAGCAAAGATACCACAGTGACCAGAAATCCCGAAGGGGTCAAGGACAACAAAAATGAGCCTGAAAGCTGGCTTGTGGGCACCCTGTAACCCCAACAGAACAAGCTAATGCTCAGTTAATCATGCAACTGAATCAATACAGATGGGCTCCTGTGTGGGATATTTTGACCGTCTGCAGATACAAATTAATCAATATTGGATAACTGGAAGCAACTCTGCGAAAGACTCTTACACAACTAAGCACCAACAAAGACGACATGCTACACAATCCAAATGCTGTAAAAAAGAATTTATGGCAGCAGGATTGGATCGAAACCATAGAACAAAGAACAAAGCATAGATGCATGCAGCATAGCGCACCAGAAGCCAGCGCACGTAACAAGTTGGCCAACTATATTGAAAAGTTCCCTTGCAAGCGCCTTAGAACATTGTTCCTGAAGTTCCATTTAAACCTTTTCCATACTAAAGACTCAGGAAAACTCAGATGTTGCTCAACTAACTCAGGCCAAACATGTGCTGGAAGTCTCGGAAGTGTCCGGCAAACGTAGTGCACCAACCAATGTATTTATGATGAACGGAAGAGTGGTGGCGTTGAAAGTGGATAGTTGCTCTCCATAGACTTTGATTTGCAAAGAAGAGTGGGCGAATTGAAGGAGCACGGCATAGAGCCATATGCCTATGGAAATGTCAAGATAGACGTGTTAGGCAAATTCCAAACAGTAATTAAGTATAAAGGCAGGAGTTGTGATTCAGAGGTATTTGTCACACCTGAAGGCTCGTCCTTGTTAGGCTGGGAGGAACAGCGCAAACTCGGGATCAGGATACGAGCAAGTGCCGAAGAGCCAGTTTCAGTGGCTGAGATTCGTGACAAGTGGGAGGAAGAGTTCCGACAGTTTTTAAGGGAGAATTGGGGATGATTAGAGATTTTGAACATGAGATTCGCTTGAAAGTAGGAGCAGTCCCCAAAGTCCATAAAGTGAGGCCGATTGAGTCCTTATTACAGAAAGGGATTATTGAAGAAAGTGAGAGTTCAGAATGGCTATCACCAGTCGTCGTGGCAGCCAAGGCAAATGGTGATATAAGACTTTGTGTTGATATGAGGGACATCAACAGGAACATTCTTGTGGACAGGCACCCCTTGCCGATAATCAGTGACAAGTTGTTGACTCTCGATAAGGCCAGAGTATTCTCTGTGATTGACCTCTCCCAGGCTTATCTCCAGATCCCCTTGAAGGAAGAGTGCCAGCATTTGACAGCGTTCATTACAGTTTTTGGAACTTTCAAGTATCGAAGGATGCCATTCGGTCTTGCCTCGGCAGCGGCCGTATTTCAGAGAGTGATGGACAAAGTTATGGAGGGTGTGAGGAATGTTGTAGTGTTCCAAGATGACATGCTTGTGTTTGCGAAGTCTAAGTCTGAACATGATGAGGTTTTGAGGCAAGTGTTGGGAAGGTTGTCAAAAGCCGGTATGACTGTGAGAAGGGACAAGTGTAAGATTGCGGTGGGGAAAGTGGAGTATCTCGGACATGAGATTGATGAACTGGGTGTGAGACCAAAAATGTGTTAGAAGCTGTGGAAAAAGCCCCTGTGCCGACGGACAAGGACCAAGTGAGGTCTTTTTTAGGCCTTGCAGAATATTACCTTCAATTTCTGAAAGATTTTGCTATAGTGTCGGCCCCCATAAGAATGATTCTTAAAAAAGGGTCGAGGTTTGAGTGGTCTCCGGAGTGTGGTAGGGCATTTGAAAGTATCAAGGAAGCAATCAGTAAAGCACCATCTATTGGGAGGTTTAATCCCATGATTCTGATTGTAGATGCTAGTTTGATGGGGTTGGGAGCCACATTGGTACAATTGGATAAAGAGAATAAGGAGAGAGTTATTGCCTTTGCTTCAAGAGCATTGAGGGGGGTGGAGTCCAAGTATTCAGTGATCGAGAGAGAGACTTTGGCCATGTTCTGGGCTGTTTTGCATTTTAAATTTTTCTTGTGGGGCAGGCGATTTGTAGTTCGCTCTGATCATAAGCCATTAGTGCAGTTGTTTGAGAGTGGAAGGTGGGCTTTAGGTTCGCCAAGGATAAGCAGGTGGGGTTTAGGTCTTCAAGGGTATAATTTTGACCTGAGTTTTCTGCCTGGGAAGAAGAATGTTGTGGCAGATTGCCTATCGACGATGCCTTTAAGCAAAACTGAGATGGTGGAGGATGAGACAGTGGAAGAATCAGTGGTAGCTGAAATTAATGAGGCAGTTGCTCAAGAAAAGTGGTTGCAGGGAGAAGATACTGATGAAGAGCTCAAGTTGATCAAAGAATGGACGGTGAAGGGATGGCCCCACAAGAATAGTTTGGATAGGAGATTTGACATATGGTGAGAAGTCAAGGAGGAGTTGAACATACTTGAGGGCAGACTGAGGAGAGGACGATGTGTTGTACCTCCGGTGTTGATCAGGCAGACTCTTTTGGAACTGGGTCATGAGGGTCACCCAGGTGAAGGTGCGATGAAGAGGAAACTGCGGCAAAATTTCTGGTGGCCGCACATAGACAAGATGGCGGAAAGGTGGGTGAAGGAATGCATGGAGTGTCAAATGAGTGACAAAACTAAGGTGACAAGGGAGACCCCGTTGTGTCCTAACACGTTGCCAGAGCAACAGTGGTCTAAGGTTGCGGTGGATATTATGGGACCCATTATGGGTTTGGGAGACGGATTGAGGTTTTTGTTTGTGCTGGTGGATTTTCACATGAAATGGATTGAATGGGAAGCAGTAAGAGAGGTCACAGCTAGAGAGCTCATAGTGTTCTTAGAGAACATTTTCTTTAGAGAGGGGGTGCCCACTGAACTTGTTTCGGATAATGGGGTTAAGTTTGTCTCATTGGCAATGAAGAAATTCCTCAGCAGATATGGCATTAGACATGTTAAAGATGATGACGTGGAATTATCTCACTACCCCGCATTCAGTGACAAAGATATCACCATTTGTTTCTCTCAAGGGAAGGGACCAGGAACTAAATTGTGTCCAGGGTGGTTGGGAGTAGCAGGAGTAGTTCAAGTGGATAGAGAGCAGATAATGAAATGCATCAGGGAGAGCCAGGAGAGAAATACAATGTGTTTTGATGCTCGTGAGAAAGTGAAGGAGCGTGAGTGGAAGGTAGGAGATATGGTATACATAAAGAATCCTAGACTGGTGAACAAATGTTTGGACAGCAAATTTGTGGGTCCTAAGAGAATTTCTACAGTAAGGAAGAGTGTGGTTATATTAGAAGGAGGAGAGGTCTGGTCTAAAGGAAAAATTGCAAAGGCACATGGCGTGGATAGGAGAGTGGAAACTAATGAGTCTAATCACGACAGCAAAAGAGAAAAGTGATGAAGAGGGTGAAAGTGTTCAAAGTGGGAGTGAAAGTGCCCATGGTGGAGGTGTTCATGACAGTTCCGGTGAAAGAGTTCAAGGTGGAGGTGCTCATGACAGTTCCGGTAGTGATCAGAGATCCAGGTCTAAACCTGTGTTGATGAAAGACTATGCATCTTATTGAAAGAGTGTGCGGGTCATCCGTGCCTAAATTGTAAATTGTTTTGGTGTTGACAAAGGTTATTTGTATCACCTTGATACAAGCGTAGGAGCTATATTTGTGTTTAAATTTTTCATACGTGGTTATTCTCTATTCTACGTTTAAAGTAAGAATGTTAATTTTAGCTTCATTGATTTTATTGAAAAGGTTTCTTGTTTTCTTTAAGGAGGGAGGTGTGTAGAGATGTCCTTGGAATGTTGGGGCACGCGAACCAATCTCCTTGTATTCTTTCAGAGCTTGGTTCGCGTGACCCAGTGAACCGTTGGAGGCTATGTTGAGTGGATGGGCATGGCGGGCCCCGATTGAAATAAACTTACTTTGTGCCACTCCAAATGCCTCCCTTCATCTTTATATTAATCATCTGCACCAAGAAAATGCTTTGCTGCACAAATAAGATCATACATGGACCGTTTCTTTAGCTTTTCTGCATACCTACTGCAGATCCCATTCAAAGTAGTAATCTCAGGTGTTATTGCAAGATTATGTCCCCAAGAGGCTGCAGGCTCAAATAATCCATTGTCTATTTGATGTACCTGTACTTGTATCAGGACCACAACAATCCTTAAGGATAGAAATATCTCACCCCACTTAGTTCCTTTGTATATTCTTGATTTATGGGTGGAAAATAGTCTCATTCAGAATGGGGCGGTTCTGAGGAGCGCTGCATAGCCCACCCCAGCAAGGCCCACGTCTAGTCAGAGGGAATTGTTTGGGGTAGCTTTTGGTTTGGTAAAGATAACCACAGTTTAAGAAAACAATTCTTAATTATAGTCAAACATGGTAAATTTAGGTGACCCTACAACCATACTTTTTACAAGATGGACAAACAAACCTGGACTTTGTAAGCTTCACTAGCTGGGTGAATTGCAAAACCGTTTTGGTAAAAGACGCATTAGCCCTCCCAGACCTTTTTAAATTAAGTTTGCTTTGATTAGTTGGGAAACCCAAGACCAATTTGTATGCAGTCAAATGCCCAGATAGTCACATGTTGTATAAGTTTACTCGGATCATAAAAGTCCATTAAACATGCATTTAGACATACAAAACCAAATTCATCATCATAGAACTTTAAAACCAATTTAAAAAGAAGGCCTTACATGATCACACAGATGCAATCATGATCTTTTGATGTAGGACAATAATGCCCATTCTATATTTTCTTTAGCTTGCAGCAAATACACTAGAGCAGAGTGACAAGGTATACGTTTTTACAGCATTTAAGACTTGCACAATTGTTTGGTTTCTAACATTACAATTCGCATGGCAATACAGAACAAAATGAGTGATGTCCTCCCGAGGGTAATCACAGAATGGACAGTTTGACTCATAGGGCAATCCCTGCCATTGTACCGTATCAGCTCTGAGCATAAGAAGATTGAACCAGGTCATTGTAATGGCCCAGCTGTCTGATCTCTGATTGCCAAAAGCAAGATATAGCTGCATTCTACCTCCCCTACCTATTAGGGCTAAGCGTCTGTTTGCCCTAACCTGCAATCCCTGTGTTTCACCTCTGGGCCTTAAAAGATGTTACAAGACTTTTCTTATAACATTTCCTCTCCTGGATGCTCAAAAGATTTTCAAGGGGATTGTGGGGGGAGCTCGAGAGCATTTAACTCACCTAGCCTAGATCGAATATATTTTAACCAAGGAATTTTACAGTAGCCCTCCTTTTCCATGATATTCCCCAATATGTGATGGGTCAAGGACGCTCTGTCATTACCCCAAAGTCTAAGCCAAAATAGCACTATGGCCAACAACCCTTAAGAAATGTGTTCTCCTTGGTTTGCAGTGCAGAAACATTTTCAAAACCCCACAGAAAGCAATCATAGTTACTGGATGCCTTGGTCCTGGCCTTTTAGACTTCCAGATTCATATTGAACGGTTGCCCTTGACACCTGACCAGGAATCTGGACAGTTCTCCCAGTGATTGAGCCATCTGAAGAACCTGCCTGTTGACAAATGCCTGGCCCGTGACTGACGGTGTAAAGCAGATACCAATATAATCAAAGTAATCAACATGGGGTATCACTGACCCATCACTTACCATAGGTCACATCTTAATAGAATTCCTCCCATGTCCACATGCCATTACTGCTGACTTGGACGTGTTGATCTTTAGGTCTAGGGAGTTCATAAACCTGTTGTATTCCGCTATCAGTTTCCAAAGGGGTTAGGGTGTCCTGGCAATGGTGAAGGTGTCACCATTGTATGAATTATCTCACATGTCAATGAAATCTATAATTGTAAGTGTGTTTGTGCCATAACAGGCAATAGTGATTTTTTGTGAGAACGGTTGTCATCTCCTTCCTTGAAAATGCTTTCTGAAATGTTTGAAGCAACTTCCTGAGGTCTATCAGGCCCCAAGAATTTAAGATGGCATTTCCTGCGAAAGATACAATGCCAACTGTTAATCCATTCAGCTTTGATGCATCGCCACCAATTGTATGACTTCAATTGCCAAGTCCCTGACGTAGAGAGAAAATAGAAACGGGGCTAAAATATAGCTTTGGCACATGCCTACACTGATGAGAAATGGGCTCAAGTTTTCTCCAACTTGGCCCACCTCACCGTTGCACACTTATGTACATAAAGCTTGCTATAGCTGATTGCCAGGATGGCACTGTGCTCAAGGAGGCACGGTGGATCTACAGAATTGGTCTATGAACGTTGTGATAGACAGTCTTGTGTCAACAGAGACAATATATAATGGCTCTTTATTCTATACGATGAAACTCTTGACCAGCAGTGTGAGTCAAAATACCAGGTCTATTGTTCTTATAGTGAACCTTCCTGAAACCAGTCTGAAGATGTCTCTGAATATTATTTTCCATTGTCCAAATTTCGAGGTGTTAGGCAGAAACCTGTGCAGTTCCCTCTGGGACCACTGCAAAAAGTTTAAGTCTACAGGAGTTAGCAGTAAACCCAATTGGTAGCAGTCCGCACCACCTAGATTTACCTGATAGCTGTGGCTGAGCAGTCAGACTTCTCTCAAGATGAGTTAGGCAGTATTTGGAGTATACAAGATAGGGCAATTTACACAGTAGAACAAGCAGACACTGATCAGAGCTTGGGAGTAAAGATATAGTGTTAGGCAGAAACCTGTGCAGTTCCCTCTGGGACCACTGCAAAAGGTTTAAGTCTACAGGAGTTAGCAGTAAACCCAATTGGTAGCAGTCTGCACCACCCAGATTTACCTGGTAGCTGTGGCTGAGCAGTCAGACTTCTCTCAAGATGAGTTAGGCAGTATTTGGAGTATACATGATAGGGCAATTTACACAGTAGAACAAGCAGACACTGATCACAGCTTGGGTGTAAAGATATATAATTATTTATTTAAAGACACATCTATAAAAAAACACTGGCAGTAATACGGCAAACAACTTCAATCACAATTACTATAAGTATATCAATCCCCTAACAATATTTCGACAAGTCTAGGTTTAACGGCACCACTTATTTGCAGACAGAGGTGAATGCTTTAACCTAGATGGCACTCTAATATTCGTTAGAACGGGAGAGAAAAGGCAGGGTATGAAACCAACTCAGTACCAACACTTTTACGAAGCAAATGCAAGACAAGTAAGGCAGGGTCTACCGTAGATCACAAAGTTCAGAGGCCAGTCCCACTCATAGAGAGGCAAGGCGATATGTCCCAACAAGTATCACAGTTGAAATGCACTTCGAGTCTTTGTAGCAAATTGTCACAGAAAGGTTGGACCAGTTTAGAACAAAAAGTTAAGAAGGTCTGGAGGCGACCCAATGGAAAGGTAAGGATTTAGGACACCTCACGCTAACCGTCAGAAGGAAAGCCAGGCAGACACGGTACCTTGTAAGTGAAGAGACAGCTCCGGTGGGGGCAGTTGTTCCTGGTGGTGGATGCAAGTCGGGGCTTTGCCAGAAGATGAGATGATCTCGTCGTCGAAGAAAAGTGGAAGATCGTTGCACCACCAGGGAAGAGACCAGCCGCGGAGTGCTCCGTCACAAGGCACCACCTTTTGGTCGCGGTACAGTG